>NC_090440.1:1732124868-1732766868 GCF_031143425.1 Pleurodeles waltl
CTTTGAGCAGCCAGGCAGTTCTTCTTGGCAGGATGCAGGTTCTGGTTCTGGTTTCTACTCCAGCAAGTGTCGGAGGTGGTAGGGCAGAGGCCCTGTTTTATACAAAATTGTGCCTTTGAAGTGGGGGTGGCTTCAAAGAGTGGCTAAGAAGTGCACCAGGTCCCCTTTCAGTTCAATCCTGTCTGCCAGGGTCCCAGTAGGGGGTGTGGCAGTCCTTTGAGTGAGAGCAGGCCCTCCACCCTCCCAGCCCAGGAAGACCCATTCAAAATGCAGATGTATGCAAGTGAGGCTGAGTACCCTGTGTTTGGGGTGTGTCTGAGTGAATGCACAAGGAGCTGTCAACTAAACCTAGCCAGACGTGGATTGTAAGGCACAGAAAGATTTAAGTGCAGGGAAATGCACACTTTCTAAAAGTGGCATTTCTAAAATAGTAATATTAAATCAAACTTCACCAGTCAGCTGGATTTTGTATTACTATTCTGGCCATAGTAAGTATGACCTTCATACTCCTTTCAGATAAGCAGCTACCACTTCAACAATGTATGAGGGCAGCCCCAATGTTAGCCAATGAAGGGAGTAAGCCTCACAATACTGTAAAAATGAATTTAGGAGTTTTACACTACCAGGACATTTAAACTACACATGTACATGTCCTGCCTTTTACCCACACAGCACCCTGCTCTAGGGGTTACCTAGGGCACACATTAGGGGTGACTTATATGTAGAAAAAGGGGAGTTTCAGGCTTGGCAAGTACTTTTAAATGCCAAGTCGAAGTGGCAGTGAAACTGCACACACAGGCCTTGCCATGGCAGGCCTGAGACAAGGTTAAGGGGCTACTTAAGTGGGTGCCACAACCAGTGCTGCAGGCCCACTAGTAGCATTTAATCTACAGGCCCTAGGCACATATAGTGCACTCTACTAGGGTCTTACAAGTAAATCAAATAGACAGTCATGGATAAACCAATCAACAGTACAATTTACACAGAGAGCATATGCACTTTAGCACTGGTTAGCAGTGGTAAAGTGCCCAGAGTTCAAAAGCCAACAACAGCAGGTCAGAAAAAATAGGAGGAAGGAGGCAAAACGTTTGAGGATGACCCTGTCAAAAAGGCCAGGTGCAACAGCCTTGTGTACATAATGTAATATTTTGTATATACTGATTATTTAAAATTGTATTGCTATATCTGAATGTTCCAATATAACACTGGTTAAACTAATTTCCTTTTGTCCTTGCGTTCCTCCCCGGGGTGACAGGGTGTATCAGTAATGTTGTTGGATGTGTTGTTGTGTATGGTGTTGTGGGTGAGTGTGGGGGTGTTGCGTGCTGCATGTGTGTGTCACTCTCTTTTCCCTCCCCCGCGTGATAGGTGCAGTACTCACCGTCGTCGCCACTACTGCCTTCTTTCTACTTCCTGGTGTATTAGTAGATACACCAACATGGGGAGGATCTGCAATTCGGGCTCCATGGCGTCCTGGTTCCTTGTGGAGTGTCGGAAGGTGAGTTGTTCCCCTTCGATGTACTGTTTCCGCCATGATTTTGATGTTGTTGGTACCGCCCCGGAAAAACTGGCCTCTCGTAATAGGATGGGCGGTACATTGTCCTCCGCCTGTCTGTTGGCGGTGACCGCCGAGGTGTTTGTTGCTACCGCTGTGGCGGTCGGAGTGTTAAAGTGGCTGTATGTGTTGGGGGTTTCCGCCATGGATATAATCCCATTTTTTTAACCACCGGCCTGTTGGCGGTGTTACCGTCACTTTAACACCGACCGCCAGGGTTGTAATGAGGGCCATAGTCCCAATGATAAAAGAAGAGTCACACAGTAGCATATACAGGTAGGCTACACAGATGGTAGCGGACTGACACCTCAGTGCCACTAATGTAGGTAGATGGAGCTGGTCATTCACCATGTTTAGGGTTATCCCAACACTCACATCCATTGTATGGTCAGATGGAGTCAGACATGTGTATAAGTCATCAGTGAATCTCAAAATTACAGACATGGAGATGTAGTGAATCCTACCTTGTTTTAAAGGGAAACAGGAGTTAGCTTAGCCTTTGGCTTGCAGACTCGTCCCCCTGTCACCCGGTGACTATTACTAGTTTGCTCTGTTTTAGCACATTTATTTAATTAGATCTTTTCAAATGGCTGCCTTGTTTCTAGTTAGGCCAATGTTTTAGTTTCACATTACCAGTGCCACAGCGCTAAGGCGTCAATATCAAGCGACAAAGATAATCTGTAGGTGTTCACATTTGGTACTTTCTCTCTTCACGACTTTGAGGGAATTGTTTACATAAATTGTCCTGTCTTGTTATCTATTGTTTGGGAACAGACCTATATCAGGGGTCCGAGCCGATCTGTATAAATACACCTCACTTAGACAGATAGTCAGAAGGATTCTGACCAGATGCCAACGCTGCTATCGATGTTGCACGTCGCATTGACACTGACCCAGTCTTCATGTCCCTACAGAGCCTGAGCTAGAGACCTCATTCCAAGGTAATGAGGGTTGGGGGGTTCTTCTCATGGACATGGCATTGGCAAATTAGATTTAACAAACCTAGCTCTCTTTAGGTTAGAGATTAGGTTCAAATTATTAGGGTGTTAGGAAATTTTTCATATCTCATGTCACTTCATGTCTTTGCAAGATGGTGGGGGTCATTGTATTAATGACTATTGTCTTTACCATTCTGTTCCTTGCCCTATTCATTATCCTAATCATTGCACCCCATGCAACTTGTCGTAGATTGCAGTTTTGTTCAAAAAAACCTATTGCAAACTTTACTGCATCTCTTTCATTGCCTGTATTTGACTAGACATGTTGTTCATGTGAGAAAGGGGTAACCTCTGTTTAACCACGACACTCCCTGAGATGTCACACTCTTTAGTCCAAGCATAAAGGCTGCCACAAATCACCTTTTACTGTTTGGGTTTTACTGTTTGAGCCGGGAGGGTTGGGCCCACAGTTGTGATTTGTTGTAAGACAGGCATAGTCACCTACAAACATAAGTACTGTCATCCTTAAACCAGCAATCTTGCCTAGAGCAAGAGCCAAACTATGACATGGCCCCACCAACGATGGTATTTAGGCACTAATTTATGGATGTCCTAATTATCACTGAATCACACACTACAGGTACACTAAGCACCATTATACGGAGACGTCCGTGGTCTTGGGGAAGATCCTCCTCAGCTGAACAGGGACCACCTAATTAGGCTGTAGGGTGTTCGAGCTCAAACTCATAAAAAAGGACTTTAATCCCCACTCGATGTTCCATCGAGTTTTACCCATTTCACAATATGGCTAACGCCATAGAAATTCCTGAGAATGCTAGACATGCATTAACATTACACCTAGTAGTGCATGGTTTAAGAGAAGAGGGCGGGATGTTACATTCATACTGGAAGCTAGTGAAGCTTATCAGACAGAAACATTTTATTACTGGGTGCCCTTTTCTAAAGAAGACAATACTACATTCACCGTCCAAACAACCAGAAATGCAAATGTACCTCATCGGTACCAAGCATACAAGTATCATGAAAAACCCGCTCACTTATCATGAGCATCTGAACTGGTTTGAAGGAGCCCTACCACATGTAATAAAACCTGTGAGTTTAGGTCCCTTAGGTAATGACGGACCAACATGGCCCATGTTTGCCACATACACATCTCACCCAGGTATACAAAACATGCAGGCAGCAGACCTGCGAAACGTATACATTGAGCTAGTATTACTCTACAGATGACTCGTTTAGTTCGTAATGCGGACTCTGAATACTATACCAGTGCGTCCAGCACCACCGGCACCTGCTGGATACCAATTGGCTACTGGGAGTATTCCACAAACAGTGCATACTATCATGGGTAAGGTACCCACAGAACGTGAGAAAATCCCATTCTGGATAGCCCAGAAAACAACTCAGCTGGAAGATGTGTTTTCCCATACAGGACCACAGGAGAAACATAGAATTCTCACAATGTGCTTGCCTTGCAAGTTGGTTCCCTTGGTGGATGATGGCACCACATGGGGTACAGTCTTCGCTGCAATTTATACTACCACACATGGCAGCCCGACAATTGCCAATTTACCGGAAGTGTTAAAAAAAATTCAGAATGAGCAAAGGGCTGCACCAGACCTAGATTTGGGGATGAAATTAATGTGTAACTTCAACACAGTGTCCTCAATTATTCTCAGTAATATTAAAGGGGAAGCGCTAGCACTGGCTATATGCCAGGACCTCCGAGAGATTCCACACTTGGACCAGGAGAAACAGCTACAGAAATTTATTTCGGACACCTATACCAGTATAGGACGGGATAGTTTTGGAGCCAAGCTGGAGAAGCTTGAAATACAGAGTACCACCCCTAAGGAGGGTCCTAAACAAACACAGGAGGTTCTAAGAAGCGCTGGAGTAAACAAAAACAATTTAAAGATAAACTAAATCAGAGAGCAGATTCTTTCCACCCGGAGAAATCTGACAGGAGATATACTCTCAGAAATAGAGAATACATAAACCCTCCTGACAGATATACTGATTCACGTCCCTCTTATTCCTTTCAGGGAGCTCTTGATAGATGTAGCGAGAGAGGGGGCCGTCCTGATCGACGTCCTGAATACGTGAACCAGAAGAAAGACTCACCACAGTCTTCAGACAAAAAAGAAGATAAGTCCCCTCACCAAAAGCCACAGTTTAAAAAGAAAAAGGTGGCAGCACTGTCAGTTAAAAGTCCCAGTACACTTGAGAACATTGCTGAAGAACAGGACATGGGCAGTGACACTGTTAGACAGGCAGCAGAGGTCACAATATGTCGCCAGAGTCTGAAACATCATCTGGATGCTACAGCAACTAGCAATTTCATTGCATTTGAAACTGCAGACAGGCTTGTAGTCTCATGGACAGGGTTTATGATTTAAATATCCAAATTGAGGGAGAGATGGCGCGCACCATTGGTGTGATATTCTGGGATGAACTTAATTGTGATATCCTGCTGGCCGAGAGGGACTTGCCTCCTTAACATGTCCGTAAGCCACAATATCCTGTTAAACATGAAGCAAAAGCTCCAATGAGGTAGATCCTCACTCAGCTCAAGTACAAGGGAGTAATTGTGCCCTGTGTCTCTGCAATTAATAACCCGTTATTCCCCGTTGCAAAACCAGCCCATTCCTACAGAACAGTCTTAGATTACAGACACTTAAATGCGTACATACACTATACAGCACTAATTAATATTGTAGGCCCTCATTATAATATTGGCGGTAAGTGCTGCTTACCGCCATGCTGACTGCCGCCAACATAGTGCGGCGGTATACCGCCACCCGTATTATGACCCACACATAGAAATCCGCCACTATACAGACACACACACAAGTCCGCCAGCCCAAAGGTCAGTGATAAAATGACAGTACCAAAACCCACACCGTTACGCCAACAGAAATACGCCCACAGCATTATAACCCACGAATCACTGTGGCGGACATTCAACCGCGGTTAACATACCGCTGCGCTCAAAATACACACACACTAACAAAACAACACTACATTGGTCAATTCAAACTACTCACACCTGACACTCATTCACACACCAAACCCACACCACCATAAAACACATACCCACATTACCCACAACCCTTAACACTACAAACAATTTACAACACAGAGAGAGACACGCCAGGAGCACCCACAGAATCAGAGTCACAGAACAGCATCTCCCATACACCATACACGCAGCTCACAGCACACACCCCAACACATCACCCCACACACCCTCACACACACTACACACACCACACCAATGGCACCACAAAGACACCCCAGGTTCTCTGAGGAGTAGCTAAGGGTCATGGTGGAGGAAATCATCATGGTAGAGCCACAGCTATTCGGATCACAGATGCAGCAGACATCCATCACTAGGAAGATGGAGCTATGGCGGAGAGTCGTGGACAGGGTCAATGCCGTGGGACAGCACCCCAGAACAAGGGATGAAATCAGGAAGAGGTGGAACGACCTATGGGGGAAGTTGCGTTCTGTGGTTGCAAGACACCAGATAGCTATACAGAGGGCTGGCGGTGGACCCCCACCTCCTCCCCCACAACTAACAACATGGGAGGAGCATGTCTTAGTGATCATGCATCCTGAAGGCCTGGCAGGAGCAGCAAGAGGAATGTACTCTGGTAAGTCAAATCTTTACTACTTTCACCCCCCCACCTGATTGCCATCACATACCCCAACCCTCACCCTCACTGCCATCACTCCAACACCTCCCACACACCCCACCATCACAAACCAACCCTCCCACAACCAAGCCCTGCATGAAACACCAATGCATGGACACCCATCACAGACCTGCATGGACATCCATCACCAAAGCATGCACACTTCAGACAATCACCTAGCCCACCAAATCACCACTCACACAAGTCTAAGCTGCCAGTGCAATAACAACCATAGAGGGCAACAAACACCCATGCACAAGATGGCACACGCAGAAACAATAACACTGCATTTATATCCCTACAGGACCCCCACACAAAGTCACTGGAGAGGAGGTGCCTGCAACTCCAGTCCCCCCCAGGAGAGGCCCACAGTGATGACAGCAGCTCTGCACGCCTGGATCAGGAAGACCAACCTGGCCCATCAGGGACCTCTGGACAGTCGGTTACCCAGGCACAGTCCCATACCACCACAGAGCCTCACCCCTCAGGAAACACCAGCACAGCACCCACCCAGCCCATAACTCTGTCCCCAGGACATGTCAATCAGCAGTGTGTCCACCACTACATGGACCCCAGGCAACCCCACAAACACAGGACGATCAGGGACCTGGGGTCAGTGGTAGTGGGCACACAGTTCAGGGGACAGATTCACAGGACAACAGGGAAGCTGGGAGGAATGCTGTGTGACAGGGGGAGGACAGGGCAAGGGAACCGACTCTCCACGAGGCACTCACAACCATGCGGCTGCAGGAGGGACAGTACCTGGGGATCAGGGAGGACCTGAGGGACATCCATACCACCCTGGTCACCATTGCAGGGGTGCTGGCTGACATGGCAAGCACCATAAGGGAGGCAGTGGCACACCAACGGTCACCTGACACTACCCACACCGATGAACAGCCTTCCACCTCCACTGATGCTAGTGGACAGGAGGTCCGCCACAGGAACAGCAGGCCACCAGCACCCCATGCAGAAGGAGAACCAACCTGCAAATGGGCCCTGCGATCTAGACAGAAGCCAGAGGACATTGCCAAGACTCCCGCCAAGAAATAAGACTCTCCTGAATGTCACCCTTGTGTCCCACTCTGTAACCCTGTCCACCTTGAAATGCCATTGCTCCCCTTCCTATGCCCCCTTGGAGAATGCACCTGTGAAACAAATAAACTGGACCCTATCCTGGACCTTCCTCCACCATCACCCAAGCCCATTGCACATCCCCATTTACTTCTCAGCACTGAAATAAACACCCTTGGAAAAAACAAGTATGGAGTATGTCATATGATTTAAGGATGTAGTTTTTGAACATTCATTAAACATTGCAAATAGTCTGTACAGTGATGTATACATACTTATGACCTGTAATGTGCTGCAGTCAATACACCAGGAGCCACAGGAGGGCATAAATATTTGAAAATAGACATGTAAAAGGGTACAATAAGTAGCCCTTGTAGATTGAACAGCAGCCAGCCAGAGAAAATCACTTCACAAAGCAGCAATGGAAGGTGAGGTTACATTGTCTTATCTGTGTGTCACTGGAAGTACTGTTGTATTATAGTTGTTCTGTTGTTCACATCCTCTTCCTCTGCCTCCTCTTCGTCACAGTCCACAGGCTCCACCACCGCCACACAACCATCTGCAGCCTCCACCTCCTGCAGAAAAGGCACCTGGCGTCTCAAGGCCAGGTTGTGCAACATGCAACATGCTAGATGATCTGGCGGACCTTCTTGGGTGAGTAGCAAAGGGGTCCACCAGCTAGATGGAGGCACCTGAACCTGGCCTTCAGGAGGTCAAAGGTGCACTCAATGATCCTCCTTGTTCGCCCATTGTAACGTTCCTCTGCCTTTGTCCTGGGATTCCTCACTGGGGTCAGTAGCCATGAGAGGTTGGGGTAACCAGAGTCACCTGTGAATATTGAGGGATACCTGTTAGGCAGACACTCACCCTTAGGGCCAACCCTACACCCATATACCAACATACACTGGGTGGGGACCATGGGCTCACCTATTAGCCACACCTTGGGGGTCATTCTGACCCCCGCGGGCGGCGGGAGCCGCCCGCCTGAAGGGAGCCGCCATATGGCCGCTCCGCGGTCGAAAGACCGCGGAGGCCACTCTGGCTTTCCCGCTGGGCTGGCGGGCGACCGCCAGAAGGCCGCCCGCCAGCCCAGCGGGAAACCCCTCTCCACGAGGAAGCCGGCTCCGAATGGAACCAGCGGGGTGGGTATGTGCGACGGGTGCAGTGGCACCCGTCGCGTATTTCAGTGTCTGCAAAGCAGACACTGAAATACAAAGTGGGGCCCTCTTACGGGGGCCCCACAACACCCCTCACCGCCATCCTGTTCCTGGCGGTCGGAGCCGCCAGGAACAGGATGGCGGTGAGGGGGTCGGAATCCCCCATGGCGGCGCAGCAAGCTGTGCCGCCATGGGGGATTCCCAGGGCAGCAGAAAACTGGCGGGAGACCGCCGGTTTTCCTGGTCTGACCGCGGCCAAACCGCCGTGGTCAGAATGCCCTGCGGGGCACTGCCAGCCTGTTGGCGGTGCTCCCGCATCCCCGTCCCCGGCGGTCCTTGACCGCCGGGGTCGGAATGACCCTCCTTGTGCCTCTGAAGTTGAGACATTACATATGGAATGCTGCTATTCCTCAGGATAAGGGCATCATGCACAGACCCAGGATACTTTGCATTCACATGGGAGATGTACTGGTCAGCCAGGCAGACTATCTGCACATTCATAGAGTGATAGTTCTCTCGATTTCTGTACACCTGTTAATTTCTCCGGGGGGCGGGGGCAAAGGCAATATGTGTACCATCAATAGCACCAATGACGTTGGGGATATGTCCCAGTGCATAGAAGTCAGCCTTCACTGTGGCCAAATCCTCCACCTGGGGGAAAACGATGTAGTTGCGCATGTGTTTCATCAGGGCAGACAACACTTTGCTCAGCAAGTTTGAGAACATAGGCTGGGACATCCCTGCTGCCATGGCCACTGTCGCTTGGAAGGAGCCACTTGCCAAGAAATGGAGCACTGATAGGACTTTCACAAGAGGGGGATCCCAGTGGGGTGACGTATAGCAGAAATCAGCTATGGCTCCAATTAGGTACACAGATCTTGGATTGTGGCCTTATCAAGTCTGTAGGGGAGGCTAATGTGCCTGTCCTCGATTGTTGCCAGGTCCACCAGGGGTCTGTACACGGGGGGATGCCTCCATCTCCTATTCATCCGCAGTGGTTGAACTCTAGGGTGAAAGACAGTGAGCAGATGGTCATATCCAAACATATCCTCAGAGTAAAATGCCTTGCATGTTCTGACAGAAACAGTATGTGAAGGTGTAATTCCGTAAATGTGCCTATGTCTGTTGTAACGCAGTTAGGTGCCATGGCCTGCCCCCCCGAAATGCCGGCCGCCTGACCTGTGTGGAGGTGCAACACCTCATTGGTTCCAGTGGCCAATGGTGATGTTCGTCAGCGGTGACGGTATGCACCGCCGCAGACCTGACCACCATTTTCTATCAGTTCACTCACTTGCTACCTGTCCTTCAACATGAGAGGATCTACACTGCAAGTTCTGCTGTGACCTATGTCTGGAAGTGACCATGGCTTTAGTGTCTGTGGAAAGGGCCCCTGCCTTCACTTCGGAGGAGTTGGAAAGACTGGTGGATGGGGTCCTACCCCAGTACCGTTTACCTTATGGTCCTCCAGACCAACAGGTGAGTACACTGTGAGTACGATGCATGGGGCATGAATGCATGGAGTGCTGTGTCTGTAAATCTCATGCAAGGGGGGTGGTAGCTGAGGGGTCCTGGGCAGAGTGTTGCATGTATGGTGGTCAATGTATGTGCGTAAGGGGATGGGAGGGATATGATGGGCCATGAGTGTAACAGTCAGACGGTATGACTAATACCTGTTGTTTACATATCTTTTTCTGAAGGTCAGTGCCCATCAGAAAAAGGGTATTTGGCATGCCATCGCCAAGGAGGTGTGGACCCTGAGGGTCTTTGACAGACGGAGCTCCTACTGTCGCAAACGGTGGGAGGACCTTTCGCCGCTGGGCAAGGAAGACGGCGGAGGCCCAGCTGGGGATGGCCTCCCAACTAGGAAGATGTGTCCATCGTACCCTGACCCCCCTGATATTCCGCATCCTGGCGGTGGCCTATCCGGAGTTGGATGGGCGCTTAAAGGCATCAAAGCAGCCACATTTGGGTGAGTGCAGTTTCAGAATCAGAAAATAGCATGTGTTGAGTGTTATCTAGGTGGGGGATATGGGTCTGTGGGTCAGTGGGTGCCCCTGGGCCAGGACGAACATGGCAGGGTAGGTTCCATGATGGGCAAGGTCTGATGCACTCCAACCCCAAATATGCTAGTTGACAACTACTACTGGGCAGGGTCCTCTGTGTTTCAGCTGTGCTGCTATTGGCGTTAGGCATTGTACTCCATGGCCTGGTGACCAGCATTGTAACTGGTAGTGCATGGCCAAGTGCATAGGGCTGTGTGTGAGTGTGTTGTGTATGCCAATGGTGGTGTTGTTGCTGGCATTGACCAAGTGTATCCTCTGTCTCACCCCCCTTTTCTGTTTTGTCACCCTCTCCTTATGTGCGTTAGCATCATCTGGCGGAGGAGCAGAGGCACCAGCGACGGAGGGAGCTGCATCCCACATGGCCCATGAGGCCGAATCCACCGACGGTGAGGGCACCAGTGGGACGGAGGGTGAGGGGAGCACCACGCCGGAGACAGGAGGGGACAATTCTGTCTCCTCCGATGGTAGCTCCCTGGTGGTGGTGGACACCTCTGTGCCCACCCCAACTACAGGTATAGCCACCACCCCCAGTACCAGCACTGCCCTCCCTGCAGCCCCTCAGCATGTTTCCCGTGCCCGCTCACCCAAGAGGGTGGGCATCTCCTTCGCCCCAGGCACCTCAGGCCCTGTCCCAATCAGCGCTGCTGCCCTCAGTGAGGAGTCTATTGACCTCCTGCGATCCATCTCTGTTGGGCAGTCAACCATAGTGAATGCCATCCAGGGTCTGGCAGGGCATTTGCAACAGACAAATGCATTCCTGGAGGGCATTCACACTGGCTGGTTTAGCGGCCCAACAGAGATCAATCCGGGCTCTGGCCTCCTCTCTGATGGCAGCCTTTGTCCCTGTCTCTAGCCTCCCCCCTCCAACTTCCTCTACCGAGTCCCATTCCTCTCAACCCCAGCCTATCCCAAGCACAAAGGCAGACGAGCATGCACACAAGACAACACACAAGAGTGGCACCCGCAAACACAAGCAACACACTTTATCCCAGAGGCACTCACACAAACACCACCCATATGCAAACATACCAACATCCACTGACTCCACTGTGTCCCCCTCCTCCTCCTCCTCCACTTCCCACCCAGATCTGTCTACCCTCACACCTGCATGCACTGCACCATCATCCACTGCCAGCATCACCACCACATCTAGCAGAACACACACCTCACTTGCAGACACCATTACAACAGACATGCACACGCCCCCTGTGTCCTCTCCCACTATATCTGTCCCCCCCACCAAGGTACACAAATGCACGCACTCAGACACCCAACCACTCCCTCTTCCTCCACTCCCAAACCTTCTCTCTCTTCCTGCCCCAATGTCCCTAAGAAGCTTTTCCTCTCCACCACTGACCTCTTCCCTATCCTTCCCCCGTCCTTCATGTCTGGCCAGAGTGCCAAAAACCCAGGCATGCACCTCAGCTACCCAGTCCATGGGAAAACTAGTCTTCACACCCACTCGTGGTAGGAAATGATCCAGGGCACTAGTCAACCTCAAAGTAACTGTGCCTGCCCCACCTGCTGCCCGGAAGGGCAAGAAGGCCAAGAAGGCATCTCCAGCTGCTGCCCAGAAGGGCAAGGAGCCATCCCCAGCTGCTTCCAGGAAGGGCAAGGGGCCTGCACTAGCCGGCAGGAAGGACAAGGCGCCTGGTGCAGGGACTAAGTCAGAGACCCCACCACCAACCATGGTTGTGCAGCCATCTAAGGCTGCAGGGGATGGGCTGGAGCCTCCCCCCACCACCACCAGCAGCAGGACCGCCACCACCAGCAGTGGGCAGCCGTCTAGGCTGCAGGGGATGGGCTGGAACCTCACCCCACCACCAGCAGCAGCAGCACCACTACCACCACTGAGCAGCCATCACCGCCAGCGGACGGTCTGTAGTCCTGCCTCCATGGGCTGCTGTGCGGCCTGCCCCCTGCAAATCCTGTGGGAATGACACCCAGCTGAGAGACTGTGACCTTGCACTCCCCAGGATCAGAAGTGCAGGGCACGATGCCCCCTCCAGGACCAGTGGATAAGCCACCCACTCAACCCATCCTCACCAGGATCAGAAGCACAGGGCACGATGCCCCCTCCAGAACCAGTTGGTAAGCCACCCACTCACCCCATCCTCCCCAGGATCAGAAGCACAGGGCACGATGCCCCCTCCAGAACCAGTGGGTAAGCCACCCACTCACCCCATTCTCACCAGGATCAGAAGCACAGGGCATGCTCCCCCCTCCAGAACAAGTTGGGAAGACACCCACTTGCTGTGGCCTTGAACTCCCCAGGACCAAGAACACAGGGCATATTGCCCCCTTCAGAGCTTGTGGGCAAGTCAGCCAATTGAGAGAATGTGGCCTTGCACTCCCCAGGACTAAGAGCACAGGGCATGTTGCCCCCTCTAGAGCCAGGGGGCAAGTCACCCACTTGAGAGACTGTGGCCTTGCACGCCCCAGGATCAAGAGCACAGAGCATGTTGGCCCCTCCAGAGCCAGTGGGCAAGTCACCTACTTGAGAGACTGTGGCCTTGCACTCCCCGGGACCAAGAGCACAGGGCATGTTGGCTCCTCCAGAGCCAGTGGGCAAGTCACCCACTTGAGAGACTGTGGCCTTGCACTCACCAGGACCAGGCAAAGGGCATGCTGCCCCCTCCAGGACCAGTGGGGTTGTTCTATCTCCCGGCTGAGGTGCCCCCCATTCCCCATACCCCTGAGGTGCCTGCCCATTTTTCATCTGATGCCCCTGCAGTGTTCTCTCTGTGTTGTTGCAGGTGACAAGTGGGGCATTGAACTTTGGCCTGTGGCCCACAGACAATTTGGACTGGGCAGTGTCCCTTGAACTGTACATATGTATATACCATTGGATAGATTTTTTGTACTTCTACCGTATTTATATCATTGCACTCACTTTTCATCAATTGCTGTAGTCCCTGCATTATTCCTGAGTGGTATGGGGTAATTATGTTTTATTATTGCATCTGATTGTGTGTATGGTGTTGGAGGTGTGTGTGTGTTGCGTGTGTGTGTCACTCTTTTTCCTCCCCCCCTCCCCTGTGTGTTAGATGGCTGTACTCACCCTAGTCGTATTCGCCGTTGTTGGTGTTCGTTGTGGAGCAGGACGTAGAAGAGCATGGGGAAGATCTGGAGTTCAGGCTCCATGGCGGCATGGTTGTTCACTGTGTCTCCCAAGGTGAGTCCTTTCCCTTCTGTGCAGTGTTTCTGCCAGGCTTTTGATGTTGTTGGTACTTCCCCGGAAAATGTGGCGGATTGGGTTGTCATAATATGGTGGGCGGAACATTGCATGGCTGTAGGCGGCTACCGCCGTGGTGGCTATTGTTTTTGCCCTGGCGGTTGGTATGGTAAAGTGGCTGTCTATGAGACCTCTCACCGCCATGGTCATAATTTGCCGGTAGTTACCGCCAGCCTGTTGGCGGTACTACTGCCACTTTATCACCCACCGCCTGGGTTGTAATGAGGGCCTATATCTCTTTGTATGTCTTTTAGCTACTGATTTTTAACACGTTTTTTAAATGTGATTTTTTTATCTAGTTTTATGCTTTTAATCCAGAGCACTTTTTAGCATTGGATTCATTCACCTTCAGTGGCGTCAGCTTAAGGTGTCATACTTGTTGCGGCAATGGGGAGAGTGTCGTGAATCCTATCTTGTTTTAATGGGAAACCAGTGTTAGCTTAGCCTTTGGCTTACAGACTCATGCCCCTGTCACCTAGTGACTTTTACCCTACTTAGTTTGCTCTGTTTTAGCGCATTCCTTTAATTATATCTTGTAAAATGTCTGCCTTGTTTCTAGCTAGGCCAATGTTTTAGATTCATGTTATCAGTGCCACCGTGCTAACACGTCAATATCAAGCAACAAAGATAAACAAACTGTAGATGTTCACATTAGGTACTTTCCCTCTTCACGCCTTTGAGGGAATTGTTTACATAAATTGCTGTCCCAAGCATGTCATGTTATCTATTGTTTGGGAACAGACCTACGTCAGGGGTCTGAGCAGATCTGTATAAATGCACCTCACTTAGACAGATAGTCAGAGGGATTCTGACCAGATGCCATTGCTGCTCTCGATGCTGCACATTGCCTTGATGCTGACCCAGACTTCATGTCCCTACAGAGTCTGAGCTAGAGACCTCATTCCAAGGTAACAAGGGTTGGAGGGCTCTTCTCATGGACGTGGCATTGGCAGATTAGGTTTAACACACCTAGCTCTCTTCTAGGTTAGAGATTAGGTTCACATTATACTTTGGTATTAGGACATATTTCATATCTCATGTCACTTCATGTCACTGCAAGATGGTGGGGGTCTTTGTATTAATTAATCTTGTGTTTACCATTCTGTTTCTTGTACTGTTCATCATCCTAATCATTGCAGTCCATGCAACTTATCGTAGATTTCAGTTTTGTTAATTAAATCCAATTGAAAACTTTACTGCATCTCTTTCATTGCCTGTGTTTGACTGAGACATGTTGTTCATGTGCGAAAGGGGTAATCTCCGTTTAACCACGACACTCCAAGAGATGTCACACTCTTGAGCCCCTGCGTAAAGGCTGCAACAAATCACCTTTTACTATTTGGGTTTTTGGTGAGGTGCTGCCTTTGAGCCGGGAGGGTTGGGACGACAGTTGTGATTTGTTGTAAGACAGGCATAGTCACCTACAAACATAAGTACTGTCATCCTTAAACCAGTAGTCTTGCCTAGAGCAAGAGTCAAACTACGACAGAGAGGTATGGAAATGTGAGCTGTACATCCACTCACAGTAAAGAATGAAAACACATCTTCTAAATATACTCTGCCATGGTGCCTAATACCCATTACCAAATGTCAATAAACATGTAGCATAAACAACAATGTCTCTTTGCCTACAGTGAGGCACCCAATCCCATTTAAGTCCAGCCAAATGCCAGGATCCAGTCTGTACTCATCCTCTTGTGGCTGCTGTGCTGCCCTCAAACACCCATCCACCTCAGGGTATGCCACCACCAAAATGCGGGCCATTAGAGGATCAGGGTCCAACGGGCACCCCTCCCTCATTGGGAGAATGTCCCCAGCTGGGCCTCAACGGTCTTCTGGGCCCAGAGTCTCAGGTCCTCCCACCATTTGCAACAATGGGTGCTCCTCTGGATATGGCCCCCTAGGGTACGCACTTGCTTAGCAATGGCACGCCATATCCATTTCTTCTGATGGGCATTTTCCTGCATCGGGTGACACCGACAGAATGCGAAAGTCATGTAGACTGGCACCATACCAACAGCAGTGGACTATAAAAATCAGACTCACCAAATGCCCATCCACATGGTTCACATGCCTTAACTCCATGCCCCCTACATGCATGTACTCACTGACCTGTACACTATGCCAATCCCCCTAACACCCATCCCTGTTACACATGACTATGGCATTGGGCTCACCTGCTCCTCTGGTGCCCAATACAGCTGTCCATTCAGGGGTAGGAACCCTTCCACCCGCTTCTCAAGTTCTTCTTAGTGACAGCTGGGGCCCTATCACCTGCAGGACGTGTCATGAATGCTCCCAAAGACAGTATACAGCAGCTCATGTTCTGGAGATATTGTTTGAAAGTCAGGAGCCAAATGAGCAAGCCTGCAGAAAATAGCAGTCACAGCCGCTGCATAAAGGACCGTCACCGCCGGCGGTGATCGCCATTCCCCAGATTCCCCATAGCAAGCAATGTTAACCAATGAGAAGTTGTCCACCAGTTGCGACCGCTTAACACCATGACGACATATGCCACCAGAATTAGGTCTCTTCCATCTGTCCTGTGCTGCAGGACAGGCGGCTGCCATTTTCTGCACATATCATGCCTTGCTGCAGCTAAATAAGTGTGCCATACATGTTTTTTTACCCGAAATTCAGAGCAGGCCTATATTGTGCCATCATGATTAGGCTGATACATGTGACATATATGACACAACAACTTCATATGGGTGTCAGATGGCTGCATGTCCAAAGACTCGGAGCCTCATATGCAGTGTAACCAAATGGATATATAGCATGACTGCATACATGCTCAGTGAATATGCCACCAGAATTAGGTCTCTTCCATCTGTCCTGTGCTGCAGGACAGGCGGCTGCCATTTTCTGCACATATCATGCCTTGCTGCAGCTAAATAAGTGTGCCATACATGTTTTTTTACCAGAAATTCAGAGCAGGCCTATATTGTGCCATCATGATTAGGCTGATACATGTGACATATATGACACAACAACTTCATATGGGTGTCAGATGGCTGCATGTCCAGATACTCGGAGCCTCATATGCAGTGTAACCAAATGGATATATAGCATGACTGCATACATGCTCAGTGAAGGACAGTTCAGTGTAGTGTACAATACATGGAACATTACACATGCGATGTGTGTCAGGGCCCGCTTTTGTGCAGGAAGGATAGTGGCCATGCCGCATCAGACTGCCCAATATAGTGTGTTTCAGCAGTGCGAGGCATGCCTACAGTGTTAGGTATGTGCAATAAGGACATGTTCAGCTAACATGAGTGTTGTGCTAATCACTTTGTACATTCTCTCCTCTCTATCCTAGATGCCCTGTCAGAAGGAGTTTGAGACATGTGCCAGCGTATCATCCACTAGTCGACCTTGCAACCCTGGAGGACAGGCATATCATCCTGACCTATCATCTGAATCGTCAGACCATCATGAATCTACGTACCCAGTTGGAGCCAGATCTATTGCCTGCCATATGTAATCCCTGCGTCATCCCTCCCACAATCCAAGTCCTGTCAGTGCTACATTTTTTGCCACAGGCTCCTTTCAGAATACAGTGGGCTTGGCAGCAGGGATGTCACAGCCCATGTTCAGTCTTGTGTTGAAGAATGTTCCTTCAACAGGAAAAACTACCACTCCATCAATGTTCAGGTGGTGTGTGTGGCAGACCAGTACATCTCCTACATTCTGAGAAACAGTAATGTCCCACACATGATGGCACATCTACAGAGAGAGAGAGGGCTTGGCTCATTGGTATGAATGCATTTGGATGCGTGTTTCTGCTATGGCACCTGTCATCATATTCTTCCCTATGTCTGTACCTGTTTGTAACAGGTCCTACATATGTGCACACAGGTGACTCCGGCTATCCTAACCCTCCCTGGCTGTTGACACTAGTGAGGCACCCTGCCACAGAAGGGGATCTCCATTTCAATGTGGCCCACAGCAAGACAAGGCGTGTAATTGAAAGGACATTTGGCCCAATGAAGGCCAAATTTAGGTACATGGACGTTTCTGGAGGTGCCTTCCTCTACACTCCACAAAAGGTATGCCATATCATAGTTGCCTGCTGGATGCTCCACAATCCAGCCCTGAGTCGTCAGATACTATTACTAGCTGATAATGAGGAGGCAGCTGGACCAGTGGCTGGTGATGCAGACATTGAAAGTGATGAGGAGGCAGATGAGGAAGGTGCAGCTGACTCTAGGACAGAGCTCATCAATCAGTACTTCCAGTATCTTACAGGTATGTTGTATGTGTATATTCAAGTGTTGTATTTCCACATTGCTTGGCGTCAGTGGCCCTCCTGATTTGGATCATCAGTGGTGGTGTAATGTATTCCTCTCCCTATGAGTGTGTTGTGGGAGGTGACTGATTGCATGTAAGGTGCAGAGTTGAAATGTTTCATCTCTAGCATGTGTACTACAGCTTGCAAGTATTACATCTCCAATGGACAGGCTAGTATTGTGCTTTGTGTCCTGCATTCTCCTGTTCTCATGTCATTCCAGCGAGTAACTGTGTACTGTGAATCTTTGCCTCTCCTACCTTTTGCTTGAGGCATTCATTTTCATTATTCTTTGGTAACTGTGGCACTGGCAGGGGTGCCTGTGGATGGAGTGAGAGGGGGTTAAATAGTGGAGGTGTGAATGGTTGTGTCTTTGTCTGATGCATACAGTGGCTTGACTTGATTCTCAGCAATGGCAATTACAGGTGCAGCACTGCTAACACAGTTTGTGGTTAGTGGATTGTGACATATGTACCATGCTCCATAAGGGTTGTTGTCAGTCAGGCTTGGTAACTTTAGCTAGGTGGGTGGGTTCTGTTCCTGTGTGATGGTTCACATGACAGGTGTGCCCTTTTAGCAGGTGCCACTTCAGGCTTGCTAATTGTGAGTGCGTGTAGTTGTACATTGCAGCATGGTTTCCAAGTGGCAGGAGGGTATATGTGTATGTAAAATTGCTTGTCCTGTCTGTGCATGATGTGCATGGAGTATACCTTCTTACTCTGGATGTAGGATGTCCAAGACTTTCTCCTCCCATGATGTGAACACTGGCGGAGTAGGTTGGGGCCCACTGCCAGTCTTCAGCAGGGCAATTGGTGCCTCAATGTCATGGAACACACCTTCCCTCGAAGGTCACACCACCTCTTCCTGAGGTCCTCCCTTGTGCATGGATGGTTGCCCACTGAGTTGACCCTGTCAACTATTCTCTGCCATAACTCCATTTTCCTGGCAATGGATGTTTGCTGTAACTGTGCTCCAAACAGTTGTGCCACTACCCTGATGATTTTATCAACCTTGACCCCCAGCTCACTGTCTGTGAAGTGTGGTGCTTTTGATGGGAAATGGTGGTGTTGTAGGTGGGGATGGGTAATGTGTGTTTAAGGGCACAGTGTGGGCTGCTTGGTGGGGTGGGGTATTTGGTTGTGTGTGCTGGTTGGTTGTGGTTTTTGTGTGCAGTAGTGATGTGTGTATAGTGTCGATCATGCAGTTGTATGGTGTGTGCTGAGTGTGAAGTGTATACGTGCCCATGGTGTATATGTGCTAGGTAATACGTTTTTGGGTCCTCGCTGTCCTGTCTCTGTATGTGTTTTTTGTTGCAAAGGGTTGTGGGTTGTGTGGGGGTGTGTTATATACTGCAGTGAGTGGGTGTGTCTGGTATGTGTATGTATGTCAGGTGTGGGGTATTCGAACTGACCAATGTGGTGGTGTGTTCTGTCTGAGGTGAATTTTTGAATGCAACGGTTCAGACTGCTAATGGTTTTCCACCATGGAAGAACCACTATGGCGATTTGTGGGTCGTAATCTGGTGGGTAGAACGTTGTCGGGCTGGCGGTACTGGTTGTGGAACCACCTGTTTCCTGCGCTCCAGTGTCCTGGCAGTCTCGGATTTGTGACTGTTTTTTGGTGGCGTTCAGTGTGTGATCCTTAATAAGGGACTCGAATACAACCAACATGTTGGTCTTTTGATGGCTGCCACCGTGGTGGTCTTGCGAAAAGACTGCCAAAGTTGTAATGAGGTGCTATATCTCTTCTAACCATTCTTGCCCAGAGATGATGCAAAGTGGAGAAGGGGAAAAATCTGCACTGCCAGGAAGAAGTCCAACATTTAGGACAATTGCTGTCAGCATCTGGTAGGCATGTAACACCTGAAAGGGCAGCCTCCATTCGGCAAATGTCAGAGCCTGCAACTGTCAGAGGGATGCACTCTAATAGCCCCATTGTTGGCGGCTATCAAACAGGCAAGAAATAGTAAGGACAAGATAATTTGGACACTAGAGGTGAGGGAAACATTCCAAACACTGAAGGATGAGATAACAAATGCTCCAGCTCTAGGAACTCCAGATTACACCAAAGTTCTACATATTCTGCCACTGTAATGGTCAGGTGATGATGATTGTCCTCACACAGATGTATCCGCTAGCGCACAAACCAATTGCGTACTTCAATTGGTTGCTAGACACAGTCATGAACGGACACCATCCCTGCGACCAGGCTCTGGCCACTGCAGCATTTGCAAAACAGAAGAGTACCCCCATAGTTAAGGGGGCACCATTGACGCTTTGCGCAGAGCACAAAGTGTTTGCTTTCATAAAGGAGGCCAGAGAGTGTCAGGATATGAGGTGATACTGTCACCACCATCCTTGAAAAGTTGTGAAGTGTCATACGGTCAATACTGCAACATTCTTCGTCTATCCAATAGTAAACCCTGTGGAGATGAGCATGCCTGTTAAGCACATAGGGCCTGACTTAAGAAACCCTAGCGCCACCATAGCATCATTTGTCTGATGCTAAGGCAGTGCATTAGTGGCTTTTTACACATGCCATATTTACAAAGTGGTGCAATGCATGCATTGCGCCTCTTTGTAAACCATTGTGCCACATAATGTCTACGCCAGGCAAATGTATGCATGGGGGGGCGTTCCCCCATTAGGGGGGGCTGAAAAAATGCACAAGCAAATTTGCTTGTCCCACTTTTTGGCATTTCTTAACGACTGCTCCGAGCCGGCAATTAAAGGGTGCCTGCCATTGAAAACAATGTACCCTATGTACTCTGCAGGAGTAACGCCAAAATGTTGTTGCAACTCCTGCAGAGTGCATCAATAGTGTCAGGGATGCTGGTGCTACTGCCCTCTACCCTGTGCCATGGTGTGGCGCATACATGTTGGTGGTAGGGGGCGCTAAGGGGTGCAGCACCACTTTTCTCAAATCAGCCCCATAGTCTCAACAAATGCAGTCAAACCACAAAGGAACTTATATCAGACAGAATTGTCATATTGTCAGATTCAGCATACATAACAACCACTGTACACTCCAGTATCATGAGATGGAGTAGGCGAGGGTCCCTTAAATCATATGGTAGTCCTGTGATGCCTAGAGGGCTCTTAGAGGCCCAAATAGAGGCAATGGCGCTATCACAGGCAGTGGTGAATGTCAGCCATGCAAACAGACATGATTTTGTGTCCCAGGGTAATGCACTGGCAGATAAAGCAGCTAAGGATGCAGCCAGACGTAAACCTGAAAGGTATGATCAGACCCACAACCTGCTCCTGCCTTGGTGGCTCAGATGGCCTCATCAATGGAGCCCGAAGCAAAGACTACTATAGACAAGGACACACCTCATTACACTGAGTCAGCAAGGTTTCACCTGAGGGAACTACAGGAAGCTGCTTCGCCACACGAAAAAAAACGAGTTAAGGGAAAATAGAGGGTACATTCAGTCCAGGAATGACCTAGTGTATAGACAGCTATCTGCAGGAAAGCCAGTTTTGCCAGAAGCTTTGCTTGCAATCACCCTTGATCAGATACCAGCTCACACTTCCACTGACTATTTGGCAACCCAAATACGTCAAGACTGGCTTATCCCCTATTTGCATGACACAAGAACCATGTATCTATGTAGCTACATGATTTGACAGAAGTATTCCCTTAATTCCACCCTAAAAGCAATAAGCTCCACCATTCCATGACCACAAGGTTGCTTTAAAGCCCATCATTTGGACTTTGTGGATATGATTGACAGGTGCAACAACTACAGGTTACGTCATAGTGGTGGTCTGCCCGTTCTCCAGATGGATTGAGGCAGGACCATGCGTCCATTGTGATGCCTGGTCAGCAGTGACATTCTTAGGAAAGTGATTCCCTGATGGGAGATCCCAGAAGCCATAAGATCTGACAATGGCATTCATTTTTCTAATACAATATTTGAACACCTACCAGCACTGTTAGGGATAAAACACAAATGGACCTCCATGTAGCACCCACATAGTACTGGAGTTGTAGAGCGCCCGAATGGCCTCTCGAAGAGTAAGATCAGCAAGTTGTGTGCTAACCTGAATAAAAAGTGGTTACACTGCTTGCCAACAGCAATATTTTCCCTGAGGAATACCCCGAGCTCAGACCATCACTTGACTCCTCACCAAATAGTGACAGGAGATCCATCAAAGTCCAAGTTCCTGCCACTAGAATTAAAATTCAGGGAGAAAGTTTGTCCCAAGCACTGAATGAAGAAATGCATATGTTCTTGTGCAAATTCACAAAATGTGCCAGGTTAATCTCCAAACAGGTAACCAAAGGAAAAAAGAAGTGCACCAATGCCAAAGTTGACCTCCCAGAAGTGAAAGTAGGAGATCAAGTGTTCATACAGAACTTTGGTTGCAAATGGAAAGAGAAACATGTTGCAGGCCCCTACACAGTCACCATGGTTACACTAAGTGCTCTCAAAGTGAATGGCAGGAAACCTTATATCCAGTACAGCCATGTGTGTGTTGACCCAGCTACTCACCAAAAAATTTACAGTTCAAATGGAGCAAAAAGGGGAGCGAAGATTGACACCTTAAAAGGACCCCCTCCAACTATATTTTGGACTATTTTTTTAATGGATATTACCAAAGACATGCATTTTTGTATTTCTTTTTTGTCCCTTAGCTATGTCCTTGCTCCTCTTTGCTAGCAAAGTACCCTCAAATGTTATCCTCATTTTTGTCCAGAGAGAGCTCTCTAGTAACAATGTGACCCTTAACGCTTATGTCAGACAACATGGGATATCAGCACATGTCAGAAATAGGTGCAGAAACCACAAATGAGTCATGTTTTGCATGCTCCTTAATTCCCCATGCTACTGGTTCAGATAGACTACACTCCACAAAGTACCACCAGACATAGCTCACTGCCTATCACACCTGTACTTGTGTAAAATAAAGGCCCAAACACAGTTCACGCATGTCAAATTAGCACACTTCCTAGTCAATACCACAAGAAACAACATGTTACCAGAATTATTATGCATCCTCATAGACAGACAAGAGATCAGAGATGAAATAACACACATGAGAAAAACAGGATGCCCCTCAACTGTAGATTGGACCCAGATGGTCCTAGATCTAGGTTTCCTAGGGGTAACACGCCCACCAACTAAATTTAACAGCTATATTACAAACCCTTTTCCCCCAGATTGTGTTCGTAGGCCAGGGCTTAGAGTACGGCCTAAGTAAGACGGTCAGTCTTTGATCATAATCAGTGGCATCCCAACATCAAATTTTCCTATAGGGCCATGTCTTTATGGAAGCCAAGATGTCATAAGAAAATGTACACCGATCTAGGATGTATATATTTCCCATTGTACCTGGTAAATAGCATTGTAAGTACTCAGACTGTCATAAAACTAATGTCTGGCTCCTTATGTTTCAGGGGAAGTTGGATTGTTGACAGAGGACGTATTATTGGTTGCAAGGTCACAATCTTCATGCTGACTTGCAGGGGAACACCTCCAGAGTTATGGATTTCTTCTGGCAGTGTGGAGAACTACTGTATGCCCAATTAACACCTAACTGGGGAGGAATTTGTTCCATAGTAACTTTGCACGCTCCAGTTTTAGTGATACCCAGAATAACCATATACAATTTGCATAAGCTCCCCATGAGCCATCCAACGATCTTGTTCAAGAGAACTGCAGAGTACTGTGGCATAAGAAGTTGGAATGAAATCCCTCAAGAGTACTGCTTGTTCAGTGATGCTGAACTTTTCTTTGGTAGCATCTTACCATTTGTCCAAGCTAAAGGAGAAGCTCGTTGGATCCAGATCGCAAGATGGGAACTCCTCCAGGTCCTTAACACCACAAATGAAGGCTTTAATGCAACAAAAGAAAAACACCATCCCCTAAGGATAATGGTGCTACAACACTGTTATGTGATGAACCTTATGATGGCCAAACAAGGGGACGCCTGCAAGAAGATAGGTATCATGTGCTGCACATTTATGCCAGCAAATGATGCAGAGAATAGAACTTTGTCAAAAGCAATACAGACACTGCATAATTTACAAACTAAAATGATAGATCAGGGTGGTGCTCCAGATAGTTGGTTTAGCGGTTGGTTTTCAGCACTGCCACCCTGAATGTCTGGACTGTTGGGGCTCTGTTAGCAATGACTGAGGGAAATAAACCAAATTCCAAACACTCTGAAGTCCCAGCCACACAATATTGTCAGCGCACACCTCAAATAAATTACATTTACAAAAGAGCACGTATGCCTTCATATGTCAGACAATGATTGATCATAAACATTTGTCGTATAATAAAGAGAAAGTCATGACTTAGTTTAGGAATTCCGGTTATGGGGTCACATGTTTTCGAGTGTTTTTCCATTTTAATCTGTAAACTTGCAAGTTAGCTACTATTGATCATGTGTCATAAAGTATTGCACTGATCTGTATAAAAAGGCCTGTCTGTGACAGGCATTGGAGAAAAATGGAGTCAGGTTGTGCAGGGCTGAGGTGTAGTCCACAGTGTATTTCTTCCTGTCGTGACAGTTAGTAAACCCTGTCTTTGGAACTGCCAAGAGGAGTCCTTGTGGTCACTTTTGAGTCTTGAGAGCTTTTCTGATCACCCCAGAACATCTGTAAGATTGTGTTGCAGTCTCAGTTGTTGGCCATGTGTGTTGCTGGACTTACTACCGCTCCTTTTTGGCTGTAGTAAATTTAGCTTCACATCCTGTTTCTTGTGGAGGAAACATGTATGTCTACAATGTTGTATAGCTTTGAACTCGTAAATAATGAATAGGCCAAAGCAATAAAGTTACTTAAAAGTGTAATAGTAAATTGCATGTGAAAATGTACTCACATATAACTTTAGTTTTGTTACTGGGCCTCTATTTTTAAAATAAGAATTCCAGAACCACTCACACAAAGCTGTTTAGGAGCTATTTCAGCACCAGAGTCACAGTACTGCTCCAAACTTCGTTTTCATTTACAATGCAAGAGTCTTGCACACCTTTGTTTAAAAAAAGCTTGATAAAAGTTTATGTCATTTGACCAGATAGACAATTCATATATCATACATTTAATTAATTGGAGGGCATATCAAAGTATGTATCTGCACACTCACCATCAGTTAGTCTCTTCAGAAAGAATAAACGTTAGAAGAAATGTATACCCAAACTATTTGTAGGGGAAGAATAAAATGGATGAAGAACGCACAACTGATCCAATAAATTTGCAGTCTCAATTATGTGGAAGAACAGTGCATACTAAATCTTCAAGTGATCAACAGCGGGGGCCAGACAGGTGAGGCTTACATTTGCGGCAGCAGATTGTCAACATTCTAATGTGCATGAAAGGCACATCTCCAATTTGCTCCAGGCTGGGAAACTATAAAATTATGGTCATACCATCCGTTTGCTGCCATCTTAGAATGACCAGATAACTGAGTGACCCATATCCAAATTGAGAACATCAGCCAAATGGTCAACATTGGTGCGGTGGCTGACCATACATGAACATCTCATACTTATCAACTCTTTTGTGTGTATGTGGATGGGTATGAACTGAATTAATGGAATAAGAGGTGATTAAACAAAGACTACATGCTTACAATATTTATTGAAGGGAAGTTCAAATGAACTGAAATTGCTTCAAAGTGAACTTTAAGCCATTGCAGATATACAGTTTTACAATCATGTATAAAAATGACAAAGGTACATATTTCAGTGTTGTGAATCAGTTGTGAATGTGGGTGCAGATCATATAGATCAGAACTACACCGTGGCAATAAATGACAACCTCCAAAGAATCAAATCATTTGTATCACAGATATATACATATTCACATTAAAATTAAAGAAAAACATGGTCAGAACAAGCATTGTTGAAAGTTGGTATAATTAATCCGGTTCATATACAGTATAGTTATGTACATCAGAAGAAGCCAAAGATCATGAAAAATGCACAGCTTTCCAAGCGGTCATATCACCTTATTGAGGTTTAAAATTTAGCCCAATTTGTGTGGTATTAAATTTGTTCATCAACCTGTATTCACAAAAGTATAATAAACTGAGAGAAATTCCTCTGGAATATTGTACAACAACATAATTTACTTGCCATCTGATATCTTCTGCTTTGTGCTTGAGGATGGTTAAGTCTTCAACCAGAATTACTGTTGTGACCCTACATCAGATGAAACTTTGGTGTTGGCAAGGGAGTTGTTTAACCATTTGCCTGTTTTATCCTATATACACACACATTGGCAGGGCACATCACATTTTATGTTTTGCAATTTGAAAAGGAAACTAAGAGCCAGAGCTAGAGTTTGGCAAAAGGTATTCTGTTTGTCATGGTGGAGGACATCCACTACCCTAGCAGCCTATCATGCACAAGATTTAGAAAACATGGCTGGCCCAGGGGTAATCACTGTATCTTGAAATTTATTAGCCTATCAAGGTACAAAAAGATTGGTTCATGGGAAATTTCAGTTTTGATGGCCGTCCACCAAGTTTTTAAACAAAGTAGGAATTTACTATTTCTTTAGAGCACAAAGCAGCACTAAGGGATATAAAAAGTATATGTAAAAAGACCCTAATGATGATGCAAATCAGAATATTTGGTCTCATGTTTTTTTTTTTTTTACTGTATAAACATAAAGAGAATGGGGTCCCTGTCACTAACTGACTCTACCTTCGATAAGTGACAGCAAAAGTGCCACTGAATAAAACAACAAACTTTAATCATAGAATGAACATTTTAAGAGTATAAGTAGTGATATTGGTGAGATACGATTGAAGAGAGTAATGTAGAATGTCCAAGATGGATACCTTACAGAAAGACATTATTCTGTAGCAATTTAAAAAATGTACTCGATTGTTCATGGAGAAAGAATAGGTGTGTCAAATTTGCTCTCCAAAAGAAATCAATACTACAGTTACAACTAGAAATGTAATGTAGATTTATATAGCGTAGCTTATCACCAGCGAGGGTCTCAAGGCACTGTCTATGGGCACGGAGATTAAGTGATTTGCCCAGAATCACAGGATGTTGTGCCAACACTGAGGATCAAGCCCTATCTCTAGCTCTGGAGGTGTCCACTCTGACAACTGCACTACATCCTCTCAATTGAAAGTACCTTAACTCAGGTGCCTCTCCCAGTACATAATATATTGCTTTAGGATGCCTTCTCATACATGTCCATTGTCCTCATGGGTCCTTAAAGGGAAATGTGATGCATTACAAAAAGAAAAATTAAAAGTTTTCTATTTTTTCTGAAAGTAGGTTGTGGCCCGTCGGCCACTGCCTGCTCTTAAAAAATGTTTGCACCTCCATTTGCAAAGGGGACCCCTTCCGGTTTTTGAATGGCTTAAAGTTGGTGGTAACTGTGAATGTTTTGCGACCGCATTCCTGGTTGCAAAATATTCCTACATACCAGTGCTACTCGCTATTAGTAAGGGACGCCCTTGGCAAGCCCCATATGAATAGCAATTCCAAATCCTATTTTGCAGGCCAATAATAGGTTAACCACTGGCAAAATAGTGTTTGTGCTTATCAAAAATAATTTTACCACTCGGAAACGGCCTGATGGGGACTTCACTGACTTCTTGTCAGCATTTGTGTCACTCCCCCATGCAGCACCACCTGTTGCTGCTGCTGCCTTGCATCCTGTAAGCCTGCCTGGCTCTGTGGGTTTGAGGCCCTCCTCCACCCACAGGCACCCACCTGCACCTCAACCCTGGTGGCCAGTGGTGGTCTTCTGTCTTTCTGTGCCCTTTTTCTGCCTTTTCTCCTCTTTTTGCCTCCTTTTCTATAGTTTTCCATCCTCTTGACGATTTCTGCGTCCCCTGCTGCTGCTTCCTCTGTGGGTCCACCCCACTCTTGGCACTGCATTTCCTGCCCTCTCGCCTCCCAGCTGAATGACTTTTCCCACCTCCCTTCCCTTCTTAATGGCATCCCATGTGCAGCCGCACCACTGGCATGCCAAAGGCAAGCATGTCTGCACCCGCCCACCCTCGGACCCTGGTTCCCGCACCATCCATCAATACAGTGCCAGCACCCTGCATGTCCTCAACACCGAAGGCTCCGCTTCATGGCACCACACTTCACCAAAAGACACTCAAGGACCATTTTCCTGCCACAACTGCACCTTCTTCTGCCTCCGCACACCAAACGACCCCACATCAAGCCCACGCGGACACCTCAGATGCATACTACTCAACACCCGCTTCCTCATCAAACATGCGGTAGAAGTATGGGATCTACTCTACTTCATCTTTCCAGATGTCACCTTCCTCATGGAGACCTGGATTACAAGGTACAAGATTACCTATAAAGGCCATGTCAACCAACCAGGAGGCGGCATCGCCATCGTCTACAAGAACACGTTCCCCCTCATGACCAGCGCCGATGCCCAGGCCTCTGCTGCCAAACAGGTACACTTCCAAATCCCGACCGACCCAAACACCACCCTCCATGGCACCCTCATCTACAGACACTGCCCCCCTTTCAGCAAGCCCTTCCCTACCTCATTGCTCCTCATGCCTTCACCTCAACAAATTACATCCTCCTCGGAGACCTTAACTTTCACCTCGACAACCACAGGGACCCAAACACCTTATCCCTCTTTGAGAATCTTGCCACCCTCAGACTCAAACAACTGGTCAACCTCCCCAAACACTCAGCAGGACACACCCTCAACCCCATCTTATCAGCAGGAAACAACATCTCCCTCTCCACATCTCCATACACCACTGGACTGACCACCACTGCGTCCACTTCTCATTCACCAAGACCACCATATGCCACCACGTCCTCTGTCCCCTACAGGAACTGGAGCAAGGTTATCGAAGCCCTGCTCACTGACAAACTCAGCCATCCCCACATCCGGACACCACAGACACTAATGCCTCAGCCTGCAACCTCCACCACTGGATCGGCAATTGCACTTACAGCCTAGCCCCCCCCCTAAGGAAACTGGCCAGCAATCAGCACAACAGGAAACCCAGTTGGTTTTCGTTCGATCTCCAAGAATTGAAGCACACTTGCAGACGACTAGAACAAAAGTGGAGAAACAATAAGAGCATGACAGACTGCAAAACCTACAAAGATGAAGTCACTTCACGCCACCAGCACATTAGATCCTTCAGAAAGTCAGCCATTCAGGAGCACATCAACACCAATGCACAGAACAGCAAGGAACTCTTCCCCATAGTTAAGGAATTCACGAATCCTGGAAAGGACACCACAGACATCCCCCCTCTCAGGAACTCTGTGACAACCTTGCCCACCTTTTTTCACTGAAAAATCCAGGACATAAAGGATTTGAGAGCCAAGCCCCCGCCTACCAGCGCTCCCATTAACCTCAACCCCCAGCTAAGCCACTGGACCCTCATCACCATGGAAGACATCCAAAAAACTTATAATGAGCTCTGTCCACTCAGGGGCAGCCATGGACCTATTCCCACACCACATTTTTGACCAAGCCAGCACCACCATTGGTCCCAAACTGTGTCAGAAAATCAACTGCTCCATCTAAACCACCACCTTCCCTGGTGACTGGAAACACGCGTATATCAACCCTCCACTGAAGAAACACTCCCCTGACCCAAGAGATATGAAAAACTACAGACCAACCTCATTGCTCCCCTTCCCAGACAAGGTAATCGAAAAGCTACCAACAAACAGCTCACTGACTTCCTTGAGACTAACAACATCCTCCCAATCCAGATTCAGGAGCTACCATAGCACCGAAACAGCTCTCCTCACAGCCACGGATAACATCTGCACCATACTGGACCACCGAGAAACAGCTGCCCTCATCCTTCTCAACCTCTCTGCTACCTTCGACACCATCTTCCGCACTACCTTATGCTCCAGACTACATGACACAGGCACCGCAGCAAGACCTTGGGGTGGATCTGCTCCTTCACCTCAGAACCTACAGAAACCAGCTGTAGAATCCCCCAGGGCTCCTCCCTGAGCCACACCCTCTTTAATACCAACATGGCCCCACTCGCCAAGATCGTCAGACACCGTGGCCTCAACATTGTCTCCTATGCTAATTCTATCCCTTACCGACGAACCATCAACAGGCAAGAGCAAATTCCACAATGGACAGAGAACAGTTGCCTACTGGATGAAAGACAGGGGCCTCAAGGCCAACTCGGACAAGACAGAGATCCTAAGCCTGGGCCCCAGTCCCACTGCCTGGGATGACTTTTGGTGGCCAACAGCCCTTGGAACCACCCCAACCCCCCCACCAACCATGCACACAACCTTGGCATCATCCTTAACTCCTCACTGTCCATGGCCCGCCAATTCAACTGTTTCATTGTTGTGCTTCCATACACTACATCTGCTTCAGAAGATTTTCAAGTGGAGCCCCATCAAAACAAGAAAGACGGTCACTCACGCACTCATCAGCAGCAAACTCGACTACAGCAACACACTCTATGCTGGCATCATGAAGAAACTTCAAACCAGACTCCAGAGAATACAAATGCAGTGGCCAGGCTCATCCTGGACATCCCCTGCCATAGCCACATCTCCAACTACCTGATAAACCTGCACTGGCTCCCCATCAACAAACGCATCACCTTCAAGCTCCTGACACACGCTTCCAAGGCCTGCGTCACATCGGACCAGCCTACCTTAATCACCGCCTAGCCTTCTATGTCCCCTCTAGACAACTCAGCTCAGCTCAACTGGCCCTCATCATCACCCTGAGAATTAGGAAGAGCACAGCAGGAGGTAGATCCTTCTCCTACCTCACCACGCAGACCTGGAGCAAACTGACACTCCATCTCAGGCAGTCCCCCTCTCTGAATCAGTTCAAGAAGGACCTCAAAACCTGGCTCTTCGACTGATCAGCACTCCTTCACCAGCTCCTTGAGACCCCACAGGTGAGGAGTTGCGCTGTACATGTAACTGATTTTTGATTGATTGGTAAAAGGCTTTGTACATCTGGCCCTAAGTACATGCAAAAATGTTCCTCTAACTTGGATGATCTATTTATTAATAGTTCATATATGTAAGCTGTCAGGTTGTACCGCTGTGGTTCTCAGCTACAAGAACAGTTACAACTATAAGGGCCTCATTACGAGTTTGGCAGGCCGACCGTCTGGCCGCTAAATCCGTGGGGAGGAGACCACCTCAAAGCTGAAGGTCTTTCCCTCCAGCCCTATTACAATGTTTTCACCTGGCTGACCTGTGGAATCCTCTGTATTAGGAGATTTCTGCCAGTCAGCCCGGTGGAAACAGTACTCCTCATCAAGTCAAGGCCAATGCTGTCTCACAGAGGGTGCCCCCAGCACCCAGAAATTGAGCATTCCGAGGGTGCTGGGCATGGAGGCCGGAGCACTGCCTTTCCGCCAGCCATTTCATGGGGGGGACCCTGCCATGAAAAGGCTGGTTGAAAGGGAAGTCATGATCAGCACAGGAGTGCTGAACTCATCACCGCCATGGCTGTCTACGACTTTGACTTCCACTAACCCATCGGGATCCGTGATCCTGGCGGCATTCCTCTGAGGGCCCATCCACCAGGGTTGTTATCTGGCAGTCTGACCACCAGAAGTGCAGCGGTCTGACTGCCACTGTGAGTTTGGCAGTTGCAAGACACCAAACCCATAATAAGGCCCTAAATTTCGAACTTTCTAATGTTGGTAATAAATTATTTCATATTCAAATCCTATATAGCGTTGTCCCCTAAATACACGAATCTTCAGACCAAATTAAATTTCATACTTTCACTTTGAATATATAGGCCCTCATTATGAACATGGCGGTAAGCACCGTTGGCCGCCATGACGACGGTGAACTGAAGACCACCATTGGCGGTAAACAGAAACCTGCCAAATAATGATGTCAAAAACAGAAATCACCAAAAATCCTGCTTCCACCAACCACTGCCAGGGCCCTTGTCGGTGGAATGGCTGCACAACCCACCCCACCACCGCCAAGCAGACAAATCCCCACCCTCCAAATAATGATGCAAGAATCACTGCAGCGGATAGTGTATGTTGAACGACCATTGGCAGTACGGACAGCCACTGCCAGCAAAGAGACCCAACAGCAAGAAATGCCTACATTGGCAAGTTTGAAACCCATACACCTGACACACATCCACAACACTATAAAACACTCACAGACACACCCCACAATCCTTTGCGTCTCCAATAGGACAACTGAGACTGACAACACAACACACAGACACTGAACATCACACAAGTCACACACCCAACCACACAACATCACCCTCACCAATATCCACATAACACATCACTCACAATACACACCATGGCACCCCCTAAGCACCCACGCTTCACAGATAGCGAGCTAAGAACAATGGTGGACAAAATATTCAAGATCGAGCCACAAATTTTCGGGGCACATGTCCAGCACACACCCATCACTAGGATGATGGAGTCATAGCAGACAATAGTGAACAAGGTCAATGCAGTGGGAAACCATCCACGCATGAGGGACGACATCCGCAAGAGATGGAATGACCTGCGCTGGACGGTGAAGTCCATGGCATCCAGGCACAACATTGCGATACAGAAGACTGGGGGAGGACCCCCACCTACACCGCCCGACTACACCGACTGGGAGGAAAAGGTACTGGCCATCCTGCACCCTGAGGGTCTCACTGGACTCACTGGAGGAATGGACTCAGGTAAATCATCTACAATTACCCCATATTGACCACACCTGTAATGCATGCACCACCCCACCCCTCCAACTACCACCACCACCACTACCCCAACCAAGCCACAATCACTACATCCAGTTACCTTGCATGCCCACAAACCCACCAACAGACCCACACAATGACACTACACCTCCCACAATGCACCTCCTCATCCCATGCAAAATGCAATGGCAACCCCACAATAGTTCCCTGCATGGCCCAACAAGGAAATAAACTGCACACAATAGGGCAGAGCTGTAACAGACATTTCCATTCCCCCCACAGGCACCACCAACCATGCCACCCTGACGGAAAGGTCAAGGAGTGGCAGGGCCCCACATGGAGACTGAGGCACCACTAAGGACACTGGAGAGGGAAGTGTGGACAGTGAGGAATATCCTGGGCCATCACACAGTCCAGAGTCTCTACCTAATAAAAGGCAGGATGATGATGGCCCCAGTACAAGTGGTACTACCAGACCCTGTAGGGGACACAGGCACAGGGGGCCAGGCCCAGTGGGAGGGTGTCAGTGGCCCAGGGGGGTGGCCAAATGATGGATGCTGCAGCCCAGGAGGTGATCTATGAGGTTCTGGGAGCATACCACCATACCCAGGAAAGGATGGGACAGATCCTGGCCACCATGGAACAGAGTCAAAGGTTGCAGATAGCCCAACATGGAACAGTGGAAACAACTCAATGCCACCATGGCCACCATAGCAGGGGTGCTGCAGCACCACCACCAAACCCGGTCTGAGACCCCCACAAACCAGGAAACCCCTAGCACTGTCCAGGACACAGACCAGCCATTTACATCAGCAGCAGCAACTGGGCTAGTGGCACTGGCAAAGGACACACAGGAGTCCAGCACACCTACCTGTGCAGCCCAGCACCAGACCCTCAAACGGTTCCTCAGTCCCAGATATGGCAGAGGAACACCTGCCAAGACCAAGACCACCACTAAAAAGTGACTCTGACATGGACTGACTCCCAAGTGTGCCACTGTGCCACCATCCTCACCCGCCAATAGCAACATAACAACTTGCAAGGGACAGATGGACCTATACCCACTGCCACCAATCGCCCAGCCCATGTACCTACAATTGACATCTACCATTAGTCTACTCCCTATCTCTGTAAAGTGCATCAATGCATTAATGACACCAAATAAATCACATGTACACCAAATCTTATGTTCCCTGCCATATTGACGAATCAATTGTAAATGTGAATGCATTTGCCAGTCAATTCCATAATTAGGCCTTTATTTCAGGAATGGCGGCCCAGGCACAACATTGTGTGGGAGAAACAGAAATATACACCATGTTTGTTTTCATGGCACATGCCACCTCAATAATCAGGTAACACTGTCAATGACTACAGACCCCTCAACCCAATAGTGAATAAGTCAGACAGATATTATGCATTGCAGAGACCATCATCAGTAAATAGTTCCTCATAATCACTGAAAGTATAGTTGGATCAGCTGCTTCCTGGAGTGGACATCTTCCCCGTCTTGATCATCACTGTCACTCTCATCACCTCTCAGATGATGCAGGTCTGGATATACAGCCCCCTCCTCCTCCAGTAGGGGGATAGCTTTCCTCACAGTCACATTGTGCAGCATGCAGCATGCCACCACTAGTCTACACACCTTCTCAGGGCCATAGCAATGGGAACCCCCAGAGAGATGGAGGCAACGGAATCTAGCCTGCGGGAGACCCATAGTGCGCTCTATCACCCTCCTAGTATGTCCATGAGCCTCTGGTAATTACTTTTTGCATCTGTCCTAGGATTTCTCACAGGTGTCAGGAGCCATTGCATGTTGGGATAGCCAGAATCACCTGCAAAAGTGTTAGAAACAGGACTGTAACAGACTGCCATTACTTGCAGTCAGTCTGGCTGTCAGCTATGTACAAACCAGTGTCATACACACTCATCCATGAGCCATCCTCTGTCCCCTTGTAGTTGATCCATCATGTGTGGCACACTGCTGTTCCTCAGGACAAAGGAATCATGGACTGATCCTGGAAACATGGCATTCACATGTGATATGTATTGGTCTGCAGTACACACCAATTGTATGTTCATTGAGTGGAAGTTCTTCCTGTTCCTGTACACCTGTTCATATACTTTTGGGAGGATGAGAGCTATGTGGGTGCAATCTATGGCACCTATCACATGGGGAATGTTAGGAAAGGCACTAAACTCAGACTTGATGGCAGGGAGATCAGCCCTTTGGGGAAACTTCACATATGTCTGCAGGTGTAGTACAAATGCATCCAGGAATTTTAACAGGATGAGGCTATACATTGGCTGTGAGAACCCTGCACTCACGCTCACTGTCACCTGAAAGGAGCCCGTGGCCGGGAAATGGAGTACAGAGAGCACTTGCACTTCAGCAGGGATGGCATGCTGATTCTGATTAGCCGGTCTCAGTACTGGATCCAGTAATGCACTTAGCTCATGGACTATAGAACGTTTGAGTCTGTAGTTGATAATGATTTGCCGTTCTACCATGGTCTCCAAATCAACAAGAGGTCTTTACACAGATGGGGCCCTCCCTCGCCACATGGGTCTGTACCTAGGGGGAGTGGAGAACACATGTGAAGGACACACATAAATGTGCACAACATGTTGTGTATGAATAACTGCTGTACAATATGTAGGTTACACATAAGCAATGTATGATGTACAACTGTAGTGACATGTATGAAGTGATACGTCTGGACTGTTGTGGGGAGAAAAGAGTCATGTGTGCATGCGACTAAGGACTGGGGTCCATATGGCCTGCATGGGGACCATGACTATGAAATTACAGCACTGTGCTAGCAAAATGGCTGCCCCCTGCCATGCAGATATGTATCTCATTCCGCTGGCAGGTGTTGTTATGACGTAAGGTGGTGTTCACTGCCATGCACCCATTCATTGATTAACATGGTTGTCAATGGGGAATGTGGGCCTATCATAATTGCCGCCGGCGGTGACAGTGCACACCGCTGCAGAGCGTACGCCATACCGTCACCCCAGGTTCACTTGACTCCCGGATTGCGTGCATGGAAGTTCTCCTCTGCGTTTGCTGCTGTGTCCTGACTCTGGTTACTCAAATGGCACGAGTCACAGGGGAAAGGGCCTTCACCATGGAGGCGCTGGAGAAGCTGGTTGACGGGGTCCTACCCCTGTATGCCAAGTTATATGGGCTACCAGAGGAGCAGGTGAGTAGGTGGATAACCTGCATGGATGTGTGTGATGGTGGTGAATGCCTGTATGCATGTGTTGTCGGTATGTACCTGCACAGGCGTAGAATGTGTGGCAAGTACCATGAGTGAGGTGGTGAAATGATCTTGAGAAGTGTCTGTCCCATAGGGGACGTAAAGTCAGCGGTATCACATGGCCATTTTCTGAACTCTGTTTTTCTTTTCTGTGTGTCCCCTACAGGTCAGCGCCCATCAGAAGAGGGCACTCTGGCAGGCCATTGCCAGGGAGGTGTGTACCCTGGGGGTCTACAACCGGTGGAGCACCCACTGCAGGAAGCGGTGGGAGGACCTGCAGCGCTAGGCCAGGAAGACCTGCGAGGCCCCGCTAGGGAACTCCTCCCAATGAGGAAGGGATGCCTGTCAGGCCCTGACCCCATATCTAGACTTGGATGGGCACTTGAAGGCTGCACAGCAGCCACAAGGGCGTGAGTACCAACACCATATCATGCCTCTTTGATGGATGTCTGAGTGTGCTGTGGTATGCATGCTGTCTAGTGCCAGGTACTCTGACATGTGTCTTACAGCAATCCCGACCTCATGGGCACTGAGATGATTAGGGGCAGGTCTGCAGTTCATCAGGTCCTTGTGTTATGTGGAAGAAGAGTTGTATGCCAGGGTTGTGGCCACTAGTCAGGGACATAGGCATGACTATAGCTGTAGGTGCTGCGTGTTGGTGTATAAGCTGGGTGAGAGTATGAGTGAACCAAATTTGTACATCCATTCTGGTATTTACATATATCTCTCATGATCTGTCTCCCCACCCTTGTACTCTTGTGTTGTCTGTGTACATCAGCATCATCTGGCAAGGGAGAAGTGGCACCGGCGAGTGGGATGCAGAAGCCCATGGTTCCAAAGAGGCAGAGTCTACCGAGGCCAATGGGACCAGTAGGTTGGAGGGCGAGGGGAGTACCACGGGGGAGGCTACTACCACTGGCGGTAGTGACTCTGATACCTCCGCCGATGGGAGTGCCCTGATGGTGGCGGACCCTAGTTGGCCCACCCATTCTTTGTCATCTTCCGCCACCCTCCATACCATCACCGCCCTCCCAGTTGCTCCACACCCAGTTGCCCATGCCCGCTCACCCAGAAGGGTGTGCGTCTCCTTCGCGCTAGGCACCTCATCCCCTGCCCCAGTCAGTTCGGCCCTGCTGCCCTCATGGAGGAGGCTATTGACCTCCTGCGGACCATATCTGTAGGGTAGACAACCATTGTGAATGCCATCCAGGGGCTAGCATCCCAGATGCAGCAGTGCAATACATACCTGGAAGGCATTCACGGTGCCATGTGTGGCCTAGAGAGATCTCTTCAGGCTCTGGCCTCCTATTTGACAGCAGCCAGTGTCCCTGGCATTTCCATCCCCCCTCCAACCACCTCTACCCCTTCCAGCACACCACTCCCTTCAACCATCCCAAGCACACGTTCAGACAGCCATGCACACACCTGAACACACAAAAAACATACACAGAAACACAAGCACCACACTTCCCACCACAAGCATACACACATCCAACATACAAAGGTACACACAACAACATCCACTTTCCCCACTGTGTCCACCTCTCCCGCCTCCCTGTCTGTCACCTCAACATGCACACTCAAAAGCACTACACCCTCATTCACTGTTGCTGACCACATTTCTGCAGTCACCACAACATCAGACATCCAGTCATCCACCCCAGACACCACACCTGCACTCACCACATTGACTTTGACAGACACTTACAGCGCACTCACCAGACCTGCAGACACCCAGACAACATCCATGTACACTGGCAGCATGTTTTTTCCGACTGTGCCCACCCCCTCCTCCAAAAACACTCAAACATTCCCAGACACCCACCCAACACACATCCACCACTCCTCAGCATACTGTACAGGCACCTACATCCATGTCCAGCACACCTACACCTGTTACAAACACTTCCTCTACCTCCACTCCCACACCTTCCTCCATGTCCACCCCAACTGCCCCTAAAAAACCTTTCCTGTCCCGTGTTGACCTTTTCAAACCCACTGGATCACCCCAGCTCATCCCTAAACGTGCCCACCTCCTTGCCTTGTCACTCCTTCCACGTCTAAGTCCACCCCAGTCCGCCATTCCAATTCCCGTGCCCCTTCACCCTGGGAGCAAGGAGCCGCATGCTGGCCCAGGTCCATCTGCCACCCCACGGTCCAAGCGCCCTCCCCCACCTTCCAAGAGCAAACTCAAACCCCCACCACCTCCAAAACGTAAGCCCAAGCCCCCTCTCCCAGACGCAAGTCCCCACCTCTGCCACCCCCTACCTCTGTTCCCTGAGGTGCCTGGCTGCCCCGTTGATGTCCCTTTATGGTGGAGTACCATGTGCACAAGTGGGAGTCAAGTTCTGGCCATTTAGACCCTTGAGCATTTTTATGTTGGACTGGCCAATGGCCTTATTTGGACATTGAATTTTCTACTATTATTAAAGTTTAAGTGCCCAGTGTTGCTTTTGGCACACTCTGGTGACGTGGTTCATCGTTTCATTGTTGTGGTGTGCACATGTGTGTATTTTGGGCACGTTGTATTGGCCTTATGTCGGGTAAGTACCTCTTGTTCTGATGTGTATGGCTTGTGATGGTGTTAGGGGTTGGGGGTGCGTTTCAGGGTGGGTTGGGTGGGTGTGTAACTGTGTCCTTTCTTCCCTTGTTTAGTAGGTTGCGGTACTTAGCATCGTCGTCTTCGTCGGCGGTCATGGTCGTGGAGGTATATGGCAAGGAGCAGCACTGGCATGATTTCCCCAAAAAGTTTATTTTTATTTAGTTAGTTTCTGCCAGGCTTTGCATGATTTTTAATACCCATTTCCTGCTAGTTTAAGCTAGTATGATGTCAAACAATACTTTATCAGGGTCACAAAAAAACTGTTGTAGCTTATCTTGCCCGGGAACCCAAATTCATTAAGATAACATTCGGAAGAGAAAGATACACAAAGGTACATGTAGGCAGAGAGGTGTTCAGGGAGCAATAGACTAGACAGGAGCTTAATAGAGAGGAAGTTCGCTTTTTCAGGGGTCACTCATGAAGAGTGAGGGCCCTGGGCAATTATCCACTTTGCCCATGTTTTAAAATGTCTCTGTAAATTAGTATCCACTAGATCAATAAACGTGGTAAAAACAAACATCAACTGTGACTGATAGAGTTTAGAAGAGGCAGCAGGTAGCACCACAGAAAGCTTCATTATGATTGCCCCAAGACTTAATTTCTATTGGTGTATCAAAAGGTCATATTGTTTAATAGCCACCAGATGTTAATGATGCATATATTTGAAGGCAAACGCAGACAAGAGAGTTGGCCCAGCTCATCCCCATCCTGGCTCTGATTGTTGCAGAAGTGCACAACACCGTGCACATACTTTGATGTTTTATCTCTCCTGCAAATGATGTAACTTCCTGTTTACAGCAGTAAGAGATTATGATAAACAGAGACGATGAACAGACTGAACTGCAGGATACATGTAGACCTTTGCACTGGATTAGGCTCCTTAAACAATGACTCCACCTCAGGAAAAGTGAGGTCATGATTTTTAGCCTTGATGTCTCTGCCCCTTTCAGTGCTTGAAAACTGATCCCAAGTAACATGAAAATGATAAATAACAATGTTAATGCCTACTCCTCAAATCAATAGATTATTGTCCTAATCAGGCAGTGGTATTTGAATCACTGCAGTTGCTATTCTTGGAGACTAGATAAACACTAATGCAGTTGTCAAAATGTGATATAATAGAGGAAAGCATCAGAAAGTCTTTCTTTCCAAAAGAACATTATTGAACAGTCCCGTAATGCATTCAAGGCAAAGGAACCGAATGCTGCAGTAGTTTCAAACTCTTTCAAAGGCTATATTTTAATGCTCATTTTCAAGAAGGTAGTATGTGGCTTTCCATCCATCAGCTTATGCTTTATTTGTTCCCTGTAGTAACAGTTAACATTTACTGGACTATCTATCTGACGGGATTTTGGACATGGAATGTTACATGTGATAGAACATTTTGAAATGGACTATTTACTGCTCAAGCAAAAGTGTTTCGACAAAAATTGGAACATACAATGGTTAGCCCATCTGCGATATTTCGTAGGCCGGGCACTTCCACAATTGGACTCTCCACACTCATGACAAGGAGTGGATTGGCTGGTGGAATGGCACAACTAGGCACAGACGTACAAATAAGAAACATTGACCGAAATAAATAGTATGCGGGAGATTATAGAGGAGTTTATACACAAGAACATTCTGCAAAAAAATGGTCCAATTCCACTTTCCAGTGATTTTTATGCAGGTGATGCATCACTTTTTATACATTTAAATAGAGCTGCAGTGCTTACTTGTGGCACTGAGGTCCATTGTAACTCAACGAGTATCAAAATCAATTGTGACATATCTAAAGTGATGAATTCGAGGATTATTGTTGCACACTCAACTAGTGACTTTGTAAACACTGCCTGAAATATGTGAGTTTGTAGAGGGATCGGTGTTTGACATAGGGACGCTAATCTCACTTCCAAGGAATACCTCCAAGGTCACCAGCACAGTGGACACATGGCAGCCTATAGCAAACACACACACTGGCCTCACAAAATGAGTACAGCCACATCGGAAGAGACGTAGGAGGCATGGGGATCAAAGAAGACAGCTGCCCTGCCTTCCCAGGTGCACCCCATCCAAAACAAATGTTGAAGCGTTGCGGGGAAAGGATTGCAAACATGTTATTTCCCCACTGTCTTTGCGCCCATACACGTAATTGCCCGTTACTCATCACCATGATTCAGCAAAACCCAAAAATGAAATTAATTTTAAAAGTTCCCCAACCACAATTTCAACCATGTCACACATAAACAAAACTCACAAAATAAGGTGAGCGAGAAGAGAGTAGCCGAAAACAAAGGAAGAAGCCTGGCTACAAGAGTCAAGACTTCAGGTGCCACCCTAATAACAGCCAGCAAATGATACATGCAGACAAAAAATAAAATAACCAAGTTTTTGATTTAGTCCTAAGCCATTCGCAACACCCTAAATGTTTTTCAAAAGGATACAGCACAGCAGCAGTGAGACTGTGAAAAAAACATCAAAAGTACACCAAAGCCCTATTGCTAGGCAGACTTGGCCACAAACAGTAACACAAGATCACAGTACAATGGTAAAGCAAACAATATAACATTTTTAAAAACCCATACAAGAAAATGGAGAAAACACATATTTGAACCTTGGACTCCACCATCAAGAAATGCAAGCATTTCTCCTTTAACCCCTTTGCTGCTGGGCTTCCAATGTCGACCCCTACCCTCCCCCAGAATGAGCCATATTGCTATTTTGGGGTAGTATAACGCTTAGGCCCCCATATAGCTTTTTGTCCACATAAGGTATCCATGCCAAATTTGTATATTTTTTTTACCAACATCCTGGGGACTCTAAAGGTACCCAAAGTGTGTGGGTTCCCCTGGAGGAGACCGAGAAATTAGCCAAAATACAGTTAAAATTTGGATTTTTTAGAAAAAATTGGAAAAAGTGCTACAGAAGAAAGCATCTGGTTTTTCCCCTGCAAATGGTATCAACAAAGGGCTTTCGGTGCTAGAATCACCATCGTCCCAGCTTTCAGGAACAGGCACATTTTTCAACACACATTTGACATTTTACTGGGACATACCCCACTTTTAGGCCCAGATTTATATTTTGTTTGTGCTGAAGTATCATCATTTTTTTACACTAATTCAGCACAAACTTAACTCCAAATGTATACTTTGGTGCTAGTTCACCCCTAGCGCCAACGTTTTCGAGTTAAAGTCATATTTTGCTAGCGTGAACCTAACTTGTGTCAAAGAGATGCAAGGTAGGCGTGCCTGGGCAAACAAATGACTCTAAGGCCCAGGCACCTTATTTATCCTACCATGCAAAAGTGGTGCACAGGAGGGAGGTGTTTCTGCAGGCAGCTCGCTCCCCGCTCCGCCATCCGCGCCACCTCCACTCCGTATTTTTTTCCTCCTTTTTCCCCGCCGCTGCGTCCCCTGCGGCCCCTCCCGCCTCCCCCCTCCTCCTCACCATCTCTTTTTCCTTGTTTTCCCCGCCAAAGCATCCCCTGCGGCCCCTCCCGCCTCCCCCCTCCTCCTCACCATCTATTTTTCCTCTTTTTCCTTGTTTTCCCCCCCGCTGCGTCCCCTGCGATCCCACCCCCCAGCCCTCTCAATCGTCAAGCCCTCCCTCCTCCCAGCTGCCACTCCCACCCTCCCCTCCTTTTATGGCAGCCGTGGCACAGCCAAAGGCGTGCCAAAGGCAAGCCTGTCTGCACCCGTCTGTGCCCGTCTGCACCCATCCGCGCCAAGACCGCACCCAGTGCCAGTCCCCCTGGCCCTCTCAGACACACCTACTCCCCCCTCACCCTCCACTCTCTCAACCCAGGCCCCCGCCCCACATGCACCCCATCTAGCCCCACACACACTCATGGCCCCTTCACCTGCCACACCTGTCACTTCTCCTGCTCTTCATCCCTCACACCACACACCAATCATAGCGACCCCACCTTCAACAAACACAACACCCCCCACGCAAGACTGACCCGCCCTGCCCCCACCAACCAACCCCGCCGCACACCAACCCACAACCAGAACACACCCCGCAACAACAGCCTCACGTACCACACCAACGCCACCCACCACAACCACCTCAACTGCCTGCTCCTTACCATCCGCTCCCTTCACAAACATGCCATAGAACTCTGGGACCTCATCACATCACACTCACCTGACATCGCCTTCCTCACGAAAACCTGGACCAACCCATTCTCAGAACCCGACATAGCCATCGCCACCCCCAAGGGATACAAACTCCAATGCAAAGAACGCCTCAACAGGCCAGGCGGTGGCATCGCCATCCTACACAGAGACACCATCAAAGTCACCACCAGCTCCCAAGACACTATCGACAACACTGAACACATGCACTTCCTAATCCACATTAACAACAACTCCACCCTCAGAGGTACACTAATCTACAGACCACCAGGACCACGCCCGCCTTCTACGACACCATCGCCGACAGCATCAGCTCGCACGCCCTCACCTCCACAGACTACATCATCCTCGGTGATTTCAATTTTCACTTAGAAAACCTACAAGACCACAACACTACCTCCCTCATAGACAACCTCACCAACCTTGGACTCAAACAACTGGTCACGCACCCACCCACTCAGCAGGACACACGCTCGACGCAATTTTCACCGCAAGCCAACATATAGCCCACACCCACACCACTGAACTCCTCTGGACTGACCACCACTGCGTCCACTTCTCCTTCACCAAACCCCCCATACACTACCATCAACACACCACACCCTACCGCATGTGGGATAAGATCCCCACAGAACGACTAAACTCCCAACTGGCCCATAAACCCCCCCCACGCCAACAACCCCAACACAGGAGCACACAACCTCTCCAAGTGGATCACTACCTGTGCAGACACACTAGCCCCCCCTCAGAAAACACATCGCCACCTGCAACATCAAGAACGCCCCATGGTTCACCCCTGAATTCCAAGACTCCAAGCGCAAATGCCGCCAAGCTGAGAAAATATAGCGACTAGAACCTTCCACAACCAACTTCTCCACCCTCAAAACCACCATTCGCACCCATCACCAACTCATACGCACCGCCAAAAGAGATCACTACAAGACACGCCTTGACAACAACTCTCAAAACAGCAAAGAACTCTTCACCATCATCAATGAACTTGCCAAACCCAAAGCCAGCAACATAGACCCCACACGCACACAGCCCCTATGTGATGCCCTTTCCAACCACTTCCTCCACAAAATCCTGGACATCCACAACAGCTTCTTACCACACACACCACACCCCTCACTCACCCAACCCAACCCCCACGCATGACCCCCCCACCACACTCTCCACCTGGACCCCCACCACACACAAAGAAACCGAAAAAACCATGAACTCCATCCACTCCGGTTTCCCCTCCTACCCCTGCCCACATCGCATCTACAACAAAGCTAGCCCAACCATCGCCCCCATACTCTACAACATAATCAACTCCTCTTTCGACTCAGCCACCTACCCGGACCCCTGGAAGCAGGCGAAAATCACCGCTCTCCTAAAAAAAAAACAAGCCGACCCGGAGATCCTCTCCAACTACGCCCCACCTCCCTCCTCCCTTTCCCCACCAAGGTTGCAGAGAAAATAGTCAACTCCCGCCTATCCCACTTCCCCGAAGCAAACAACACTCTTGACCCCTCACAATCCGGGTTCCGCAAAAACCACAGCACGGAAACCGCTCTCATCGTATGCACTGACGACATCAGGACCAAAGTCGACAAAGGCGAGACCGTCGCACTCATCCTCCTAGACCTCTCTGCAGCCTTTGACACCGTCTGCCACCACACACTCCACACACGCCTCCACAACATAGGAAGTCGCCACAAAGCCTTAGACTGGCTCACCTCCTTCCTCACCGACCAGACCCAGAGCGTCCGCCTTCCACCCTTCCATTCCAACACTACCAAGATCACCTGCGGAGTTCCCCTAAGGGTCCTCCCTCAGCCCCACACTCTTCAACATCTACATGATCCCCATAGCCAACATCCTCCGAGCACACAGAATCACTATCCTCTCCTATGCAGATGACACCCAACTCATCCTCTCCCTCACCGCAACCCCACCACCGCCAAAACCAACCTACAAGCTGCTCTCCTCGACACCGCCAACTGGATGACCACTAACCACCTCAAGGTCAACTCAAACAAAACCGAGATCATCATCTTCCGCCCCAACAAAACCACATGGGACGACTCCTGGTGGCCCACCGCCCTAGGCCCCGCACCCAACCCCGCAAACCACGCAAGCAACCTCAGCATCCTCCTTGACCTCTCCCTCTCCATGACACAGCAAATCAATGCTCTAACCTCCTCCTGCTTCCACACACTCCGCACTCTAAAAAAATCCTTCAAATGGATTCCCCCAGAAACCAGGAAGACAGTCACCCACGCACTCATCAGCAGCAGACTGGACTGCGGTAACGCCCTCTACGCCGGCACCACACTCAAACTCAAACGCAAACTCCAGAGAATCCAGAACACAGCTGCACGCCTCGTCCTTGGCCTCCCCCACCACGAACGAATCTCACCACACCTCAAATCCCTTCACTGGCTCCCCATAGACAAGAGAATCACATTCAAGATCCTCATCCACGCACACAAATCCCTCCACAACACCGACCCAACCTACCTCAACGAAAGAGTGAACTTCCACACTCCCACACGCAACCTCCGATCAGCCGACCTCGCCCTAGCCACAGTCCCTCGCATCCAACGCACCACCACAGGAGGCAGGACCTTCTCCTACCTCGCCCCCAAAACCTGGAACTCCCTCCGCACCGACCTTCGCAAAAGCAAAGACCTCCAGGTCTTCAGAAAGAACCTCAAGACACGGTTGTTCGATAAGTGACCCTCCCTGCCCCCCCCTTGATTTCACCCCCCCCAGCACCTTGAGACCCTCACGGGTGAGTAGCGAGCTCTACACATTTTTTGGATTGATTGATTGATTGAGGTGGACCTAAATAATGGCGCTAAGCTTGCTAATCCCCATTATTTAGTGCCTGGGTCAGGGCATGCTTTAGGGGACCTGTAAACCCATTTCCATGGTAAAACACCTGGGAATAAGTCCACAGGTGCCCTTCCCTGGGCCCAGGGGCACCCACACCAAAGGGACACCAGGGGATGGGGACCACATCCCAGGTAAATATAGGTAAGTAGAGGTAAGTATTTTTGATTTTATTTTAAAGTGCCATTGGGGTCATGAAATGGGCCCCCATACATGGCACTGGGTGCAATGGCCATGCCCATGGGACACTTGTCACCTGTGCTGGCCATTGGGGTGGTGGGCATGACTCCTGTCTATTCTAAAACAGGAGTCATGTGGCATGGTAGGTTTAGCATCAAGAAATTACGCTAGGCTGGTTAGTCCTCTTTTTTTTACTCTAACCAGCTTAATGTCATTTTTTGGTGCAAAACCTCTTCTCCCATACCGCCACCCCCACCCCCACACAGCTAACATAATTTTCCGTGACGTTAGCCCACCCTTAGTGCCGGATTGCGCCATTCCATAAATAAGATGCCTAGCAGGCCTCTTGGGTTGGCGCTAGCAAGCGGTAAATGTTTTCACGCAAAACTGAGTTAGCGCAGTTTTGCGTGAAAGTATGATTATGGGATTCAGCATTTTTGGTGCTTTCAGGCTCCTTCCAGTTAATAACAGAAATGGGTGTGAAACCAATAGTGGATCCCGGACAGCTAAACATTTCTGAAAAGTAGACAAAATTCTAAAGCTTGCAAGGCATCATTTGTGTAGATCCTTCAAGGTTTTTCTTTAGAAAGTTGCACTTGAAATTAAAAAAATGTTGACATTGAATTGACAAAAACCCAGACATTTCTATCTCTGTTTTCTTCTGTAACTTTTTCCAGCTATGGCAGATTTTTGATAGCAATATACCATTATATTTGCTGGACCTTTTTGGCTGTGGGGACCGAGAGAGCTTGTAGGTTCATCAAGAACCCAAGGTACCCAGAGCCAATAAATCATCTGCACTTTGCAATGGGTTTTCATTTTATACTGGGTATTCAGCAATTCATTTTGCTAAATATAAAGAGTGGAAATAGGTATCAAGGAAACCTATGTATTTCCAAAGTGGGCGCAAGATATGAAGTTTAGAAGCAGTGGTTATTTGCACATCTCTGAATTCGGGAGTACTCATACTAGCATGTGAATTACAGGACATTTCTCAAAATGACTTCATTCTTACACACTGTCTTGCATTTGGAAGGCACAAATGTAGAGAATGACAATTGGCAATAGCACTTGTTCTTCTATTCTGTGTTGCTCCAAGTCTCCCAATAAAAATGGTACCTCACTTATGTGGGTAGGCCTAGTGTCTGTGACAGGAAACGCTGCAAAACATGTGGGCACATCAAATTGTTTCCATGAAAAAGGGCACATTTTTGGCAAAGTGCCTAGTGGTGGATTATGGCCTTTAGCTCAGCCGGCACCTAGGGAAACCTAGCAAACTTATACATATTTGAAAACTAGACACCTGGGGAAATCCAGAATTGAGTTACTTGTTTGCCTCTTACCAGGATCTATCACCCAGAATCCTTTGCAATCTTCAATTGTTGTCTAAAAAACAAATTTTCCTCACATTTGAGTGATGCACAGTTCTGGAATCTGAGGGAAGCTACAAACTTCATTCCACCCAGCATTCCCCCAAGTCTCCTGTTACAAATGGTACCTCACTTGTGTCGGTAGGCCTAGTGCTCGTGAGATGACATGCCCCAAAACACAACATGGACACAACACATTTTCCAATGAGAGCAGACACGTTTTTTGCATCGTGCCTAGCTGTGGATTTTGGCCTCTAGCTCAGCCGGCACCTTGGGAAACCTAGCAAACCAATACATTTTTTAAAACAAGACACCTAGTGTAATCCAGGATGCTGTAACTTGTGTGACTCTCGCCAAGTTTTGTCACCCAGAACCCTTTGCAAACCTCAAAATTTGGCCACAAAAACACATTTTCTCACATTTCAGTGATGTAAAGTTCTGGAATCTGAGGGGAGCCACAAACTTCCTTCAACGCAGCATTCCCCCAAGTCTCCCGATAAACATAGTACTGCACCTGCGTTGGTACGTCAAGTGCCTGCAACAGGGAAGGGCCCAAATGTTACTGTGGGGATAATGGTTACTGAGGTGAGTGTACTAATTAGCCCTAGGATCTGGAACCATTTAGAGAAGTCTACCAAATGCAGGGGGTCCTGAAAACTAGACACACAGCAGAATCCACACAGTTGTGGCTTGTGTGAATTCCCCAAAGTTTTTTACCGAGAATACCCTGCAAAGGTGAAATGTTGAATAAAAACACTATTTTTCCTTGTGTTTCTGTGAAGTAAAGTTCAGGAACATGCATGGATCCACAAACATCTTACCAAATTACATTCCCTAACTTGTCCCAATAAAAACACTACCCCAATGTTGTGCCTGTGCCTGGTGCCCGTGACAGGAATGGATCACACAAAGGTCAATGGTAGTCCTTGCATGAAGGCTACTGTTGACCCTGGAGTGATCCATTCCTGACGTGGACACTGCGGACAGGCACATAAGTGGGATAGTGCTTTTATAAGGACAAGTGGGGAAACACTGGGTGGTAGGAAGTTTTGTAGATTCCTGAACATTCCTATAGTTTACATGACAGAAAAGCAGGGACAAATAGTGTTTTTAATCAATGTTTCACCTTTGCAGGGTATTCTGGGTAAGAAAACTTTGTGGAATCCCCACATGCCACACCTCCATGGACTGCCGCGGGTGTCTAGTTTTCAGAAATGTCTGGGTTTGGTAGGGTTCCCTATATGGTCCCTGAGCCCAGGACCCAAGAAACAAGTGACTGTCTTACAAAAAAAGGCTGCTTTGCGATAGGTCATTTGGATGTCTCCACAACACGTTGTGGGCCTTTCCCTGTCGTTGTCACTTGTCAATCTACACAAATGAGGCAATGTTCTCTGGAGAAGGCTGGGTGGTAGGAAATTTGTGGCTGCCTGCAGATTCCATGACTTTCCCTCCCACAAATGAAAGGATAATGTGTTTTTTAAGGAACATTTGTGATTTGCAGGGGATTCTGGATGAAGGAAAACTGGTGAGAGCCACGCATGTTCTGCACCCTTGGACTCCCCTGGTACTAGTATGTTAAAGTTAATCCACCACTCACACTGGTTGGCTTTTGCACCTCCAGAAATTATGGTTTCAAAGCATGAACATTTATCATGATACTGAATACTGAAATACTGAAACCAAGCCTTCTGATGGTGAGCCATGAAGCTACTTCACGGCACCCACCGCTTTATGGTCCATTCACATGCCATTCACATACAACATACAACACTTTCATACCGCTGGTCGTGGGCCCAATGCAACCAATCACTGCACTCACATCAACTTACCACTGCCAGAGAAGGGCCCATCACACAGGACGGAATACGCTTGACTGTATTATACCACCTGTCAAGTAACCGCCTCCTTCTTCCTGAGTATTACCGAACACATGCTTGAGAAACCTTTACTAATGGCTCCCATGACAGCCACATGAGGCTCAGGAAGACATTGCTAAATCCAACTTCTTCCAATGTGGTCAGCAACTTCTTCCAGTTTGTGAATGCAAGTTGGTGGTTTGCGAGTATGCCTTGTGAGGCCTATGCCTTGAACTGAGTGAGCATATCTACCTTTGAAACAAAGGCAGACATTCTGGGGAATTTTCACAGAATTCCCTAAAAAGAACATCATAAACAATGAAGAAGAGAAGTGCACACAGGGTAGTCCATGAGAATGTAGCATGTGGCCCAGCCACCGTTATGTGCAGTGCTGTGACTGTAATGTACTTCTCATACAGGGAATTGAACATCTACTAAGTTCTGATTGAGGATGAACATGGCAAGCAAGTCAAATACTGATTAATACGTGTCATTGGCCTTAGGTGCCAGCGTGGCACCAATGGGTTTGAGTCCATAGATGTAGTTGATGTTCATCTGTATTACTTTTACTATCTGCCTTCTACCTGTGCATTATCCCTGGGAAAGCAAGCTTTTCTTACCTTTTCATGCCTCGGCCTTCATCAGAGTTCTGGCTAATCCTGCATAATTGTCAAGTGAACCTATACTAATGCCTTCCGCCATTAGCCACTTGAAGCTCAAGAAAACATGTCTTTCATGTGCCATCAGTGCACTTACTGTGCTAAATCCAACTCCTTCCAGTTTGTGGATGCAAGTTGGTGGTGTTTGAGTATGCCATCGGAGGGCTATTCCTCGACCTGAGTGAGCATATCTACCGTTGAAACTAAGGCAGACATGATGGTGACCTAAGGTCTCCAAAGTAAAAAAACAAACAAATATCCTGTGGGACGCATTCACCAACACTTCTACTTTTGCTTTGAAAGTGAAGCTACAAATTGAGTTTGCAAACTTTCAAACAAGTAGAAATGTTGGTGAATATATCCCACAGGACATTTGGCTTATTACATTGACTCTGGTTCTCTTTGGCAATCAGGGTGGTCCTTGTATAGCATACATAAGTTCCCTAACAATAACTCCAAAATTCAGTCAAACCTTTAACATTTTGCCACACTGGGTACTCCGTGACAATGTGACATATGTTCTGTCCACTAGTATGTGCAGTGTGGGGACTATAATGTGCGTTAATTGAACAGAACACCTACCATGTTCTGACAGAGGATAAAGGTGTCAAGCAGGCCATAAGGCAGTCCACGACTTCCACTGAAAGGTTTCCCTGATGGCAGCTCCACCTCAGTTGATTTCCCAGAACTTTGCTTTAGTATCATAGAATATAAAGAACGTAGGGAAACAGAGGCCTGACTGAGATGGGCACTGGGGACAGTAATAACAACATTCCTGCTGCTTTCCATGTTTCAAACACACTTTACAGTAACGACATGGACGATCCTTTTTTTGTGTTTTAGGAATGCGATCAGCAAAGTGACGCTCCTGCAGCCTTGCCACATCCTTTAGAAAATATAGAGTGGGGACTGCTGCTTCTTTAGCAACAGTGACACTTTCAATCACAGACAGCTGGAAGTCAAGGAAATACTTGAGTCTTTCTGTGGTTGTCTGACATGTGCATTGTATGTTGTCATCTGGATCAAGTGGGTAAACAGTTTCTTGTACCAAGTGCGAGTTTTCCGCCACACACTGTATGGTTGAAGAACCTGGTTGTTCTTCTCCACTCCAACCATGTACGTATTGTAATCAAGTATACAGGTGGGCTTGTGGACTTCATCCATCTGACCCCAAATCATGATGGGGAAAGTGCTCTCATCATGAATTGTAGTAAGCACTTATAAATCATGCCTATCCGAGAACTAGACTGCGAGCAGTTTCATGCAACACAATGCAGTATTCTGGGGTTCCTGGAGCTTCTTGCAAATAAGTTCCTGCAGGAATCCTTTGCAGTTACAACAAACTGTACCGCACGCCACAGTGCCAGCTTTGCAGAGCTCACTGAACAGCTCTACTCCTGGGTAGAAATAGTCCACATCAAGGTTATAACCTTCGTGATGGAGTGGCTGTACAAGCTCCCATACAGTCTTCCTGTGACCCCTAATGTTGGAGAGCAATCTACAGGGAGTAGCGTGGAGTCCTTCCCCATATACCCTCTATACACATAGCCAGAAGAGCTCTTATGCAGCATGTACAGCTTGACACCTTAGAGAGCTCTTTTGCTTACACTGTACTGCCTGAAATGCAGCCGCCCTTTCCACAGGATCAAGAACTCATCCACTGCTATATTCTTTCCAGGAGCATAGATCTCTGGAAACCTAGCAGACAAGTGTTCCATGACAGGCTGAATTTCGAACAACCTGTCATGGTCAGGATGGTCACCAGGCAATGCAGCAGAAATGTAATCGAAATGCAGCATTCGCTGCAATAGCAAAAAATAATCTCTGCTCATGTACGGTGCGAAGATGGGGGTTACCCAAACTGTGTGAGTCATCTAGTAGGACGACAAGGTGGGTTTCTGCACTAACCACATTTTGAGCATAAGGCCCAAAAATATCTTCAACTCAGCCAGTGAAGTAAGAGTCCACTGGCATTCCCTAGAATGGGGCCCTAGAGTGCCTCCATGCTCCCTCAGAAATTGTTCTGCATGCAAATTTGTTTGCTGCACAATTGGCTGAAGTAAGTCAACATCCAAAAAGTGCCGGACGTAGTCGACTGGCAAAAGGTTGGCTGTATCAACACCCAGTGTCATCAGTAAAAGGTGGAATTTGGGGGTGAACAAACTTGGGGGGCTGCCAAGGAAGCACTCTGTCTGTGCTTGCCACCGCACACACCTGCTCTCTGGGTTGGGCTAACCCACTGTTGTCCCAATGCACAGACTGTGCTTGTGAAGGGAAGAGGAGTCGTCGGATGCGACTCCGCCGACTGAAAAATCACTCCATTGTCCTCTCGCTCAGATGGTGTCTCAGTATCTGCTGTCTCAGTCTCTGATCTTACCATAGAGCTGTCTGTCATAACCCTTCAGCAGCAGTCATCCAATGAGACATAGGGGGTCATTTTGACCTCGGCGGTCTTTTTTCAAGACCGCCGAGGGACCGCCGTGCGGAAGACCGCCAGTGGTGGCGGTTTGCCGCTCGGCCTATTATGACCGTTGGCAGCTCTCCGTCCTTTTATGGACAGAGAGCCGCCAACAGCCATACTGGCGGGCGGCGGGGAAGTGAAGGTTGCTCCATCTCCACCGCCATGCCAACAGAACACCTCCCAGCGAATCACGTCCTGTGATTCGGCGTGGCGGTGTTCTGTTGCCGGTGTGGTGTCGGTGGAGAAGCCCCCATGGCTCCCCTCCCGGAGGATCGTCGGACCAGGTAAGTCGATCGTCCGTGAGGGGAGGGGGGTGGGGGGGTGTTTTGTGTTGTGTGCGTGCATGGGGGTGTGCGTGTGTGTATGTAGAGGGGGTGTGTGAGTCCGTGTATGCTTGCAGGGGTGTTGTGTGTATGGGAATGAGTGCGTGTATGTCTGCATGTGGGTGTGCATGTATGACTGTGTGTGTGGATGTTGGCATGTATTTTGGTGTGTGTGCGTGTATGTGTGTTGGTGGTGCCTGCGTGCGTGTCATGTGTGTATTTGTGATGTTATGTTGGGGGTCGGGGTGGGGAGGGTGGTCCTGCCACCTTTGGGGGGTGGCAGGGGGGGGTGGGGGGGGTGGGGGAGGGAGTCAGGGTGGGGGTGGGGGAGACCCCTATCAGTGCCAGGGAAGGAATTCCCTGGCACTGATAGTGCTTACAAACCGCATGAAATCCATGGCGGTCAGCCGGGTCCAAATACCGCCGGCGGTATAGTGACGGCCGCCGGGCTGGAGACCCTGGTCTCCAGCCCGGCGGTCGTCTCCGCACTGGCGGGCGGAACGGAGAACCGGCGGTTGACCATGGCGGTAACCGCCATGGTCATGATACACACGGTAAAGACCGCCAGCCTGTTGGCGGTCTTACCGCTGCTTCTCCGCCGTCCGTGTCATGACCACACAAACTTGCCAAGTCAAATCAAAGAAGTGCATGAGAAAAGCATAGAGATATCCTCAGTGGAGACAGCAAAGCCCAAACTGGAAGAAGGTTTGCAGAGTAATCTTGCGCTTATTTCAAAGGAAGAATCAAGAAGAGAAGATCCAAGATGGCCGCTGTGAGTCCTGAAGGTTAGTTACAGTTCTAGTCTTGCAATCGGTTGGTTGCTAGGTTACGAGCTCTCCAGCTGGAAGCCTTGCACTTCAACTGAGGTCTGACAGGAATCAGCTGTGTGGAGAGAGAGCGCGCTTCGGAACAGAAACTTCTGTGAGGTAAAATTACATTTGAAGATTATATTACAGAAAACTGATAAATATTGTCAAGGTTTATTCGAAGAGTTTGATAGTAGACCGTTCCCGTGGAAGTCGGCAAGGCTACAGAGTTAATGTATGAATTAACCTTATGTTTACAAGGTTCTTGTTTAAGATATTAAAGTCAAAGAAAAAACAAACTTTAAAAGAGCAAGTATCTACAAATGTCAAGGTTATAAACAAAGGCCAAGTTTAAAGGAGAAACGAACTGTTAACAAATAAGCATTTACAAATTCAATGGTAATAAACCAAAATAGAGTTTAAAAGAGAAACTAACTTAAATAAACAAGCATTTACAACTACAAGTTATCGACAGATGTTGAAGTAAGGAAGGAGAAACTAACTGTAATAAACACGCATTTACAAATACAAGTATTGACAGAAGTCACAATAAGACAGGAGAAATTAAATAACATCAGCTGATTTGAAGAACGCATTATCACCAACTATATATATATATATATAGCAACATAAAACCAATCTCTAACAAAGGTTGAGAAGTTCTTCCAGAATCAGTAATAAGCATTTTTTTAAGAAGAGCTATCATTTATAGAGAGAAGCAAGGCTACAGAGAACTCAGGGTGAGTGAAGAAATAATAGAATTAAAGAGAATTAAGTGTTGAGAGTAGAAAGTGAAAAACTGATGTTGTATGTCCCTAGTAATTGCGACTGTGACTCTTGCAGGTGCTGTATCCAATCTTAGATGTGAAGAGGCAGACTGAGTACTGGCGTTCATCATCTCTGTGGCAGTCTCTCTACCATCCCATTCCCCTTTCCTCCTCTGGGGTACTCAGCACGAAGGATTAATATTCGTTGTGAGTAGCTCGGGTCGGGACTGAGGAGTTATCTTCTGCTTCTGAGGAAATCGAATTGAAGTATCCTGACAGTCCGCCAGGGTCGTAATGACCCCCATAATCTCTTCTACTGGCTAAACTTTCCCTCTAAAACACTAGCCTACGTAGAAGGCAGACATGGTAACAAAATTGCTAGTGGGTGTGTGTGTGATGTGTGCAACAGTAAACAACAGGTTCTCTAAAGACACTAAAAAAAGACACACTTTGAATTTTAAAAAAAATTGTGAAGATTCTTCAAGCGATGCCAAAGATGAAGGCAATTAAAAACAGCTTTTTCTATAGAACCTAGGTCCTAACCATAACTACCTATTAGTGACTGCCATTAGGTAATATATATATATATGTATATATATATATATATATATATATATATATATATATATATATGTGTGTGTGTGTGTGTGTGTGTATATATATATATCTATGTGTGTATATATATATATATAGATATATATATATAGAGAGAGAGATATATATATACACCGTATACACCTCTTCTTGCCTGTGATACGGTGGCAAGTCGTTAACTTCTCATGAAATCAAACTACTGCAGCAATATGGAATACAATTTTTTTATTCTTTTCATAGTGCAGCAAAATTAAAACAAGTACACAGCCGACAAAATGGTCCTCATTGCAGCGCGCATTCCATGCTGGTGCAACCATGAGGAATGGACCTTTCCTCTTTAATTTTTTTTAGAACAAACAATTGAAAACAATTGTAACACTGCACTCCAGGAAAGTTCATATGCTTTTAATTCAATCATGTACACTACCAAACATCACCACCGACGCGTTTCAACCTCCCGGTCTTGCTCACAGTGTGTGAGTACTTTTTCAATGTCTCTTTTTTATAGTCTGTTGGCTCTACCATCCAAGTGCAAGGGTGGGAACGTGGGCCAATGACTTTGACGGTCCGGATGGTTAAAGTTTTTCCTTTTCCACTGTACTATTCCTCTAGGTCAGCGCCCACCAAAAGAAGTATATATGGCGTGCCATCGCCAATGACATCTGGACCCTGGGGGTCCACCACAGACGGAGCACCCACTGCCGGAAAAGATGGGAGGACATTCGCCGCTGGAGCAAGAAGATGGCAGAGGCCCAGCTGGGGATGGCCTCCCAAAGTGGGAGGGGTACCTGTCGCACCATGACCCCCCTGATGTTCCGGATCCTGGCGGTGGCGTGTCCGGAGTTGGATGGGCGCTTGAGGGCATCACCGCAGCCACAAGGGGGTGAGTACACTCTCATTCAGCTGACTCTGCGGGCATTAGGAGTTATCTGGCTGGGGGAGGTGGGCAGTGGGTTCCCCTATGCCAGGGCGTGCTTTGTAGGCAAGGACCCTTTGTGAGGCAGGCTATGTGGCACCCCAACCCCACCAGTGGTAAGAGCCATCTACGCCTAGTCAGGCTCCTGTGACCTCTATGTGTGCAGCAATCGGGCATAGGCCTTGTACCCCATCTCCCTGTGATTAATTAGGGAACTCTAAGTACATGGCGTAGTGCAGAGGGCTGCTATGTCTGTAGTGTTCGCCGACGGTAGCGGTATTGCATCCACTGAACATGTCCTTCTTCTTTCTTCCCCCACCCGTTTTTGTGGTCTCCCTGTTCTTGTGTGCATTAGCATCATCAGGCAGAGGAGCAGTGCCACCGGAGCAGGAGGGAGCTACATCCCACATGGCCCTGGAGGGCGAGACAACGGAGTATGAAGTCACCAGTGGGACGGAGGCCGAGGGGAACTCCCCGGCGGGGACAGGAGCAGAGACCAGCGAAACCGACTCCTCCTCTGATGGGAGCTCCCTTGTGGTGGCGGGCCCCTCTGTGCCCACCGCATCAACAGGTACAGCCGCCACCCCCACTACCAGCACCGCCCTCCCAGCAGCCCCTCAGCGTGTGTCCCGTGGCCGCTCACCCAGGAGGGTGGGCATCTCCTTCGACCCAGGCACCTCAGGTCCTGCCCCAGTCAGCCCTGCTGCCCTCAGTGAGGAGGCCATTGACCTCCTGAGATCCCTCAGTGTTGGGCAGTCTACCATTCTGAATGCCATCCAGGGTGTAGAGAGGCAGTTGCAGCGAACACATGCATACCTGGAGGGCATTCATTCTGGCCAGGCAGCCCAACAGAGAGCATTTCAGGCTCTGGCCTCAGCACTGATGGCAGCCATTGTCCCTGTGTCTAGCCTCCCCCCTCCAACTTTCTCCTCCCAGACCCAATCCCCTGTACCTCAGCCTATCCCAAGCACACCATCAGACCAGCATGCACACACCTCAACACACAAGGGTGGCTCAGGCAAACATAAGCACCACACATCCCACAGGCACTCACACAAGCATCATACCCATGCACACATACCAACATCCACTGCCTCCACTGTGTCCCCCTCCTCTACATCTCCCTCTCAGTCTCATCTCCACTCACACCTGCATGCACTACATCCTCAGCCACTACCTCAATCACCAGCATGCCCATCACCACACACCACTCACGTGCAATCACCACCCCACTACCATTTACACATGCCCTTTGTCCTCTCCCAGTGTTTCTGTGAGCCCTCCTCCCAAAGTACACAAACGCAGTCACACACCCACCCAACAGCCATCCACCTTAGAACAGCCTACAGCCCATGCATCTTCACCCAAAGTCACCAAACGAACACCTCCTACAACCACTACCTCTTCGTCTACTCCCATAGCCCTTCCATCTACCCATCCCAGTGTGTCTAAAAAACGTATCCTATCAAATGTTGATGTTGAACTCTTTCCTACACCTCCCCCTCCGTCCGTCCCCTAGGGCCCGCCTTTCCAGGTCCCAACCCAGCACCTCAGCCACCACATCACCGGGCACAGTGGTGCCAGCAATAACAGGATTTTGGAGTGCGCCAACCAACAGGGCTGCCAGTGTCCCAAGGAGCAAGGGCAAGGACATTCCGCCACCTCCAAAACAGAAAAAGTTGCCCACATCCCAGAGGGAGAAGGCCAAAACACCTGCTACCAAGGGCTCAGTCAAGACAAAAATTGGAAGTGGCAAGACAGCTGCGCCACCATCCAAGGTGGGGAAGGGCCTGAAAATCAAAGGCAGGTCCACGTCGACCGCCACCGCCACCTGCACCACCGCCACAGACACCGCCGCCAGCACCCCAGACACTGAGCCCTTCACCAGCACTGCTGTCAGTGAGCCCGCCACCAGCACCGCCACTACGGACACCACCGCCAGCACCGCAGTCAGTGAGCCCGCCACCAGCACCGCCGCTACTGACACCGCTGCCAGCACCGCAGTCAGTGAGCCTGCCACCAGCACTGCCGCTACTGACACAGCCGCCAGCACCCCAGACACTGAGCCCTTCACCAGCACCGCCGTCAGTGAGCCCGCCACCAGCACCGCTGCTACTGACACCGCCGCCAGCACCGCCAGTGGCCCCGCAACATCCTGAGCCAGTGGCACCACTGCAAACATGGCTGCCATCCCCAGTGGTCAGTCGTACGAGGCTGGTGGTCAGTTCCAGGAGCATGGGCAGCTTGCATGTTGCACCACCGTCAGTGGAGTGTCACATCCACTACTTGAGTCCTTGGCAGGATGAAGCACTCTGGGCACAAAGCCCGCTCCAGAACCAGTGGAGAAAGGCATCCACTACCTCAGTCCTTGGCAGGATGAAGCACTCTGGGCACAAAGCCCCCTTCAGAACCAGTGGAGAATCACATCCACTACCTCATTCCTTGGCAGGATGAAGCACTCTGGGCACAAAGTCCCCTCCAGAACCAATGGATAAAGGCATCCACTACCTCAGTCCTTGGCAGGATGAAGCACTCTGGGCACAAAGCCCCCTCCAGTACCAGTGGAGAATCACATCCACTACCTCTGTCCTTGGAAGGATGAAGCACTCTGGGCACAAAGCCCCCTCCAGAACCAATGGAGAAAGGCATCCACTACCTCAGTCCTTGGCAGGATGAAGCACTCTGGGCACAAAGCCCCCTCCAGAACCAGTGGAGAATCACATCCACTACCTCAGTCCTTGGCAGGATGACACACTCTGGGCACAAAGCCCCCTCCAGAACCAGTGGAGAAAGGTATCCACTACCTCAGTCCTTGGCAGGATGAAGAAGTCTGGGCACAAAGCCCCCTCCAGAACCAGTGGAGAATCACATCCACTACCTCAGTCCTTGGCAGGATGAAGCTCTCTGGGTACAAAGACCCCTCCAGAACCAGTGGAGAAAGGCATCCACTTGTGATACTGTGTCTTTGCACTCCCCAGGAAAAAGCAGTGGGCAACCCACCCACTGGAGAGACTTGAGAGACTGTGGCTTTGCACTCCCCAGGATAAAGCAGTGGGCAACCCACCCACTGGAGAGAATTGAGAGACTGTGGCTTTGCACTCCCCAGGATACATCAATGGGCATGGAGCCCCCTTGTGGAGCTGGCGTCGTGCACTCATCCGGCTGAGCTGCCCCCCTTCCCTTCCCCCTGCGGTGACTGTTTCATTTCGATCTGATGCCCCAGCAGTGTTCTCTCCGTTTTGGGTCTGGAATCTAGAGTGGGCCTCGCCCATGCATTTTGGGCCCAGTGGTCCACAGACTATGAATGGTTCACTACCCGGACTTGATTGGTTGGTTTACATAATTGTTTATACTGTATATAAAGTTTTGACTAATGGATTTTTCATGATTACAATTGTTCAACTCATTTCCTTTGGTCCTTGCGTTTTTCCTGGGGGGTGTAAATGTAATGTTGTAGCATGTATTGGTGTGTATGTTGTTGTGGGTGATGTTGGGGGTGGGCGTGTTGCGTGTTGCGTGTGTGTGTCACTCTCTTTTCCCTCCCCACTCCCCTGTGTTGTAGGTGCAGTACTCACCGTGGTCGTCGCCGCCGTCTTTCATGCTCCTGGTAGAGGAGCAGGGATACTATTGCAGGGAGTATTTGGAGTTAAGGCTCCATGGCATCCTGGTTCCTCGTTGGTTGTGTAGAGGTGAGTGTTTTCCCTTCCAAGTCCTGTTTCCGCTGTGTTTTTATTCGCGTGTAATCCTCCCCCGAAAAGGTGGTGGATTGGCCTGTTATAATTGTGTAGGCAGTACATTGTCTTCTGCCTGTCTGTTGGCGGTGACCGCCGCTGTGTTTGTTTGTACCGCCGTGGCGGTCGGAGTGTTAAAGTGGCTGTCTATGTTGGCTTTTTTGCCATGGTCGTGATTCCATTTTTTTTACCGCCGGCCTGTTGGCGGTCTTACCGCCTTTTGAACACCGACCGCCAGGGCTGTAATGAGGGCCTAAATGTCTAACTAATACTAAACTGTATCTACTTTACTTGCCAGTTAAACTATAGCATGTATTAAATTGACATTTAAAAAAAAATAATCAGCTAAATTATTCTGAAAAAAGTTCCTACCTTTAGCAGTTTTCATGTCTTTACCCAATAATGACAGCATCTGTGCTTCTGGCGGTTCAGTCCATACGGAGGTAGAAAAGCTATTTCACACTGGAAAATAAAAAATATATATTATTCATCCTGAAAATAATTAAAATTGGATATTCAAAATGGATGAAGAAAAAAATGTTTATATGTGGAAAAAAAAGACTTTACTAAGAAAAGATAAAAAACATTTTTCCATACTACAAATTTTCACGACTGCCCAATATTATTTCAGCCAGATACATGTTTTTTCCCTAAAAAAAAAAAATGTGGTTAAGAGAATGGCTAAAACAGCAACATTGCAACAAACCTGGAAAAAAAACATGAACCTGTGATAAAACACAATGATATTAAAAACATAAGCAAAAAAAAAGCTTTTAAAAATATGGCTAACAATGAAAGGAAAATGCCTACAATTCAATGAACCATAAAGTACACAAAGAAAAGCTTGACGGTACAAAACAGCACATTTAAAAAAATAAAAACAGTGGTATAATTCTTTAAATGACGCTAACACTGGTAAACATTTTTTTTAGAAAACAAATCTATATCTGAACAAACATGTATGGGAATAAAAAATAAAGATTACAAACATACGGAACTTCAAAATCCTATTCCCTACCTTAGAACTACCTCCCTTCTCTTTTTCTACAATAACTATACACATGAACATACTCCAAAAACATTTTAAATTACACTTACCCAACTGAGATAGCTGCTTCCATTCAATCGTGAGCGTGATGCTCCACCAACTAAAGAAAAATACGTCAAACCACGTTAACTAAGGAAAAGTGTAAAAATAGAAAAAGGGCTATTTTCCTCATATTCCTCAAAGAAAACAATTTGCAAAATACAACTGAAAAAAAAACGTAAATAACTTTTTAAGAAAAAATTTAGAAAAAGATGTTCATTTATAAACAAAACTCTGTTAATGTGAATGCATACTTACTAATATAAAATTCATAATGCATACGTACAACTGTTTTTATAACAAATTTGTTTCCAGAATTATTAACAAAAATATAAGCAAGAAAGGAATTGGATTTATCAAAAATTACTATTTACAATTTTTTAAAATTTGAAAATATATTATTTGAAATAAAATAATGTAAATGCTGAATTGAAGTTGTGTGCAGGAATTATTCAAAAGAAAATATCAATAATGTTACCTGTTACAATTGTTTTTAAATACAATTTTAAAAATAGAATAAATAAATGTTTAGTTGCAAATAATACACTGTTAATGTGCTAACCCTATTTATATTACTATTCAAATTTCATACCAATTATATTATTAAATATTATAGTAATACATAATTGTTTTGCTTTCAGAACATATCCATAAGTGCTTTTTAAAGCAAAATAAAATAAATACAAATTCAAAAAAGATGAATACACACGTATTAAAATTAATACTTGAGTATTAGTACACTCCCTGCCTCTTACCCCTGAATCCACACTTTCCCATCCCTAAAATGCAGCAAATCTTTTATGCTTTACACTGCATCACTAACCCACAAAACAAAAATAGAAAACTCAGATAATAGAATTGTTGTTCTTTAATTTAAAAAAGAAAATCACAATTCTAAGGAAAAAATTCAAAAAGTATTTTATTATTGCAAAGTGATTTTAAAATAGAAAACACAGTAAAAACAATATAAAACAAAAATTATATGAGTTTTGAAAATAATAAAAAAATACCCAAGTATTAAGATGAATACCTGAGTATTGAAACATTTTAACACCCATACCCCTGCATCCAATGTATCCCGCCCCTTTATCTGTTTTATTTTAGTCTAAACTTCTCAGTTTTATGCCCCTCAAAAACTGTTAAGCCCTCCCCACAAAAAACCCTAGTAGTAATACTGTTACCAGAAACATAAAATACTCAAACCAACATATTGCAGAATATCTCATAACTGCAGGTTTTTTTTTGCTTTCAGAAATATCTCATAAAAAATTATATAACCAAACAAAATCAATTAAAAATAGTTTAAGAAAACTAAAGTAATACAATGAATACTTGAGTATTTAAAAATAATTAAAAATACTCAAGTAAGACAATTAATACTTGAATATTAATACACTCCCCCACCCATTACCCCTGTATCCCTTACATCCCGTCCATAAAAGAAAGTGCTAAAATTTTCCCTTCACCTTTATTGTATTAAAAACTTCAAAGAAAATATGTAACTTTTGCAAATAAAGCCCCCCCAAAAATTCCACAAAATTATCTATTATTATAAAATTAAACCAAATTATTACTTGAAATAATTTCCAAAAGTATAAAAAACAAACAAAGAAAAATAATACTTCAGTATTAGAAAATACGTGTGTGTATAAAGGTCATATCTATCTATCTATCTATCTATCTATCTATCTATCTATCTATCTATCTATCTATCTATCTATCTATCTATCTATATGTCTATATATATATATACATATACATATATATCAAATTAGTCTTTCACTCCCCTTTTGCACTGCAGAAAGACGTCGCATCCAACATATCTGCATCTTAATCTTGATTCTTTATTTGGCTACGCGTTTCAACACTGAAGTGTCTTCGTCATGACCCAATTGAAGTGCAGTGCAAAAGGGGACTGAAAGACTAATTTGATACAGAAACGGGGGCCACAACCGTTTGGTCAGCACCAGCCACGTATGGTGGATGTAGCCGGTTGTAGTGGAACTGTTGTCATATGCATATATATATATATAAATGTATATATATATGTATGTATATATATATATATATATATATATATATATATATATATATATGTGTGTGTGTATATATGTATATATATATATATATATATATATATGTATATATATATATATATATATATCTACACACACACACATTTATATCTATACATATATATGGTTTTATATATATATGTATATATATATATACACACACACACACACATATATATATATATATATATATATATATAGGTGTCACTAGCTGTGAGACATATCTACGACACTGTGCTCACTCAGCAAACATAGTAATGTGCATGAATTATATACAGGATGTCAAATTAATGTGTTTCAAGATTTGTAACTAAAGTAGCATAGTCAGTAGCATAGTCAGCAGAGCAATTGCAATCTGACACACGGTATATGTGGCCCACATGTGTGCAACATGTTACTAATGTTAATGTCACATAGACTGTCAGTGACATGCTTTCCCATTTCTAACATATGATAGAGGAAAGAGGATGTGAATGTAGTAATAAGCCATTATTTGGCTAGGTATGTTCAATATACAACGTTTCAACTGTTTCATGTGGCATTTTCTAGCATCATACGTGACATGTGATTCAGATCCACCCCCTGGATATGCATAAAATCATGGATCTCTGTCGTCAGTTAGAGCCAGATCTGATGCCTGCTATTAGTAATCCCCATAGCATTCACAAGTTACACCAGTGTTGCAGTTCCTGGCCACAGGCTCCTTTCAAAATACAGTGGCCCTAACTGTAGGGATATATTAGCCTATGTTCAGTCTGATCTTGAAGGCTGTACTGTCTGCATTGTTGAAACACCTGTACAGCTCCATCAGAGTTCCACAACATGAAGATTTGACCCATGTAAAGTCTGATTTTTATGCTTTGGTACACATTCCACATGTGGTTGGAGCCATAGAGGGCACCCATGTAGATTAGTTCCCCCAAACGCCAATGAACAAGTGTTTAGGAGCCAGAAAAACTTCCACTCCCTCAATGTGTGTCCAAGTGGCCTGTTTGGCTGACTTCTGTACTTTACAAGTTTATGCAAGATACCCGGGGTCAGTCCATGATTCCTTCATCATGCGGAATTGCAAGATCCCACTGATGATTACACAACAATACACCGAGAGGGCCTGGCTGGTTGGTAAGTCACAAATGTCATGTGTGTCTGTAACTTCTGCTAAGTCTGTGGATGTCCATTACTTATGTTTGTCTTTCTAAACTCTTATTTACAGGGGTGTCCACAGTTACCTAAACTGTCCGTGGTTGTTGACACCAGTGAGATACCCAACCATGGTTGGGGAAGTCCGCTTCAATGAAGACCACCGAAGGACAAGGCGTGTCATGGAACAGGCATTTGGGCTCCTGAAGGCAAGATTCCGTAGTATAGATAAGTCTCGTGGAGCCCTCCTCTACTCACGCACCAAAGTATGTCAAGTTATTATTGCATGCTGCATGTTCCACAACCTTGCCCTAGGCATCAAATTTCATAATACCTGATGAGGAGGAGCCAGCAGTTCCAGTGGGTGAGAATGCAGATGTGCCAAGTGAGGATGACAATGATGAGGATGAAGCTGGAGACATCAGGGCAGGTTATCAATCAGTACTTCACCTGACTTTTGGTATGTGATGTTATGTAATTGTAGTTACCCAGTGTGGTATTGGTGAGGTTGGGGATGCTTGATGAGGGTTCTAGTATAACCATCAGACTGGTCATAAGTAGCTTAAAAATACCTAACTCTGACGTGCATGCAGAGTGTTACATGGAGCAGTGTGCATGTTTTTATCACCATCGTCTTATTTTCTCACAATGCATGGTCTTAGTCACAATTGTATATGAGAATTGGCTGTATTATGTTTTAGTTTCAATGTGGCACATAACTTATGTTTGTAGATTACTTCATAAGCTCATCCTCATTTGGCAATATCAGACAGTGTCACAGGCAGGAGGAATTTGCAGACTGACAAGTGAAGTGGACATGGATTGTACAAGACATTCTCAGGCATGACATTTGTGGTGTGTGAGTTCTGAGCCCAGACTGTCAGGACAGTGTCCTATTCCACTCAATAGACCTGTATGACATTGGAGATTTGTTCAATGGTGCCATGTGTGTGTTCATTTGTCACTAATACGTCATCTTGTGCTAGCCATACCCTCTACCATCAGATTTGTTTGTATTGGCAATAAGTAACTTGTATGTAGTGTCCCTGTGTTTCCTCACTGCAAGCCACTTTGGGTGAGTATCAAGATTGAGTGGCATACCTACTGATACCTGACCATGGTAAATGGAAGGTTCCATGACTGGGGTCATTTGTACTGACCTCTGTCTGTATCATGGGGGTATGGTCAATTGGGAGCTATGGTATGGGTATGTGATAAAGCTTTAGCTGATGATACATTGAAATAACATGTTTGCTCATTGGGATACTGAAAGACTGTAACTTCTGTGGTCTGTGTGGTAGTAGTGTATGACACCTATGCTGAAACACTGAAGTGAGCAGCAGTACTTCACTGTGTGATCATTTGCATTCTCCCAACCTGTATGTGGGAAAGTTCAATGAAAGTGTTCAGAGTAATGTCTATCATTATTATTTAGTGCACAATATACCCAGATTAAACAGTACATGTGAGATGGTACATTAGAAATGCCTTACATTTGAGAGAAACGTCTTTGTGGAGGAAGTGTTATAGACGACACTAAAATATGGTTGATAAATGGCTTTCACACATGATCTGTGGTGAAGTAGTATTTTTAGAGGAGTGCATAGCAAAATTAGTGAATTGGATCAAATGTAACAGAAAGAAAATAAGAGTTCTTTCATGGCGGATGAAATTATCAGGGTAGCTGCTACAACATTTGGAGACATAAGTCCAGTGTCCTTGTACCATAGGAAAATGGAGATATGTTTCAGAAAAGTCAACAGGGTGTATCTGTGCCACACAAGTTATACCAATCAGTAGAGGCTCACTTCATGGCAGTGGTTTTGGTCTTGGCATCTACTCCGCCTGGATGTTTTTGGGGACGTGCACGTTTGCGGAGGGGTTCTTCAGCTACAGAGGCAGGAATGTCTGAGGCATGCCCTTCTCCTGGCAGGGCCTCCATTCCACTAGCAGCGAGAGATGTAGAAGGGGCTGATGTCTCATTGCTAGTGGAAGGAACCAGATGGTGAGTACAAAACAGACTCAGTGAGGTATTCAAGTCCCTCAGCACCCCTGCAATGGAAGCCAAGTGGGCATTTTGTACCTGCCACTGCTGCATGACTTCCTGGTGGTTGTCCCTCTGCAGCTGCTTTATCTCCCCCATCACGTTAAGTACCTGGCCTTTCATGTCTTGGGAATGTCGGCAGGCTCCCAAAACTTGGAAGATGGTGTCCTGGCCAGTTGTATCCCTAGAAGCCTCCATCCTTTGGCCCACACCATCCCTCCCATGCACCCTACCCCACGTGCCTCTGCCCCTGGGACAGTTTGCCTACTCCCACTGGTGCCAGGTCCATCATTGCCTGGGATAACAACAGGAGACTCAGGTACCTGTACCGGGGGACACAAGATGGTAGACAATGTCCTTGGAACACAGGTTTGGGGCAAATGGTTGCCTGTGATATTGAAGCAAAAAGGCTGAGAGGAGTCAATGTGGGCAGGATGAGGCTCCCAGTTGTTGACCGACCAGGTGTCCCAGATGTGCCAGCTTCGTCCTCACTGTCCACAAATCCAGGAGTGTATTTCTCACAGAGGGCTTCATCCAGAGGGGTGGTAGCAGTCTCTGGTATCCTTTCATGGTGACATTGGGTTGGTTACCTGTAGGAGAAGTGGAAAACACAGTTGCTGTAACTAACTGAACAAGTGATATCAAAGTTTGACCACAAGACATGCAATGTGACATGCATACAAGGCCTTTACTTGATCCCCTGATTTGACAATGACACCTGCTTCCACATCTGGATTAGGTCTACGTGGGGCACAGTGTTTCCTGCTGCATACACCTTACTACAGGAGTATCTTGGTGGGTAGCTGACTATTCATTGACTCATATCTTGTCAGAATGATATATTGATATGTTAAAGTGATCTCCAAGTAAGGTGTATAGTATAATTGAGCCAACTAACAGCTGCACAATGTACAATGGTAATAGAGATGACCAAAAGTATAGGTGTAACCATTATTCCTGGCCCTCTGTATGGGTGTATTCCAAGTACATCCAGCTTTCTATATCCATTCCCCCAGGTGAGTACATGACATTGTTTGGATTTTGATATAAAGGCCAGCTTTGTAGGGAACACAGCTGCAGCTGTGTGTTGATTTTATACATACTGTCAGATGGCCATAGCATTGCCGTCATTGCCATGGACTGCACAATAGTGGAGGAGACAGGTGGGTTGAATTAGTTGTTAGTTTCACGTTCAAGGCTATTTAGCTTGTAGTACAGAGGACTGGTTTCCTTAAAGGTAGTACAGTACATGCTGGGAGTTGTAGTACTTTCAGTCCCTGTACTACCCATACCATACACAGACAGTGTGCCCGCAGGTGGGTTTAGCTGACATGTGGTATGCCAGAGAGGTGTATTTGGACATTTGGACACAGGAGTGGTGAGTGGTTTGGCTGTTAAGGTGGCCAAAAGTGATCATTGAGCATGCAGGACACTGCAGTTTGGTGACAGTTTTTGAATTGTGACTTACCCAACTCCACTCCCCCAGGTACTCCTCCCAAGCCTGCAGGATGTCCAAGACCTTCTCCTCCCATGATGTGAATCATGGGGCCCAACGCCAGTCTTCAGGACCACCAGCTGGTGCCTGGCGGCCATGGAACATACCTTCCCCCTGTGGTCGTTCCACCTCTTCTTGATGTCCTCCTTTGTGCCTGGGATGCTGCCTACAGAATTGACCCTGTCGACTATTCTTTGCCGCAGCTCCATTTTCCTGGCTATAGATGTTTGCTGGATTTCTGCTCCAAATAGTTGTGACTCTACTCTGATGATTTTGTTTATCATGACCCTCAATTTTTCATCTGTGTAACAGAGATGTTTTTGTGGGGACACAATAGTGGTGGATGAGCTAGTGAGGAAGAATGGAATAATTTTGTGACTCAGTGGTGATGAGATGTGGGTGCTGTGATGTGCGTTGTTTACTGGTGGTGATGAATGTGTGTGGTATTAATTTATATGCTGTGTGTATTGTGCTGGTGTGGAATGAGTGCTATGTGATGTATGTAGGGGTGCCTATTCTATGGTTGATAAATATTTTTGTGCGGCCTCTATCTTGCGATATCTGGCTTTTTGGTTGAAAAGGATTGTAGGGTGTGAAGGGCTGTGTTATATAGTGCAGTGTGTAGGTGTGTCAGGTGTGTTGATGTGTGTCAGGCTTGGGGTTTTCAAACCAACCAATGCAGTGTGGTGTATTACTGATGTAACCAACCACCGCCACGGTTCTCACCACCATCGGTGTTCTGCTATGGAAGAACTGCTATCGTGATTTGTAGGTCATAATATGGCGCTGCTGGCAGTGGGATTGCCTTTATCCCACCCTCCAGTGTCCTGGCGGTTTGGAATTTTGGCTGTCTTTTGGCCAGCGTGGCTGTGTAACTCATAATACAGTGGTCTGTATGACCACCAACATGGGAGTCTTTTGGCGGTCGCCACCCCAGTAGCCTTACTGTCAGTCCATCAAACTCATAATGAGGCCCTTTATGTATTATACATACCTGTTGTCTCCAAAAAATACGTGTTTAATGTTTTTGGGGTTAGCAATTGATGACTAAATTTGGATAGTTATAAATTTATATAGAACTGTAACTGGATTGGATCTATTATGTTTTGGAATGCCCATGCCAATGCTGATATATCAGGAGCACCACACACAAACGTATTCTTGAACACATGTGAGCAATCACCTCGAATGATCCCAGCTACCCTGTAGCAAGACATTTTTTTGAGAAACATAATTCTGACAGATCCCTGCTCTCATATTTTGCAATTGAACATGGGCCAGCGAATCATATGGGGGTAACAGAACACTCAAACTCAGAAAAAGGATTCCAGGTACATACTTGAATTAGAAATCAAAATACTGGGGGTCTGAACAATGATGAGGAATTGAACCTTTATGAAGGATGAAGGAATGTAGTTGTGCTCCCTGCCCGAGATATCCATCATCCATTTACTCTTTCTAGCTGCAACTGTATTCACTTATTAGAATATCATTGAGGTCATCATTTTGTAGTTATGCATTGATTGTTTTAAGGAATTTTTGTTTGACATGCTGACTAAATGTATTTTTATGTGTATTCTTTACACAGGTGGAAAGGAAGGGGTTCCCAGTGATGGTTGTGATTTGGAATCCCTATCTTTTTCTTCGTATGACACTTTTCATCAGCACAGGTGTAGTGATTCACAGATAAGGACTGAGCACAGATCTTTGATGCAATGATGTTGAGGCACTGTTTTGGGACTGACTGCATGTTACTTATGATGACTGACAACTGTCAATGATAGACCCACTGGGGCGGTATTTTGATTATATTATATAACCTTTTCTTTGCAACGTTTTTCTTTATATTTTGTACTCCATTGGTTCATTTTCTCGTGGTGTAGGTATCTATTTGCATGGGTTTTAGCTATTCGACGATCACCATTTACAGATCCACTTGGGTGGTATTCTGGAAGAGAACCATTTCTTTATACTCTGTAAGGTACAGTGTGATTGTCTCCCCTGCAGTTATTTAACAGGCTGCTTGGCACTCATGAGGCACTTATCTCACAATTATGGGTTTTCAATTGACACTCAATCTTGTCTGACCTGTCATTCTCTATGCGCCCATTCCCCATGGTAGTACACGCATGGTGCCCCAGAGGAATGCAATATTCCTTTATATACTTTGCTGTACCAGTTAGATACACCCAAATGTGGTGGTTTTCTAATTTTAGCAAAGCATAGCATCATGCGACAGGCTATTTTGTAGTTTACCATTTCCATGTAATTTGTTTATATTATCGTGTTACCTCTCTGTGATCTTGGCAAATACTTTTATTTTCTCCATGTTTACGTATGCTCAGAATGGGTTGTATACTCTTTGTGTCTAACGCACAGTAATTGTACCATTTCTATGCTGATTAACTATGTTGCATAAATTGTTTACGATTGGAAGGTATGTACACGTGAGCAAGGCTGAAGGTCAGCTGAAACATGCTGTTTGTGTACGGATGATTAAACTCCTGTAACTGCTTTCCTGGTGCCCGACTGTGTGTCCTACTTCAATTGCATCGCATATATATATATATATATATATATATATATATATATATATATATACATATTCACGGAAGAAACCAAAGGCTACAGGGACTTTATAATTGGGCTCACATTTTAAACATATAAAAACCATAGAATTTCACCTGTTATAGTAGGAGTTACCCTCAACTAACTATAGCTCGTGCCCTAAGGTAACTATGACTAGCGCCCCAGCCATGCACAGTTTTTTCGTCAAAAATGTTACTGCATTGATATTATCAATGATGTTATAGAAGATGTCATGAGAGCTGTAATTTGTGGGGTAATTAGCAGTGCATGGCGAGGGCACGAGTTATTGTTACCTTAGGGCACAAGTTATAGTTACTTGAGATAACTCTAAATATAATAGGTGAATTTTTATGGTTTTGAACGTTTAAAACGTCCCTGTAACCTTTGTTTTTTGTTCACAGAATTTCTATGTTTTTTTAAATTCTATTTCCTAACTATAACATCCCTGTAATCTTTGTTTTTTTCAGTGAATTTCTGAGGTTTGATTAATGTATAGTAATGTTAATTACTATACTGTTAGACCTGAGAGCCTTAGGGTGGTCATCCCCCAACCTTTTGCCTGCCTCTCTGACACTGTTTTTGTTGGTTTTAGGACTCTGCGCACTTTACTACTGCTAATCAGTGCTAAAGTGCATATGCGCTCTCCCTAAAACCATGGTAACATTGGCTAATATTCAGTTAGCATATTTAATTTACTTGGAAGTCCCTAGTAAAGTGCACTACATGTGCCCAGGGCCTCTAAATTAAATGCTACTAGTGGGCCTACAGCACTGATTGTTCCACCCACATAAGCAGCCCCTTAACCATGTCTCAGGCCTGCCATTGCAAGGCCTGTGTGTGCAGTTTCACTGCCACTTCGACTTGGCATTTAAAAATATATGCCAAGCCTTAAACTCCCCTTTTTCTACATATAAGTTACCCCTAAGGTAAGCCCTAGATAATCCATAGGGCAGGGTGAAAGGCAGGACATATAGCTGTGTGTTTCATATGTCTTGGTATTGGAACACTCCTAAATTCGTTTTCCACTACTGTGAGGCCTGCTCCTTTCATAGGCTAACATTATCTGAGTATTACCTTCATATACTGTTTGAGTGGTAGATTCTGATCAGAAAGGGATAAATAGGTCATATTTAGCATGGCCAGAATGGTAATAGAAAATCTTGCTTATTGGTGAGACTGGATTTCATATTACCATTTCAGAAATGCCACTTTTAAAAGTGAGCATTTCTCTGCACTTAAACTCCATCTGTGCCTAACAGCCAGTCTCCAATCCATGTCTGGGTTTGGCTCGTTGAGAGCTCCCTTCTGCATTTCACTCAGACAAGCACAAACACAGGATATTCAGTCACACCTGCACTCATCTGCATACTGAATGGGTCTTCCTGTGTTGTAAGGGTGGAGGGGCCTGACATTTCAAAGGCTAGTGGCCTGTCCTCACGCAATGGACTGCCAAACCCCATACTGGGACCCTGGCAGACAGACCTGTACTGAAATGGGACCTTGTGCACTTCAAAACCACTCTTTGAAGTCTCCCCCCCATCAAAGGCATTTTTGGGTATATAAACTGGGTCCCTAACCCCACAAAAACAGACCACTTCTGGACCAGATCCTGCAACCTGTCAAGAGGAGCTGCCTGACTGCCCAAAGGACTCACCTGGACTGCTTGGCTGTGAAGGACTGTTGCCTTGCTGTTGCCCAGCTTCCCTACTGGCCTCTGACTCTGATGAGAAATGCTCACCAAGGGCTTGGATTGAGTTTGCATCCTGTTCTTGAAGCCTCAGGACCAAAAACACTTCTTCTTTTCAATGAAACTCCTTGTGCGGTGAAAATCGACACACAGACAGCCAGAAACGACTCACAGCCTGCCCTGCAATGAGAATATCGCCACATCGCTGAACTGGAACGATGAATTTTGGCTCGCCGAGTGGAGATTGGCGCAGTGCCTGCGTTGCTACCAGAACTTTGACGCACAGCCATACCGGATCGACGCACAGCTGAGTGGAAACGACGCAGCCCGACTTCTTGAGTTAAGAATCCAAGCAGCACCTGCCATGAGACAGAAACTCCAACGCATCGCCCACCGGATTGACGCAGCACCTGTGACTTCGTCCCGCACGCCCATGATTTCCATGCATCATCCCTGGGCATCAAAAGACCCTGCACCACAGTGAGGATCCAAGACTGCGCACGGAAATCGAACCAAAGCCCTTGCAGCGTGGGAAGAAACAACGCATTTGTTTGTGTAATTATGACGCAAGCCAGGTACTTTATGCACCCAAGAGACAATTGCTGATTTGTAAAGACTTAAGACTCTTCTTAACATTGCAAAAGTGATATTTTAACTTGTGCTTGTCAAATCTTGATTGTTTTGACCTTAATTTAATCCAATAAATATCTTATATTTTTTTTAAAGCTGTGTGGCATATTTTTGTGTGTTTTCACTATGTTATTGCATGATTTATTGCACAAATATTTTACACTTTACTTTCTAAGTTAAGCCTGACTGCTCAGTGCCAAGCTACCAGAGGATGGGCACAGGATAATTTGGATTGTGTGAAACTTACCCTGACTAGGATTGTGGTCCCTACTTTGACAAGGGTGTATACCTCTGCCAACTAGAGACCCCCTTTTTAACATATACGTTAACCCAGCCACCTCCACAAATGGCCTTTGGCTATGGATGGTGGTGATTTGCCACAGGACCAACCCTCTATAAGCACCCAACCTTGCACTATGCACAGCTTTCACCTGTGCACAGCCTGGAGCCATTCCCTGCGACCATCCCCGCTAACCACTCAACCTTACTCTGAACACGGCCCTTTGCAGAAGCCTATCTCTCTCAGTGTGAGAATAGGTGTAAGAGGGTGTATCTGGGGGAGAGAGTGGCTGTGACAGTCTCTGAGTTTGAGAGTGCGTGCATTAGTCTCTTACTGGGTGCTTCAATGTCTACACAGGTCTGTGAGTGGGTGCATTAGGGTGTCAGTGGGCCTATGAGTGGGTGCATGAGAGTCTGAGTTGGTCTGTGAGTGGGTGTGTGAGTGTCTGAGTGGGTCTATGAGTAGGTGCGTAAGGGTCTGAGTGGGGCTGTGAGTGGGTACATGAGTATCTGAGTAGGTATGTGAATGGGTATGTGAGTGTCTGAGTGAAACTGTGAGTGGGTGCTTAAGGGTCTGAATAGGTGTGTGAGTGGGAGAATGATTGAAACAGAGAGAGAGAGAAAGAGAGTGAGAGGAAAAGAGATAGAGAGTTTTTGGGGCTTTGATGGATGATATACTTAGAAGGAGATATTTCTGCACAAATTGAAAAGAAAATGTATGTGTCAATTAATGAAAATGACTACAGATACACCTAGAGACGAACCCTCAATTCTCAGTTTAGGCTATGTATATATGTTTTTTAAATCTATTTTTTTGCCCTTTGCAGGCTATCTGGGACCACAAAGGGAGCCTCCAGGCCTCCCCATGGTCCCAGCCAGCTCCCGCCTTCTTCCTGCATATCTGAATGCAGGGAAAACTGATGAAAAATCTGCTTTCTGAAAGCGAGACCTGTTTGACAGACCCTGCTGTCGGAAATGGACCCCCTTTACATTATTCAGTATGTGTCCTCCCTTAATTCATTGTAGCCCCAGGGAAGTTGTGGTCCCCAGGGCTGTGGGTAATATATGTATATATACATATATTTATATATATATTTATATTTCCACTTAAAAAACCAAAGGCTACATCGATGTTATAGTTAGGTTCTGAATTTACACGTACAAAACAATAGAAATTCATCAAATATAGTTAGAGTTACTGCAAGAAACTATAACTCGCGCCTTCGCCATACACAGTTTTCCTATCAATAATTTTATTGCAAATGTTGCAGTGATAACATTAAAGATGCCAAAGAAGTTGTCATCAGTGATGTAATATGTGCATTGGGAAGGTGTGGGTTATGGTTACCTTAGGGCGCGAGTTATAGTTACTTGAAAAAACTCAAACTATAGCTGCTGAATTTCTAGGGTTTTGTACATGTAAATTCAAAACCTAACTATAACATCCCTGTCACCTTTGTTTTTTTAAGTGAATTTCTATGTTTTTTAACATACAGCAATCTTACTTACTTTACGTTAATCCAACCATCACTGCTCATGCCTTTCAGCAGTGCGCAGCAGTGTTTGGCTGCAGGGCCTGGCCTGCTGTCAGGCCCTGCACCAAAGTCTTTATAACCACCCAACCCTGCACTGTGCACAGCCTTTGGCCATGCACAGCAGGGTTTGGCCGGAGCCTGCCTCTCTCCGTAGATCTCTGAGTTGATGGGTAAGTGGTTAAGTGGGTCTGAAGGTGGGTTTGTGGGACTATGAGTGGGTCTGAGTGGGTGCATGAGTATGTGTGTGAGTGGGTGCATGAGGGTCTGGGTGAATGTATGAGTGAATAAATTTGTGTATGTATAAGTCTGTGAATGTTTTGTTTTATTTCTTTTTTCTTAATGGTAGAGTGTTTACGTTTTCACGTAAATATGATCACTTGGTAAAGAGTGTAGCCTCTACAGTAGAACCTAATAATTTGATAGAATCAGCATCCACCTCTAGAAGTAGTTTAGTGACAGATAGTAGTGATACTGAGACTAGAGACGTGCTTCCCCGGACATCACCCTCAACAACTGGACCCACATCAACACGGAAGAAACCAAATCCATCATGAACTCTATCCACTCCGGCGCCCCTTCGGACCCCTGCCCGCACTTCATCTTTAACAAAGCCGACGACATCATCGCCCCGCACCTCCAGACCGTCATCAACTCTTCTTTTTCTTCTGCTACCTTCCCCGAATGCTGGAAGCACGCTGAAGTCAACGCCCTACTAAAGAAACCTACGGCTGACCCAAGCGACCTGAAAAACTTCCGCCCCATCTCTCTTCTACCTTTCCCAGCCAAGGTAATAGAAAAGACCGTCAACAAACAGCTGACCACCTTCCTGGAAGACAACAACCTGCTCGACCCTTCACAAACCGGATTCCGAACCAACCACAGCACGGAAACCGCCCTCATCTCAGTCACAGACGACATCAGAACCCTGATGGACAACGGTGAAACAGTCGCCCTCATTCTCCTCGACCTCTCGGCTGCCTTTGACACCGTCTGTCACCGCACCCTAATCACCCACCTACGCTCCACCGGGATCCAAGGCCAGGCCCTGGACTGGATCGCCTCCTTCCTCGCTAACCGCTCCCAAAGAGTTTACCTCCCTCCGTTTCGCTCAGAACCCACCAAGATCATCTGCGGCGTACCTCAAGGCTCATCGCTCAGCCTGACACTCTTCAATGTCTACATGAGCCCCCTCGCCTACATCGTACGCGAGCACGACATCATCATCACCTCCTACGCCGACGACACCCAACTTGTACTCTCCCTCACCAAGGACCCCGCCAGCGCCAAGACCAACCTACAAGAGGGTATGAAGGACGTCGCAGATTGGATGAGGCTCAGCCGCCTAAAGCTGAACTCTGAAAAAACGGAAGTCCTCATCCTCGGCAACACCCCGTCCGCCTGGGACGACTCCTGGTGGCCCACGGACCTCGGCACCGCACCGACCCCCGCAGACCACGCCCGCAACCTCGGCTTCATCTTGGACCCTCTTCTCACCATGACCAAGCAAGTCAACGCCGTGTCCTCCGCCTGCTTCCTCACTCTCCGCATGCTCCGCAAGATCTTCTGCTGGATCCCCGCCGACACCAGAAAAACCGTGACCCACGCCCTTGTCACGAGTCGCCTGGACTACGGCAACACCCTCTACGCCGGGACCACCGCCAAACTCCAAAACCGCCTGCAACGCATCCAAAACGCCTCGGCCCGCCTCATCCTCGACGTACCCCGCAACAGCCACATCTCCGCACACCTGAGACACCTGCATTGGCTCCCAGTCAGCAAAAGGATCACCTTCCGTCTTCTCACCCACGCACACAAAGCCCTCCACAACAAGGGACCGGAATACCTCAACAGACGCCTCAGCTTCTACGTCCCCACCCGCCCCCTCCGCTCCGCTGGCCTCGCACTTGCTGCCGTCCCTCGCACCCGCCGCTCCACGGCGGGTGGGAGATCTTTCTCCTTCCTGGCGGCCAAGACCTGGAACTCCCTCCCCACCAGCCTCAGGACCACCCAGGACCACTCCGCTTTCCGGAGACTCCTAAAGACTTGGCTGTTCGAGCAGCGATAACCCCCCCTTTCCCCCCTAGCGCCTTGAGACCCGCACGGGTGAGTAGCGCGCTTTAGAAATGTTAATGATTTGATTTGATTTGATATGGGTTCTGATTTACAAGCAGTGGGTTTTTTACAAGAATTGAAAAGAATAAAGCAAGGCAATTGGGAGGTAAATCAGAAAAGAAATTGGGGAGGAGGACACGGAGAGGAAAAAGAGGAAACCAAAGGCGACACCTATGTGGGCATGAAAACAAGGTCACGGGACAAGAAGACATAGATATTAATGTTGAATTAGAGAACAATGTGGTCAATTTGTCTGATAAGCAACTTTCCTTGGAAATGTTATCACTTCTGAATAAAGGACTGGGTTTTTGTCCATCGGTTAAAGGTAATGTTTGTCAATCTAAAATTTATTTATTTAAATTCATAAGGAAATTGAAACTTAAGAGATATTTTGAATTGCGTGTGATCGGTACAGAACCGCCTCCTTTTGGAATAGGAACATTGAGTAAATTGTCGATTCAGGATGTTTATGACACTGTAACATTAATGACAATCACAGACTATGAGGGAGATCCAATAACTACGTCTTCAATTTTACAAGATTTGAGTATCTCTCCGGATAAACATATTTCGAGTGGTTTGAAACAAAGATCAACCTGGGTACCCAAATCAACTATGGACAGCAATATAGAAACATTCTTTAGATTAGTTTGGAATGATTTGGATAAAGAAGAGACTAAGAAGATACATTGGAGAAGATCAAATTTGAGACAAGAGGAATACAAGGCACTTAAGACTTTGAAATCAGATTTGGACCTAACCATCAAAAAAGCGGACAAGGGCGGTAATATAGTGGTAATGAATCGTACAGATTATGAACTGGAAATTTATACACAATTAAGTGATTCTGCCTGTTATGAGAAGCTTTCATACAATCCAATATCAGCTTTGACAGGGAAAATAAATAGAATGTTAAGAGACTGGAGAGATAAAGATTTATTGAGTGTCGTGTCTGTATGCATTACCGAAAATTCATAAGAAATCTAAATTTCCACCGGGGAGACCGATAGTTTCGGGCATAGGAGGGCCTACTGAGAGGCTGTCAGAATTTGTCGATATCTTTTTACAACCGTTTGTAAATAATTTACCTTCACACATTAATGATACGAAACATGTACTGAGTTTATTGTCAGATATTCAATGGGAACCAGGGATGTTTTTGGTAACGTTAGATGTGACAGCTCTTTACACTAGTATTCAACATGATTGGGGATTGAAAGCAATAGAACACATTCTAAACAAAAGATTGGCGAGCCTATTAGACCATACACACATGTTGTTGGATATGATTGATCTTATACTTAATAATAATTACTTTATGGTCAAACAAAGCTGGTTCAGACAAAAGCAGGGTGTAGCGATGGGTTCGAAATTTTCACCATCATATGCCAACTTGTTTATGGGATGGTTCGAAGAAAATTGGGTTTGGGGCTCTAAAGCGGCGGATTGGCATTCATATATCCTCTATTGGGGGCGATATATTGATGATTGTCTTATGATATGGACAGGGGATGCAGTAGCGTTGGAGAAATTTTGCGATTACCTCAATGGGAATGATGTGAATATGAAATTCACATATAAGTATAGTGAGTTCAAAATAGAATTTTTGGATGTAGAATTATTTGTGGAGAATAACAGAATAGAAAGTAGATTGTTTCGGAAAAGTACTTCCTGCAATACCATATTGCATGCGTCAAGTTCACACCCACCACATCAAATAGAGGCTATACCGTTGGGTGAGATGATCAGAGCGAGAAGGATTTGTAGTAGGGATTGTGATTTTTATGATACTCTTGCTGATATGGAGCATAGATTTAAAGTGAGAGGTTATTCAGACAATAATATTATTAAATCTCGAAATAAAGCTCTTAAGATCTCCCGTTCACAGACACTATCACTGAGGACTCAAAAGAATGAGGAGGACAAGAGAAATAGTGCTCAGAGATTGAGGATTGTTTTAAATTACACGGAGGTTTCTCATAAATTATTGAAAATAATGAAAAAACACTGGCCAATACTGACTCAAGATGAGATACTCAAGAAATATATAGGTATGAGACCGGAGGTGTCGTTCAGAAGAGGTAATACCCTCCATAGTATTTTAAGCCCAACTTATATACCAGAGGAAACTAAGGTAAATTGGCTTAGTGTACAGAACCGTGGTTTTTTTAAATGCGGTTCATGTGCAATGTGCAAATGGGCATGGCAATCTAAGAAAGAGTTTTTTGATAGAAGAGGAGGTAAAATTCATATAAAATCACATATAGATTGTAATACAAAATTCGTAGTTTATATGCTTGTTTCCAAATGTGAGAAGATATATGTGGGCAGCACGATACGCCCACTTAAGACTAGAATATCGGAACACTGGAGGGCAATTAAACAACTAGATGAGCGTTACCCGATAGCCTCGCACATGATGGTATGTAAAGGACAAGGAGCACACAAAGACTTTAAGTTTTTTGGTTTTGAACATTGTGAAATTAACCCACGGGGGGGCAATAGAGAGTTGGTCTTAAGAAGAAGGGAATCACTGTGGATCATGAAGTTAGGAGCGGTAGAACAAGGATTAAACACAGATCATGAGATGGAGTATTTTCTTGGTGAATAATTATAAACAAGAGTCTCTACGAATAAGTTTACACTGATTTAATCATAAGTAAAATTAAGGATATATTAAGTAATATGATTAATTAAGTTTATTATTTTTAATTTTACTTTACTTTATTTTCTATTATCTTTTCATAAAGTCACTATCTGTAGTAATAATTAAATAATTATAATTTTATTTAAGTAGAGATAGGCATCTGTTAGTATATGGATATGGAGCTTTTATAGAATGGAGCTTATATAGGAGGGAATTGGCTCCAAGTATATTACAATTATTAGATTAATGTGGTTGTTTTCCTCGTTGGACTTAGTTGCAGCTAATGTAGTCCGTTTTTGATGTTTAGTATTTTTTGTTGTTAACTAAATAGGGAGATCGCAAGTTGTTAGTGCATCATTTATGTTCATAGTGGAGCCGATTAGTTTCGCGATAGTCCGTTTTCTATTTTATAATTTTTCCGTGGCGTCCGACGTGTTTAAATAGGACGCACAACAGCAACTCGGTTTAATCAATCGGAGCGTACTCGCTGAAATTTGGATACCATACCAGGTAAATCGAGACTCTCAATCTCTATCTGCATGGATAGATTGAAGTGTATTGTCCGTGTATTTTAATGGGTGCTAATTCTTGTAATAGGTACATCCATTGATAATGAGTGGAGAGATGTTTTAGCATTTAACTCAAGCTTATAAGCGAACTGGTAAGTTTATTTGGGGATCGTATGAATATTATATATATGATATAAATTGTTGAATAATTGAAATAATTTATTTTCTTGGATTCATGTATTATTAGATTTCTACGTTGATGGTCAAGAAGCACTTTGGTTTATTAAAAGAAATCTTAGCATAATTGAGCTAGTAAGGTAAAATCTAAATAAATTGGGGCACACATTTTCTGTGGGGATTATAATTAAATAGAATTGGGTCCTTTGGAGTAAATGAAGAGCATGACATTAATTTATATTTATACTTATATCTATAATCATTGTGAGTTTATCATATATCAATGGTATGTATTTGTAACATATACTATTGTGTGGACACCAAACGGGTTCTTAATTAGAATTATAGTGGAGCTGCACTTGCTTTATGTATCACTACACGGTCTAGATTTCGTCAGGGTGAAATATTTATGGAATGATGTGCTCACTTGAGACAGATTTGTCAATGTCACCTATTTTTGTTGGATATTTGCATGGTTCTCACCAATTCACATGATTGTTTTTTGTGGTAATAATTTTTTGGTATTTTGAAGTTTATATTAAGGGTATGGATAAAAGAAAATTGATTACTGATTTATGTTATTTGTCAATATTGTTTTAGGAAGTATTGGATGGATCTTTATTTAATAAGGAAGTCCTGAGGAAATCCTAGGGGCCCTCCCCCGGATTAAACACGTGTTGACAACGGAATCAAAAATAGGGATTTCTCTTGGTTTAGGAAGTTTTTTTAAATAGATGAATTATGTAATTGTGAATTTGAACAATGTTATTTCTATTCATGATTGTATATAGGGTGTATGATTTTGAGTTTTCTTTAATCTGAAATGAGAATAATAAATTTGTGTAATGTTACAATTTGGTGTCATCTCAGATAGATACAGTGTGTATAATACTGTGTTTCATGCTAGTTTTTTCTAATCTACTTAGAGTGGATTTCTTGCACGTGTGCCACTACTCCTTATAACATTCTTTTTTGCATACTCTGGAATATTCCTGAATGCCCTTGACTATTCCCAAATAATCGAGGATATTCATGGATATTTTCGAATATTCAATGATATTTTTGAATATTCGCTTATATGGCAAAGAAAAATAATTTTAAACCCATCATTTGACCCTCAAACACTCATATATCACACCGCTTATACCACCTAGCATTTCTGTTTTCAGCCACAGGCACCGTCTGCCATAACATAAAATGGCGGCCACAACTTTCTAGTCATGTTGCGGCCAGGCAATCACAGCATTCCTGTTGTTGCACGCATTCACAAATTTGTCAAAATGATCGCAAACATTTCTCAGCCAGAGATGTATACATTTATTTTCCCTTTAATTTCTCAAAAACGACTAAATGGATTTACACCAAACAAGCGAAAGCACAAGCTGCATAGTGAAAGCCAGCTTTCTGCCAAATTTTGTGTAATTCCGTACAATGGTTCTGGCTGTAGTCGGGTCTAAAGGTCCTAAGGGAATTGACATGGGAAATGCAACTTCTTTGACACTCCCTTTTTCTCTTCCTGTGCTTGACGGGACAGATCGACCCAAACCTTTCCATACACAACAAAAATCACAGCCCGACCTGCTCACCTTCATATAAACACAACATTTATCCGGTAATATAATGTAATGAAAGTGAGCAAGGGATAGGAGGGAGTCAGTCTGCCTCTCCTCCCACTTTTCATGTATTCCTTGTAATTGCTGTTATCATGCTGGGCAGCAATTGTAAAAACAAGTGGACAATCAAGTAATGGATACCAAATGCACGAAAGAACATTTCCATTTGAACTGTAGTGCCTGTGATGCTATGGCAGATATATGTGGATTGACCGCTCCAGTTCAGGATGTTATTAACAAGGAACTGTGCATTATGGGAATTGGAGTTTGTATATTGAAGTCACATGACTGTTTATTTAAAAAGCACTGGCTTACTCACACCTGCTCTTACTTCCCTGTGAACAAGGCATGTTGTTTCCGAAACGCGTCAGGATTTTTTGTCTTGCTGCCCAGAAATTCTATTAAATGCTTGGATTTTACTGTGGACTAGTGCCTGGGTATTTCGTGTCTGGGAGATATTTTCTATTGGACGCTTTGCCCCAGTAACCCAGCCCTCCCTACAGGTCTTGTGGCCCCCATACGGAACAGGAGGTGACAATGAGTGTTATGTGGAAGGGGCCCGACTTGCTCAGCTTCATATAAGCAAGGCATTTATCCGGTATTATGATGTAATGGAGATGAGCAAGGGATAGGAGAGAGGCAGTCTGCCTCTCCTCTTACTTTTCACGTAATCTTTGTAATTGCTGTTATCATGCTGGGCAGCAATTGTAAAAGCAAGTGGACAATCAAGTAATGGATATCAAATGCACAAAAGAACATTTCCATTGGAACTTTACTGCCTGTGACGCTATTGCAGGTATATGTAGGTTAAGCACTCCAGTTTAGGATGTTATTGACATGAAACTGTGCATTATAGAAATTGGAGTTTGTATATTGAAGTCACATGACTGTGTATTTAAAAAGGACTGGCTTACTCACACCTGCTTTAACTTACCTGTGAACAAGGCAGGTTGTTGCCGAAACGTGTCAGGATTTACTGTCTTGCTGCCCAGAAGTGCTATTAAATGCTTGGATTTTAATGTGTATTGGTTCCTAGGTATTTCGTGTTTGGGAGATATTTTCTGTGGGATGCTTCACCTCAGTAACTCAGGCCGTCCTGCATGGTCTGTGGCCCCCATACAGAGCAGGAGGTGACAATGAGTGTTATGTGGAAGGGGCCAACCCACTCATCTTCATGTAAGCAAGGCATTTATCCGGTAATATGATGTAATGAAGGTGAGCAATGGAGAGGAGAGAGGTAGTCTGCCTCTCCACTTACTTTTCATGTATTCCTTGTAATTGCTGTTATCATGCGGGGCAGCAATTGTAAAAGCAAGTGGGAAATCAAGTAATGGATACCAAATGCACGAAAGAACATTTCCATTGGAACTGTATTGCCTGTGATGCTATGGCAGATATATGTAGATTAACCGCTCCAGTTGAGGATGTTATTAACAAGGAACTGTGCATTATGGGAATTAGAGTTTGTATATTGAAGTCACATGACTGTTTATTTAAAAAGCACTGGCTTACTCACACCTGCTCTTACTTCCCTGTGAACAAGGCATGTTGTTTCTGAAACCCATCAGGATTTTTTGTCTTGCTACCCTGAAGTGCTAATAAATGCTTGGATTTTAATGTGTATTGGTGCCTAGGTATTTCATGTTTGGGAGATATTTTCTCTGGGATGCTTCGCCACAGTAACCCAGCCCGCCGTGCACGGTCTCTGGGCCCCATGCAGAGCAGGAGGTTACAATGGGATATATATATATATATATATATAAATATATATATATATACATAAATATTACCTGTAGGATTACGTTTCTACACAAAAAGCATTTTTTGAGTTGCCTATATCTTTGGCACCGCTTGCAAATCTTCACAAACCTTTCTCAAAGAAAGTTGCCAATTCCGTCAGCTGCTGCCTAGAAAGTTTTGGGGTGAAATGTCGGGGGAGCTGAGAAAAAAGGAGGGTCCCAAAACACGTTTTCCCCATTCATTTCTCCATAGGGATTTTGAACAGCGGTAGCACAAAAACTACTGAACGGAATTGCACCAAATTTGGCAGGAAGGTAGGCCATGGTCCAGAGAGAGAGTGTTTTTTTTTTGTTTTGGTGTAATTCCGTTCAGTAGTTTTTGAGAAATTAAACAAAAAAAAACAGATTTTGCATATATAGGGATGCAAAGGATTCGCAACCCATAACGATCATGTACTGAGATCTGATTTGCTGATAACAGTTCAACAGAAGCTGTTGAACTGTTGTCAGCCATCTTGGGACTTGGCTTCAGCCGAGTCCCCCAAAAAAGTTAAAGAAAAAACAAAAGGGGCCAGGGTAGGAACACCTTGACCCATTAGCTCTTGTGGTTGGGTCCCAAAGGGACCCCCCCGACCCCAGGCCTAAAAAGCATTTTTTGGCTGATTTTACGAGCAGAGACGCAGTAGTTCTGCGAATCTGCTTGTAAAATGACAAAAAAATGAAGCACAGGTTCCTACGCTTCGCTAGTCTAATATCCCCTGTTGGGCCACATCCTGGTGGCTTTTTAAACAAAAAACAAGCGGGGGCCTCCTGGCCCCCTCCCGCTGCCCAAGGGACCACCACCTCACCAGGGCGATATTGTGAAAAATGCTGGGTGCCCTGTGGCCATATGAGATGTCATCAGTGATATCATCAGTGATGTCACTGACCATATCATGAGTGATGTAATATGTAAGGTCATACGCAATGCATTACAGGAGTGCTAGTTATAGTTAGCTGAGGTACCTATAACTGCTGAATTTCTATAGTTTTGTATGAGTAAATTTTTAACTTAACTATAAAGTCCATGTAACCTTTGTTTTTTTCAGTGAACTTCTACGTTTTTTTTTCATTCTCTTTCCTAACTATAACGTCCCTGTAACCTACATATATATATATATATATATATATATATATATATATATATATATATATATATATATATATATATATATGTTAGGGCATTGCTAGGGTGTTGGGTGAGTATAGGTTTTTGGTTGGCAAGAGTATTTTTCGGATTTAGAGTGGTGTGGGTTTGTGGGTGGGAAGAGGATTTTCAGAGTTTAGAGTGGATATGGGTTTTTGGGTGATAAGTGAATTTTTACGGTTTACAGTGGGTATGGATTTTTGGGTGGCAAGAGAACTTTTACGGTTTACGGTGGGTATGGGTTTTTGGGTGGCAAGAGAATTTTTAGGGTTGGGGTGGTTATGCGTTTTAGGGTGGCAAGAGCATTGTTAGGGTTTAGGATGGGAATGGGTTTTTAGGTGGCAAGGATATTTTTACGGTTTAGGGTTGGTATAGGTTTTTGATTAGCAAGGGCATTTTTAGGGTTAATGGTGTTTAAAGATTTTTGAGCAGCAAGGGCATTTTTAAGGTTTAGGGTGGGTACAGGTTTTTAGATGGCAAGGGCATTTTAAAGGTTTAGGGTGGGTATGGGTTTTACGTGGCAAGATTATTTTTAGGGTTTAGGGTAGTTAAAGATTTTTGGGTGGCAAGGGCCTTTTTCTGGTTTAAGGTGGGTATGGATTATTGGATGTCAAGGACATTTTATATATATTTATATAAGGTTTATACTTACCTATACAGTGTTTACCATGAATATGTATTTACCATTTATGCCTTTACAAAGAAAATATTGGCATTTTACAGGTTAAAATAAACCTAATTTACAAATATACATACATAAAAAAGGATTTAAACTTACCTGTTAAATGCTTACATGTTTGTGGTAAAGAGATGTGGCAAAAACATAATCATGGTAAAACAAAGTTGTTTTAAAGACTTTTGCTGTAAAGATGCATTTGTTGTTGTAAAGGAATTCGTTGTTAAGATAGTCGTGGGTTCATCGTAAACCATTTCTAAATATTATTAGATATGTTTTTTAGTCATTTAATACTGTAAAAGCAATATCCGGGAAATGTGTAAATTATTTGTAAAAGCTAATTGTCTTATTATATTCTGTAACAAAGACTAGCAAACAATAAAGTGCAGCTGCACTTCTGGTAGTGCTGCAGTAGATTCTTGTCTAGAATAGAGTTTACAGTCAAGGTCAAGGCTATGCTTCTATTTCTAGAACCTATTATTTAATGGGACTACCTTCTTTCACAAAAATAACCCAGTTCGTATGTTGAGATCAATAGCAAACAAACTCCTGGGAATAACCACCCAATTGTTTAGTGATGAGTTAAAAGTAGAGAAAGAGCAATCTAAATCCACCCTTCCAGAATGTGGGAGTCAGTACCTATGTTTACAATTGGCATTCCTGACTGGGTGCAGTTAGGCTAAACTTGGTCAACTTTCTTTGCAGTAAGCACATCCTACTGAAAAGCCCAGTAGTGATAAGCTATTGTGCAGCATTCACAAATGTCTTGCTGCAAATGATAACATTGTCCACCCCCCCAAAGTGTATGGGTCATTATAGTTTGTATTTTAAGGAGGATTTTGGTGGCTCTTTCGCTGTACTCAACTGGTGCAATAATACATTGAGATGGCAGTGGCTAATGGTATATTGAAAAACACATTGGTTCTATTTTTGGAAGACAACACATGCAAATACTGCAAAGAAACATCTACTTACACCCCACAACCATTCCCTAGACCAACCTTTTCACAATATATAGAGGTATACTTGCAAAAGATGTGTGCAGGCCCATCCGTGGCTCAACACAGCAAAAAACATTACAGCCCATATTTATAAAGTGGTAGAAACTGGGTTACTGGTTGACTGGCTGTGAGCCCCGGACAAGCATCAGCCACATTCCTAGTCAGGGTAAGGTACAAGCAAACTCCAAATTAACCTGTGTTAAAACCCCTGGTAGCTTGGCATAGAGTAGTCAGGCATAACTTAGAGGCAATGTGTAAATTATTTTTGTAACACTTCAAATAGTAAAACAGTGAAAACTCAACACAAAAATATTTCACACAAGATTAGAAAAATAGAGCAGTCATTGCTGGCAAAGTATGCACAGGTTCAGAAGTGTACTCTAATTTTTATACACTGGTAACTTGGTTCTGGAAGGTGTGAGAAGCTTCTAGACAGTGGCTTTGAAGTGCAGAATATTCCCTATCTCCCCTGCCCCTAAACTGGCTGAAGTGACAATGCATGTTTGTGTAGCCATTTGTATGAAGACAGGACACAGCATTTTCAAGTGTAAATGAGGCTGGGCCCAGCTTCTCCCTCCCATTCTACCAGTGATGGCCCTGTCTAGTGACACTTAAGCTGCCATTGTGTGTGGCTGTCTAGGAGGAACACACAAAGCCCAACAGCCATCTACAATCAGTCATGTGACCAGAGGCAGGCCTCAAATGGCAAAGGCAAGAACATGGCAACTTCTTAAAAGTGGCAATTTCAGAATTGTAATTTAAAGTACAACTTCAGCAAACATGAAGGAGTTATCTCTTACCATTTGGAACTTACACTTATAAAATATATTAGGTAAGCTTATCCTATGGGAGAGACAGGCCTTTCAGTAGTAAAAACAAATTTAAGAGTGTTTCCAATACCAGGACATGTAAAATTTCAAAGTGTATTTCCAACTTTTTAAGCACCCTGCTCTTGAGGCTGTCTAGGGCCTACCCTAGGGGTGATTTATATGTATTAAAAAGGAAGGTTTGAGTGTGGCAAAGGGTTTAGCTTGGCAGGTTGGCATGGCGGTTTCAAACTGCACACACAGGCTCTGCAATGGCTGGCCTGAGAGATGTTGAAAGGGCTACTTAAGTGGGTGGCACAATCTGGGCTGCAGGCTCACTAGTATTATTTAATTTACAGGCCCTGGACACTTTACTAGGGACTTGAAAGTAATTTAAACATGTCAACTGGAGATAACTCAACACTACCATGTTTTAAGGTGAGTGTACAAGTGCATTGGTTTGAAGGAGTAAAGTGTGCGGAGTCCTCATGCCAGCAAAATGAAAGAAAAAAATGGAGGAGGGAGGGAAATCATTTGGAGGGATGACCACCTTAAGGCTGACAGGTCTAACACCTTTGCATTGTCCTTGCGTCAAGCAAAGTGACACAAGTACGATGCAAAGGCTTAAGTAATATTTGAAAGCCACAAAAGGCCTGTTTTGCGATCCCTTTTGTCTCTTTGCAAAGAAATGTACTGTAAGGCAGCTGCTTGCTGTTACATTACATTTGAATGTGGTTGGTGTTTCATAGGTGGAGTACGGGCATTCCCATGCATCCACCCATGGATTTTTGCACATTACCAGATTTACAAAGATTTGTAAACCTAGGAATGTGGCAAAATGCTACACCTTCCCAAGATTGGTGTATCGAGGAGAAATATAGTAATTTCTCCTTGTTATTCCTTCTTCTTTCTAAGTGTGCTGCATTCTATAGCACACAGAGAACGAGGAAAATGCCTCTGATGGTTGTTATTGTGCAGGAAGGTGACCAGTGCTTAATTGGAGCCAGTGTTTGCCAGTGGGGAACACCAGCACTCATATTTCAGGACAGCACTTATTTTCCATCTTCAAACATTTCTGGAGAGCTGGAAAAGTACAGAAAGTGGGAAGATGGAAAAGGCATTGCAAAGGAAAAAGCAGAAATCTGTAAGAGTGAGATAAAGGTTAATGAGGTTTCTGGCAGTGGTTAATGACACCTGGGGTGAATTAGAGGCTAAGCAGCCTAATTATTTGGTGTGCTCCCCTTTAATAGTGCCAGTCCTGGGCTTCTGGAAAGAGATTTAGATCCCACACTTATTGTGTTACAAATTAAGCACTAAGGCCCAGATTTATACTTTTTGCTGCAAAACTGCGTAAATGCAGTTTTGCAGCATAAAGTATAGCATCAGCTTGCACCGTTCTGCAGTGCCAGCCGGGTGCCATATTGAAGGAAGGGCACTAATCTTGGGCTAGCGTCTTTAAAAAAGTTGTTAGCCGAGTGGGGGTGGCAGTAGGGAGGAGGGCGTTGTGTGTCAAAAAATGACACTAGTCTGGTTAGAGGCAAAAAACATTCTCTAACCAGACTAGCGCCATTTCCTGGCACACAACCACCAAAAACATTGCTTGTGTCTTAGGAAAGATAGGAGTCATTCCCACCACTGCATTGGCCAGCACACTGGACAAGTGTCCCCTGGGCATGGCCACTGCTCCCTGTACCATCAAGTGGCCCCAAGTTAGGGCCCCTGATTGCAAAAATGTAAAAATAAAAAAATACTTGCCCTACTTAACTGGGATGTGTCTCTCTGGTGGGGGTGTTCCTGGGGCTTGGGAAGGGCACCTGTGGACCCATTCCATGGTGTCCACAGGTCCCCTAATACCTGGTCTGAATAAGGCATTAAATAATAGTGCAGAGCTGGCTTTGCACCATTATTTAGCCCCACCTCCCACCCGTGTGTAATTTTAGCACGGGGATAAATATGGGGCTATGGGATAGCACCATATTTTAGATGGGAAAGCCTACATTGCATTTCATTGACACAAGGTAGGTGCAGGCATCCAAAAAATGGTGCAAACTCCTATATTTTGACATTAGCCATGTGTAACATCAAAATATAAATATGGAGTTAGGTTTGCGCAGAAGTAGCGTAAAAAAAGATGCAAATTCGGTACAAGCTGAGTATAAATATGCAATTAAAGGTGTCCTTTCCTGTGCAAAATGAATGTGAGCCTGTAACACAGGCACCTTTGCACTGTTGTGGGGCTAGGCTGCACACAGTGTGCCAGGGCAAGGAAAAAGCAGAACTGCTCAATATCTTTGCGAACATGGAGCATTTCTGCACTCTCCCTTTTATGTAACGCAGCATATCAACTTTCATTGCTGCCTTGCTTTGCGTGAATATATAGTAATTGTGCCTTTCACCTATTATTATAAAAGCCGACAACCCTAGTGCAAAACTGTGGTGGGCCCTCCAAGTGCCAGCAAGGGTTGGTAAATATACCACATTAAAAGGATCGAGATTTATCCTATTAAAACACATTACTAGGGGTTCAATTGAAATGACCCAAAATGTCATTCAGTCAGTATCATAAACATCTGTGGGTCCTCTGTTGCTTATCACATTGCAACAATGGTTACGAAAGGCACCTCCAGCCTGTATCTCATGGGAGAAGGCTACAGAGAAAAGGATAATGACGTCTCCATCAGTGAATAAATACTGCTTGTGTCCTATGAATAAAGAAAGGAAAAACACCCACACAGATTTTGAGCTTTACAGAATTCAATTTTGCCTCTGAGAATGATGAGGCCCATAAAATTGTTTTCCCAGAGGGGAAGCCAAACTGTAACTACGGTGCATAAAAGAAAAGCACAACAAGCAGTCTGAAAGGGTCAGCAATATGCTGAAAGCAAATGCAAATGTACGAATCAGTAGACAATACCAGGAAATCCTGCCGGCTCAGCTTAAAGCATGTTCCCTTTTATTAAAATTCACTTAGAAGTAACATATGGAAAGCAAAATTAGCTAAAAAGAACTGGAAATGTATTGGCACTGTTTTGCAGCCCTCAAGACAAGGCACCATTGCATGCAGTGGTTAGATAGATACTGAGTATGCGCATCAGAAAGAAATAGTCTCCTCTATACCTGTTGTGTATATCGTAACTGGTAACACACAGACTCTATTTAGGGTACATTTAAGATGTTTATACTAGAACTAAATCTGGTGTGAATTCTTCTTTCACCATGTTATTACACGTAATACTGGAAACTCGATAATGTGGAAATAAGGTGCAAAATATGAGCAAACATCATTTATCACCTTTTGCGCCCTTTTTGATTTATACAAATTGCTAAGTCGAGCAATAAAACAGGGAGTTTTGGCGCTTCATATACAATTTAAATCTAAAGGGTGTCTTCTATTTTCTGCTCTCTTTTGTATCTTATGCGGGAATTACTCGCTTAGGTCTAGCACAGCTTTCTCAAATTTAGGGCCAGATGTACAACCCTCGGTGTTTGGGACTCACAATTTGCATTTTTTAGCAAGTTGCAAATTGCGAGTTGCAAAGACTGATGTATAACAGTGTCTGGGACACTGTTTGCGATCCCCAAATGAGCCTCAACGGACATGACTCAATAATATTTACGAGGCAGGTTGCAATTTGTGACTATTGGGAATGGCCAACACTCACTGGGATAGTGGACGGCTTGAGTCAGCAAACCACAATGTCTGTGACTGCTTTTTAAATAATGCATTTTTTAATGCAGCCTGTTTTCCTTAAAGGAAAGCAAAATGCATTTCAAAAATAAATTTTCTTTTTTTCAGAGTGGCCAGTGGTCCAAAGGACCACTGCCTGATCTGAAAAAATGTTGGCTCATTCATTCACAATGGCGAATGGGTCGCTTGTGAATGGGTTACCACCTGCTTCAAGGAGTCCGTCAACTATTACTGTTTTGTGGCCAAAATCCCAGTCGCAAAAATTAATAAATACCAGTGTGACTCACTATTAGGAAGGGATGCCCTTTACACATCCCTTTCTAATAGTAACAAGCAAACCCTATTTTGCGAGTCGGTAATAGCTACAGACTTGCAAAATAGGGTTGGTTCCTGGGGAAATGCATTGGGCCATTTGCAACCAGAACAGAGTGTCGTAATCTGGCCCCAAGTGTTTGTTTAGCTTACCATTCTCAGGTTGCAGGAAGGATAAAAAGGGAAAACTTGCATCTTGTCCCTGTGCGTGCTCCACAGAGTTGTCCAGATTCTCTGCAAATGTGATTGCTTAAAAATGTTAAATTCACTGGATACAATAATCAATATACTCTTCTTGGTAATTAAACTCACCATTATGGCTTTTGAGGGTTTCTACATCCTAAATAGGAGGTAAAGCCTTCTTCATCAATAGGCATATAATGAAAACCACTCATACCCCTGACTGGACCGTCTGTCTCACCATCCTCAACACCTTGCTCAACATTCAGCAAAAAAAACGAAGCCAAGACAAAAGACCCCAAACTTTCAGATCCTTCAAAGTCTGCTCCTTCAACAACCACAGGCTTGAACTCATCTTTCCCTCTGCCATCTCCATGCATAAGATTAATACCCTCCTAAATTACTTCACCACTTTTCTGGTAAGCCACATTCACCCCTCAACAAAAACACACAAGTGCAACCCAAAAACTTCAGCACCCTCGTACTTCAAATACTGTTGCTAATAACAAAAGCTCAATTCCCAAACAGGAAAGAAAATCAGAGAAAAACTAAATACCCTCATGAACCTACACTACTGAAGTTGCTCCATGTAACACCCAAACAACTCATACCATTCTCCAAAGCGCCAAAGCAAATGATTGTATTAATAACATTAATGAGGTTGACAAAAGAAGCCAAACACTAGTCACTACAATCGAGACCTGCATCCACCCCCTGACTGTCCCTCCTATCAAACAGTCCAAGGACAAATGAAATGTCATGAACCTTGTTATGGTTCCATGCACTGTAATTCACTGTGTGGTCGTGTGGGGTTCTAGGGATGGTGAGGTAATAGGTGGAATCCTGTGATGTGGGATTCCACGGAGGACGGTTGGAGAAGGATGAAGGTGGAAGATGAGATGAAAATTCATGGGCTACCTAAGGGTGGATGTTTGTTGTACTGGAAGTTATAATCTACAATAAAAGTATTTGAAAAATACATCTTGTCAAACCTCTTCTTCATTGAAAGATTGCAGAAAATCCAACATCACATCAACAAGTTCAATTATGCTTCTTCTTTTAAACCCATCCCGTCAGTATCTATAAAAGTCATCTTTCAAAGCTCTGTCTCATGAAATATTGCTGGCTTACCCGTCTTCCTTAAAGCCACCGTCTATAAAGATGATATCTTAACCTCTTTGTTCAACAAAAACTGTTGCTGTTGTCAATGCCTCCCTCAATGAAGGCATCTCCCCAGAAGCAAGCAGGGCATTACACAACATCCCACTCATAAAGAAACCTACATTAGATCATGAGGATCTTGACAACTACTGGTCTTGACTCACCAACCCTTCATTAGCATGATGATTATGCGATTGTGTGCGATTGTGCGGCTGCTGGAATTTTTGCAGAATTATAGATCATCGGCTGCATAATCTGCAGATTTTAACAAAAAACTGTGTCTAGTTCAAACTGTTCACAAGTTATGAAAAAATCAGCAACGAATGTTGCTGTGCGGTGGAATGCCTTTTGCAATACTGGACTGGTCACCTTTCTGTTGCTTATTGCTATATTTGGATGTTATCATGGCAATAATAAAGTGCAAACAATGCCCAGAAACTGTTACCAAGTTTAAATATTAGGAAATAATAAAGTGTTACTATTATAAAATGTGCTGTATTATGCTGCATAAATTGCCTTTTCTTGCCACCCAATTTACTTGACCCTGCCGCATTATATGGGACTATCCTGCCACATAATTCCAGTGGCCCTGGTTCTATTTTGTAGTATTATTTTGGAGCAAACTCTCCCCTGCAGGGGTATTCATGCACATTGGACCTGGTGAATCACAGTAGAACACAGAGTGAGGACACAGAAAAGATCAAAGGATTAAAAATGCCAGATTTTTAAGAGCTTTTTAAATGTAGAAAAAATAAATGTTAGTCTAATATTCAGTGGAAGACAATGGCAGTGATGAAGTGTTCATAAAATGTAAACAGTGGCCTCCCATTCTAGCAAGGTTTATACTTTTGGTATGCAAAAGAGCCAGGTTTGCAAATCTTAAAGCCCTAAGAGTTCTCAATAAAGAAAGTTCACTCTGCAACTGAACAAGGCCTGAGGAAAAATATGTCTGTTATGTACATGGCACAACACTTTACAGACAGCATGCATAGGCACTGGCAGCTAGTAAAGTGACATTAAAGTTGGGCCTGTTGCAGATGATCTGGTGTATTATAAAGAATGTATCATCAGTAATAAAGTTCAGCTTCCTATCAGGTTAACTGGGCTAGGAGCAGGACCTAGATTGCATGGTCATCGGTTGTTAGACCAGATTGAATTTGCTTTGCCAACAAAAAAAACAAATCTATGTTTTAAGACAGTTGTTCCTCATCCACGTGGCTATGTTGTTTTAACAGTCCAAGAACCTTAGCCTAGCTGTTTCAGAATTGTCTTCAATAGACCCAGCAGCTTATATTTCTCCAGACAGGTAGATAGCTGACAATTGATCAACCTCTGAAAATATTTTAGCAGGAAAGGGTAGTAGAGCAATGGGATGAGAATTAGTGATCTCCACTAGATTTTCTGAAGGAGTTTTAACAAGAGGTTACACATTATAGTGTTTTCATGCTGCAGGAAGTTCTGCCAATTGAGGGACAAATTAAATAGATCTGGATGGTGGCTACTGAACATTGTGACATTGGCTGCCAATATATTATGTGGACAATAATCTTCAGGAGAGTTGGATATAATGCCCTGCATGATTTGCTCCACTCCCTCGCTGTTAATCCTATAAAGGTGGATAGAGATCCCCTCAGATCTGGATGTGGTTGTGGTTCATCTAGCTCCAACAGAGGATTCTCAAAATTAGGTTGTGCATCAATATTACCATAGATTGTTTCATTCTTCTCCTTAAAATAGGTAGATAATGATGAGCAAACTGATAAAGTTGGGGGTAATCGTTTGAGCACACGTAGACGGTGGGCTCAGTTCTTTTTACAATTTTAATTATATCAGATGAGGAATATTTATTCATCTCAATACATGAGGCAAAGTAATTGCAACAAGCCACGAAAATCATTTTGTGGTAGACTTTGAGGCGAGGTTTATAAGAAGATTCTGCCTTGCTGTGTGGCCATCAGTGTTCTAGACCTTGACAATCACTTTTCCTTTCAAATAAATGATGCGAGCAGCATTTGGCTGTTTCACTCTGTCTTGCAAATCTGCGATTCAGCACGAGGGCTATAATGTTTACTTTAATACCTCCATAACTGCAGGATCAAATTGAGCCACTGCTCCGTTAATACCTTCAAAATGTTTTGTATCTGGTAGATGAAGGTGTTTACTTAAATTGCTACTATTAACTCTTTTTCACACTCTGCTCTTAGTACCATCGGGGAAAGAACGATAGCAGTTCTAATATCAAGAGTGGCCGAGAACTGCAGAATGAAATAATCCCAAAGGAGGGGTTCGCTAAATCGACTGTTGTTGTGAAAACAGTGAATATCATATCAAGAGTGTGGCCCGGATCACTGATCTCTACATTACTCCAATATGATATGGCAAAATTCCACACAATTATGCATAATGATATAAAATGCAAATTTATCATTTGGTGCTATATTTCAGTGTGAAATGCATCATTGCATAAATGTTTGACGCAAGGATGCATTTTTCACTAGCAAAATATTGGAACAATTTAAAAGCACCATTTACCACAGCCGCTCTTCTTCTGTTGTTTCTGTGCATTTGCTGTAAATTGTTTCTAAGAATGGTGCATTTGCTTTTTTAACTACGAATGGTGTGTAATTACATGAATTGGCATTATGGTGTAATTTTGGGAACTGCGCTTATCAAGTGTTTCTAGAAATTCCTGAAATTAAGTGAATTATGCTGGCATAATTTAAATTTCACCCAGGCCTAATTTCAATTTAGTATTGTATTTTAGAGCAGGCAAGACATCCAAAGCAAAATGAATTCTGAGATACTGATTCTTACTCATAAACAGAAAATACAAAAGGTCATTTTAAGCTTGGCACTGTCTGTTAATCTACTGGTGTAGTGAGGCATCACCTTTGGTGTTATTTAAAATTATGAAGGATGACCTGCGTCAAGGTCCATCAGAGTCATTCGTGGCTCTGAGATCTATTCCTGCGTCATATGAGTGAAAGTCATAACCTGCTCCACCCTGGCAGACTAGACATCTCCATCTGTTTGAGCTCTATGCCTTTAAACGAGATGCCAGACGCAATAAGGGCACCTCTGAAGGCACTGAAAGTTTGGTGAGCAGCCGACGCTTTTCCTGACGCTACTCAGGAAACTTTGTTTTTCAAAAAGAAATTGCAGAAGCAGGAACTGTGTTTTGGAACAAAAATAATGACCCTTATACCTTGGGTGTTTTGTTCCAGTGAGTAGATGGTCCTTTTTGCTGTTTGGGTCTAGCAGGATTTTCCTGGCAGTTCTTAAAAGGAAGAACGTCTGCATAAACATGGCGTCTGATCTGAGGTAATTACACCGAGGCCAGATGTCTATTGTGGCATCAGGTAAGATTTCCACTGTCTGAGGCAGTCGGGGCTTCCCTGGCAGAAACATGATGGTTCATCTGACTCTAAATAGAGAGTTTGGAGGCCATGTTTGTGGCAGAGTAACCAATCTGCCACTCTCTAAATAACTGCCATGGCACTTAAGTGAAATATTGTGAAGATTTGTGTCAACTAAAAAAAGTGGCTCATCAATGACACATCAGTGACCTTTCTAGATGATATACTGGCTTTCCTTGATCATAATGGTGTCCTTAGTGGCATAATTGTGAGCATTCGTCTCTGCATATGTTGTGCAGGAAGGTCTAACATACTATTGGCTTATTATTGAAATATTTCTGCGCATTTCTAGCAATATACTTGTTAACACTGACATAATGATCATCCATGAGTGACATAGTGTGGGCATTCTTTTTTTTAATATATATTTGCATTAACATAAGGAAAGGTATAAACAAAACAAAAAATCAGAAACAATACATCATGTGTCCAAAATTACGTACTGCATTATTTGTTTTTTAAACAACTTTATTTAACTTTTTGGGATAAGTATATGCACCTACCGTACAGCAGCATGAATAGGCAAACACAGCGAGCATTAGCACATCGAGCCAATCAAATACAACAGAGCAAGGCAATCCTGATACATTAAGAGATAAGATGCGGTTTAGTAAACATAACACAACTTTGAGCGCTACCGTCTGTCAGCAGCCTGGAGAAATATGATGGTATGACGAGGGGACTGTCCGTCACCAGCTGTTGAAGATGTAGGCAACAAAGTTTGACGATAGGTCCTTAAAGGTTGCCAGATATCCTTCGGGCAAGAAGCAGGAGGCTGAAAAGAAGTGTTTAGTTCCCTGTTAGTATCGCAATGGATGAGGTCCCAAATCCAGGCCGCTTCTGTAGGTCGAGCTGCGCTGCCCCAGTTTAGGGTGATCTGTCGTTTGTCAAGCAACAGCACCAATGCAGCATAGCGCTGAGTGGACTTTGGTAGTATCTTTACATATCCCAGTAGAGCCTGGAGTGGATGGGGCTTGAGTTCCTGATCTATCATGCCGGACAGAGCGGAGTAGATGATGTCTCCAATATGTAGAGACCACTAGGCACGTCTAAGTAAAGTGGATGAAATCGCCCTGGTTGGCACTGCATTTAGGACATTGATGAGACTGTGAGGGGTCAAATCTAGCAAGAGCTGACGAGTGGTATATACACAGTATATAATTTTAAAATGTAAAGGTTTGTGACAACAGTTGTTAGATACTAATCTGGCCTATGTGCAGCAGTAATACCAAGCCTTATACTGGAAAGAGCGACGAGGTACTTCTCTGAGACCACCCTTGATTTTTCAGGCCCACAGGACCTAAGCTGTAGGGAAATGTGATACAGGTGTGAGATGAAATGCACATTGTCCGTAGCAGTGATGGTGATGGACAATGACGGGAAGTCTCTTGGCTCAGTTGGGTATGCAGGCATCTCCGGGCGCAAGGTGCCATAGAGTGTATGTTGAATAAATCTATCCAGCGCAGAGGATTGGTGCCCCTTAGCCACATTCGCGGCCAAGTGGAGTTTAGAGTCTGTGAATAGATTGCCAATCGTATGCAAAGGGAGAGAAGCAAGAGTGTGTTGAGTCAATCGCTCACGTGTAAGTGGGAGCCACGGATTGCTAGACAAGGGATTGTGCGGTGAGTAAAGAGTATCAAAGCCTAGAAAGCAGAGTAGCTTTATCCTTGCCCAACAGGACGCAGGAAGAGTCTGAATTTCTGCCAAGGTGCGTGGTAGGTCCCTAGGCAGCAGCACAGAGAGAGAAGTAAAGGAGGTCTGTGAATGCTCCAGCCCGAGACAATGGATTCTATTATCAGGATGATACCAGTAATAGGCATAAAGTGCGTGAGCAATTAGATAATAAAGGTAGAAGTCCGGGACCCTGAAGCCCCCATGCTCACACGAGAGCATCAATGTAGACCAGTGCATTTGGGGCAGCCACCCACCCAAATCAACTGCTTGAGGATGCCATGCAATGAGCTGAAAAAGTGCCTGGGCAAAGCTATAGGAATATTCAAAAATAGTTGCAAAAAGCGAAGAAGGACCACCATCTTTATATTGCGAGGACCTTGGCTAGAATGTTATTGTTATGGTTAAGTAATGACAAAGGATGGTAGGAAGGGCAGTGTTGGGGTGGCCTTCCAGGTTTGAGAAGAAGCACTGTTACTGCCTCACGCATGGAAGGGATTCCACGTAATGTTTGAGGTGATATGGGACAATAATGTCCTTAGACACCTTATAGAAGGCCTCCTTAAAGCCATCCGATCTCGGAGCCTTCGTACTGGCCTGGAAAACTTCCTCAGTGCTGATGGGCGAGGCGAGGAACTGTTGTTGACCAGCCTCTAGCCACACCATAGCCACCTCGGCCGTGTATTCCGAGATCTCTGCCGCCATGACAGATGCACAAGTCTGATATACGGATCTGTAATCAGATTCAAAAGTGGAGAGGATATCGGGAGTGCTTGAAGCTTTCTCTCCAGACACTATCTGGAGAGTAGTGACGTTAGAGGATTGTTGCGAAGGGTGGAGAAGGCACGCGAGTGTGCAACCAGGCCGCTCACCCTCTCTGTATCTTCTGGCCGCAGCAAATTTGCTGAGGTATAACACCTCACGGTCAGCCGCCTCACGAAAATCCTGCAGCTGTGCAGCTCTCTGTGAGGGAATAGTAGTCATGAGGGCAGATAGAGCCTGTTGATCAAGTGCTTGCAGCTCACTCTCAATTCGAGCAAGTTCACCCCAGATGGAGTAGAGTACTCCAGCATGTTTGACGATGCACACTCCTGTAATGTAGGCCTTGAATGCATCCCAGAGTGTCATATATTTAGGAACAGTACCCACATTGAGAGCAAAATACTCCACAATAGCGTCACAAACCTCTGAACGGAACACCTCATCCTGCAGGACACTGGAGGGGGAATCTCCATGCACGGACAGGAGGAAGCCGGGTTGGGATACGCATGTTGGCTATCACTGGTAAAGGATCAGACAGGGTATAGGGCAGATGTAAAAAACAGACTAGCTAAAGGGATGCTGCAGGTGTCACATACCAATAATCAATGAGGTATCATACTTCAGGGTGCTTGAATAATAAGTTTAAGCTGCTGTGGAATGGTTGCGGGTGCACCACGCATCAGCAAGCTTAAAAGTGTTGAGCAGACTGCGCAATGCTTGAATGGAATGGGGCTTAGTAATGCCGGATATGCTTGTGGTATTGAGTTGTGGACAGCAAGTGAGGTTAAAGTTGCCACCTAACAAAATATGTTCAGGATGTAACTGTTCCATCTGAGATGTCAGGGCATGGAAAAACTCCAGGGAATCAATATTAGGAGCATAAATGTTGACTAAGAGCAGAGGGACACCGGCCAGGGACCCATGCACTATGACAAAAGGCCCCTCAGTACCGACCAGCGATGCTAGTGATGCATGGCATACCATAAAAAAGGTAGGCTCTTATGGACCAGTATGAACACCCCCCTGGAATAGGAGCTGTAATTATCGAAATACTGATTTCCAGCCCATTGCGCAGTGAAGACACTAGCCTCTGAGAACGACAGGTGATTTTTCTGCGGGAAGGTGAGTATAACACCGTGCCTATTTAAAAAAGTAAGGACCTGTTTGCCTTTCCTAGAATTTTTCAGACCCCTAATGTTCCATGAAGTGCATGAGACACTAAATGCTGAGTCCCCCATGAAGTAGTGTGACGTGTGTGTGGTAATGTGTCAGTAAGGACGATAAAAAGCCCATAATGTGCTTCATTGCATGTGTAACTGTCAGGAGCAATACGTAAAACACAACGAATAAAAAAAACATACTCAACATCCATCCCCCCACCTACACAAGAGAGAACAAAAATCCCAAGTGAAAATCCAAATCCCAATGAAAAATCAGAGAGCGGCATACACCTAGAGGAAGTAGCAATGATCCTTGTAGGGAACACTTAGGCTGCCATATGAAGAAAGGGTTGGCAACAATAGTCAAAGCAGTTCCGCCAGTAATAACAAGGGGTGACTGTGTAGTACAATCGGGGAGGATTGTCCAAACAAGTTGCCCCACTGCAGTGGTGATGCAGGAAGTGATATTGGCAAAAGATGTCAACTGTCAATACAAAATATCCCACTCCGGTGAGGGACCCTGAAACACCCAGTGCGAGGATCGAGGGGAGCCCCCCAAGGGCGGCAATTGGCCACGCCTTGATACAGTTTTTCCTGTTTAAGTAAAAGGGATACTCTCCACAGTTAAAGACATGGTGCTTGTCATTTATCTCAATGCACAAGCGGGAAGGATAGAGCATCATATAGCGCAGTCCAACTCATCGCAGCTGGCTCTTCATGTCAGCAAATTTACATCAAGCCTCCTGGACCAGTGGAGTGAAATCTGGGTAAAACGACAGCGTCATTCCCTGTAACTGTAACGGGGTCCGGTACCAGGCCAAGCAGAGAGCAGCATTTTGGTCTTGGTAGTTCAATATCCACTCAATATTCAGACGTGGTGAGCTCCAGGGACAGGATGCAGCCCTAGAGATCTGTGTGCTCTCTCCACCACAAATGAAGAAGTGAAGGAGTCCCTGCCAAATAGCTCTATCAGGAGATGCTAAAAAAAAGGTGCTGTTGGGCCCCTGTTGGTGGATTCAGCCATGCCTGTGATTCTGATATTATTTTGTCACAAGCGAGCCTCCAGGTCTTCATTTTTCACTGCCACTGTCTTCAACAAGCACTCGACTCTCTCCAGTCATTTGGTTAAAACTGTTTCACCATCCTCAATGTCAGATATTTGCTGTTCAGCAGTACTCAGTCTAGTGGAATGGTAATCAAGGCCCTCATGCATTCCATCCAGTCTCATTGTGAGATAATCAAAGTGCACATCTCTGGCCTCCAAGCCCGCCCTCAGTTCTGCCATTATGGCCATGGCTCCCTCCAGTGTGAGAGTAGAATGCTCGCCTTCTGCACAGTAAATGTTAGATGAATCTTCAGCCCCCGGGCATTTGAAGGTTCTGGCAAATAATATTTGGTGTTTTTTGGGGTCTCCATCCTCCATTTTAAGGCAAGCAGTAAGGAGGGAGCAAGCAGTAAAAACAATAACACCATAGTGGGGCAAATAACCCTATGGTAGCATGGAACAAGCTCGGACAAAGTCGCCATGGAATACACACTCCCTAATCGCACATCACAGTCCCCAGGAGATCACTCAGCAGGAATCAAAGAGCCGAATGCAGAATAAGGGGGGCCCCAATCCCGTCACCAGCCTGTGCAAGCAGGCTATGCAGCTCTGCAAGATCGCCGATCGGGGATAATGTCACTGGTATCTTCCCAGCTCCAATCCAGGGCGCGATGCCTTAAAACGCAAGTGAAGGGGTGCATCCACCGGTGTACTCCACGATGGTCAGTCCCCGGGTCAGGCCCCCCAGTGGCTGCCAAGAGGGCCCAGCAAAACCCCTCCCCCGCTGCAGGGAGAAATCAGAGTGAGGCATCAGGAGTACAAAGCAGGACTCGCACCATAGCTCGAGCCAGGCCGCCTCATGGCACGCAGCTCAGATTAGGCCCACATGTGCAGCCCCTCCGGTCCTCGCCTACTCCATCCCAACAGCACAGAGGTGAGCAGATGCAAGTGCCCAGAGCGCCAATCCCCCTCAGCTAGGTGAATCTGCAGTGACTCCACGGCATTCTGCCAAACACGCCACTGCCTAATCCCCAGGCTCACCTATGGCCCCTGCCACCACAGGGCCTCGGGGGACCAGGTCAGGCCGTGCCAATCGGCAAGTCGAGTCCTCTGACCCTGGCACCGCCTCACATGGGTCCTGGCAGCTCTCCAAAAGCCAGCGACCCTCGAGGGCTGCAAGGTGGCAGTGGATGACGGTGGGCTGCCTAGGAGATCTGACGGTGTCCTGTGAGCTTCATAACTGCACGGTTGGTGGTTAGGCCACATCCCCCTCCCTTATCTGTTTGATAGTTCTTGATAGGCAGAAAACATTTAACACAGTAGAGAGGTATGTACTCCATGTTTAAATTAAACAATTCAGAGATTTTTTGCAACGGGGTTGGACAGGTATGGTGTATTAAACCATACACAGCATAGATAATTACATCTTCAATGCGTTGAAAGTCCAGTTAGGCTATGACATGCACGTGATTTTCAAGCTGCAATGACTTAGGGCAACTCGAGATAATAGAGTCATTAAATAATTAGAGTCACTAATGTGAGAACGAACAAGTGGATCTATCATCTGTTTAAGCCTTCAGGATTATAAACATTTAGACCCAGCTTTTGGTACTCACCTGCCCTTTATGCTGTCTCTGAAAAGTGCAGCTAGTAACTAGCTCTCCTCTTCCAACCATTTAAAACCAAGGGTGCTTGGTTCACTTTCCAAGTCTATGCTTTTTGTCTCTTGGCTAGAAACCATGCCAGATGTGCAAATCTAGACCCAGCTTTACTAACATTTGCAGCAGCACAGCACAGCAAGACAAACTTGCTGCTCTGCGTCAAACAGAGAGAAGGAATGTGCCATAATTACTAACACGTGGTATATTCCTGCTCTCTCTTTGTGGCTGCCAACGCAGGCACCCTTGTGCCATTGTGCAAGGTACCTGCATTGCCGCCAGGATTGTTTTTGAGCAGGCATAAACACATTCCTGCACAAAACAAATTCCCAGAGGCATTTTCTATTCCTATTCAATTCTTCTATGTGTGCTGCAGAAACACGTGTTGGCTATGGACCTATGAAGTTGGAAACAATATATATTTACTCGCCGGATTGAGTATTCATCTAGCCTAGTGTCCCTTAGCATCACTCACATGTTTGGCCAACGTAAACGGTTTTGCTGAATTAACCGAATTAGTGTACTGGTAGCAAAAGAAAAACATTTGGTCCTATATGTCTGTGGTTTCCATCTGTATATAAATGCCTCCAGTTCTATACAGGAAAAAGTTGCTTCATGTAAAAAAGCAGCCACTAGCCCACTCCTTTTAAGGTATACATGGATTATTTGCCTTTTCGTTTGGCTTCCCAGCCCTCATACATTCCAGTTTGTGCTCATGGCTCACTTTCATCTACTATAATTGTGGGAGCAGTGCTGAGATACTTTCTTTAGTGGGCGCCTACACCACTCTTGCTTCTACCCCACGGTCCTTCTTGCGCATGCTTTCATACAATGCAATAAAAGAAAAAAATCCCAAATGAAACCTCCCACAGGGCCGAGCGATATTTCACTTGCACCCATTACTATCTAAATTAACCAATTCCTCCTATGTTTGAGGTGACAAAGTAACGGACCAGCATAACCCATATTTATGGTCCCGAATACGCAACAGCCATTTCTGAATTCGTATTAATAGTAAAGGCCATATTGGCTCATCTACTGAATTCCCTCCATCCAACTACTCACGGCTATAACCAACTATCCCATTATATAAGCTATGATACCCTATTATGCACTTTTCCTGCTACAATAGAAATGTGTAAACAAGATGTGGCCAGGGTATCATCTGTCACTAGTATACCTCATTGCTCACATTCATAAGCACATTAAGAGGCTGATTTAAGAGCCCCTAGTGCCTCCTTGCGCCATAGTAACGTCATTTTTTTATGATGATGTGGCCCAACAGCGCCGAAATCGCTGTGCCAAATTTACAAAGTGGTGCAATGTATGCATTGTGCCACTTTGTAACCCTTTGCCCTGTATTATGCCTGCGCCAGCCATAATGTATGCAAAGGGGTGTTCCCCCGTTCGAGAGGCCAAAAAAATTGCGAAAACAAATCTAAAAGATTTGTTTGCGTCATTTATTTTAGCAATTTTAATGCCTGCTCAGAGCAGGCGTTAAAAGGAGGCATGCCATTGTTTTCAAAGGGCCTCAAAGGGCTTTGCAGAATTAGCGTCAACATTTTTTACGCTGAACCTGTAAAGCTCCGAACTAGCGTCCACAATTTAGACGCTAGTTCCCCTAACTACCACCATGGTGCACCGTATCTTAGATATGGCGCACACATGGTGGCATTAGGGGGGTGCTAAGGGGTGCAAGAAAAGTGGCGCTGCGCTGGGTGCAGTTCCACTTTTCTTAAATAATGACCTAAAAGTTTTAGGTACAATTTATTCATCGGGGTCACCATCGGCAATCCGAGCCATCATATTTCTCATCCTCCATGTCAGTTCTAAGTTCTTCTGACTTAGAGTCTGAATTTTTATTTCAAGATCCTACAAGGTCCTACTGGCTTGCTGAGTTCAGTACATCTTTCTTTGCATCTTCTGTTTGCTCAGGAGTCATCCTGGACCAACGTTGTCTTTTGTCTTTGTGCTTCGGTCTGGTTCTCAGCATCCCTCAGGGCTTTAATTTGAAGGGTTGCCTAACATTATCCAAGGCCCAAGAGGTTAACCAGCACTATGATGCTCAGTGAAAAAAAGCATTTTATCATGATGTATTTAATGTCATATTGTCAGAGTCTCTAGTTTACTTTCAGGAATTACCGTTGTTTTAGCCTGAACACCGCAGTATTGTCAGGAAAATTGTGAATCCTCTGATTCTCTACCAGTATTGGGTCAATCCTCCTGGTTGACTGCAGAATCACATTTCTGGCACAGCAGCGAAGCTCTTGAGCCACAGCTGAACTCAGACGTGGACTCCGACTGCCTGACTTGGCACCATCAGCACCCTATGAGCTCTTTCAGTGATGAAGTAAAATGACAGACCTGCTGACGCTATCTTTTCCCAAGGTCAGCCATCAAGAAAACCACCATGTTTCAACCCACCATTCATTCTGGTAGGCATACAATCCTTATGCTGGTATGGGAAACTCCCTGCAACATCTTCGTCCATTACTTCCAGGCTATAGATTTTTTATTGCATCATCAACATTCGTGCCTGGATTTCGTTCAATGGGGGTTGGAGCTAATCCAGCATTTTTTCCGTGGTATAGACCCTTTCTGCTTTCTTCTGTTGGTTATTTTTTAAGTAGATTAAGGCCAGCTGCAGTGCATCAAATCAATACTCCAATCACTTTGCAGCCAGCATGCTGTCCAGTTTATCCAGTCCCTGTGCCCCATCATCAACACCATATGCGGAAGGGCTAGGGAATTCCTCCTCCGTGACAGGGCATCCAGGCTTTGTCATTCTGTCTGTCCATGGCTGTGGGGTGGGGCAAGATGTTCCAGCACCTCAAGAGCAAAAGAGACCGTGGAAGGCTGAAATGCATAGAGGAGATCTCGCAAACGCTCACATGTCGTAGGTATACTGTTGGGAGATGCGCTGTTACTCAAAGCTTATCTCTGTATTCCCACCAGGGGTGGCTCCTCCGCTAAGGTGGAAGATCGTTGCTTCCCCGCCAGCAACAGCAGCTGCAAAACATTTACAAGAAAATGATAATAAACTATGTGTATTCTTGTTTTCTTGTAAAAGGGTTGAGGTCACGGGCAATGACATGGATGGAGGGGGAGTACACAGACCTCCTTCTCAGTATGCATGTATGTTTGGCCAGCTGTTTCGGGATGGCCAAACACACATGCACACTAGGCTCTCTCCAATTCGGCAATGACAGCAGGCAAAGACTCTCACTCTGCCTCAGAGTGCCGTGGCTGGATGTTTTGTTCAATCCTAACTCTGCTTTCATGCTGCCAGCAGCGTGAAAGCAGTGTTAGGATTGGATGCAGGCCAGTCTGGGACTCTGTGCCATCAGTGGAGGACCGAGGAGCGGATTGGAGCAGCACAGCATGGCATGGCGAAAAAGGAAAGTATTTTTTTTAATTATTACATTATTCTTTTGGCTGTCCCCTCCCCTCCCCAAAAGGGCCATGCCACCCTGCCCCTTCTCCCTCCTGTGAGCCACCGCTGATTCCTACAGTCTCAGGGGAGGTCTCAGAGGTCCACTTTGTTCCAGTAGATGGTTAGATCAAATTCACCCCTTTGAAGAGTTCCAAGGCAGACCCTTACATTTCCATTTTCTCCATTTCACTCGGCAGCTAGAAGTTTCAATCAGAAGGCAGGTTTGGGCTCAGAGCACCCCCCCCAGACAGTTGGGGCCGACCTCACAGGCCAGTACCTGTGCACCCCTCTCCATTACTGTGCAGTGCTTTATGATTGGTGGCAGGAACAGTCAGCTTTTCATTGCTTCAGTCCAGTGAGCCCCAGCACATTATTCCTTTTACTGACTACCGGGACCACAAGCTTGACTCTGAGGTTCTCCCACCTGTCCCCAGTCTTACCTGCAGTTCTCTTTTCCACCCCAACCACTATTAATCTCCTCAGCTGGTGGAAATAGTAAAAGGACTAGGCAATCTTGGTGACAGCCCTCACGTGGATGTTATTTGAGGGTCATCAGGGGTCGCAACTGCAACCCCTGGCTTGCCTCTTACTACCCCTGGCACTTCTCTTACGACCCCCGGCCTCAGAGGCCACAAAGACAGCACCATTCACAGAGGAGTTAAACTCTCTGGGATAAGAAGAAAAAGAAAAAAAAGAAATGTGGCATTGCTTCATTTGTTTCTCGTTTAAGTAAGTACATAGGCAGGTGGTCCAGGCTGCTGGTGGCTGTGGGACAGGAAACAGTTGAAACTTGCTACTGTTTCAATGTGCCCTTTAAGGCCTTGCAGGCCCCAACCTCCACAAAACACTTTGGGCCCGATTCAGAAAGGTAAACGTAGACCAAAAGTCTAAGTTTAGACCAAAAGTGTAAACTTAGAACAAAAGTCTAACTTTACTGTGAGTAAAGTTAGACTTTTGGTCTAAATTTACACTTTTGGTATAAACTTAAACCATAAGTCTAAACTTAGACCAAAAGTGTAACTTTACTACAAGTAACTTAGACTTTTGGTCTAAACTTAGACTTTTGGTCCAAGTTTATCTTTGTGAATCAGGCCCTGTATATGTTGTCCTACAGATTGGGATTTTGATGTTTTTCTCCACTAGTCTTTAGTAGAAAAGGTAGGAATTAGAAGGAGGTGAATCTTCAGCTGCATTCCTGGTTTTCTAGTTTTGCTGGAACCTGCCTGTCATTGTGGGCCTCTGAACTATGCTGCCAAAAGTTTGAGAATGCATAATTTTTTGACTTGCAAACTGTTCCAGCATTGAATACATTCACAGTTAGTGTCTGTTTTCACTTTTTCCATTTACTCTTCATTTATGTTACCTGTTTCAGCACTATATAATTGGCAAGCACTCCCTTTGCTTATTTTTGACATTTTCCTATTTTCAGTTTGCTTATGTGTAAGGTTTTAATCTTTTTTATGAAAGGTCATTGACTGTATGTGACAATGGAAAATCAAATTATGTGATGTGGTTGACTAAATTATGCGTCAAGAAATTGCAAATGGAGCATCATCATGTGTGCATGTTCTGTGGTAGGTTTATTACTGCCTTTTGTAATTTTGATATAGGTTAAACATTATATTATTGTAATTGCAATTATGTAATGCTTCGTAAGTCTGATGAGCTTTTGAAACACATTAGTGGATGGATAGTATGCTACACAGTGTGAGAGTACTTGATTGAAAGAGTAGTCATTTGCCATGTGCCTTACATGGGAAGTGTTTTTTTGTGTTCTGTGGGTGTGACCAGAGTGGAGCTTTCTCAGTAGTGTGTGAAATTCAGTGCGAAAGGTTGGTGATGTCACTTCCTGTGATGTCACGGAATCGAAGGCGACATGATGTCACTTGTGCTTCCCCTGACTTTTTTGTGAATCAATGTCCATGAGCCCCCAGCCACTGCTACCAAGCACCAAGTCTTAGCAGCCCACTGTCCCTCTTGAGCTGTCATTGTCAGAAAGCAGGCACCATATTGCATCAGGCTAGGTCCTGAGTCCAGGCCTTCATCTCCTCCTATTCAGTGCCCTCAATCTGCTCTTGTGTCCTCCACTTGCCTCTAAGCCTGCAGATGCAGCATACCTCATGCAGTTGAACAGATGGAGCAGGATAACTTAGCCATCCTCTGAGTGCAAACAGGCGCTGAATCAAGGCACATCTGGCACCAGTGACTGCAGGCCATACCTCCTAGTTTGGGCATTCTTAGTACTTTGCTGGCTAGTCCTGTATGATTGTGGCCTATGATTGAAATTTGTGTTCAATTCTTGGCCACCTGCTGGGAATCCCAGACATAATCATGGCATGTCAGTAACATATTTTGAGCATTTTGTGCAACATGTTGGCTATCCATGTACATAGTGGCCCATCAGTGATGTATTTGTTGCCATTTCTTGGCATAATGTTGAATGCAGGTACTCTGTCACAAATGTGACGGACATCCTGTACACCTAATTAGAAATTAGAAATGCATGAGGATGTAATGCCCTTGCAACCAGGTGGGCTGGGTACCCATCATGTTTGTAACGGAATACCTGTCTGCCATACTCCTAACCAGGCCCTTAATTCTACATGTCCCTGATAAGCTTTGATGAAAAGTCATGTCATATGATAGATATTCCTAGTACTTGAACATGATAACATTTAATGAAATGCAGAGTCTATCTAAGTGTGACATTAACATATATTAGAACATTGGAATGTTGGGAGCTCCACTGAAGACAGGCTTCTAATGGTTGGTGAAAGCCCGGAGCACCACAATTCTAGTGTTTTTCACACAGCAGCAGCTGTGAACAGAGGCCTAATGGAGCCTGAGGGGATTCCAATCCCCTCGGACTCTGTGAGGCCTTTGTTTTATTTATGAGGACATTCTGCCCTCTAGTAGAAGAATGTTCTAATACCCTTATAGCCCTTCGTACGAGGGCTATGCTGGCCATCAAAATCCTGCTCCCTTGTTAAAGGCCCTCGCCTTCCACTCGAGCCTTTGACACTGGAGCAAGCCTTTAATGGCTGGTAAAGTCTGCTACAGCGGGCTATAAGGCTGTATGAGTGTTTAGTTAACATAAGAATCAGAAGTTTGAAGACAAAAAGTGTGATAGCTAAAATTGATTTTTTTTTTGTGAAAAATTCTGTCATTTTCACACCTACTGTGCTTACAATCTGTAGTTTGCAAGGTTTTCACAGATGTTTCTGTATGCACGTTTATATGCTAAATTCAAAACATTTGCACCTCTTTAAGATTTTTAGGGAAAAAACATTGACATGCAACCTACACATAACTGAGATCATGGTGCAATTCGTTTTACAGCCCCTAAGTTTATCAATTGTTTTCCATGATATCCCATTCAACTTTTCTTGAAAGGACAAAGCAGAGGCAGAATGCCAGTATTTGAGAAAATGTTATAGCTACAAAAAACGCGATCTAGTAGGTGTGTGGGACCCCTGTGTGAGTTAATCTTCTTCCACAATGCCCACTTGCCCAGACATAGAGGACAACTTAATGGGCATAATGAGAAATTCAGATAAGGTTAAGGAGATTATTCGCTAATTTGGACGAATCACGCTGGAATCCCAAGTCACATGAAAAGAGCCACATGATAGGAGGGATAGATAGGAAAAACATTAAAGAAAGTTCTGGGAAGGAGCCCTGCCGATCTCCCAAAGATGTTCCAACATAAATTATACTTTGTGGAAGTATTCAAATTAGGTCAGATGATGCGTGCCAAAATTTCTAACTTTCTGGTTGTTAATTTCAACACACGCTACTTGTCTTCATCCAAGGGGACTCGTTCACTCCCTTCCAAGTACACCTCAAATGTGTAAGTCTATCAGGCACACCACACACCAAAGCATGATATAGCCAGGATATTTTCTTTACCCCTAATAGGTGAAAAACGAATCACTAAGGCAGTCATTCTGACCGCAGTCAAAAGACCGCGGAGGCCATTCTGGCTTTCCCGCTGGGCTGGCGGGCGCCCGCCAAAGGAGCGCCCGCCGGCCCAGCGGGAAAGGCCCTGCAACATAGAAGCCGGCTCCGAATGGAGCCAGCGGTGTTGCAGGGGTGCGACGGGTGCAGTTGCACCCGTCGCGATTTTCACTGTCTGCTATGCAGACAGTGAAAATCATGCTGGGGCCCTGTTAGGGGGCCCCTGCACTGCCCATGCCAGTGGCATGGGCAGTGCAGGGGCCCCCAGGGGCCCCACGACACTTGTTCCCGCCATCCTGTTCCTGGCGGTAAAAACCGCCAGAAACAGGGTGGCAGGAAGGGGGTCGGAATCTCCATGGCGGCGCTGCTTGCAGCACCGCCATGGAGATTCAGCCCAGACAGGGGAAATCCGGCGGGAAACCGCCGGATCCCCTTTTCTGACCGCGGCTTTACCGCCGCGGTCAGAAGGGGCAGGGAAGCACCGCCAGCCTGTTGGCAGTGCTTCCGTGGTCATCCACCCTGGCGGTCGATGACCGCCAGGGTTGGAATGACCCCCTAAGTGTTTTTTAGTGTATTACTTGCTTCTCCATTCATTGACAAGCTTAATGGTAACCACGATACAGCCATTACGTACAGGATAAGCTGAATTTGGAGGTGCAGCACAAAAGTTAATAAGTGAAAGATCACATTGCAAACTCTAAGGAAGGCCTGTGGATGGGGGAAACCAAATGATTCAGCTATGCAATGTCCTAGAAGAAGGTGAAGGCCAGGTGAGGCCTTTCTCAAAGGAACATGAAACATACAACATGTGAGATGTTCCTAATCAAACTATTTTGTGTTTACTCTGCCTATATGTCCCAAAAAGTTTCCTCTGCTAGTGCGCCATTGATCAGTGATTTCTTTTGTGCTGACTCTATTCTATAAAAGCACAAAGAACAGATGATGGACGGAATGTTGAACAATAGAAACATTCACCCCTAGTCACAGAGTTCTGGGTTTATCCATTGTTGTTTTTGCTCACAATACCACCCTGGTTTCGACACAGGCACAAGCAAATCAGTCTTGACCCTGCTTCCTATGGGAACAGTTCAGCTTGAACTGCCAGGCCAGGTCCTCCTCACATTGTATTGTTCAGCATTCTGTCTATCATCTGTTCTTTTTGCTTTTGTAACTAAGCTGGAAGGGTATGCCCAGACGTGGGTTCCATGCTCACAAGATTCACGGTAGCCTGGTTGTTGCGGGGTGACACGAGAAACCGGTCCCAGGATGCTTGTGTTGGGTGTGGGGAGGACCTGGCCTGGCAGTTCAGGCTGGACTGTTCCCATGGGGAGCAGGGTCAAGACACATTTGGATATGCTGGGTTCTGACTGGGGTGGCACAGGGAGCAAAAGACTGATGGATTGAACCCTGATCTGTGACTGAGGTGAATGTTTGCATTGTTCAGCATTCTGTCCATCATCTGTTCTTTTTGCTTTTGTGACCCTACTCTCTGGCACAGTCCTCACATGTGCTTCCTCCACCCTCTTCTTTATCCAACATTTGCTCTATTCTTCTACCTGATGCATGTCACTGGTGACTTGTTTATCTTTATTTCCTGTGAATCTTGCTGACCCTGGCATTATGATGAATGGATAGTTATACGCCATCTAGTTTTAAAGTTGAAAGGGTAAGTGCTTTAAAGTTATTTTGTGAAAACATGGTACATCCATTCCCACAATCATCCTAAAAGAGGTCTCCCATTTTGTTCACTCAGTGAGTCCAGTGTAAGTAGGGCATTTGCAATCTATCTCTTTCAAAGTTCATCAGCCACCACTGCTTCAGAAAATCAATTTTACTTTAAACAAGACCATTCATGTAATTGCCCCTTGGAAGTAGGTAATTGAGAGTAGAGAAGGGGTGGTAATTTTTCCACCAACTGATATCTGTATATGTGCTTCTTTATAGATATTTGATTCCTTGTAACGATAATTGACCCTGGAGAGTGTTTTTCTGGGTGAACAGTAGTCTTTCAGTAACAAAACAGTCATTGAGACAAGATTGCCCTCCTATGTTTTTCCTGATGTTTGATTTTCACTTGACAGAAAAATAGGTCTATGTCACAACTTACATTCGAAGGTAACATGGGTTGTGATATTCCACCTTAAAATCAGCATCAGAATATTGTGTCGCCATAAGATCATGGGTAAAATATAGAGTATTAAAAAATAAACACTGTAGGTATATATTGGTAAGGTAAGATTACATTTACATAACTCTACATATATACTTCTTCAAGGTAATCATATGGGGAGCTAAGAATAGTAAATTTATACTTATCTATATGCACTTACTTTTTCAATATTTTGTCCCTTGATATGTTTTGTCACAGTATTTTGGTAGCACAATGCTTCTGAGTCAATATTTTAACATACAACTGTTAGACTTTTCATCCTTGGCATGGTCTCCCTTAACGTTTTGCCTCTGTTTCCCAGGTTGGTGATGCGTGCTGGACTCTGTCTTTGCTGTTTTTGTTACTCTGGGCACTTTACCACTGCTACCCAGTGCTAAAGTGCAAGTGCTCCTATACAAAATGTGTATGTTATTGGTTTCTCCATGATTGGCATATTTTATTTACAAGTAAGTCCCTAGTAAAGTGCATTAGCGGTGCCCAGGGCCTGTAAATCAAATGCTACTAGTGGGCCTGCAGCACTGGTTGTGTCACCCACATAAGTAGCTCTGTAATCATGTCTCAGACCTGCCACTGCAGTGTCTGTGTGTGCAATTATAACTGTAAATTCGACTTGGCAAGTGTACCCACTTGCCAGGCCTAAACCTTCCCTTTTCTTACATGTAAGACACCCCTAAGGTAGGCCTTAGGTAGGCCCAAGGGCAGGGTGCAGTGTATGGTTAAGGTAGGACAAATAGTAATGTGTTTTATATGCCCTGACAGTGAAATCTTGCTAAATTTGTGTTTTACTGTTGCAAGGCCTATCCCTCTCATAGGTTAACATGGGTGCTACCTTTAAATATGAATAAAGTGTAGATTCCCTTTGGGAGCGGATAGATATGTGAAGTTTGGGGTCTCTGAGCTCACAATTTAAAAATACATCTTTTAGTAAAGTTGATTTTAAGATTGTGTGTTTGAAAATGCCAGTTTTAGAAAGTGAGCATTTTCTTGCTTAAACCATTTCTGTGACTCTGCCTGTTTGGGGCTTCCCTGTCTAGATGAGTTTGATAGTTGGGCTGGTTGCACCTCTCACTAGACACTGACAAAAAGGGAGCCTGGGTGTAGTCTGCATTTCCTGATGAGCCAACTGTGCTAGGAGAGAGGGGAGGAGTGGTCACTCACACCTGAAAGGACTGTGCCTGCCCTCACGCAATGCAGTCTCCAACCCCCTGGTGTGTGTCCGGGGCCTGGCCCGGGTAAGGCAGGATTTCAGAATCAAGTGAGACTTTTCTTTGAAGTTAGCCTACTTCAAAGGGCAAAAAGGTATAAGAAGGGCACCCAAAATCACTTCTGGAAACCTAGAGAAACCTCTGCCTGGAGAAGAGCTGAAGAGCTGAGGAAGAAGAGCTGCCCTGCCTGTGACTGTGCTTTGTGGAGCTATCCTGCAGTTGGTGCTTCTGTCTGTGCTAGAGGACAAAGACTGGACTTTGTGTGCCTTCCTTCTTGTGAAGAACTCTCATGGGCTTGATTTAGAGCTTGCCTCCTGTTGTTTGAAGTCTCAGGGACAGCAAAGACTTCTCTGTGCCAGCACCTGGAGCCCCTGCTGAGACTCCTATTCTGCCAAGTGGTGCCCATCCAGTTCCTGGGACCCTCAAAAGAGAAGCTGACAGGCCAAGAGTGAGAAATCCACACACCGACCGCCGTGCGGGGAAAAGATCGACGCAACTCCAATCTGCGGCTGAAAAATCAATGCGCCGCCGGCTTTGCTGCTGAAAATCAACGCTCGCCTGCAATGCAACCAAAAGATCTGCGTCCGCTGCTGGAGAAACGACATGCAGCATCGCTGATGGAGGCTGGTGAGGTAGCAACCAGCGCTGCGTGGTTTTCGGACAATAGTGCTGCTGAATTTCTGACGCAAATACCGCTGGGCGTGTAAATACAACGCAAGGCCTGCCCAGACCCGGGAGTGCTGACTGGATCGACGCATCCCTCTCCTGCGGAGAGAAGAAACGACGCACATCGACCCGACTAAAGGAGAAATGACACCAGGTCTCGCTCATGAGTGAAATCGACACATCGCAAGTCCTTTGTGATGCACACTCACCCGTACAGGGTTATTTTTGACGCACCCAAGGTACATTTTCACGCTAACAGCGTTAGCGTTGTGTTTAAAATTACATGAAGACTCTTTTTGGTTTTTAATTGATAACTTGACTTGTGAATTGTGGATTTTTGTTGTTTTGGTCTTGTTTTGTTTTGATAACTATTTTCTATTTTACTAAACCTGTGATGTGTCATTTTGTAGTATTTTCATTAAGTTACTGTGTGTGTTTGTACAAATACTTTACACCTAGCACTCTGAATTTAAGCCTGCTGCTCGTGCCAAGCTACCAATGGGGTGAGCGGGGTCTAGCTGAGGGTGATTCTCTTTTACCCTGACTAGAGTGAAGGTCCTTGCTTGGACAGGGGGTAACCTGACTGCCAATCAAAGACCCCATTTCTAACAATTACATATTTGGAATGTATGGATTTGACATATGCATTGATTTACAATATGTTGCTATTCAGAATCTGTACTGGAATAGCAAAAATCGGATTCCTTTAACATAGAGGTTGTGTGCTATGCCAGGAAACTGAATAGTGAAGTTGTGGCAAGAAACCTTGGAATCACACATAATTCTTAGATGTTATGATCTACAATAATCTGGCCAGGGGAGACGTTGGCAAAAGTTAACTACTAAGTAAGTCACAGAAGAACTGATAGGGCTATATATCAGCCATTTATTTAATAATATTTCTGATGAGTCTCGCATCACTCTTTTAGGTGACTGTACTTTTGCGAAAGAATATGTTCTGGTGTATGCACCAAAGTGGAGGTGTACTGTACTGCAATATTCTCCTGAAAACTCATTCTATATTGTTGCGCGTTATGCTATGTTACACAACTATGCCACCAGAAAATCCTTCCCATTGTAACAGCTCTGATGAAGATCATGTCCCCCACCAACCACAAGACGCAGGAGAGGCTACTAAAGGAAGGGCATGCCCGGCAGAAGTCAGACGGAACCACTTCAAAGGTGAAATCCCAACGCATCACAATAATGAATAAATACACATAGGGAGTGTTTGCATAAATAGCAAACATATTCTATTTATTCCCAGGTTCAACAATGGAAAAAAGTATGACTCCCTTTACATCATCCAAATACTCGGAGGGTACTGAACAGCAAAATAAACATTGAAGTTATGAACATTCGTTTTTTTCATTTTTGTACCCTTTGCTTGCAGTGGCATTTTATGTCCCTGGCTCAAGGCCATCTGCTGACCCACTTAGAACTTTCATGTGCTGCCACCTATAAGCCTCAACAGAGCTCAATTTGTAAAAAAGACAAAAAAAGATGCAGGTTATAAAAACTTTTCTTAGGGCGCTGCAGTCCACTTTAGTCGTTGGTACAGCCTGCTCTCACCATTGGCACCGTCCACTGCTCCATGGTCAACAAATAGTCCATTAGGCACTAACTCCGGACTCGTCTGTAATTAATAATAGCTGGTGAGCCTCTGAAGTGCTGCCAAATAAATAGGTGTCCCAAATAGCATCTTGCAACCGAATTGAAGGAGACGTTTTTTGGGAAGGGTGTCCAGTGGGTTTCCACTTCAAGAACATTTTGAACAAAAGAGTGCTAATTAGTGAATTCCACAGCACAAAATGGACTTAAAAAGTCTAAAAGTCCAGCAGTTTTGTTTGATTAAATATTACATTACTTTTATGATACGCCAGCAAGCGTCAACCTCCCCATGGCTGTTTGGGGATTAGTTTCCAGACGAAGGGGGTCATTCTGACCCTGACGGGCGGCGGAGGCCGCCCGCCAGAGTTCCCCCCTCCGAAATACCGCTCCGCGGTCGAAAGACCGCGGAGGGTATTCTAAGTTTTTCCCTGGGCTGGCGGGCGGTCGCCAAAAGACCGCCCGCCAGCCCAGGGAAAAACTCCCTTCCCACGAGGATGCCGGCTCGTAATTGAGCCGGCGGAGTGGGAAGGTGCGACGGGTGCTGTTGCACCCGTCGCGTATTTCACTGTCTGCCAAGCAGACAGTGAAATACTTGTAGGGGCCCTCTTACGGGGGCCCCTGCAGTGCCCATGCCAGCGGCATGGGCACTGCAGGGGCCCTCAGGGGCCCCGCGACCCCCCCTACCGCCATCCGGTTCCCGGCGGGCGGACTGCTGGGAACTGGATGGCGGTAGGGGGGGTCGGAATCCCCTCGGCGGCGCAGCTAGCTGCGCCGCCTTGGAGGATTCCAAAGGGCGGCGGTACACTGGCGGGAGACCGCCAGTGTTGCCGGTCCGACTGCGGCTTTACCGCCGCGGTCGGAATGCCCTTGGGAGCACCGCCGGCCTGTTGGCGGTGCTCCCGCGGTCCTCCAACCCGGCGGTCATTGACCGCCAGGGTTGGAATGACCCCCGAAGTCTTAAAAGTGTGCCAAAGTAGTAGATATTGTAAGCACAATTTATGTAATAATAATATTTGACACTTTTCACATATTTCACATTCGTTTTGGAACACCACGTGTCTGTAAATTTGTCCCCAAGAATTATACAATCATGTATGATTTAGCAAAGCGGGGGAGCCACTTCCTCCGCCTATCAAACCTGTAATTCCTACACACCATCTGGAGGAGTCGAATCTCCAAGTTTGCTCTGACCAAGCCTTTAGCTTGGCTGCACATCTGGCCATTTTGAGATATTTTTCTAGAAAAGACAATACTGTGCCGGACAGGGGCAATAAACATCGACGCTCCAAAGGTTCGCAGTCTTATAGTTTGAAATAAAACTTTTAGAGATCCTCGCCCAGCAGGGAAGGGTCCCTAACTCTGACAGATGCTCCTCCACCAGGTAGTGGGGCCATAGCTTGTGCTGACCTGGCAGGCCAGCATACCCCCTGTCAAATGCTAGATGAGTCATTTTAACTTTGAGAATTTGGACAGACAGAAGTTTTAAAAACTCTTGAACATCTACCATGCTGATCAAATATACGTCCACAAATGCTGCACGCAGTACGGCATATGTAAATTTCCTAGTAAAAAAAATACTGGTCGCAAACTGTAATCATTATTTTTGAGACTGGTAAAGATTATTAAGAACCGTTCTATGTAATTGATTGCTTTTTAACAATATGAATTGTAGTGGATCGCAAACTGAGTATTCATGTGGTAGGTCACAAATTGTGACTCACTACAATGGGAGGTCCTCACAGGAATGGTGGTCTGCTGGGTTAGGAGACCACCATGTCTGTGAGTGCATTGAAATACAGCAAGCAATTTTTTTTTTTTTAACGGAGCCCATTTCCCTTAAGCAAGGCTGCATTTAGAAAGAAAAGTTTCTTTTATTTCAGCTTTCTTGGAGATATTGTAGTGGTCCGGCAGACCACTGCCTACACCCCAACAAACATGTTTATTATCATTAAACACAGGGGAGGAGGGTCCCTTGGGGACCCTTTTGTTTTTACATATGGGTTACCACACCAACTTGGGAGTTAGTAACTTTTCATTGGCTTACGACTACTAATTTGTTCATAAGCCAATGATACGCAAAGACAGGAATCATTATTTCAAAGAGACACCTACAAGACTCCTTTTCTAAATAGTGATTCCTTATCTATTTCTAAACCCACTTTAGGAGTCCACAAAAAGTTTCGGACTCCTAAATTCCATTTAATGCATTACAAAAAGTCTGACATCTAAAGTTATATTTCATGTTGTACTATTGTCGGAAATGGAGACTGATAAGGTGTGACCTTCAAGATGTAACATTCTTGACTCTAGTTGACTTCTACTCTGTTACATAAAAAGGATCTTATGTGGGATGGCTTATCAGCATACTTACATATAGACATAGTATAGTACTCTACCATTCCTACGAATAATGAAATCTCTTCCTTCCTATTCGGTTCTTTCATCACTTTGATGGCACTAACTCCTCCTTTGGACTAACTCCATCATCCAAGTAACTCATTCCAAAGTTGCACTTGCACTTTTCAGACTTTAGAGTCAAATCCATTACCAAAGTCTCTGTAAATCAACTCGGACAGTTCATCATGTTGACACATAGTACTTCAAAAAATTAGGATGTCAATTTGGCAACAACACATTCCAGGAGTACTCTTCAAAACATGACATCACTTTCTAAAACACAACTGCCATTGAAAGCAGACCAAGTGACATTGTCTTAAATATGTAACTTAGAAAGGGAGTTATATATGTGATCCGCTCCCAAGAATATTCTTCCAACAATACCTCATGGTAAGCTAAAATGAGATACAGTGAAGTAAAATGCATTGGTCTATTCCAAGGTAAATCAATCCTTTCAATGATGAGGCAAGAATACTTATCTACTGAAAACTCTATGATCTTAGATCCACACCTGAAGAAATTTGTCCAGCACCTTTCTGGCTAGTTCAATAGGAGCAGGTCTATTTGTTGATTTGCTGCCTTAATGACCCCACATTTGGACAAGTGTGAAAGCTCTTTACTCACATCTTCTTGTACACTTATGAATATGTGCCTCACCTTAGAAACCACAGGAACTGAATCTTTCTTTAGTTTAATTGTGTGTTTTTAACCTTTTAGGCATCCAAAATCATTTCTAAACAAGTAGCAACATTATTTTCAAAAATAGTACTACACCCTGGTGTTTCTTGTGCTTTAGGTATATGGTAGGATAGGATTGAATATCCCTCACTGTAGCTGTTGGTGAGCCCATCCAATGATATCTTCCCCTTTACAGCACACATTCATTTTTCCAACCACGAGCTAACCTACAAGGCTCCTCTTCCAAATAGTGATTACATATTTATTTCTAAACCCAATCTGGGAGTTGGAAAAGGGTACAGACTACTGCAATGGTGTTGGTATATTAGAAAACATCTGGCTGCTGAATTTACATTTCATTTAGTACTATTGCCAGAACAAGGGACCAATATGTTGTGACCTTTAAGATGTAACATTCTTTCTTGACTCTATTTGAAACATCTATGTTACACAATCTCTCCTTAAATTTGAATTTCTTATCATACATGACTTTGGATATGATGGTAAGAAGTGAACAGGAATAAAATGTCATCATAACTTAATATCATGTATAACCTTCACATTCGATGATTGATCACAGATCCAAGTAGCAATTTTACTTCTCTCCCAATCTCTTTCTTGTCAATAAATCTACAGCACTTGTAATAACGACCTAATTTCCCACCACAATCACAGGTTTACAGGTACACTTCGGGGAGAGCATTCCTTTGCATTTGACAGTGAAAACACACTCACATTTCCTCCCCGAGTCTTGTAATATAATTTTTCTTTGAAATGTACTCATTACTTTATTTAATCTCCAGCAATTTTCTTCTCTTTTCTGCCTTTGCTTATTTGAGTTACGCACATCGCCATGTGTTCTACACTTTTTGTAATGCCTATCACTTCTTCTAATGGAGAGAGTCATCTTTTAGAATTATTTCCTGTTAGACCTAGCAGCTTTTTGGCATGTCTCCCATGTCTTTTTGCCTTCTGACCTCCTGTTTTTATGGTTTACTGCACTCTGTTTTTGCTGGTTTATTGTCTCTGCACACTTTACCACTGCTGATCGGTGCTAAAGTGCAAGTGCTCCATAGGTGAAGTGTGCTGTTGATTGGTTTATCCATAATCAGTATATTTGATTAACTGGTAAGTCCCTGGTAAAGTGCACCAGAGGTGTCCATGGCCTGTGAATCAAATGCTACTAGTGGGCCTGCACCACTGGTTGTGCCACCCACATTAGTAGCCCTGTAAATTTGGCTCAGACCTGCCTCTGCAGTGTCTGTGAGTGCAGTTTTAAACTGCGAATTCGACAGGCCTAAACCTTTCCTTTTTATACATATAAGGCACCCCTAAGGTAGGCCCTAGGTAGCCCCTTGGACAAGGGGCCGTGTATTTAAAAGGTAGGACATGTACTGGTTGTGTTTTACATGTCCTACTAGTGAAACACTGCCAAATTCTGGTTTTACTTTGGCAAGGCATATCTCGCTCATGAACATGGGAGCTGCCTTTAAATAACTTTAAAGCATAGATTCCCTTTGAGAGCAGATAGAAATATCTCTCTGGTCTCTGAACTCACAAATTAAAAATACCTCTTTTGGTGAAACTGTTTTTTAGATTGTGAGTTTGAAAATGCCACTTTTAGAAAGTAGGCATTTTCTTGCTTAAACCATTCTGTAACTCTTGTGGATTCCCCGTCTGGGTTAGTTTGACAGTTGGGCTGTTGTGAATTCCCTCTAGACAGTGACAGAAATGGGCCTGGGGAGAAGCCTACATATCCTGATGGGCCATCTGAGCTAGAGTAGAGGGAGGAGTGGTTGCTTACACCTGAAAGGACTGTGCTTGCCCTAAAACAATGCAGCCTCCAACCCCCTGGTGTGTGTCTGGGGCCTGGTCTGGACAAGGAAGGATCTTGCAAACACTTGAGACTTTGCTTTGAAGTTTGCCAACTTCAAAGGCAGAAAGGGGTATAAGAAGAAGACCCAAAACCCCCGACTTTTAGAATTTTTCTGGAATCAAAAGGAGCCTCTGCTCAGGAGAAGAGCTGAAGAGCTGAAGTACGGTCCCTTTGCTGTATTGCTTTGTTGGACTTGCCTGCAGTTGCTGTTTCTGCCTGACAAGAGTGCAAAGGATGAAATTTGCTGTGTGTCTTGCTTGAAAAAGTTCTCCAAAGGCTTGAAGTAGAGCTTGCCTCCTGTTGGAAGTCTCTGGGACATCAAAAACCTTCCTTGACCTGCAGCACTGGGAACTGCGTGTTTTGTGCTGTTCAAGAGGAAGAACCACTGCGGTGCTGTCGACAATGCCGCTGGCTGACACCGTGACCTGGCGCCGCCGCACGGAGCCGCACTGCCCCGCTTTGCAGCGCAACCCTGGTCTCACCTATGCCATCATCGGACGACCTCACCAAGCTGCCGCTCGCACCGCGACCTGTGGGCCCCACACTCCGGCATCGCCTTGCTCACACCGGAGCCTGGGCTTCCCTGATGACACCGCTCCTGCTGACACCAGAGCCGCTGCCTCCACCGTGGCCTGTGGACACCACTCGTGAAGTACATAAAGCATCGTTCCATCTCGCACTGCAGCCCCAGTCCACTGACGACAGCATAATCAACTCCAGTGTCGTCACCAGGCATCCCTGCCTGCACCGTGGCCTGTAGACACCGCTTGTGAGGGTCACAAAGCACCTTCCCGTCCCCCACTGCCAGTTTGGGCCTACCGACTACAGCGATTCAGCAACGACGCAGTCACTGCCTACACCGTGACCTTGTGACACCACACGTCACACCGCCCTGCTTCACACTGCAGCCCTGGTCTCACCAACACTGCCTGCACCGTGACCTGTGGGCACCAGGCATCGTATCGTCCCACTTCGCACTGCAGCCCTGACGCCATCGACGCCAGCGCTCCTGACTTCATCAGTCAGAGTTCAATCTGCATCACGTGTGACTTCAAGGGCCCAACGACTCCTGCACCGACTCTGGAACTGACACCTCAACGCCATTGATGCCACTCTCCGGAGCTCACCGCAAGGATCACGACTCCCTGAAATTCCAAAGGTTCTGCTGGCTGGTCTTCCCGACACCGTAGCTGGCCCGAGATGCCGCTCCTGGACTGAACTGTTGGTTTTCTTGATTACAACGCAGTGATAGCCCCAGGTGGAGCTATCGACTTCAATTAACTGTAATTTTAAATATTGAAAAATTCATATCTTTATTACTGTATGTTGGATTTTTATTGTTTTGGTCTTGTTTTGCACAGATAAATATTGGCTATTGTTTAAAAACTGATTGGGTGTCCTTTTGTAGTGATTTCATTTGATACTGTGTGTTATTTGCAAATGCTTTACACATTGCTTCTGAAATAAGCCTGACTGCACGTGCCAAGCTACCAAGGGAGTTAGCACGGGTTATCTGAGCGGGTATCTTCCTTGTCCTGACTAAATTAAAGGTCCCTACTTGGACAGTGTGTAAACAGGCTGCCAACTAGAGACCCCATTTCTAACAACTTCTCACATGTTTTAGCAGACAGTGAAAAGCGCGACGGATGCAACTGCACCCGTCGCACACTTGCAACACCGCCGGCTCCATTCGGAGCCGGCTTCAGTGTTGCAGGCTGCCTTCCCACTGGGCCGGCGGGCGCTAACAATGTTAGCGCCCGCCGGCCCAGCGGGAAGGTCGGAATGTCCCCAGCTGTCTTTCGACCGCGGAGCGGCCATATGGTGGTTCCCGCCTGGCGGGCGCCGCCCGCCGCCCGCCAGAGTAGGAATGAGGGCCTTTATGTAGTTTAAAACACACACTAACACTGTTAGTGTGAAACTGTACCTTGGGTGTGTCAAAAATAACCCCGCACACGTGAGTGTGCATCAAAAAGGGATTGAGATGTGTCGATTTCATTCACGAGCGAGATGTTGCGTCGTTTTTCCTTTCGTTGGGTCGGGGCATGTCGTTTCTTCTCTCCGCAGGAGAATGAAGCGTCGATTCGGTCAGTACTCTCGGGTCCGGGCAGGCCTTGCATTGTTTTTACATGCCCAGCAGTGCTTTCTTTGGAAATCCAGCCGCACGATGATCTGAAAAACACGCAGCACTGGTTGCAATCTCCCAACCTCTGTCAGCGATGCTGTGCGTCGTTTCTCCAGCTCCATGCGTCGATTCTTCTGTTGCGTTTCCAGCGAGCATCAATTTTTGGCTGCGGAGCCGGCGGTGCATTGTTTCTTCAGCCGCAGATCGGAGACTCATCGATCTTTTCCCAACACGGCACTCTGTGCGTAGATTTCCTCCTCTTAGGCTGCCAGCTTCTCCTTTCAGGGTCCCAGGAACTGGATGGGCACCTCTTGGCAGAGTAGGAGTCTTTCTAGAGATTCCTTGTGCTGGCAGAGAGAAGTCTTTGCTGTCCCTGAGACTTCAAACAACAGGAGGCAAGCTCGAAATCAAGCCCTTGGAGAGTTCTTCTCAAGATGGAAGGCACACAAAGTCCAGTCTTTACCTTCTTACTCTGGCAGAAGCAGCAACTGCAGGATAGCTCCAAAAAGCACAGCTCTTCTCCAGGCAGAGGCTCCTCTTGGTTTCCAGAAGTGTTCTAAAGTCTGTGGTTTTGGGTGCCCTTCTTATACCCAATTTCTGCTTCGAAGTAGGCCTACTTCAAGCAGACACTCACCAGGGGGTTGCATTGTGTGAGGTCAGGCACAGCCCTTTCAGGTGTGAGTGACCACTCCTCCCCTCCTCCTAGCACAGATGGCTCATCAGGATATGCAGGCTACACCCCAGCTCCCTTTGTTTCACTGTCTGGTGTGAGGTGCAACCAGCCCAACTGTCAAACTGACCCAGACAGGGGATCCACATACAGGCAGAGTCACAGAAATGGTATAAGCAAGAAAAAGCTCACTTTCTAAAAATGGCATTTTCAAACACACAATCTTAAAATCAACTTTACTAAAAAATGTATTTTTAAATTGTGAGTGCAGAGATCCCAAACTCCATATCTCCATCCGCTCCGAAAGGGAATCTACACTTTCATCAGATTTAAAGGTAGCCCCCATGTTAACCTATGAGAGGGACAGGCCTTGCAGCAGTGAAAAGCGAATTTAGCAATATTTCTCTGTCAGGACATATAAAACACATTACCTTAACCATACAATGCACCCTGCCCTTGGGGCTAGCTAGGGCCTACCTAAGGGGTGCCTTACATGCAAGAAAAGGGAATGTTTTAGGCCTGGAAAGTGGGTACAGCAAGTGGGTACACCAACCCAGTTAAAACTGCACACACAGACACTGCAGTGGCAGGTCTGAGACACGATTACAGAGTTACTTATGTGGGTGGCACAACCAGTGCTGCAGGCCCACTAGTAGCATTTGATTTACAGGCCATGGGCATCTATAGTGCACTTTACTAGGGACTTACTAGTAAATCAAATATGCCAATCATGGATAAGCGAATTACATACACATTCTGTAGAGGAACACTTGCACTTTAGCACTGGTTTGCAGTGGTAAAAGTGCCCACACTAACAAAAACAGTAAAATCAGAGTCTAGCACACATCAACAACCTGGGGAACAGCGGCAAAACGTTAAGGAATACCACACCGAGGATGAAAAAGTCCAACACGTGTCCCCGCCCAGCTGAAAGTGGGGAGCAACTACCCAGCTTCATGGGAGTTCTCATCACTAAGGAGGAAGAACCTAGACAGACCATCAGCATTGGTGTGCTCTGTACCTGGACGGTGTTCCACCGTAAAGTCCATCCCTTGTAGGGAAATGGACCACCTCAACAGTTTTGGATTCTCACCCCTCATCTGCACTAACCATCTGAGGGGCCTGTTGTTGGTCTGAACTCGAAAGTGAGTTCCAAACAAGTAGGGTCTTAGCTTCTTCAGTGCCCAGACCACACCAAACGCTTCACGTTCTATGGCACTCCACCTATATTCCCTGGGTAGTAACCTCCTGCCAATGAAAGCTACAGGTTGATCTAGGCCCTGTTCATTAAGCTGTGAGAATACTGCTCTGAGGCGTCTGTTTGCACAACAAACTCCTTGGAGTAGTCAGGTGCCTTCAGCACAGGTGCTGTACACATGGCAGCCTTCAGGGCATCAGAAGCGTTCTGGCAAGCCACTGTCCAGATCACTTTCCTGGGTTGATTCTTCGAAGACAACTCAGTTAAGGGGGTAACAAGGGTACCATATCCCTTAACAAACCTCGTGTAATATCCTGTAAGACCTAAAAAGGCTCTCACTTCATTCTGGGTCTTGGGAGGCTGCCAAGCCAGAATTGTGTCAATCTTAGGCTGTAGGGGTGCCACTTGGCCACTCCCCACCATGTGTCCTAAGTACACCACAGAACCCTGTCCTATGTGGCATTTACTCACCTTAATAGTGAGGCCTGCCTTCTGCAGGGCCTCTAACACTCTCCAGAGGTGTTGTAGGTGTTCCTCCCATGTGGAACTAAACACAGCAATGTCATCCAGGTAGGCAGCACTGAACTCATCCAGCCCAGCCAACACCTGGTTGACCAACCTCTGAAAGGTGGCAGGGGCATTCTTCATCCCAAATGGCATCACTTTAAATTGAAAGTGCCCATCTGGGGTGGAGAATTCTGACCTCTCCTTGGCCCCCTCAGTTAAGGCAGTCTGCCAGTACCCAGATGTTAAATCAAACGTACTGAGGTACTTGGCAGTTCCCAACCGGTCAAAGAGCTCATCAGCTCGGGGGATAGGGTGTGTGTCAGTCTTGCTGAATGCATTGAGTCCCCGGTAGTCCACACAGAACCTGAGTTCCGGGGTGGCACCAGGTGCAGCAGCCTTTGGGACCAATGCCACTGGGCTGGCCCAAGGACTGCTGGAGTGCTCAATAACCCTAGGGCAAGCATTTTGGATACCTCACACTTAATGCATGCCCTGACCCTGTCAGTCACCCTGTAAACCTTCTGTTTAATGAGTGTACTGTCCCCACTGTCTACATCATGTGTGCACAAGTGTGTGACTCCTGGGATCAGGGAAAACAGTGAGGAAAACTGTCCCAACACATGGCAACAGTCACTTTGCTGCTCCTCAGTCGGGGGGGAGAGGATCAGCCCCTCCGCTGACCTATCTTTTTCTCCTGTGGACAGGAGATCAGGAAGAGGCTCACTCTCCTCCTCTACCCCATCGTCTGTTTCAAGGAGCATGGACAGTTCAGTCCGTTCAAAGTGAGGTTTGAGGCGCTTGACATGCAGGACCCTTAAAGGGTTCCTTGGACACTGCAAGTCCGCCAGGTAGGTGACTTCACTCTTGCACTCCTCTACCTCAAATGGCCCAGTCCACTTATCCTGGAGTGTCCTTGGCTCCACTGATGCCATCACCCACACTTTTTGTCCAGGTTGAAACTCGACCAGAGTGGTATTCTGGTCATACCTGAGTTTCATGTCCTCCTGGCTTGCTTCCAGGTTCTCCTGTGCGAGACTCCTGAAGCTGGCAGTCTGGTTTCTCAAAGCCAGCATGTAACTGAATACATCCAGTGTGGGTTTACTAGGAGCTTTCTCCATAGCTTCCTTAACCAGATTCACAGGTCCCCTCACAGGGTGGCCATAAATCAGCTCAAAGGGACTAAATCCAAGTCCCCTTGAGGCACCTCCCTGTAGGCGAACAGAAGGCATGGCAAGAGGACGTCCCACTTCCGCCTCAAGGGCTCTGACAGTCCCATGATCATGCCTTTTAAGGTGCGGTTCAATCTCTCAACCAGGCCATTACTTTGGAGGTGGTAAGGGGTGGTGAACTTGTAGGTTAGCCCACACTCCTTCCAAAGAGACTTCATATACGTGGATATGAAGTTGGTACCCCTATCAGATACCACTTCATTGGGGAACCCCATGCGGGTAATAACCCCCATCAACGCACGACCTACCACAGGGGAAGTAATTGATCTCAACGGAATGGCTTCTGGGTACCGGGTGGCATGGTCCACCAAGACCAGGATAAACCTGCTGCCCATGGCTGTCTTGGGATCCAGAGGCCCCACAATTTCAATGCCTACCCTCTCAAAGGAAGTACTGACAACATGCAAAGGTTAGAGGTGAGCCTTACATTTCCCCCCACTATTGCCACTTGCCTGGCAAGTCTGAAAAGACCTGCAATGTGCATCCGAGTGCCTGCGCATTAGAGGCCAGTAGAAGTGGGTGATAAGCCACCCACCCAGGCAGACCCAGCATCTCCAAGTGAGACCTGTGTTCCACCTCCTTCCAAGGGGAATCCTCCAGGTCATTGCCTAGCAAACAATCAACAGGCATGGTTGGACTCACAGCTACGTTCAAGGACCCTGAGACCTCCCCCATTCAAAGGGAACCTGCCCCACTCTGCACAGGCGCTCTGAGTTGTGCACTGCAACTACTTGGTGAAGTATGCAGGAATCAATCTGCTCTTCAGACACCAGCTGACTCCTCACTGTAGTCATGCTGGCTCCTGTGTCTCTCAGAGCCTCTACCCTCTGTCCATTAATGGTCACCCACTGCCTGTAGTTCTTAGTATTTTCAGGCACAAGGGTTCTCTGGACCATCTCAGTGTCCCCTAGTGAGACAAGGGTCATCTCAGCTGGTTCCCACCCACCTGAAACCAGCCCCTCCCCAAGCGCTACACTGGCCAAACCCTCAGATGGTGCACCAGTGGGTGCCGGTGTACTTTGGGGCATTTGGGGTCCCCCCTCAAATGACCCACCTGGTCACATGCATAACACATACAAGGGGGTCCCCCTGCCACTGGCTTCCCTTTGGAGAGCCATGGCTTCTTCTCACTGGGGTGTTGGGAATCCTTACCCTGGGAATCAGTTAGGGGCCCTTTAGAAAACTCCCCCTGTTTACCCTTACCACCCCTTTCTTCTGAGAGGGAACCTGGCCACCCTTGGCGTGGTCTCCCCCATACCACTTCTGGACCCTGGTGCTCTCCCAGCGGTCCGCTTCCTGCGCAAGCTTCCTGGGATCAGTCAGCTTGCTGTCAATTAGGGGCTGGTGCAGCTCTGGAAAACATAAACTGTACAAGTGCTCCCAAGCAATCAGATTGTAAAGCCCTTCATATGTAGTTACCTTACTACCCTTCACCCAACCATCCAGTGACCTGCAATAAGAATCAACTCATTTCAACCATGTTTGGGATTCCTTCTTCTTGTAGGACCTAAACTTATCCTTGTACTGCTCAGGGGTAAGACCATACCTTATAAGCAAGGCATCCTTCATGCTAAAGTAGGTGAGATTCTGAGCATCCCTTAAGGCTGTCAGTGTGTCCCTCCCCTCTACCTCAAAGTGCTTCCACAGACCCGCTCCCCAATGAGCTTCAGAGACCAGATTCATATGGAGAGCAGACTCACACCCCTTATACCACAAGTAAATGTCATCCTCCCTCTTGTAATCCTTCACAAGTTGTTTAGGAATGTGCACCCTCCTTTCAGGTTGCACTGTGATGTGGCTGCCACCATCCCTCCTAGACTGGCTCCTCTGATCTAGCTCTCTCAAGCTACGCTCATGAGTCAACAAAATCTTTTTCTCTTCTAGGGCCATCCTCATTTTCTCCAACTCCCTCTGGTGCTCCCTCTCTGCCTGTCTGTCCTGCAATCCTTCAGGGGTCAGACCCTTAGATGAGACACTACTACCTGCACTGGACACCCTTTCCCTGGACATAACAGGCCCACCCACAATACTATTGTGTAAGGACTGCCCTTCCTACTCCTCATCCTCCTCATCCTCTGTGTGCCCTTCAGTGCCCTTGGCTGTCACCCAGGCCATCAGCGCCTTTTGCAGCCCCTCCTTCTTGGATGAGCTCTTAATGGGAAGTCACATCTTTTACAGAACTGCTTTAGCTGAGCCTTGGTATAGCTATCCAATTTCTCCAGGTCAAAAGCAGCTCCAACTGATGCATCTCCAGATTGGGACATGATGAAAAGTCAACAAAAGTGCAAAGTTCCAAAAAGCAGAAAAGTTCCCAAATGAAGTTCAGAAGTCAATCAAAGATTACCACAAAAATGGATGTAGGGAAAAATCCAAGCAAAGAGAAAACTCAAAAGATCATCAAACAAATAATATATGGTCACATAGTGGTCTGCACTCAACACAGTAGTGTACACTTTATTACTGCATGTCAAGAACAAATACAAGTCCATATCCCATCCGCTGATCACCAATGTTAGAAATGGGGTCTTTGGTTGACAGTCAGGTTACCCCCTATTCAGGCAAGGATCCTCACTCTAGTCAGGGTAAAAGAGAATCACCCTCAGCTAACCCCTGCTTACCCCCTTGGTAGCTTGGCAGAGCAGTAGGCTTAACTCCAGAGTGCTAGGTGTAAAGTATTTGTATCAACACACACAGTAACTTAATGAAAACACCACAAAATGACACAACACAGGTTTAGAAAAATAGGAAATATGTATCTAAACAAAACAAGACCAAAACAACAAAAATCCACAACACACAAGTCAAGCTATAACTTAAAAAGCAAAAAGAGTCTTTATGTAGTTTTAAAACACACACTGTGAAAATTTACCTTAGGTGAGTCAAAAATAAACCCGCACAGGTGAGTGCTCGTCAAAAAGGGCTTGCGATGTGTCGATTTCACTCACGAGTGAGACCTTGTGTCGTTTCTCCTTTCATCGGGTCTGGGCACATCGTTTCTTCTCTCTGCAGGACAGCAAAGTGTTGATCCAGTCAGCACTCTTGTGTCCGGGCAGGCCTTGCGTTGTTTTTACACGCCCAGCAGTGCTTGCGTAGGAAATCCAGCCGCACGATGATCTGAAAAACATACAGCGCGGGTTGCGATCTCCCATCCTCTGTCAGCGATGTTGCACATTGTTTCACCAGTTCCTTGCATCGATTCTTCGGTTGCGTTTACGGCGAGCGTCGATTTTCAGCCGCGGAGCCAGCGGTGCGTTGTTTCTTCAGCCACAGATCGTAGTTGCATCGATCTTTACCCTGAACGGCGCTCTGTGCATGGATTTCCTCATCTTAGGCTGCCAGCTTCTCCTTTCTGGGTGCCAGGAACGGGATGGGCACCACTTGGCAGAGTAGGAGTCTCTCCAGAGACTCCACGTACTGGCAGTGAGAAGCCTTTGCTGTCCCTGAGACTTCAAACAACAGGAGGCAAGCTCAAAATCAAGCCCTTGGAGAGTTCTTCTCAAGATGGAAGACACACAAAATCTAGTGTTTGCCCTCTTACTCTGGCAGAAGCAGCAACTGCAGGATAGCTCCACAAAGCACAATCACAGGCAGGGCAGCTCTTCTTCCTCAGCTCTACAGCTCTTCTCCAGGCAGAGGTTCCTCTTGGTTTCCAGAAGTGTTCTAAAGTCTGTAGTTTTGGGTGCCCATCTTATACCCAATTTCTCCTTTAAAGTAGGCCTACTTCAAAGCAAAGTCTCGCTTGAGTGTGAAATTCTGCCTTGCCCAGGCCAGGCCCCAGATGCTCACCAGGGGGTTGGAGACTGCATTGTGTGAGGGCAGGCACAGCCTTTTCAGGTATGAGTGACCACTCCTCCCCTCCCTCCTAGCACAGATGGCACATCAGGATATGCAGGCTACACCCCAGCTCCCTTTGTGTCACTGTCTAGAGTGAGGTGCAACCAGCCCAACTGTCAAACTGACCCAGACAAGGGATCCACAAACAGGCAGAGTCACAGAAATGGTATAAGCAAGAAAATGCTCACTTTCTAAAACTGGCATTTTCAAACACATAATCTTAGAATCATCATATTGTAAATCAATGCATATGTCGAATCCATACATTCCAACTATGTAATTGTTAGAAATGGGGTCTTTGGTTGAGAGTCAGGTTATCCCCTGTTCAAGCAAGGACCATCACTCTAGTCAGGGAAAAAGAGAATCACCCTCAACTATCCCCTGCTTACCCCCTTTGATAGCTTGGCAGAGCAGCAGGTTTAACTTCAGAGTGCTAGGTGTAAAGTATTTTACCAACACACACAGTACCTTAATGAAAACACTACAAAATGACACAACACAGCTTTAGAAAAATAGGAAATATTTATCTAAACAAAACAAGGCCAAAACGACAAAAATCCACCATACACAAGTCAAGTTATCAATAAAAATGCAAAAAAAGACATTAAGTAGTTTGAAACACACACTAGCGCTGCTAGCGTGAAATTGTACCTGATGCCTGTCAAAAATAACCCCGCACGGGTTGGTGTGCGTCAACAATAACCCTGCACCGACAGGTGTGAGTCGGAAATCCAACCGCACGATGATCCAAAAACCCCACAGCGCAGGTTGTGATCTCCCAGCCTCCGTCAGCGATGCTGCGCGTCATTTCTCCTGCTCCGTGCGTCGATTCTTTGTCGCGTTTCCTGCAAGCGTCGTTTCTCAGCTGCGGAGCCGGCGGCGCGTTGTTTTCTCAGCCACAGATCGGAGGCGCGTCAATCTTTTCCCCGCACGGCGCTCTGTGTGTGGATTTCCGTGTCTTTAGGCTGCCTGCTTCTCCTTTCAGGGTCCCAGGAACTGGATGGGCACTACAGGGCAGAGTAGGAGTCTCTCCAGAGACTCCAGGTGCTGGCAGAGAGAAGTCTTCGCTGTCCCTGAGACTTCAAACAACAGGAGGCAAGCTCTAGATCAAGCCCCTGGAGAATTCTTCTCAAGATGGAAGGCACACAAAGTCCATTCTTTGCACTCTTACTCTGGCAGAAGCAGCAACTGCAGGATAGCTCCACAAAGCACAGTCACTGGCAGGGCAGCTCTTCTTCCTCAGCTATTCAGCTCTTCTCCAGGCAGAGGTTCCTCTTGGTTCCAGAAGTGTTTTTAAAGTCTGTGGGTTTGAGTGCCCTTCTAATACCCAATTTCTCCTTTGAAGTAGGCCTACTTCAAAGTAAAGTCTCTTTTGAATGTGAAATCCTTCCTTGGCCAGGCCCCAGACACTCACCAGGGGGTTGGAGACTGCATTGTGTGAGGGCAGGCACAGCCCTTTCAGGTGTGAGTGACCACTCCCCCCCCCTCCTAGCACAGATGGCTCATTAGGATATGCAGGCTACACCCCAGCTCCCTTTGTGTCACTGTCTAGTGTGAGGTGCAACCAGCCCAGCTGTCAAACTGACCCAGACAGGGAATCCATAAACAGGCAGAGTCACAGAAATGGTATAAGCAAGAAAATGCTCACTTTCTAAAAGTGGCATTTTCAAACACACAATCTTAAAATCAACTTTACTAAAAGATGTATTTTTAAATTGTAAGCTCAGAGACCCCAAACTCCACATGCCCTGCCGCTCTGAAAGGGAATCTACACTTTAATCAGATTTTAAGGTAGCCCCCATGTTAACCTATTAGATGGACAGGCCGTGCAACAGTGAAATACAATTTTAGCAGTATTTCACTGTCAGGACAAATAAAACACATTATTATGGCCCTTATTACAACCTTGGCGGTAAATCCCGCTTACCGCCATGCTGACGGCCGTCAAGATACCGTGGCCGCGGCGGAAATCCGCTACAGGTATTACGACCCACATCTCGTAATCCGCCACAATACAGACACCCACGCAGGTCCGGCACACAAAAGGTCAGTGATAAACTGGCGATAGCAAAACCTACACCGTCACGCCAATAGGAATACGCCCACAATATCACGACCCACGAATCAACGTGGCGGTCATTCAACCGCGGTAATCCATTGGCGGTACACACCACCGCGCTCAAAATACACACAAATTTACAAAACACAACCACATTGGACAATTCAAACTACACACACCTGATACACATATACACACCACACCCACACACTCACACCACTATAAAACACACACCCACATTACCCACAAAACTCCTTACAACTAATTTTTTGGAAGAAGCAGAGAGAGAGAATAGCAAACACAACACCAGCATCCAGAGGCACACAACAACATCACTTATACAACATCCACGCACCTCAAAGAACACACACCACCACAACACATCACACAGCACAACAAACGTCACTTCACACATCACCCACACCACATTATGACACCTCAAAGACACCCCAGGTTTTCTCAGGAGGAGCTCAGGGTCATGGTGGAGGAAATCATCCGGGTAGAGCCACAGCTATTCAGATCACAGGTGCAGCAGACATACATTGCTAGGAAGATTGAGCTATGGCGGAGGATTGTCGACAGGGTCAACGCAGTGGGACAGCATCCAAGAACACGGGATGACATCAGGAAGAGATGGAATGACCTACAGGGGAAGGTGCATTCTGTGGTATCCAGACACCAGGTAGCAGTACAGAGGACCGGCGGTGGACCCCCACCTCCTCCCCCACAACTAACAACAGGGGAGGAGCAACTATTGGCGATCATGCATCCTGAGGGCCTCGTAGGAGTAGCAGGAGGGCTGGCCTCTGGTAAGGCAAATCTTTACTACTATATCCCTCCACCCTACCTGCATGCTATCACAAACTCCTAGCCCAACCCTCACACACATCACCCCAACACCTCACTGATACCCCACTATCATAATCCACACATCCCAAAACCAAGCCCTGCATGTTACACCAATGCATGGACACCCATCACCAAAGCATGTCCAGTACAGATACTCACCCAGGCCCCAAAATCACCAATCACACAAGGGCAAAGACAATAAGGCAAGCACAGGAGTAGAGAGTAACTCACACATTGCACAAGATGGCACACACAGATACAATAACTACGCATTTACACCCCAACTGGACTCATACCCAACATCAACGGACAGGAGATGCCAGACATATCCAGTCCCCCCACAGAAGAGGCCCACAGTGACAACAGCAGCTCTCCACACCTGGATCAAGATGACCAGCCTGGCCCATCAGGGACCTCTGTACAGTCTGTTCCCATGCCACTGTCACAAACCACCACTGAACCTCCCCCCTCAGGAAACACCACCACAGCACCCACCCAGCTGGCCCATCCCTCTGTCCCCCGGATACGTCAATCAGCAGTGTGTCCACCACTGCAGGGACCCCAGGCAAACCCACTAACCCAAGACAATCAGGGACCTGGGGTCAGAGGCAGTGGGCACACGGTTCAGGGGACAGAGGCACAGGATAACAGGGAAGTTGGGAGGACTGCTGTGCAACAGGGGGTGGACAGGCCCAGGGAACCCACTCTTCACGAGGCACTCTCCAACATCATGGGACCATACCACCATTCCCAGGAGACCATAGGCACGGTACTGCCCAAGTTTCAGGAGACCCAGTGGCTGCAGGAGGAACAGTATCTGGGTTCATTAACACCACCCTGGTCACCATTGCAGGGGTGCTGGCAGACATGGCCAACACCATCAGGGAAACAGTCGCACACCAATGGGCCCCTGACACTAGCCTGAACGATGAACAGCCCTCCACCTCTGCTGGTGCTAGTGGACAGGAGGTCCCGCCACAGGACCAACAGGCCACCAGCACCCCACTCCCTGCAGAAGGAGAACCAGCCCGCAAACGGTCCCTGAGATCAAGGAACAAGACAGAGAACATTGACAAGACCCCCACCAGGAAATAAGACTCTCCTGATTGTCACCCTTCTGTTCCACTATGTCACCCTGACAACCTTAAACTGCCATTACTCCACTTCCTATGCCCCCTTCGACAATGCACCTGTGATACCAATAGACTGGACTCCACTATGGACATTCCTTCACCATCACCCCAGCCCATTGCACAGCCCCCTCCACTTATTAGCACAGAAATAAACACCCTTGAATCACAAATCTTTCTGGAGTCAGGCTGTACTTTCACAAATGTGTTATTGCAACCTCTCAGAAAAATAGCAATGTCAATGTTCATTTCACATTCCAATGTTCGACAGTTGTTGAGCAGCAGTAAACATAGCAGAAGGGAGAAAGTGGTACCCAGATCTGTGAAATGGAAAGCCAAAGTGAACTGTCAGGGTCCATACACAGAGTTAAACAGGCAGAATCATGCAATGTCCTACTGTAGTCTGATATGAGAGGAGCAGTGCTAGTCTCTTACCTGTGCCTCACTCGAAGTATTGCATGATAATGTTGTTTCGTTGTCTATATCGTCTTCTTCTGCCTCCTCTTCTTCACTGTCCACAGGCTCCACAGCTGCCACAAGACCAACATCAGGCCCATCCTCCTGCAGAAAAGGCACCTGGCGTCGCAAAGCCAGGTTGTGCAACATACAGCATGCCACGATGATCTGGCACACCTTCTTCGGTGAGTAGTATAGGGAGCCACCTGTCAGATGGAGGCACCGGAACCTGGCCTTCAGGAGGCTGAAAGTCCGCTCTATTATCCTCCTAGTTCGCCCATGTGCCTCATTGTAGCGTTCCTCTGCCCTTGATCCTGGGATTCCTCACTGGGGTCAGTAGCCATGACAGATTGGGATAACCAGAGTCACCTGCAAATATCGAGGGACAACTATTAGAGACACACCAACCCTTAGTGGCTCTCCCATACCCAGACACCTATTTAAACTGTGTGGGTAACTTGGGCTCACCTATTACCTCCGGAGTTGCCCCATCACATAAGGGATGCTGCTATTCCTCAAAATGTAAGCGTCATACACTGAGCCAGAATACTTGGCATTCACATAGGAGATGTATTGGTCTGCCAAACACACCATCTGCACATTCATGGAATGGTAGCTTTTGCGGTTTCTGTACACCTGTTCATTCCTGCGTGGGGGGACAAATGCTATATGTGTACCATCAATTGCACCAACGATGTTGGGGATATGTCCCAGGGCATAGAAGGCACCTTTTACTGGTGGCAAATCCTCCAGCTGAGGGAAAACGATGTAGCTGCGCATGTGTTTCAGCAGGGCAGACAACACTCTGGACAACACGTCAGAGAACATTGGCTGTGACATTCCTGATGCCATGGCCACTGTTGTTTGAAAGGACCCACTGGCCAGGAAATGGAGTACTGACAGGACCTGCACTAGACAGGTCCACCAGGGGTCTGTATACTGGAGGACAACGCCATCTCATCATCGGCCCCAGTGGACGTGCCCTATGAAGGAGAAGGGTGAGCAGAGGGTCATACACCACATAGGTTTCACAAGGGTGTTTTCAACAATTGTGATGTAATCGGTGTGTGGCGCTGTCTGTCCGTATTCCTGCACAAAAGTGATGTGACGCAGTTAGTTGCCCTGCCAGGTGGCCCCCTGAAATGGCGACTGCCTGACCTGTAAGGAGGGACAAGGGGAAATGAGGTAATTCCGTTGGCGTTGTGCATCGTCGCGGTAGGCGGACGAAGACCGTGGCGCAATTCAGCATTGGTTATCATTGGCCCCTATGGGTTCCAGGAGCCAATGGCGCTGTACGTCGGCGGTGACGGTACGCACCGCCGTGGACGTGACCGCCATTTTCTATCTGTTCACTCACTTGATACCTGACCTTCAACAGGAGAGGACCTACACTGCAAATGCTGCTGTGACCTCAGTCTGGAAGCGACAATGGCTACAGTGTCTGGGGAAAGGGCCCCTGCCTTCACCGCAGAGGAGTGGGACAACCTGGTGGCTGGGGTCCTCCCCCAGTATACGCTTCTCTACGGTACTCCAGATAAACAGGTGAGTACACTCTGAGCATGATGGATGGGACATGAATGTAAGGAGTGGCGTGGATGAAAAATACAGGGGGGGTGGGCAGAGGCCAGCATGTGAGGATGGTCAGTGTATGTGTATCTGGGCCAGGGTGGGAAGTTGTGGCCAATGAGTAAGAAGAACCAGACGGGGGAGTAAATCCATTCTTACTTCACTTTTCCTCTAGGTCAGCGCCCACCAGAAGAAGGGTATTTAGCGTGCCAACGCCAAGGAAGTGCGGACCCTGGGGGTCCACCATAGATGGAGAACCCACTGCCGCAAAAGATGGGAGGACCTGCGCCGCTGGAGCAAGAAGACAGCGGAGGCCCAGCTGGGGATAGGCCTCCCAACGTGGAAGGGGTGCCCGTCGCACCATGACCCCCCTGATGTACCGGATCCTGGCGGTGGCATATCCTGAGTTGGATGGGCACTTGAGGGCATCACAGCAGCCACAAGGGGGTGAGTACAGTCTCATTCAGCTGACTCTGTGCATTCTATGAGGTGCCTGGGTAGGGGGGAGTGGGCTGTGGGTTCCCCTAGGCAGGGCAAACGTGCCAGGGTAGATCCATTGTTAGGCAGGCTCAGTGGCACTCCAAACCCAATAGTGGTGGTGGCCATATACACATAGTCAGGCTCCTGTGGGTTCCAGGTGTGCATCCAATGGGTCTAGGCACAGTCCCCCATGGCATGTGATTTCCCCTGAACTGTTACTGCATGGCCTAGTGCATAGGGCTGCTCCCTGTGGGTTGTGTCCGCCAACAGTGGTGTTGTTGCAGGCATGTGTCTCTTCTGTCTTTCCTCCCCTTTTTGTTTTGTCACCCTATCCTTGTGTGCATTAGCATCATCTGGTGGAGGAGCATTGGCACTGGAGCAGAAGGGAGCTGCAACCCACATGAGCCAGGAGGGTGAATGTATGGTGTCTGAAGGCACCAGTGTGACGGAGGGCGAGGGGAGCTCCATGACGGGGACAGGAGGAGACACCAGCGACAGCGAGTCCTCCTCTGATGGGAGCTCCCTTGTGGTGGCGGGCACCTCTGTGCCCACCGCATCAACAGGTACAGCCGCCACCCCCCTACCAGCACCGCCCTCCCAGCAGCCCATCAGCGTGTTTCACGTGCCCGCTCACCCAGGAGGGTTGGCATCTCCTTCTCCCCAGGCACCTCAGGCCCTGCCCCGTCAGCCCTGCTGCCCTCAGTGAGGAGGCTATTGACCTCCTGAGATCCCTCACTTTTGGGCAATCAACCATTTTAAATGCCATCCAGGGTGTCGAGAGGCATTTGCAGCAAACAAATGCATACATGGAGGGCATTCATTCTGGCGTGATAGCCCAACAGAGAGCATTTCAGACTCTGGCCTCAGAACTGATGGCAGCCAGCCATTGTCCCTGTGTCCAGCCTCCCCCCTACAACTTCCACTACCCAGACCCAATCCCGTCTACCTCTGCCTATCCCAAGCACACCATCAGACCAGCATGCCACTCATCAACACACAAGAGTGGACATGGCAAATATAAGCACCACACATTCCACAGGCACTCACACAAGCACCATCCCCATGCAGATACACCAACATCCACTGCCTCCACTGTGTCCCCCTCTTCCACGTCCTCCTCCTCCCTCCCAGTCTCGTCTCCACTCACACCTGCATGCACTACATCCTCAGCCACTACCTCCATCACCAGCACGCCCATCACAACACACCGCTCACGTGCAATCACCACCCCCACTTCCATTCACACGTCCCCTGTGTCCTCTCCCAGTGTGTCTGTGAGTCCTCCTCCCAAACTACACAAACGCAGGCACACACCCTCTCAACAGCCATCCATCTCACAACAGCCTCCAGCCCATGCACCCTCACCCAACCTTGGCGGACGTGCACCTCCTACAACCACTACCTCTTCCTCAACTCCCAAACCCCCTCCATCTTCCCATCCCAGTGTATCTAAAAATATTTTCCTCGCTAACTTTGACCTCTTCCCTGCACCTCCCCCATCCTTCCCGTAGGGCCAGGATGTCCAGATCCCAGCCCAGCACCTCAGCCACGAAATCCTCGAGCACTGTGGTCCCTGCAAGTCCAGTAACATTGCGGGCAGCACCCATCAGGGCTGCCAGTGTGCCAACTAGTGAGGCCAAGGATCACCCTATTCCGCCACCTGCCAAGGTGAAGAAGGGGCCCACATGGCGTAGGGAAAAGCCGCACCAACCAGCCAGCAAGGCTTCCTCCAGGACAAAAGAGGACAGTGCCAAGGTCCCAGCTGCGACTTCCAAGGTGGGGAAGGGACACAAGGCTAAAGGAAGTCAGCTCAGGGCACGGAGCCTCCGGGTGAGGGACTGGTGTCACCCCTTCTGCAAGACAGAACAGCAACCTGTACGGCGGTGGCCACTGCTACAACCACCGCCACCTGCACCGCCACCTGCACTTCTGCTGCCTCTGCTACAGTCAGCCGTCCGAGGCTGCAGGAGACGTCCTGCTGTCTCCCTCCACAGTTGCTGACACATGCACCACCGGCAGCATCTCCGCCGCAGACACCGCCGCAACCACCGCCACCTGCCCCGCGACGTGCTCAGACAATGCCACCACAGCCGCCATGAACATCATCCCCAGTGAGCAGTCATCTGAGGCTGCAGGAGACGTCCTGGACCCTGCACACACTACATGAGGCACCACAACTAGCACTGGCTGTACCAGCAGTTGGCAGGCAAAGTCACCACAGGGTGGAGTGTGTCTCTGCCTCCATGGAGTATCATGCTACCTGTTCCCTGGCTCTGACACCCTGGTGAGGGAATGGGAACTGCCACACACCATGTGCAGCACTCTGGGTACAAAGCCCCATCCAGAACCAGTGGAGAAAAGCATCCACTACCCCAGTCTTTGGCAGGATGAAGCACTCTGGGCACAAAGCCCCCTCCAGAACCACTGTTGAAAAGCTCCCACTACCCCAGTCCTTGGCAAGATGAAGCACTCTAGGCACATGGCCCCCTCCAGAACCAGTGGAGAAAAGCATCCACTCACTCTATCCTTGGCAGGATGAAGCACTCTGGGCACAAAGCCCCCTCCAGAACCAGTGGTGAAAAGCATCCACTACCCCAGTCCTTGGCAGGATGAAGCACTCTGGGCACAAAGCCCCCTCCAGAACCAGTGGAGAAAAGCATTGACTGCCCCAGTCCTTGGCAGGATGAAGCATTCTGGGCACAAAGCCCCCTCCAGAACCAGTGGAGAAAAGCATCCACTAGAGAGACTGTGGCCTTTCAGTCCCCAGGACCAATCAGTGGGCAAACCACCCACTTGAGAGTCTTGAGAGACTGTGGCATTGCACTCCCCAGGACCAATCAGTGGGCAACCCACCCACTTGAGAAACTTGAGAGACTGTGGCATTGCACTCCCCAGGAGCAAGCAGCGGGCATGGAGTCCCCTCGTGGAGCAGTGGCGTCGTCCTATCATCCGGCTCAGGTGCCCCCCCCCCTCCCCTTCCTCCTGAGGTGCCTTTTCGCCCATGTATTTTGGGACCACTGGTCCACGTACAATGAATGGAACACTATCCGGACTTGTGTAGTTGCTGTACATATTTGTATATATTGATCTTTTACAGACCTGTTGCCCTATCTGGATTTTCAATGATTGCACTCATTACAATCATTTCATTTGGTCCTCGCGTTCTTCCAGAGGGTTACAGGGTATATATGTAATGTTGATGCATATATTTATGTGTATGGTGTTGGGGGTGAGGGTGAGGGTGGGGGTGGGGGTGTTGCATGTTGCGGATGTGTGTCACTCTCTTTTTACTCCCCCCCTCCCCTGTGTGCTAGGTGCACTACTCACCGTGGTCGTCGCCGCCGTCTTTGATGTTCCTGGTAGAACAGGAGGTAAACCAACATTGGTAACACCTGTAGTTCGGGCTCCATGAAGTCCTGGTTCCTCGATGGGTGTCGAGAGGTGAGTGGGTTCCGTTCCAAGTACTGTTTCTGCCATGCTTTTGATGGCGTTGGTACCGCCCCGGAAAAGCTGGCGGATTGGTTCCTTGTAATACAGTGGACGGTACATTGCCTTCTGCCTGTCTGTTGGCGGTTACCGCTGCGGTGTTTGTTTCTACCGCCGTGGCGGTCGGTGTGTTAAAGTGGCTGTCTGTGTTGGCGGTTTCCGCCATGGTCATGATTGGATTTGTTTTCCGCCGGCCTGTTGGTGGTATTACTGCTGCCTTAACACCAACCGCCAGGGTTGTAATGAGGGTCTATATGTCCTAACTTAACCATACACTGCATCCTGCCCTTGGGGCTACCTAGGGCCTACATAAGGGGTGCCTTACATGCAAGAAAAGGGAAGGTTTTAGGCCTGGCCAGTGGGTACACCTACAAAGTCGAATTTACACTTAAAACTGCACACACAGACACTGCAGTGGCAGGTCTGAGACGTGATTACAGAGCTACTTATGTGGGTGGCACAACCAGTACTGCAGGCCCACTAGTAGCACTCGATTTACTGGCCCTGGGCACCTCTAGTGCACTTTACTAGAGACTTACTAGTAAATCAAATGTGCCAATCATGGATAAGCCAATTACATATACATTTTGTAAAGGAGCACTTGCCCTTTAGCACTGGTTAGCAGTGGTAAAGTGCCCAGAATAACAAAAACAGTAACACCAGAGTCCAGCACACATCAGCAACCTGGGGAACAGAGGCAAAAAGTTAAGGGAGACACCCTCCAAACTTGCAACCAGCTGCCAATTTTCTGAAGCTAGCAATACAGTTGTGTAGTCTTTCATCTGACTTGCATGCTCAAGCCAAAATGATATCTTTCAAGGATAGTGCTTACTCTTGGTAGGCAATTCAAGTCTAGTTGTCTTATACAAATGTCATATTCCTTTAAATGTATTACTTCCTCTTAACTTAATTGTAGTTCATTTTCAAATACCTCTAGACCTTCAGCCCCTAAACAGTGTGTAAACATGTGTACTTTCGTTATGCACTTACGTTTGAGCCACATACTCTTGTGCAATTTGTAAATATTGGTTTCGTTTGTTCGATTTGATGTTTGATTTGTCTAGGCTAGTGAGAACAAAAGGTGGTGGTGTAACAGAGTGCATTGTTCTTCAGTTTGTCTACGTTTGTTCGCTTTTTTCTTTTTTTACTCACAGTATGTCATTACACAGTGGAAAAAAATGCAACACCACCGCTGATACCATGGGGTAATTTCCACTAAATTAATCTGTATTTGAATCAATTCATAAATAACTTAATGGATTCACCCATCACATACTACTTTGACAGGCTTGAGTAGGGTGTGTCTGTCACCACTGATGTTCTCTTGTTATACCTTTAAAATCACTTGCAATGCCCTTCCGAGCACCATGCCAAGAGACACTATACAATGCCTTCACGTTGTTTTTTTAAACAAAGCTTCACTAATTCTATTTTTTTTAATTACTGTGGCAATGTGAGTGCAGCGATGCAGTAGTGCTCATGGCCAACTAAAGAGCACTTGACGACACTGTAATACTCTGATGTCTGTTTCAAAACGGCAGCATGCTAGCATCAGCGTACCGCTTCATTGCGTTATGAACTGACCCTGCCTCTGGCATCTGGCAAATTCTTCCAACTTCTCTTCTGTACATGAGTGAGTGACTGCCACATAAGCTATATCTGTGAGTCTACTTTCACCTGGACTTGCCAGACCTTCTGATGACTATTGCAGCAATGTCACTTTGTTCAAGCCTTGATTAACCTCTTCCTCAGTTTGCGTTCATGAATCGCGCCACAACCAGTCTGAGATTATCTCTCCAGATGTGACCAAGTTAAGAACTTGTTGTAGCTGTGTAATTTCCACAGGTAGCCGAGAAAAACTGCTATTTGCAGTTTTACAACGTGGACATGTCTTGCAAATTTTCAGTGTGGACATGTCCTTCCTATGCCATACTAGCCTCGTCACCAATGTGGTAATGTTTGATGAATCTCTCTAAAGAAGACAGCACAAAGGTAAGTCATTATCAGGATGTTTATTGCACCCTTGACTGTCTAAATCAAACCTAAACTTTCTTTCTCTGCATTCTGTACTGGAAAACATAATGACTGGTTTAAAGGCCCCAAGACGAACATTGAGATACACCACAGTGTCTAAAAAAATATAAATCAAACTGAAGACACAGGGAAGCAGGATGAGCCATACCTAGGTGAGATGCGAGAGGAAGAGTCTCCATTCATGGTAAACGTATGTGTCGAGCATCAGACACCGCACATACATTTTGTGGCGGGGAGTACAAAGGTTTGTCTAGCAGTAAGTGTTTGGAGCAGACAGTGCAGGTCAGAGAGAAGTGCAGCAGCAAAGCACTAATGGGAGTGAAAACGTCCACATGAGAATTGAATTGTTTTTCTGTGTGACTCAATTGAATCCTTTTTCATGAGCCTATTCATTCGAGGCTCCGCTGGAAGACTGTAAATGGGGTTGCGGACACTTTCTATGCTAGAAAACGTACACTCCCATCTATTGGTATCAGTATTCGTAATGAACATTTTTGCTAAAAGAAACCCACACATTCATCCAACCATATCTCTAGTACTCAGGAAAATGAAACCCGGACAAAACAGTCTCTGTTGTTTTTTACTCCTGATACTACTGTTGATGATGATTATTATTATCATCATCATCATCTTCATCGTCATCGTCATCATTAGTAGTAGTGGCAATATAACAATAATAACAACAATAACGTTATTAATGATGCTAATAATGACTATAAAAATGTTAATACTACTACTGCTACTACTACATCACTATTACTACCGAAAACAACATTAATAATCATAATAGTATAGTGCCACAATATGAATTTTATTTTACAAAATAGGGTGTCCTTAGGTGCCAATAACAGGTGTTAACATTAATCAGCTCAAAAGTATAGTATTTCAGATTATATCCCTGCACTGAGCAGCTTTTATTTAAAGTGATAGTTTAAAATGTAAAATGTATTAAAATGTATTCATGCCTCCCCAACCAGTCTACAAAGCCAATAGTGAAATCAGGGGCCATTGAGCTTGTAATGTGTACCCTCGATGTGGCCTAGATTCTTATTATAGATGAAGCAACTTTATTGTCTGAGAAACCAAACATAATTATGAAGGTTTATGTCACCCTTGTGCCTTGCAAGGGGGCACAAGGGTAACACAGATTTATCAAGCCACACATGGCCCCCTTGCGTGGGTCTGCATGGCTTGATAAATCCAATGTAGGGCAAATCTCTATGTTGCATTACTCTGCCCCAGGGAGGTGTTTCATGGTTGGAGCATGGGTGTTCCCATGCATGCACCCATGAATTTTGGTGTGTTCCCACATTTACCATTACAGGTAGACCTGGGGATGCTGAAAAGTGTTATGATTCTTCAGTGGAGATGTAACAAGGAGAAATATGTTTATTTCTCTTTGTTTTTTCTTCTTTCTATGTGTGCTGCATTCCACATCCTGCAGAAAATATAGAAAGGGAAAAAAGCCTCAAAGGATTGCTTTTGTGCAGGAAGGTGTCTCTTTCTGCACAAAAGCAATCCTGTCTGCAATGCAGGCACCCTTGCACCATGGTGCTAATAAGCACATTATGCGCCAGCACAGGGAAAAGACAGGAATGTGTTGTATAATGTAAAATACAGTTAATTCCTGTCCTATCCCTATCATGCAGAACAGCAAGGTGTTTTACTGCATGATTTTTTGATAAATGTGCTCCTTCATATTTTCCTAGGATCATACAATTTGTCCAAGCAGAGAAGACGGCATTGAACCCAGATTTTCTAGTTTCTTAAGTGCAATTCAGCTACGGGTATGTCTTTCTCTTGCTTGTTTTACATCAAAGGTCACTGTTGTGTGGCTAATTCTTGGGGTATGAGGTTAGAACAAGGGAGGCAGGCAGAGGCCACATGAAAGCTCAGCTTGTTTTGGGCAAGAGGGTCCAAGAAGAACTCAACCTGAGCCAGAGCCAGTCTCAAGCCTTCAGTGGCTCACCCATCTCAAAGACTGGGCCTGATAAAGTGTCCTACAAATATGTGTGAATAAGCAGGCACAGCGGAGGAAACAGATCTGTTTGGGCCCCTGCCTGCCACCCACTACACTTTACTATGTTGCTTGCAGCTTTAAGTGTGTGAAGCCCTGCCTGGTGTCAGATGGGGCAGTAACTAGGGAGGTCTGTAAAATAGATCCCCATTGGGTACTACATTCATGAGCTTTACATGTAACAACAATTCATTCTCTAATTCTCAGTAATGACTAAAGAAAGTGTTAAGGTAACTCATAATAGCAATGCAGTTCCCATTTCCATTTCATTTTTCCTGAATCTTGCATTCTCCAAGGGTATTTTATTATTACAAATTGTGAACAATTGGGGTGTTGGTTGACTAGGGGGTGAGCCTGGTCAAGCAGCAACTAGGATTCTTGTCAGGGTAAGGTCAAACAACTCCCAAATTAACCTGTGCTCACCCTTTGGTAGTATGGCACAGAGCAATCAGGCTTAACCACAAGGCAATGTGTAAGGTAGTTGTGCAACACTTCAAACAATCAAACAGTGAAAACACCACACAAAAAGGATCCCACATCATGTTAGAAAAATAGAACTTAATTTAATAAAACATGAGCAGAACAACAAAAATCTAATCATTAGAACTTGTGTTATGAATTTTTAAAGAATAAACTGTAAAATAGCGCTTGGCAGCAAAAAGCACCAACCGGAGATATCTGGTCTCACTGGACCGGGACAATGGCAAACATTCAGGCTGACCAGAATGGAGCATGGGCCGGCTTCAAGGACCCAGTTAGGTCCGCTGAATAAAAGAACCTGAAATCCTAGTTGTGGAGCTTTGCATGAATCCGAGTCGGACATGCATTGTGTGGGCTCCGGGATACACCAAGGCTATGGTGCGAGGTCCTGTTGCCCCAGCAGCAAGGATCCTGTTTATGCGCCTTGCAATGCAAAGGCCGGTGTCAGGGATGGGTTACGTAGCCAAGGCAAAGCATCAGTTCCAATGAGCAGTGAAGCTATGATGTTTAGCTTTGTTGTTGAGACTTCCGTCAACGTGGGATGTGAGGACCTGCTCCAGGGAAGCAAAGTCTTTTATGCACAACCAAAGGGCAGCAAACAACACATCAGCACAGCAAAGCAGGAGTCCAGCAGAGTGGCATTCCTTTAGCAGCACAGCAGCCCTTTTTCCTGACAAAGTATCCACAGGTCCAGAAGCTGAAGTGGTGGTGTGTGAATTCTATTTCTTATATCCATGGTGCCTTTGATGTGGGGGAGGCTTCGAAGACATGTCTGTAAAGTGCACAGATGTCCTGCCTTCCCTGCCCTGGCTTCAGACTAACTACAGGGGTATGCAATCCTCTTTTTGGAGATAGGACACAGCCTATTCAAGTGTAAGTGGGGCTGGGCCCATCCTGCCTAGAATGGCCCATCAAGTCGCACCTAAACTCCAATTGTGTGTGGTTGTCTAAGGGGAATAAACATGGTTCATCTGCCAGCTACACCCAGTCATGTGACCAGAGACAGATGTCAGGCACCAAACGTCGAAGGCAAGAAAATGCCAACTTTCTAAATGTGCCATGTTCCGAATTGCAATTTAAAATCTGACTTCCCTATAAGTTAGAATTTTAAAATGTGGTTCCAGAGACACCAAACTTGAAGGGATAAACTCTTCCCATTTGGAAATTACACTTACAAAGTGTAGTGCGGTAACTCCAATGTTATCCTATGGGAGAGATAAGCTGTGAAATAGTGAAAAATGAATTTAAAGGTTTTTCACTGCCAGGACACGTAAAACTTAAAGGTGCATGTCTAACTTTTTAAATACACTGCACCCTGCCCTTGAAGGCTGTGGAGGGCCTACTTTAGGGTTGACATATGTATTGAAAAGGAAGGTATGGGCCTGGCAAAAGGCTTTTCTTGCCAGGTCAAAATGGCACTTCAAAACTGCATACACAGGCTCAGCAATGGCAGGCCTGTGATATTTGAAGAGCTATATAGGTGGAGGGGGTAAACTCTTCCCATTTGGAAATTACACTCATAAAGTGTAAAGAGGTAACTCCAATGTTATCCTATGGGAGAGATAAGCTGTGAAATAGTAAAAAAAAATAATGGAAAGGTTTTTCACTACCAGGATATGTAAAACATAAAGGTGCATGTCTAACTTCTTATATACACTGCACCCTGCCCTCGAGGGCTGTTGGGAGCCTAACTTAGGGGTGACTTATATGTATTGAAAAGGAAGATGTGGGCCTGGCAAAAGGTTTTTCTTACCATGTCGAAATGGTGGTTAAAAACTGCATACACAGGCTCGGCAATGACAGGCCTGAGATGTTTGAAGGGCTATATAAGTGGGTTGTACAATCAGTGCTGCAGACCCAGTACTAGCATTTAATTTTCAGGCCTTGTGCAATTTACTAGGGACTTATAATTAATTAAATATGCAAATTGGGAATTTGTCAATGTTACAATATTCTGGGGAATGATCGCGAGCACTTTAGTGCTGGTTAGCAGTGCTAAGGTTTGCAGAATACTGAGGCCAGCAAAAAAAAAGTCAGGAGAAACAGGACATCTGAATGCAAATAGTCAAGGGAAAACCACACCAAGGATGTCAGATCTAACACATACGTTGTATTTCTCTAGTTTTTTCATGCATCATATAACTCTGATTTGAACCAAGTTGCTGCTAGCTATGAGGGTGTGATCCAGTTGTGGCTGAGTGTTCATTACAGGGCACAAATGAGAGATCTGGAGATGAGTGTGACGGTGGTGTGATTTTCTTACAGTACCTGGCAGTATGTTACAAAGGTTATAAAGGTGTGTAGACACCTTGGCACATGCAATCCTTGGCCGCTCTGCACAGTGCACAGAGCAATAGTCACATATGTACCACCTGTAATTGTTATGTTATGGCATAACGTGAAATTTGTACACAGCTGTCAAAATATTGAGAACACCAAAGGAAAATAAAATGCAGTTCTTAAAGGTATGTGAGGTATGTGTATGTGGGCATGTTGAAGTGAGCAGAAAAAGATAGTGGCAGATGGTGTGAAGAGGAAAACGATGGAAGATGGAAGATTTCCGAAAGATGATGGGAAGAAATATAGTAAATGCCAAATGCTGTGTTGTAGACATACTTTGTAAAGCACATATGTTTAGTTTTCTTGTTTTAAGCTGCACCCTTAATTACATTGGCTAAGCTTGTTTGAAAGGAATCCTAGTTACACTTATTTGCTAATGCCCTTTTGGAGACTACTCACCTTCCTCATCCCAGCTAAAGCACTGGTTTCTTGGGATGATGTTCACAGGGATGTGATCAACTCTCAGCATTAAAGCTTCACTGCCCTTTCAGACCTTAAGTGTTGTAAATGCACAGTTGGGACAAAGTGCTTCAGCAACTGAAGTTGGCTCCTAAATTATATGTTCCCCATTGCAGCATCGGCTTTCCTCTCTATAAATCTCTTTGTGCATATGAGACGTATGAGAAATAGCATCTGCGTGCTAATTATTTTATCTTTTACTGTTGGTTCCTAACATAATCCAGTATTGTTCACTTTCATCTGGTTCAAGACAGGCCTTCAAAGCCCCTAGCACAGCACTTCCCACTTCCCACAGGCTCTGCATGGACTGTCACCTATCTGCCTCTGTAGGTTGACAGTGGGTCATGGGGCCAGTGTGTGTGGTTGTTCCATGTCTAGACTAAGAATAGCAGCGCAAACATGTACACTTTATGGACAGCTCAATAGCATCCCAAAGATTAGTTCTAATGGCTCTTCATGCTGTTTCGTTCTAAAGCTCTGTAAACAATGAATGTTCTGATTAACCAGAGCACTTGCTCAGTACAGTTACATGAAGTAACAATTGCATGTGTAACCTTCGAAATGGAACGTACATGTCAACAAAATGGCATTCATCATTCTGAGATGGCTCACTGTTCCTCTTTCTTTTATGAGCCTTTCTTACAACTGTCAGTGGTCAAGTCACAGTGGTATGCCAAAGACATCATGTTTGTCAGTACAGAGGGGGTCATTCTGACCCTGACGGGCGGCGGAGGCCGCCCGCCAGAGTTCCCCCCTCCGAAATACCGCTCCGCGGTCGAAAGACCGCGGAGGGTATTCTAAGTTTTTCCCTAGGCTGGCGGGCGGTCGCCAAAAGACCGCCCGCCAGCCCAGGGAAAAACTCCCTTCCCACGAGGATGCCGGCTCGTAATCGAGCCGGCGGAGTGGGAAGGTGCGACGGGTGCTGTTGCACCCGTCGCGTATTTCACTGTCTGCCAAGCAGACAGTGAAATACTTGTAGGGGCCCTCTTACTGGGGCCCCTGCAGTGCCCATGCCACTGCCATGGGCACTGCAGGGGCCCCCAGGGGCCCCGTGACCCCCCCTACCACCATCCGGTTCCCGGCGGGCGGACCGCCGGGAACTGGATGGCGGTAGGGGGGGTCGGAATCCCCTCGGCGGCGCAGCTAGCTGCGCCGCCTTGGAGGATTCCAAAGGGCGGCGGTACACTGGCGGGAGACCGCCAGTGTTGCCGGTCCGACCGCGGCTTTACCGCCGCGGTCGGAATGCCCTTGGGAGCACCGCCGGCCTGTCGGCGGTGCTCCCGCGGTCCTCCAACCCGGCGGTCATTGACCGCCAGGGTTGGAATGACCCCCAGAGTCTTTTATTGTTGTGATATGACATCTAAGTGCACATAAGACAACCATCAGTCACTGTGCAGCGTCAGGAGTTTTTATGAGATTCTGTAACAGTTTTTCCCCATCACAGAGATTTATTGTGCTTCAGTGCCCAGCAGGTAGATATACATGCCCTTCAAAGACATTGGGGGTCATTCCGCCGCCCGTCAGGGTCAGAATGACCCCCATTGTCTCTTTTTTTACAGCTCAACAGGTGCACAGGGAGAGCAGCTCCAAATGCAGCAGTGTTAAGTTAATTTTGAAACATCCATACTCATATGGATTCTTCTGGGCACATGTGCATGCTCTCACAAAAGATACTCCCATATGTACACACACATTCATACACACACCACATGCACATGTAGACACAGTGGGGGTCATTCCAACCCTGGCGGTCAATGACCGCCGGGTTGGAGGACCGCGGGAGCACCGCCGACAGGCCGGCGGTGCTCCCAAGGGCATTCCGACCACGGTGGTAAAGCCGCGGTCGGACCGGCAACACTGGCGGTCTCCCGCCAGTGTACCGCCGCCCTTTGGAATCCTCCAAGGCGGCGCAGCTAGCTGCGCCGCCGAGGGGATTCCGACCCCCCCCTACCGCCATCCAGTTCCCGGCGGTCCGCCCGCCGGGAACCGAATGCCGGTAGGGGGGGTCGCGGGGCCCCTGGGGGCCCCTACAAGTATTTCACTGTCTGCTTGGCAGACAGTGAAATACGCGACGGGTGCAACAGCACCCGTCGCACCTTCCCACTCCGCCGGCTCGATTACGAGCCGGCATCCTCGTGGGAAGGGAGTTTTTCCCTGGGCTGGCGGGCGGTCTTTTGGCGACCGCCCGCCAGCCCAGGGAAAAACTTAGAATACCCTCCGCGGTCTTTCGACCGCGGAGCGGTATTTCGGAGGGGGGAACTCTGGCGGGCGGCCTCCGCCGCCCGTCAGGGTCAGAATGACCCCCAGTGACTTTTAATCCACCCATAACCGCAAACTAACCATCAAACATCCTTGCACAAATGCCCATCAATCCACAGACATTTTCCTTTCACATGTTTTTCACGTGTATTTCCTTTCATGTGTATTCTCTATTCATCTACGCATCCATCTCTACACACAAATTTGGCCTTTATTTAAAGTGGGAGAAAACCCTCCCTGCCTCCCACTCCCCCAATTGTCCACAAACTGACACAACTCCTCCGACTCACCCAATTGCCCACCAACTGACAGAACTATCCACTCTCCATCCAATTTCTCATGTATTTATACAGCCATTCACCTCTGCACACATAAAGTAACATGACATGACACATGTTTTTCTAAGCAGATGTTTATTACTTGGGGCATTGTGGGGCTGACATAACAGACGTCTATACTCAGTCATCCAAAAGTAACCATTTTCCTTACTGAACCATCCATGCACTTTCCAATCCATTTAACTATACTGAAATATACGTATGAGATATGCAATGATTTTAGGCAAGGGTGTTAGCGTTGTGCTCTACCTGTTACTTGAAAGAGAAGGCTTAGCTAATACTTCTAGAGTGTTTCCTGCTCTGTTGCAGTAGGATGCTTGCACTACTTCTCCACTGTCTGGAAAGGAAGCTTCTCTTGCCGTTACCATGCTGTACCTGATGACGCTTGCATTTCTGAGCATTATGTACATGCTCCATTACAAGTGGCATACTGGGCTGCTATTGTGTGATCCATTCTTTGTTATACGCCTTCTGTGAAGAAGGGAAGCTTGTCAACTGATGCACATGGATTTTCTGTTCTGTGAGAGAGAAAACTGTGCCCTGCTAATGCCTAGCAGTGTCTGTTGTGTGAGTGATGCTTGCATCACCAATGGTATGTTGTACCCATGCTGTGAGGGAGAGAAGCTTGCACTCTCATGTTTCAGAAGTATTAATCACACTCACTGTTCTGCATCTGTTTGTTACTGCCATGCGAATTTGGCTGTGGGTACCACCTTTCTCAGAGAAAGATACTGGACATTTTGGTGTATTCCAAAGTAATACAAAGGTCAGGAGTTAGTAATTAAATATCAGCTAGTTTAAAATTCCCTGTATTCCTTTTTTAACAAGACAATTCCGCCTATGTTTGGATTGAAAATATTTATGAGTAGTGTAGACAACTCTAAAATACGTTTTCATCTTATAGTTGCTTCTTTTTATTTAAAGGATTTATCTGAGTTGGCATGAAAATAGTGACTATGCCAATACTCACAGTTCTAGTCCCCTTAAAATAGGTTTGATGGATAATAAATCTGCACAAGAGCATTTTATGGCATGTTAGAGCTCACATTTGAGGTCTCAATAAGTTAGCTTAATCAGCAAAGGACTTCTTTACAGGTATCCTTGCCACTACTTGTCCGCCTCATTTTGCATCTACGTACAGGCCTCTCAAAATCTGCTGCGCAGGGGCATTCTGGTTGGCGGCTCACTTGGAATCAGTGTTCACATACCATCCCCTTCCTGCCTCAGCCTGGTTCCATCTATCCTATCTATTGTTATTTCCCTTCAAGTGGCCACATCCAGGGGCCGTATTATGAATAAGGCACACTTTCCTTGTCTGCACCACGGCACACCTTTTAACCCCTCCCATGCCCAGGACGAGCTGGTCTCATCCAGGCACACGGTTGCCGTGTGCCTGGGATGAGACCAGCTCGTCCTGCACCTGGCCAACGGGGGGAGAGCTAGTGCTCCCCCCGTTGGCCTCCCTCCCACACACCCCAATCGGGGATGGAAGGGGAATCGCTTCCCCTTCCACCCCGACCTCCCCCTCGGCAAACTGATGACGTCAGCGCGCTCACAGCGCGCCATCAACAAATGTTGCCGAGGATGGCTGAAAGCCATTTGCTTTTAGCGCGTCGAGAGAAATGATGTAAAAAAGGTGAATCCTTCACTTTTGGGGGGGGGAACAGACACAGGGGGAAAGGAAAGAGTTTTTACTTTCCCCATGTGCCTGTTTTCAATGGAGTCCTGCTCCACAATCGTGGAGCAGGAATCTTCTAATGGGCACCAGGGATTTTATTTTAGTTTTTTTGGGGGGGCCCTTGGGCAAGGGTCGCTCCCATGGGGGCATTATATCATCCGTGTTTTGGCCCTAGCTGGGAGCCATTTTCTCGGCTGATCTGCCCCCTGGGGGGGTTGAAACCACTAGAAACGAGGGATTATATTGTTAGTAATAATTTTGGGCAGCGACCCCTTAGGTAAGGGTCGCTGACATTGGGGCAATAATTTTGTATATGTTTTGGCCCCCCCTGGGGCTACATCAGCCATGTTTTTGCCGATATCGCCCGGGGGGGGTCGAAACCCACTAGGCCCCTGGGATTGTGTTTTGTGTGTGTGTATTTTGGGTCTTGGGGGCACCTCTTGGGCACGGGTCGTCCCCCCAAATGGGGGAAATTAGTGTTAGCCATTTCTGCCCGCTTGGGGGCAGATGGGCCAATTTTTTTAGACCCATCTGGCCCCCAGAAGGGCAGAAGCCACCAATACACCAGGGAGTTTTTTTTTTGTTTCCCTCTGTTGTTTTGTGCTGGGGGTGCCAGCTTTGGCTTGGGTCGCCCCCCTCAAAGAGGGCACATAGCTGTTGCCCATTTCTGCCCCGCAGATCTGCCTATTGGGGGCAGAATCCACTTAGGCCCCAGGGATCATTTATGTGTGTGTGTGTGTGTGCATTTTTTGTGTGGGGTGGCGGCCCTTTTAGCAAGGGTCACCCCAAAAAGGGTACATTACTAATGGCCATTTCTGCCCCCCTTTGGGGCAGATAGGACTATTCCCCAAGGGGGGAAGACGCCACCAAGACATCAGGGATTTTTGTTGTTGTTCCCCTTAGTGCTTTTGTGCAGGGGGCACCCCCTTTTGCCCCCATTGGCAAGGGTCACCCCCCCAAAGAGGGCACAGAGCTCTTGGCCATTTCTGCCCCACTTCGGGGCAGATCAGCCTATTTTTTTAGGCCCATCTAATACACTTAGGCACCAGGGATCTTGTGTGTGTGTGTGTGTGTGTGTTTTGTGTGGGGTGACAGCCCCTTTGGCAAGGGTCGCCACCCCCAAAGGGGGGCACATTATACCCATCTGCACCCAAGGGGGGGCAGAAGCCACTTAGGCACCAGGGAAAATTTCTAAGTTCTTGGTGGTGGGGTGTTTGGCCGCTGGCGAAGAATTTGTATTTGTGATTATAACAGTTTATTTCTTCTTTTTGTTCTAGTTCAAAGCTTTTGCTTCCTTTGCTGTGTATCTTTGCGGTTTTGGCAGAAGTTGTCCTGCGGTTTGCATAGTTGCATGTTTTAAGTATGTAAAAGCAATTTACTCCAAAGGAGTATTGTTGACATGCATGAATTACATGCTTGTCGGTAGTGTACTAAATGTAGGATTGTGTGTGAATTTGTCCTTAGATCTGTGCACAATGATATTTGTGTTGTCTTATGTCTAATTTGCTTTCTTCTTTTTTCTTTTAAGTGTGATATCGTTGATGATTAGTGTGTCTGTGCGGAGTAGTTGCTGGTGAGTCTAGCTTTTTCAGGCAAGTGAGTGGTATAGTTTTTTAGTACATAACTATTTGTGATAAAGCTACACTTTGTTTATTACTTATTTTAGACAGTGCTGGTTGTTGTTGGCAATCCATTTGTTGTTAGAAATGATCATGGCTAGCCACAGAGTGACCGCTCAGCAGGTTATTGGCATGCTTTTTGAGTCGTCTTCTGACCATGGTTATAAGACTAACTCTGCATCTGAGGCAGAGGAGGAAGTGAGAGATTCTGGAAGTGAGTTTTCTGACCGAGAGGATTCTTCTGATGAGGAAGCCACTCTCAGTGCAGATGAAGGGCCGGTTTTAGAGGAGGACGTTGATGTGCCAAGAGTGCAGCAGCCTGGGGCTGATGGGTTTCCCATTGGAAGACCTTACATCTGGATTGCCCCAAACATGGTGCAGCCACAGTTACCTGCATTTACTGGTCTCCCAGGGTGTAGAGTCAATACAGAAAACATTTTGCATGTCAATTTCTTTCACTTGTTTATGAACGATGTATTTTTGGAAGAGATTGTTGAGCAGACTAATTTGTATGCGGAGAAATATTTGAGGGACAACCCTGCGAGACTTAGGCCTCAGTCTAGAGCTACCCAGTGGGTTCCCACAAAAATGGAAGGGATGAAAATGTTTTTAGGTTTGACTTTTTTGATCGGGTTGATAAGGAAGCTGTCACTGGCTTCTCATTGGTCTACTAGTCCCTTGATGGCAATGGCTATATTTCCTGCAACTATGGCCCGTAATTGCTATTTGCTTCTTCTTCATATGCTGCATTTTAAATGCTTCAGCCTTGCCACGAGATCACCCTGATTGTGACCGTCTTTTTAAGATTAGGCCTGTCCTTGATCATTTTGTAGATTGGTTTTCAGAGGTGTATGTTCCAGTCTTTGGTCCTGTTCAAGGGGCGTTTGGTTTTTAAGCAGTACATTCCTAGTAAGAGGGCACAGTATGGAATTAAATTGTATATGCTGTCAGAAAGTAGTACAGGAGAAGTGTATAATTTCAGGGCTTACAGGTATTCCAGTATCGACCCTCCTAGTTGTCTGCCACTTTTGGAGTTCGTGAGAAAATTGTGTGGGAACTTAGTTTAACAAAGGTCACCATTTGTACGTAGATAATTTCTACACTGGAGTGCAGTTGTTCAAGGAGTTGTTTAGAGTAAACACTGTTGCTTGTGGCACAATCCATTCTAATCGGAAAGGCTACCCAAGGGAGCTTGTCTGTAAAAAACTTGAGAGGGGACAGTGCAGTGCCTTGCGGAATAATGAGCTGCTAGATCTGACATTTTCAGACAGGAGGGATGTGTACATGCTATCTACCACCCATGATGAGAGTACTTCCCCAGAGACTGTTTGGTGTCAGGTTGCTGAAGTGCGCAAACCTGTGTGCATGTTGGACTACAGTAGGAACATGGGTGGTGTTGATAGAGTAGATCAGAGGTTGGAGCCTTACACTGCTCTTCGTAAGCCTTACGTGGTATGAAAAGCTGGCCCTACATTTATTTAATTTAGCAACTTTTAATGCTTTTATTGTGTTCAAGGATTGTTCACCTGAGTCAAGGATGAAATTTGTTAAATGTCAGGAGTCAGTGATAGAGAGCTTTAATATGGTGGAACAGGAAGAGTTTCTAGAGTAGCAGTGGTGGAGAATGTGGCTAGATTGAAAGATCGCCACTTTCCAGATCACATTCCTCCCAATCCCAAAAAAGACTTGCCCACTAATAAATGTAGAATATGTGCCCTAAGAGGTATCTGGAGGGAGAGCCGGATGTACTGCCCCGATTGCACTTTAAAGTCTGGGCTGTGTGTGGCCAGCTGTTTCAGGAGTTAGCACACCAAAAAAATGTTGGGGAAATACTGTGAGCGTAAACTGTCTGTTTTATATTTTCAGATGTTCAGTTTCATATTTCTGTCATGTTTCAGTAAGAGCTTTTGTGTTTGTAGTTTTGTACTTATTTTATTATTAGTAAGTGGTTTCTTTGTTGTTTATAAACCAAAAAAAAAGTCATGGCAGTGTGCGTGGGGTGACGCTTGGTTGGCAGTGTGCGTGTGGTGGCGCATGGCTGGCGGTGTGTGTGGAGTGGTGCTTGGATGGCAGTGTGCGTGGGGTGCCGCTTGGCTGGCGGTGTGTGTGGATTGGGGCTTGGCTGGCGGTGCCAGCCAAACATCAGTCCACACACGCCCATCAGCTAGTGTGATTGCTCTATCAGGCATGTGGGCGTATGTAAGTGATGGGCCCTTGAGTGGCGCTGTCCGTCGATGCGATTGTTGTAATGTGCTGAGCCCGTGGCTGGAGGCGTGAATGGTCTTGTGCATGTCATGTATGAAAGGTGTGTGAATGGACTGTAAAACAGTTGGAGAAGTGTGGCTCAATGGTTAGAGCGGCAGACCCTGAAGCAGAGATCTGGCTCAAGACCAGGGTTCAAGTCCAGCTTCGGCAGGTCTTGGGCTCAATTCCCCTTGACCAGATAATTCTCGCCTCGGTGCCTAATCTAATTCATGGGTGCAACTCTGGGCAATAGCTTGCTTAATCTCCACAACGGCCCCAACAGCGCTTGGATGCCTGCCTTCACTCTGGGGGTGCTCAGGAGTGGGCGCCTCACAGGGAAAAGCCAGGAGGGGTTCCATAGTGGTATGAGTACAGCGCCTTGAGACCCTAACGGGTGAGTAGTGCGCTATACAAGTGCTAATTTACATGCGGCTTTACAGCTCATGAGCTGTGAGTCATTGGTTCAGTTTTTTGGCCTTTCAGTTATTAACAGTGCATTTCATTTTTGTGAAATGTCTTATTAATAAAATTTGATCTACTGAACCATCACTCACCCTCGTGCCAAATCCAGTCAGTATGTGTGGTAAAAATGACAAAACCTGCTCGGCTGTAATCAGGCGTTGCAGCACACCTGTGACATGCTATGGGTCTCAGGTGGTATCCCAATGATGAAGCATGCCACTAACTTGGCTGGTGGGTGAGGGATCTTTTTAACATAACTTAGGTGTGTTTCTTTTTTTTCACAATTTTAGTGTATGGAACATCACAGAAGTATGTGGAAACATTAAAATGATATGTTACAAAATTTCCTGTTTTGGGGGGAGGGGGCACCTGTGTTTTTGGTCCCAGGTGCCTTCATCTACTGGAAACCTACCAAACCCAGACATTTTTTTAAACTAGACACTCCAAGGAGTCTAAGGAGGTGGGGCTTGCGTGGATCCCCCAACATTTTCTTGCCCAGACTCCTCTGTAAACCTCAAAATTTAGTTTAAAAAAGCATATTTTCCTGACTTTTTTTGTGGGATCACCACTCCGGCCAAAAATCCTACTCACCAGCGTTCCCCTCTCCCAAGTAAAATGATACCTCACTTGTGTGGGTCCCCAAAGCAGAGTCAGCCTAAAGATGTATAAAAGAAAAATATGTGCTTATCAACTCGCTGTGCTATCCCCTCAATCTCTACAGGTTTTTGGCCTTTTTCTGTTGCAGGGACCTGGGCCCCACACAAGTCAGGTATCATTTTTATCAGGAGACTTGGGGGAATGCTGGATGGAAGGAAATGTGTGGCTCCTTCCAGGTTCCAGAACTTTCTGTCACCGAAATGAAAATAAAAAGTGTTTTTAGCCACATTTTGAGGTTTGCAAAGGATTCTGGGTAATAGAACCACCTGGAGAGAGCCCCACAAGTCACCCCAACTTGGATTCCCCTATGTGTCTAGTTTTAAAAAATGCACAGGCTTGGTAGGTTTCCCTAGGTGTCGGCTGAGCTAGAGGCCAAAATCCACAGGTAGGCACTTGCAAAACGGAGCTCTGTTTTATTTGGGAAAAAGTGATGTGTCCACATTGTGTTTTGGGGCATTTCCTGTCGCGGGCACTATGCCTACCTACACAAATAAGGTATCATTTTTATCGGGAGACTTGGGGGAACGCTGGGTAGAAGGAAATTCGTGGCTCCTCTCAGATTTCAGAATGTTCTATCACCGAAATGTGAGGAAAGTGTTTTTTGCGCCAAAAACATCACTTATACAACATCCACGCACCTCAAAGAACACACACCACCACAACACATCACACAGCACAACAAACGTCACTTCACACATCACCCACACCACATTATGACACCTCAAAGACACCCCAGGTTTTCTCAGGAGGAGCTCAGGGTCATGGTGGAGGAAATCATCCGGGTAGAGCCACAGCTATTCAGATCACAGGTGCAGCAGACATACATTGCTAGGAAGATTGAGCTATGGCGGAGGATTGTCGACAGGGTCAACGCAGTGGGACAGCATCCAAGAACACGGGATGACATCAGGAAGAGATGGAATGACCTACAGGGGAAGGTGCATTCTGTGGTATCCAGACACCAGGTAGCAGTACAGAGGACCGGCGGTGGACCCCCACCTCCTCCCCCACAACTAACAACAGGGGAGGAGCAACTATTGGCGATCATGCATCCTGAGGGCCTCGTAGGAGTAGCAGGAGGGCTGGCCTCTGGTAAGGCAAATCTTTACTACTATATCCCTCCACCCTACCTGCATGCTATCACAAACTCCTAGCCCAACCCTCACACACATCACCCCAACACCTCACTGATACCCCACTATCATAATCCACACATCCCAAAACCAAGCCCTGCATGTTACACCAATGCATGGACACCCATCACCAAAGCATGTCCAGTACAGATACTCACCCAGGCCCCAAAATCACCAATCACACAAGGGCAAAGACAATAAGGCAAGCACAGGAGTAGAGAGTAACTCACACATTGCACAAGATGGCACACACAGATACAATAACTACGCATTTACACCCCAACTGGACTCATACCCAACATCAACGGACAGGAGATGCCAGACATATCCAGTCCCCCCACAGAAGAGGCCCACAGTGACAACAGCAGCTCTCCACACCTGGATCAAGATGACCAGCCTGGCCCATCAGGGACCTCTGTACAGTCTGTTCCCATGCCACTGTCACAAACCACCACTGAACCTCCCCCCTCAGGAAACACCACCACAGCACCCACCCAGCTGGCCCATCCCTCTGTCCCCCGGATACGTCAATCAGCAGTGTGTCCACCACTGCAGGGACCCCAGGCAAACCCACTAACCCAAGACAATCAGGGACCTGGGGTCAGAGGCAGTGGGCACACGGTTCAGGGGACAGAGGCACAGGATAACAGGGAAGTTGGGAGGACTGCTGTGCAACAGGGGGTGGACAGGCCCAGGGAACCCACTCTCCACGAGGCACTCTCCAACATCATGGGACCATACCACCATTCCCAGGAGACCATAGGCACGGTACTGCCCAAGTTTCAGGAGACCCAGTGGCTGCAGGAGGAACAGTATCTGGGTTCATTAACACCACCCTGGTCACCATTGCAGGGGTGCTGGCAGACATGGCCAACACCATCAGGGAAACAGTCGCACACCAATGGGCCCCTGACACTAGCCTGAACGATGAACAGCCCTCCACCTCTGCTGGTGCTAGTGGACAGGAGGTCCCGCCACAGGACCAACAGGCCACCAGCACCCCACTCCCTGCAGAAGGAGAACCAGCCCGCAAACGGTCCCTGAGATCAAGGAACAAGACAGAGAACATTGACAAGACCCCCACCAGGAAATAAGACTCTCCTGATTGTCACCCTTCTGTTCCACTATGTCACCCTGACAACCTTAAACTGCCATTACTCCACTTCCTATGCCCCCTTCGACAATGCACCTGTGATACCAATAGACTGGACTCCACTATGGACATTCCTTCACCATCACCCCAGCCCATTGCACAGCCCCCTCCACTTATTAGCACAGAAATAAACACCCTTGAATCACAAATCTTTCTGGAGTCAGGCTGTACTTTCACAAATGTGTTATTGCAACCTCTCAGAAAAATAGCAATGTCAATGTTCATTTCACATTCCAATGTTCGACAGTTGTTGGGCAGCAGTAAACATAGCAGAAGGGAGAAAGTGGTACCCAGATCTGTGAAATGGAAAGCCAAAGTGAACTGTCAGGGTCCATACACAGAGTTAAACAGGCAGAATCATGCAATGTCCTACTGTAGTCTGATATGAGAGGAGCAGTGCTAGTCTCTTACCTGTGCCTCACTCGAAGTATTGCATGATAATGTTGTTTCGTTGTCTATATCGTCTTCTTCTGCCTCCTCTTCTTCACTGTCCACAGGCTCCACAGCTGCCACAAGACCAACATCAGGCCCATCCTCCTGCAGAAAAGGCACCTGGCGTCGCAAAGCCAGGTTGTGCAACATACAGCATGCCACGATGATCTGGCACACCTTCTTCGGTGAGTAGTATAGGGAGCCACCTGTCAGATGGAGGCACCGGAACCTGGCCTTCAGGAGGCTGAAAGTCCGCTCTATTATCCTCCTAGTTCGCCCATGTGCCTCATTGTAGCGTTCCTCTGCCCTTGATCCTGGGATTCCTCACTGGGGTCAGTAGCCATGACAGATTGGGATAACCAGAGTCACCTGCAAATATCGAGGGACAACTATTAGAGACACACCAACCCTTAGTGGCTCTCCCATACCCAGACACCTATTTAAACTGTGTGGGTAACTTGGGCTCACCTATTACCTCCGGAGTTGCCCCATCACATAAGGGATGCTGCTATTCCTCAAAATGTAAGCGTCATACACTGAGCCAGAATACTTGGCATTCACATAGGAGATGTATTGGTCTGCCAAACACACCATCTGCACATTCATGGAATGGTAGCTTTTGCGGTTTCTGTACACCTGTTCATTCCTGCGTGGGGGGACAAATGCTATATGTGTACCATCAATTGCACCAACGATGTTGGGGATATGTCCCAGGGCATAGAAGGCACCTTTTACTGGTGGCAAATCCTCCAGCTGAGGGAAAACGATGTAGCTGCGCATGTGTTTCAGCAGGGCAGACAACACTCTGGACAACACGTCAGAGAACATTGGCTGTGACATTCCTGATGCCATGGCCACTGTTGTTTGAAAGGACCCACTGGCCAGGAAATGGAGTACTGACAGGACCTGCACTAGACAGGTCCACCAGGGGTCTGTATACTGGAGGACAACGCCATCTCATCATCGGCCCCAGTGGACGTGCCCTATGAAGGAGAAGGGTGAGCAGAGGGTCATACACCACATAGGTTTCACAAGGGTGTTTTCAACAATTGTGATGTAATCGGTGTGTGGCGCTGTCTGTCCGTATTCCTGCACAAAAGTGATGTGACGCAGTTAGTTGCCCTGCCAGGTGGCCCCCTGAAATGGCGACTGCCTGACCTGTAAGGAGGGACAAGGGGAAATGAGGTAATTCCGTTGGCGTTGTGCATCGTCGCGGTAGGCGGACGAAGACCGTGGCGCAATTCAGCATTGGTTATCATTGGCCCCTATGGGTTCCAGGAGCCAATGGCGCTGTACGTCGGCGGTGACGGTACGCACCGCCGTGGACGTGACCGCCATTTTCTATCTGTTCACTCACTTGATACCTGACCTTCAACAGGAGAGGACCTACACTGCAAATGCTGCTGTGACCTCAGTCTGGAAGCGACAATGGCTACAGTGTCTGGGGAAAGGGCCCCTGCCTTCACCGCAGAGGAGTGGGACAACCTGGTGGCTGGGGTCCTCCCCCAGTATACGCTTCTCTACGGTACTCCAGATAAACAGGTGAGTACACTCTGAGCATGATGGATGGGACATGAATGTAAGGAGTGGCGTGGATGAAAAATACAGGGGGGGTGGGCAGAGGCCAGCATGTGAGGATGGTCAGTGTATGTGTATCTGGGCCAGGGTGGGAAGTTGTGGCCAATGAGTAAGAAGAACCAGACGGGGGAGTAAATCCATTCTTACTTCACTTTTCCTCTAGGTCAGCGCCCACCAGAAGAAGGGTATTTAGCGTGCCAACGCCAAGGAAGTGCGGACCCTGGGGGTCCACCATAGATGGAGAACCCACTGCCGCAAAAGATGGGAGGACCTGCGCCGCTGGAGCAAGAAGACAGCGGAGGCCCAGCTGGGGATAGGCCTCCCAACGTGGAAGGGGTGCCCGTCGCACCATGACCCCCCTGATGTACCGGATCCTGGCGGTGGCATATCCTGAGTTGGATGGGCACTTGAGGGCATCACAGCAGCCACAAGGGGGTGAGTACAGTCTCATTCAGCTGACTCTGTGCATTCTATGAGGTGCCTGGGTAGGGGGGAGTGGGCTGTGGGTTCCCCTAGGCAGGGCAAACGTGCCAGGGTAGATCCATTGTTAGGCAGGCTCAGTGGCACTCCAAACCCAATAGTGGTGGTGGCCATATACACATAGTCAGGCTCCTGTGGGTTCCAGGTGTGCATCCAATGGGTCTAGGCACAGTCCCCCATGGCATGTGATTTCCCCTGAACTGTTACTGCATGGCCTAGTGCATAGGGCTGCTCCCTGTGGGTTGTGTCCGCCAACAGTGGTGTTGTTGCAGGCATGTGTCTCTTCTGTCTTTCCTCCCCTTTTTGTTTTGTCACCCTATCCTTGTGTGCATTAGCATCATCTGGTGGAGGAGCATTGGCACTGGAGCAGAAGGGAGCTGCAACCCACATGAGCCAGGAGGGTGAATGTATGGTGTCTGAAGGCACCAGTGTGACGGAGGGCGAGGGGAGCTCCATGACGGGGACAGGAGGAGACACCAGCGACAGCGAGTCCTCCTCTGATGGGAGCTCCCTTGTGGTGGCGGGCACCTCTGTGCCCACCGCATCAACAGGTACAGCCGCCACCCCCCTACCAGCACCGCCCTCCCAGCAGCCCATCAGCGTGTTTCACGTGCCCGCTCACCCAGGAGGGTTGGCATCTCCTTCTCCCCAGGCACCTCAGGCCCTGCCCCGTCAGCCCTGCTGCCCTCAGTGAGGAGGCTATTGACCTCCTGAGATCCCTCACTTTTGGGCAATCAACCATTTTAAATGCCATCCAGGGTGTCGAGAGGCATTTGCAGCAAACAAATGCATACATGGAGGGCATTCATTCTGGCGTGATAGCCCAACAGAGAGCATTTCAGACTCTGGCCTCAGAACTGATGGCAGCCAGCCATTGTCCCTGTGTCCAGCCTCCCCCCTACAACTTCCACTACCCAGACCCAATCCCGTCTACCTCTGCCTATCCCAAGCACACCATCAGACCAGCATGCCACTCATCAACACACAAGAGTGGACATGGCAAATATAAGCACCACACATTCCACAGGCACTCACACAAGCACCATCCCCATGCAGATACACCAACATCCACTGCCTCCACTGTGTCCCCCTCTTCCACGTCCTCCTCCTCCCTCCCAGTCTCGTCTCCACTCACACCTGCATGCACTACATCCTCAGCCACTACCTCCATCACCAGCACGCCCATCACAACACACCGCTCACGTGCAATCACCACCCCCACTTCCATTCACACTTCCCCTGTGTCCTCTCCCAGTGTGTCTGTGAGTCCTCCTCCCAAACTACACAAACGCAGGCACACACCCTCTCAACAGCCATCCATCTCACAACAGCCTCCAGCCCATGCACCCTCACCCAACCTTGGCGGACGTGCACCTCCTACAACCACTACCTCTTCCTCAACTCCCAAACCCCCTCCATCTTCCCATCCCAGTGTATCTAAAAATATTTTCCTCGCTAACTTTGACCTCTTCCCTGCACCTCCCCCATCCTTCCCGTAGGGCCAGGATGTCCAGATCCCAGCCCAGCACCTCAGCCACGAAATCCTCGAGCACTGTGGTCCCTGCAAGTCCAGTAACATTGCGGGCAGCACCCATCAGGGCTGCCAGTGTGCCAACTAGTGAGGCCAAGGATCACCCTATTCCGCCACCTGCCAAGGTGAAGAAGGGGCCCACATGGCGTAGGGAAAAGCCGCACCAACCAGCCAGCAAGGCTTCCTCCAGGACAAAAGAGGACAGTGCCAAGGTCCCAGCTGCGACTTCCAAGGTGGGGAAGGGACACAAGGCTAAAGGAAGTCAGCTCAGGGCACGGAGCCTCCGGGTGAGGGACTGGTGTCACCCCTTCTGCAAGACAGAACAGCAACCTGTACGGCGGTGGCCACTGCTACAACCACCGCCACCTGCACCGCCACCTGCACTTCTGCTGCCTCTGCTACAGTCAGCCGTCCGAGGCTGCAGGAGACGTCCTGCTGTCTCCCTCCACAGTTGCTGACACATGCACCACCGGCAGCATCTCCGCCGCAGACACCGCCGCAACCACCGCCACCTGCCCCGCGACGTGCTCAGACAATGCCACCACAGCCGCCATGAACATCATCCCCAGTGAGCAGTCATCTGAGGCTGCAGGAGACGTCCTGGACCCTGCACACACTACATGAGGCACCACAACTAGCACTGGCTGTACCAGCAGTTGGCAGGCAAAGTCACCACAGGGTGGAGTGTGTCTCTGCCTCCATGGAGTATCATGCTACCTGTTCCCTGGCTCTGACACCCTGGTGAGGGAATGGGAACTGCCACACACCATGTGCAGCACTCTGGGTACAAAGCCCCATCCAGAACCAGTGGAGAAAAGCATCCACTACCCCAGTCTTTGGCAGGATGAAGCACTCTGGGCACAAAGCCCCCTCCAGAACCACTGTTGAAAAGCTCCCACTACCCCAGTCCTTGGCAAGATGAAGCACTCTAGGCACATGGCCCCCTCCAGAACCAGTGGAGAAAAGCATCCACTCACTCTATCCTTGGCAGGATGAAGCACTCTGGGCACAAAGCCCCCTCCAGAACCAGTGGTGAAAAGCATCCACTACCCCAGTCCTTGGCAGGATGAAGCACTCTGGGCACAAAGCCCCCTCCAGAACCAGTGGAGAAAAGCATTGACTGCCCCAGTCCTTGGCAGGATGAAGCATTCTGGGCACAAAGCCCCCTCCAGAACCAGTGGAGAAAAGCATCCACTAGAGAGACTGTGGCCTTTCAGTCCCCAGGACCAATCAGTGGGCAAACCACCCACTTGAGAGTCTTGAGAGACTGTGGCATTGCACTCCCCAGGACCAATCAGTGGGCAACCCACCCACTTGAGAAACTTGAGAGACTGTGGCATTGCACTCCCCAGGAGCAAGCAGCGGGCATGGAGTCCCCTCGTGGAGCAGTGGCGTCGTCCTATCATCCGGCTCAGGTGCCCCCCCCCCTCCCCTTCCTCCTGAGGTGCCTTTTCGCCCATGTATTTTGGGACCACTGGTCCACGTACAATGAATGGAACACTATCCGGACTTGTGTAGTTGCTGTACATATTTGTATATATTGATCTTTTACAGACCTGTTGCCCTATCTGGATTTTCAATGATTGCACTCATTACAATCATTTCATTTGATCCTCGCGTTCTTCCAGAGGGTTACAGGGTATATATGTAATGTTGATGCATATATTTATGTGTATGGTGTTGGGGGTGAGGGTGAGGGTGGGGGTGGGGGTGTTGCATGTTGCGGATGTGTGTCACTCTCTTTTTACTCCCCCCCTCCCCTGTGTGCTAGGTGCACTACTCACCGTGGTCGTCGCCGCCGTCTTTGATGTTCCTGGTAGAACAGGAGGTAAACCAACATTGGTAACACCTGTAGTTCGGGCTCCATGAAGTCCTGGTTCCTCGATGGGTGTCGAGAGGTGAGTGGGTTCCGTTCCAAGTACTGTTTCTGCCATGCTTTTGATGGCGTTGGTACCGCCCCGGAAAAGCTGGCGGATTGGTTCCTTGTAATACAGTGGACGGTACATTGCCTTCTGCCTGTCTGTTGGCGGTTACCGCTGCGGTGTTTGTTTCTACCGCCGTGGCGGTCGGTGTGTTAAAGTGGCTGTCTGTGTTGGCGGTTTCCGCCATGGTCATGATTGGATTTGTTTTCCGCCGGCCTGTTGGTGGTATTACTGCTGCCTTAACACCAACCGCCAGGGTTGTAATGAGGGTCTATATGTCCTAACTTAACCATACACTGCATCCTGCCCTTGGGGCTACCTAGGGCCTACATAAGGGGTGCCTTACATGCAAGAAAAGGGAAGGTTTTAGGCCTGGCCAGTGGGTACACCTACAAAGTCGAATTTACACTTAAAACTGCACACACAGACACTGCAGTGGCAGGTCTGAGACGTGATTACAGAGCTACTTATGTGGGTGGCACAACCAGTACTGCAGGCCCACTAGTAGCACTCGATTTACTGGCCCTGGGCACCTCTAGTGCACTTTACTAGAGACTTACTAGTAAATCAAATGTGCCAATCATGGATAAGCCAATTACATATACATTTTGTAAAGGAGCACTTGCCCTTTAGCACTGGTTAGCAGTGGTAAAGTGCCCAGAATAACAAAAACAGTAACACCAGAGTCCAGCACACATCAGCAACCTGGGGAACAGAGGCAAAAAGTTAAGGGAGACACCCTCCAAACTTGCAACCAGCTGCCAATTTTCTGAAGCTAGCAATACAGTTGTGTAGTCTTTCATCTGACTTGCATGCTCAAGCCAAAATGATATCTTTCAAGGATAGTGCTTACTCTTGGTAGGCAATTCAAGTCTAGTTGTCTTATACAAATGTCATATTCCTTTAAATGTATTACTTCCTCTTAACTTAATTGTAGTTCATTTTCAAATACCTCTAGACCTTCAGCCCCTAAACAGTGTGTAAACATGTGTACTTTCGTTATGCACTTACGTTTGAGCCACATACTCTTGTGCAATTTGTAAATATTGGTTTCGTTTGTTCGATTTGATGTTTGATTTGTCTAGGCTAGTGAGAACAAAAGGTGGTGGTGTAACAGAGTGCATTGTTCTTCAGTTTGTCTACGTTTGTTCGCTTTTTTCTTTTTTTACTCACAGTATGTCATTACACAGTGGAAAAAAATGCAACACCACCGCTGATACCATGGGGTAATTTCCACTAAATTAATCTGTATTTGAATCAATTCATAAATAACTTAATGGATTCACCCATCACATACTACTTTGACAGGCTTGAGTAGGGTGTGTCTGTCACCACTGATGTTCTCTTGTTATACCTTTAAAATCACTTGCAATGCCCTTCCGAGCACCATGCCAAGAGACACTATACAATGCCTTCACGTTGTTTTTTTAAACAAAGCTTCACTAATTCTATTTTTTTTAATTACTGTGGCAATGTGAGTGCAGCGATGCAGTAGTGCTCATGGCCAACTAAAGAGCACTTGACGACACTGTAATACTCTGATGTCTGTTTCAAAACGGCAGCATGCTAGCATCAGCGTACCGCTTCATTGCGTTATGAACTGACCCTGCCTCTGGCATCTGGCAAATTCTTCCAACTTCTCTTCTGTACATGAGTGAGTGACTGCCACATAAGCTATATCTGTGAGTCTACTTTCACCTGGACTTGCCAGACCTTCTGATGACTATTGCAGCAATGTCACTTTGTTCAAGCCTTGATTAACCTCTTCCTCAGTTTGCGTTCATGAATCGCGCCACAACCAGTCTGAGATTATCTCTCCAGATGTGACCAAGTTAAGAACTTGTTGTAGCTGTGTAATTTCCACAGGTAGCCGAGAAAAACTGCTATTTGCAGTTTTACAACGTGGACATGTCTTGCAAATTTTCAGTGTAGACATGTCCTTCCTATGCCATACTAGCCTCGTCACCAATGTGGTAATGTTTGATGAATCTCTCTAAAGAAGACAGCACAAAGGTAAGTCATTATCAGGATGTTTATTGCACCCTTGACTGTCTAAATCAAACCTAAACTTTCTTTCTCTGCATTCTGTACTGGAAAACATAATGACTGGTTTAAAGGCCCCAAGACGAACATTGAGATACACCACAGTGTCTAAAAAAATATAAATCAAACTGAAGACACAGGGAAGCAGGATGAGCCATACCTAGGTGAGATGCGAGAGGAAGAGTCTCCATTCATGGTAAACGTATGTGTCGAGCATCAGACACCGCACATACATTTTGTGGCGGGGAGTACAAAGGTTTGTCTAGCAGTAAGTGTTTGGAGCAGACAGTGCAGGTCAGAGAGAAGTGCAGCAGCAAAGCACTAATGGGAGTGAAAACGTCCACATGAGAATTGAATTGTTTTTCTGTGTGACTCAATTGAATCCTTTTTCATGAGCCTATTCATTCGAGGCTCCGCTGGAAGACTGTAAATGGGGTTGCGGACACTTTCTATGCTAGAAAACGTACACTCCCATCTATTGGTATCAGTATTCGTAATGAACATTTTTGCTAAAAGAAACCCACACATTCATCCAACCATATCTCTAGTACTCAGGAAAATGAAACCCGGACAAAACAGTCTCTGTTGTTTTTTACTCCTGATACTACTGTTGATGATGATTATTATTATCATCATCATCATCTTCATCGTCATCGTCATCATTAGTAGTAGTGGCAATATAACAATAATAACAACAATAACGTTATTAATGATGCTAATAATGACTATAAAAATGTTAATACTACTACTGCTACTACTACATCACTATTACTACCGAAAACAACATTAATAATCATAATAGTATAGTGCCACAATATGAATTTTATTTTACAAAATAGGGTGTCCTTAGGTGCCAATAACAGGTGTTAACATTAATCAGCTCAAAAGTATAGTATTTCAGATTATATCCCTGCACTGAGCAGCTTTTATTTAAAGTGATAGTTTAAAATGTAAAATGTATTAAAATGTATTCATGCCTCCCCAACCAGTCTACAAAGCCAATAGTGAAATCAGGGGCCATTGAGCTTGTAATGTGTACCCTCGATGTGGCCTAGATTCTTATTATAGATGAAGCAACTTTATTGTCTGAGAAACCAAACATAATTATGAAGGTTTATGTCACCCTTGTGCCTTGCAAGGGGGCACAAGGGTAACACAGATTTATCAAGCCACACATGGCCCCCTTGCGTGGGTCTGCATGGCTTGATAAATCCAATGTAGGGCAAATCTCTATGTTGCATTACTCTGCCCCAGGGAGGTGTTTCATGGTTGGAGCATGGGTGTTCCCATGCATGCACCCATGAATTTTGGTGTGTTCCCACATTTACCATTACAGGTAGACCTGGGGATGCTGAAAAGTGTTATGATTCTTCAGTGGAGATGTAACAAGGAGAAATATGTTTATTTCTCTTTGTTTTTTCTTCTTTCTATGTGTGCTGCATTCCACATCCTGCAGAAAATATAGAAAGGGAAAAAAGCCTCAAAGGATTGCTTTTGTGCAGGAAGGTGTCTCTTTCTGCACAAAAGCAATCCTGTCTGCAATGCAGGCACCCTTGCACCATGGTGCTAATAAGCACATTATGCGCCAGCACAGGGAAAAGACAGGAATGTGTTGTATAATGTAAAATACAGTTAATTCCTGTCCTATCCCTATCATGCAGAACAGCAAGGTGTTTTACTGCATGATTTTTTGATAAATGTGCTCCTTCATATTTTCCTAGGATCATACAATTTGTCCAAGCAGAGAAGACGGCATTGAACCCAGATTTTCTAGTTTCTTAAGTGCAATTCAGCTACGGGTATGTCTTTCTCTTGCTTGTTTTACATCAAAGGTCACTGTTGTGTGGCTAATTCTTGGGGTATGAGGTTAGAACAAGGGAGGCAGGCAGAGGCCACATGAAAGCTCAGCTTGTTTTGGGCAAGAGGGTCCAAGAAGAACTCAACCTGAGCCAGAGCCAGTCTCAAGCCTTCAGTGGCTCACCCATCTCAAAGACTGGGCCTGATAAAGTGTCCTACAAATATGTGTGAATAAGCAGGCACAGCGGAGGAAACAGATCTGTTTGGGCCCCTGCCTGCCACCCACTACACTTTACTATGTTGCTTGCAGCTTTAAGTGTGTGAAGCCCTGCCTGGTGTCAGATGGGGCAGTAACTAGGGAGGTCTGTAAAATAGATCCCCATTGGGTACTACATTCATGAGCTTTACATGTAACAACAATTCATTCTCTAATTCTCAGTAATGACTAAAGAAAGTGTTAAGGTAACTCATAATAGCAATGCAGTTCCCATTTCCATTTCATTTTTCCTGAATCTTGCATTCTCCAAGGGTATTTTATTATTACAAATTGTGAACAATTGGGGTGTTGGTTGACTAGGGGGTGAGCCTGGTCAAGCAGCAACTAGGATTCTTGTCAGGGTAAGGTCAAACAACTCCCAAATTAACCTGTGCTCACCCTTTGGTAGTATGGCACAGAGCAATCAGGCTTAACCACAAGGCAATGTGTAAGGTAGTTGTGCAACACTTCAAACAATCAAACAGTGAAAACACCACACAAAAAGGATCCCACATCATGTTAGAAAAATAGAACTTAATTTAATAAAACATGAGCAGAACAACAAAAATCTAATCATTAGAACTTGTGTTATGAATTTTTAAAGAATAAACTGTAAAATAGCGCTTGGCAGCAAAAAGCACCAACCGGAGATATCTGGTCTCACTGGACCGGGACAATGGCAAACATTCAGGCTGACCAGAATGGAGCATGGGCCGGCTTCAAGGACCCAGTTAGGTCCGCTGAATAAAAGAACCTGAAATCCTAGTTGTGGAGCTTTGCATGAATCCGAGTCGGACATGCATTGTGTGGGCTCCGGGATACACCAAGGCTATGGTGCGAGGTCCTGTTGCCCCAGCAGCAAGGATCCTGTTTATGCGCCTTGCAATGCAAAGGCCGGTGTCAGGGATGGGTTACGTAGCCAAGGCAAAGCATCAGTTCCAATGAGCAGTGAAGCTATGATGTTTAGCTTTGTTGTTGAGACTTCCGTCAACGTGGGATGTGAGGACCTGCTCCAGGGAAGCAAAGTCTTTTATGCACAACCAAAGGGCAGCAAACAACACATCAGCACAGCAAAGCAGGAGTCCAGCAGAGTGGCATTCCTTTAGCAGCACAGCAGCCCTTTTTCCTGACAAAGTATCCACAGGTCCAGAAGCTGAAGTGGTGGTGTGTGAATTCTATTTCTTATATCCATGGTGCCTTTGATGTGGGGGAGGCTTCGAAGACATGTCTGTAAAGTGCACAGATGTCCTGCCTTCCCTGCCCTGGCTTCAGACTAACTACAGGGGTATGCAATCCTCTTTTTGGAGATAGGACACAGCCTATTCAAGTGTAAGTGGGGCTGGGCCCATCCTGCCTAGAATGGCCCATCAAGTCGCACCTAAACTCCAATTGTGTGTGGTTGTCTAAGGGGAATAAACATGGTTCATCTGCCAGCTACACCCAGTCATGTGACCAGAGACAGATGTCAGGCACCAAACGTCGAAGGCAAGAAAATGCCAACTTTCTAAATGTGCCATGTTCCGAATTGCAATTTAAAATCTGACTTCCCTATAAGTTAGAATTTTAAAATGTGGTTCCAGAGACACCAAACTTGAAGGGATAAACTCTTCCCATTTGGAAATTACACTTACAAAGTGTAGTGCGGTAACTCCAATGTTATCCTATGGGAGAGATAAGCTGTGAAATAGTGAAAAATGAATTTAAAGGTTTTTCACTGCCAGGACACGTAAAACTTAAAGGTGCATGTCTAACTTTTTAAATACACTGCACCCTGCCCTTGAAGGCTGTGGAGGGCCTACTTTAGGGTTGACATATGTATTGAAAAGGAAGGTATGGGCCTGGCAAAAGGCTTTTCTTGCCAGGTCAAAATGGCACTTCAAAACTGCATACACAGGCTCAGCAATGGCAGGCCTGTGATATTTGAAGAGCTATATAGGTGGAGGGGGTAAACTCTTCCCATTTGGAAATTACACTCATAAAGTGTAAAGAGGTAACTCCAATGTTATCCTATGGGAGAGATAAGCTGTGAAATAGTAAAAAAAAATAATGGAAAGGTTTTTCACTACCAGGATATGTAAAACATAAAGGTGCATGTCTAACTTCTTATATACACTGCACCCTGCCCTCGAGGGCTGTTGGGAGCCTAACTTAGGGGTGACTTATATGTATTGAAAAGGAAGATGTGGGCCTGGCAAAAGGTTTTTCTTACCATGTCGAAATGGTGGTTAAAAACTGCATACACAGGCTCGGCAATGACAGGCCTGAGATGTTTGAAGGGCTATATAAGTGGGTTGTACAATCAGTGCTGCAGACCCAGTACTAGCATTTAATTTTCAGGCCTTGTGCAATTTACTAGGGACTTATAATTAATTAAATATGCAAATTGGGAATTTGTCAATGTTACAATATTCTGGGGAATGATCGCGAGCACTTTAGTGCTGGTTAGCAGTGCTAAGGTTTGCAGAATACTGAGGCCAGCAAAAAAAAAGTCAGGAGAAACAGGACATCTGAATGCAAATAGTCAAGGGAAAACCACACCAAGGATGTCAGATCTAACACATACGTTGTATTTCTCTAGTTTTTTCATGCATCATATAACTCTGATTTGAACCAAGTTGCTGCTAGCTATGAGGGTGTGATCCAGTTGTGGCTGAGTGTTCATTACAGGGCACAAATGAGAGATCTGGAGATGAGTGTGACGGTGGTGTGATTTTCTTACAGTACCTGGCAGTATGTTACAAAGGTTATAAAGGTGTGTAGACACCTTGGCACATGCAATCCTTGGCCGCTCTGCACAGTGCACAGAGCAATAGTCACATATGTACCACCTGTAATTGTTATGTTATGGCATAACGTGAAATTTGTACACAGCTGTCAAAATATTGAGAACACCAAAGGAAAATAAAATGCAGTTCTTAAAGGTATGTGAGGTATGTGTATGTGGGCATGTTGAAGTGAGCAGAAAAAGATAGTGGCAGATGGTGTGAAGAGGAAAACGATGGAAGATGGAAGATTTCCGAAAGATGATGGGAAGAAATATAGTAAATGCCAAATGCTGTGTTGTAGACATACTTTGTAAAGCACATATGTTTAGTTTTCTTGTTTTAAGCTGCACCCTTAATTACATTGGCTAAGCTTGTTTGAAAGGAATCCTAGTTACACTTATTTGCTAATGCCCTTTTGGAGACTACTCACCTTCCTCATCCCAGCTAAAGCACTGGTTTCTTGGGATGATGTTCACAGGGATGTGATCAACTCTCAGCATTAAAGCTTCACTGCCCTTTCAGACCTTAAGTGTTGTAAATGCACAGTTGGGACAAAGTGCTTCAGCAACTGAAGTTGGCTCCTAAATTATATGTTCCCCATTGCAGCATCGGCTTTCCTCTCTATAAATCTCTTTGTGCATATGAGACGTATGAGAAATAGCATCTGCGTGCTAATTATTTTATCTTTTACTGTTGGTTCCTAACATAATCCAGTATTGTTCACTTTCATCTGGTTCAAGACAGGCCTTCAAAGCCCCTAGCACTGCACTTCCCACTTCCCACAGGCTCTGCATGGACTGTCACCTATCTGCCTCTGTAGGTTGACAGTGGGTCATGGGGCCAGTGTGTGTGGTTGTTCCATGTCTAGACTAAGAATAGCAGCGCAAACATGTACACTTTATGGACAGCTCAATAGCATCCCAAAGATTAGTTCTAATGGCTCTTCATGCTGTTTCGTTCTAAAGCTCTGTAAACAATGAATGTTCTGATTAACCAGAGCACTTGCTCAGTACAGTTACATGAAGTAACAATTGCATGTGTAACCTTCGAAATGGAACGTACATGTCAACAAAATGGCATTCATCATTCTGAGATGGCTCACTGTTCCTCTTTCTTTTATGAGCCTTTCTTACAACTGTCAGTGGTCAAGTCACAGTGGTATGCCAAAGACATCATGTTTGTCAGTACAGAGGGGGTCATTCTGACCCTGACGGGCGGCGGAGGCCGCCCGCCAGAGTTCCCCCCTCCGAAATACCGCTCCGCGGTCGAAAGACCGCGGAGGGTATTCTAAGTTTTTCCCTAGGCTGGCGGGCGGTCGCCAAAAGACCGCCCGCCAGCCCAGGGAAAAACTCCCTTCCCACGAGGATGCCGGCTCGTAATCGAGCCGGCGGAGTGGGAAGGTGCGACGGGTGCTGTTGCACCCGTCGCGTATTTCACTGTCTGCCAGGCAGACAGTGAAATACTTGTAGGGGCCCTCTTACTGGGGCCCCTGCAGTGCCCATGCCACTGCCATGGGCACTGCAGGGGCCCCCAGGGGCCCCGTGACCCCCCCTACCACCATCCGGTTCCCGGCGGGCGGACCGCCGGGAACTGGATGGCGGTAGGGGGGGTCGGAATCCCCTCGGCGGCGCAGCTAGCTGCGCCGCCTTGGAGGATTCCAAAGGGCGGCGGTACACTGGCGGGAGACCGCCAGTGTTGCCGGTCCGACCGCGGCTTTACCGCCGCGGTCGGAATGCCCTTGGGAGCACCGCCGGCCTGTCGGCGGTGCTCCCGCGGTCCTCCAACCCGGCGGTCATTGACCGCCAGGGTTGGAATGACCCCCAGAGTCTTTTATTGTTGTGATATGACATCTAAGTGCACATAAGACAACCATCAGTCACTGTGCAGCGTCAGGAGTTTTTATGAGATTCTGTAACAGTTTTTCCCCATCACAGAGATTTATTGTGCTTCAGTGCCCAGCAGGTAGATATACATGCCCTTCAAAGACATTGGGGGTCATTCCGCCGCCCGTCAGGGTCAGAATGACCCCCATTGTCTCTTTTTTTACAGCTCAACAGGTGCACAGGGAGAGCAGCTCCAAATGCAGCAGTGTTAAGTTAATTTTGAAACATCCATACTCATATGGATTCTTCTGGGCACATGTGCATGCTCTCACAAAAGATACTCCCATATGTACACACACATTCATACACACACCACATGCACATGTAGACACAGTGGGGGTCATTCCAACCCTGGCGGTCAATGACCGCCGGGTTGGAGGACCGCGGGAGCACCGCCGACAGGCCGGCGGTGCTCCCAAGGGCATTCCGACCACGGTGGTAAAGCCGCGGTCGGACCGGCAACACTGGCGGTCTCCCGCCAGTGTACCGCCGCCCTTTGGAATCCTCCAAGGCGGCGCAGCTAGCTGCGCCGCCGAGGGGATTCCGACCCCCCCCTACCGCCATCCAGTTCCCGGCGGTCCGCCCGCCGGGAACCGAATGCCGGTAGGGGGGGTCGCGGGGCCCCTGGGGGCCCCTACAAGTATTTCACTGTCTGCTTGGCAGACAGTGAAATACGCGACGGGTGCAACAGCACCCGTCGCACCTTCCCACTCCGCCGGCTCGATTACGAGCCGGCATCCTCGTGGGAAGGGAGTTTTTCCCTGGGCTGGCGGGCGGTCTTTTGGCGACCGCCCGCCAGCCCAGGGAAAAACTTAGAATACCCTCCGCGGTCTTTCGACCGCGGAGTGGTATTTCGGAGGGGGGAACTCTGGCGGGCGGCCTCCGCCGCCCGTCAGGGTCAGAATGACCCCCAGTGACTTTTAATCCACCCATAACCGCAAACTAACCATCAAACATCCTTGCACAAATGCCCATCAATCCACAGACATTTTCCTTTCACATGTTTTTCACGTGTATTTCCTTTCATGTGTATTCTCTATTCATCTACGCATCCATCTCTACACACAAATTTGGCCTTTATTTAAAGTGGGAGAAAACCCTCCCTGCCTCCCACTCCCCCAATTGTCCACAAACTGACACAACTCCTCCGACTCACCCAATTGCCCACCAACTGACAGAACTATCCACTCTCCATCCAATTTCTCATGTATTTATACAGCCATTCACCTCTGCACACATAAAGTAACATGACATGACACATGTTTTTCTAAGCAGATGTTTATTACTTGGGGCATTGTGGGGCTGACATAACAGACGTCTATACTCAGTCATCCAAAAGTAACCATTTTCCTTACTGAACCATCCATGCACTTTCCAATCCATTTAACTATACTGAAATATACGTATGAGATATGCAATGATTTTAGGCAAGGGTGTTAGCGTTGTGCTCTACCTGTTACTTGAAAGAGAAGGCTTAGCTAATACTTCTAGAGTGTTTCCTGCTCTGTTGCAGTAGGATGCTTGCACTACTTCTCCACTGTCTGGAAAGGAAGCTTCTCTTGCCGTTACCATGCTGTACCTGATGACGCTTGCATTTCTGAGCATTATGTACATGCTCCATTACAAGTGGCATACTGGGCTGCTATTGTGTGATCCATTCTTTGTTATACGCCTTCTGTGAAGAAGGGAAGCTTGTCAACTGATGCACATGGATTTTCTGTTCTGTGAGAGAGAAAACTGTGCCCTGCTAATGCCTAGCAGTGTCTGTTGTGTGAGTGATGCTTGCATCACCAATGGTATGTTGTACCCATGCTGTGAGGGAGAGAAGCTTGCACTCTCATGTTTCAGAAGTATTAATCACACTCACTGTTCTGCATCTGTTTGTTACTGCCATGCGAATTTGGCTGTGGGTACCACCTTTCTCAGAGAAAGATACTGGACATTTTGGTGTATTCCAAAGTAATACAAAGGTCAGGAGTTAGTAATTAAATATCAGCTAGTTTAAAATTCCCTGTATTCCTTTTTTAACAAGACAATTCCGCCTATGTTTGGATTGAAAATATTTATGAGTAGTGTAGACAACTCTAAAATACGTTTTCATCTTATAGTTGCTTCTTTTTATTTAAAGGATTTATCTGAGTTGGCATGAAAATAGTGACTATGCCAATACTCACAGTTCTAGTCCCCTTAAAATAGGTTTGATGGATAATAAATCTGCACAAGAGCATTTTATGGCATGTTAGAGCTCACATTTGAGGTCTCAATAAGTTAGCTTAATCAGCAAAGGACTTCTTTACAGGTATCCTTGCCACTACTTGTCCGCCTCATTTTGCATCTACGTACAGGCCTCTCAAAATCTGCTGCGCAGGGGCATTCTGGTTGGCGGCTCACTTGGAATCAGTGTTCACATACCATCCCCTTCCTGCCTCAGCCTGGTTCCATCTATCCTATCTATTGTTATTTCCCTTCAAGTGGCCACATCCAGGGGCCGTATTATGAATAAGGCACACTTTCCTTGTCTGCACCACGGCACACCTTTTAACCCCTCCCATGCCCAGGACGAGCTGGTCTCATCCAGGCACACGGTTGCCGTGTGCCTGGGATGAGACCAGCTCGTCCTGCACCTGGCCAACGGGGGGAGAGCTAGTGCTCCCCCCGTTGGCCTCCCTCCCACACACCCCAATCGGGGATGGAAGGGGAATCGCTTCCCCTTCCACCCCGACCTCCCCCTCGGCAAACTGATGACGTCAGCGCGCTCACAGCGCGCCATCAACAAATGTTGCCGAGGACGGCTGAAAGCCATTTGCTTTTAGCGCGTCGAGAGAAATGATGTAAAAAAGGTGAATCCTTCACTTTTGGGGGGGGGAACAGACACAGGGGGAAAGGAAAGAGTTTTTACTTTCCCCATGTGCCTGTTTTCAATGGAGTCCTGCTCCACAATCGTGGAGCAGGAATCTTCTAATGGGCACCAGGGATTTTATTTTAGTTTTTTTGGGGGGGCCCTTGGGCAAGGGTCGCTCCCATGGGGGCATTATATCATCCGTGTTTTGGCCCTAGCTGGGAGCCATTTTCTCGGCTGATCTGCCCCCTGGGGGGGTTGAAACCACTAGAAACTAGGGATTATATTGTTAGTAATAATTTTGGGCAGCGACCCCTTAGGTAAGGGTCGCTGACATTGGGGCAATAATTTTGTATATGTTTTGGCCCCCCCTGGGGCTACATCAGCCATGTTTTTGCCGATATCGCCCGGGGGGGGTCGAAACCCACTAGGCCCCTGGGATTGTGTTTTGTGTGTGTGTATTTTGGGTCTTGGGGGCACCTCTTGGGCACGGGTCGTCCCCCCAAATGGGGGAAATTAGTGTTAGCCATTTCTGCCCGCTTGGGGGCAGATGGGCCAATTTTTTTAGACCCATCTGGCCCCCAGAAGGGCAGAAGCCACCAATACACCAGGGAGTTTTTTTTTTGTTTCCCTCTGTTGTTTTGTGCTGGGGGTGCCAGCTTTGGCTTGGGTCGCCCCCCTCAAAGAGGGCACATAGCTGTTGCCCATTTCTGCCCCGCAGATCTGCCTATTGGGGGCAGAATCCACTTAGGCCCCAGGGATCATTTATGTGTGTGTGTGTGTGTGCATTTTTTGTGTGGGGTGGCGGCCCTTTTAGCAAGGGTCACCCCAAAAAGGGTACATTACTAATGGCCATTTCTGCCCCCCTTTGGGGCAGATAGGACTATTCCCCAAGGGGGGAAGACGCCACCAAGACATCAGGGATTTTTGTTGTTGTTCCCCTTAGTGCTTTTGTGCAGGGGGCACCCCCTTTTGCCCCCATTGGCAAGGGTCACCCCCCCAAAGAGGGCACAGAGCTCTTGGCCATTTCTGCCCCACTTCGGGGCAGATCAGCCTATTTTTTTAGGCCCATCTAATACACTTAGGCACCAGGGATCTTGTGTGTGTGTGTGTGTGTGTGTTTTGTGTGGGGTGACAGCCCCTTTGGCAAGGGTCGCCACCCCCAAAGGGGGGCACATTATACCCATCTGCACCCAAGGGGGGGCAGAAGCCACTTAGGCACCAGGGAAAATTTCTAAGTTCTTGGTGGTGGGGTGTTTGGCCGCTGGCGAAGAATTTGTATTTGTGATTATAACAGTTTATTTCTTCTTTTTGTTCTAGTTCAAAGCTTTTGCTTCCTTTGCTGTGTATCTTTGCGGTTTTGGCAGAAGTTGTCCTGCGGTTTGCATAGTTGCATGTTTTAAGTATGTAAAAGCAATTTACTCCAAAGGAGTATTGTTGACATGCATGAATGACATGCTTGTCGGTAGTGTACTAAATGTAGGATTGTGTGTGAATTTGTCCTTAGATCTGTGCACAATGATATTTGTGTTGTCTTATGTCTAATTTGCTTTCTTCTTTTTTCTTTTAAGTGTGATATCGTTGATGATTAGTGTGTCTGTGCGGAGTAGTTGCTGGTGAGTCTAGCTTTTTCAGGCAAGTGAGTGGTATAGTTTTTTAGTACATAACTATTTGTGATAAAGCTACACTTTGTTTATTACTTATTTTAGACAGTGCTGGTTGTTGTTGGCAATCCATTTGTTGTTAGAAATGATCATGGCTAGCCACAGAGTGACCGCTCAGCAGGTTATTGGCATGCTTTTTGAGTCGTCTTCTGACCATGGTTATAAGACTAACTCTGCATCTGAGGCAGAGGAGGAAGTGAGAGATTCTGGAAGTGAGTTTTCTGACCGAGAGGATTCTTCTGATGAGGAAGCCACTCTCAGTGCAGATGAAGGGCCGGTTTTAGAGGAGGACGTTGATGTGCCAAGAGTGCAGCAGCCTGGGGCTGATGGGTTTCCCATTGGAAGACCTTACATCTGGATTGCCCCAAACATGGTGCAGCCACAGTTACCTGCATTTACTGGTCTCCCAGGGTGTAGAGTCAATACAGAAAACATTTTGCATGTCAATTTCTTTCACTTGTTTATGAACGATGTATTTTTGGAAGAGATTGTTGAGCAGACTAATTTGTATGCGGAGAAATATTTGAGGGACAACCCTGCGAGACTTAGGCCTCAGTCTAGAGCTACCCAGTGGGTTCCCACAAAAATGGAAGGGATGAAAATGTTTTTAGGTTTGACTTTTTTGATCGGGTTGATAAGGAAGCTGTCACTGGCTTCTCATTGGTCTACTAGTCCCTTGATGGCAATGGCTATATTTCCTGCAACTATGGCCCGTAATTGCTATTTGCTTCTTCTTCATATGCTGCATTTTAAATGCTTCAGCCTTGCCACGAGATCACCCTGATTGTGACCGTCTTTTTAAGATTAGGCCTGTCCTTGATCATTTTGTAGATTGGTTTTCAGAGGTGTAAGTTCCAGTCTTTGGTCCTGTTCAAGGGGCGTTTGGTTTTTAAGCAGTACATTCCTAGTAAGAGGGCACAGTATGGAATTAAATTGTATATGCTGTCAGAAAGTAGTACAGGAGAAGTGTATAATTTCAGGGCTTACAGGTATTCCAGTATCGACCCTCCTAGTTGTCTGCCACTTTTGGAGTTCGTGAGAAAATTGTGTGGGAACTTAGTTTAACAAAGGTCACCATTTGTACGTAGATAATTTCTACACTGGAGTGCAGTTGTTCAAGGAGTTGTTTAGAGTAGACACTGTTGCTTGTGGCACAATCCATTCTAATCGGAAAGGCTACCCAAGGGAGCTTGTCTGTAAAAAACTTGAGAGGGGACAGTGCAGTGCCTTGCGGAATAATGAGCTGCTAGATCTGACATTTTCAGACAGGAGGGATGTGTACATGCTATCTACCACCCATGATGAGAGTACTTCCCCAGAGACTGTTTGGTGTCAGGTTGCTGAAGTGCGCAAACCTGTGTGCATGTTGGACTACAGTAGGAACATGGGTGGTGTTGATAGAGTAGATCAGAGGTTGGAGCCTTACACTGCTCTTCGTAAGCCTTACGTGGTATGAAAAGCTGGCCCTACATTTATTTAATTTAGCAACTTTTAATGCTTTTATTGTGTTCAAGGATTGTTCACCTGAGTCAAGGATGAAATTTGTTAAATGTCAGGAGTCAGTGATAGAGAGCTTTAATATGGTGGAACAGGAAGAGTTTCTAGAGTAGCAGTGGTGGAGAATGTGGCTAGATTGAAAGATCGCCACTTTCCAGATCACATTCCTCCCAATCCCAAAAAAGACTTGCCCACTAAGAAATGTAGAATATGTGCCCTAAGAGGTATCTGGAGGGAGAGCCGGATGTACTGCCCCGATTGCACTTTAAAGTCTGGGCTGTGTGTGGCCAGCTGTTTCAGGAGTTAGCACACCAAAAAAATGTTGGGGAAATACTGTGAGCGTAAACTGTCTGTTTTATATTTTCAGATGTTCAGTTTCATATTTCTGTCATGTTTCAGTAAGAGCTTTTGTGTTTGTAGTTTTGTACTTATTTTATTATTAGTAAGTGGTTTCTTTGTTGTTTATAAACCAAAAAAAAAGTCATGGCAGTGTGCGTGGGGTGACGCTTGGTTGGCAGTGTGCGTGTGGTGGCGCATGGCTGGCGGTGTGTGTGGAGTGGTGCTTGGATGGCAGTGTGCGTGGGGTGCCGCTTGGCTGGCGGTGTGTGTGGATTGGGGCTTGGCTGGCGGTGCCAGCCAAACATCAGTCCACACACGCCCATCAGCTAGTGTGATTGCTCTATCAGGCATGTGGGCGTATGTAAGTGATGGGCCCTTGAGTGGCGCTGTCCGTCGATGCGATTGTTGTAATGTGCTGAGCCCGTGGCTGGAGGCGTGAATGGTCTTGTGCATGTCATGTATGAAAGGTGTGTGAATGGACTGTAAAACAGTTGGAGAAGTGTGGCTCAATGGTTAGAGCGGCAGACCCTGAAGCAGAGATCTGGCTCAAGACCAGGGTTCAAGTCCAGCTTCGGCAGGTCTTGGGCTCAATTCCCCTTGACCAGATAATTCTCGCCTCGGTGCCTAATCTAATTCATGGGTCCCACTCTGCAACTCTGGGCAATAGCTTGCTTAATCTCCACAACGGCCCCAACAGCGCTTGGATGCCTGCCTTCACTCTGGGGGTGCTCAGGAGTGGGCGCCTCACAGGGAAAAGCCAGGAGGGGTTCCATAGTGGTATGAGTACAGCGCCTTGAGACCCTAACGGGTGAGTAGTGCGCTATACAAGTGCTAATTTACATGCGGCTTTACAGCTCATGAGCTGTGAGTCATTGGTTCAGTTTTTTGGCCTTTCAGTTATTAACAGTGCATTTCATTTTTGTGAAATGTCTTATTAATAAAATTTGATCTACTGAACCATCACTCACCCTCGTGCCAAATCCAGTCAGTATGTGTGGTAAAAATGACAAAACCTGCTCGGCTGTAATCAGGCGTTGCAGCACACCTGTGACATGCTATGGGTCTCAGGTGGTATCCCAATGATGAAGCATGCCACTAACTTGGCTGGTGGGTGAGGGATCTTTTTAACATAACTTAGGTGTGTTTCTTTTTTTTCACAATTTTAGTGTATGGAACATCACAGAAGTATGTGGAAACATTAAAATGATATGTTACAAAATTTCCTGTTTTGGGGGGAGGGGGCACCTGTGTTTTTGGTCCCAGGTGCCTTCATCTACTGGAAACCTACCAAACCCAGACATTTTTTTAAACTAGACACTCCAAGGAGTCTAAGGAGGTGGGGCTTGCGTGGATCCCCCAACATTTTCTTGCCCAGACTCCTCTGTAAACCTCAAAATTTAGTTTAAAAAAGCATATTTTCCTGACTTTTTTTGTGGGATCACCACTCCGGCCAAAAATCCTACTCACCAGCGTTCCCCTCTCCCAAGTAAAATGATACCTCACTTGTGTGGGTCCCCAAAGCAGAGTCAGCCTAAAGATGTATAAAAGAAAAATATGTGCTTATCAACTCGCTGTGCTATCCCCTCAATCTCTACAGGTTTTTGGCCTTTTTCTGTTGCAGGGACCTGGGCCCCACACAAGTCAGGTATCATTTTTATCAGGAGACTTGGGGGAATGCTGGATGGAAGGAAATGTGTGGCTCCTTCCAGGTTCCAGAACTTTCTGTCACCGAAATGAAAATAAAAAGTGTTTTTAGCCACATTTTGAGGTTTGCAAAGGATTCTGGGTAATAGAACCACCTGGAGAGAGCCCCACAAGTCACCCCAACTTGGATTCCCCTATGTGTCTAGTTTTAAAAAATGCACAGGCTTGGTAGGTTTCCCTAGGTGTCGGCTGAGCTAGAGGCCAAAATCCACAGGTAGGCACTTGCAAAACGGAGCTCTGTTTTATTTGGGAAAAAGTGATGTGTCCACATTGTGTTTTGGGGCATTTCCTGTCGCGGGCACTATGCCTACCTACACAAATAAGGTATCATTTTTATCGGGAGACTTGGGGGAACGCTGGGTAGAAGGAAATTCGTGGCTCCTCTCAGATTTCAGAATGTTCTATCACCGAAATGTGAGGAAAGTGTTTTTTGCGCCAAATTGTGAGGTTTGCAAAGGATTCTTGGTAACAGAACCTGGTGAGAGCCCCACAACTCACCCCATCTTGGATTCCCCTAGGTGTCTAGTTAAAAAAAATGCCCATGTTTGGTAGGTGTCCCTAGGTGCCGGCTGAGCTAGAGGCCAAAATCCACAGTTAGGCATTCTGGAAAAAACAGCTATGTTTTCTTTGGGAAAATGTGATGTTTCCACATTGTGTTTTGGGGCATTTCCTGTTGCGGGCCCTATGCCTACCCAAACAAATAAGGTATCATTTTTATCGTGAGCCTTGGGGGAACGCTGGGTAAAAGGAATTTTGTGGCTCCTCTCTGATTCCAGAACTTTCTATGACCGAAATGTGAGGAATTTTTTTTTTTTGCCAAATTTTGAGGTTCGCAAGGGATTCTGGGTAACAGAACATGGTGAGAGCCCCACAAGTCACCCCATCATGGATTCCCCTGGTGTGTAGTTTTTAAAAATGCACAGGTTTGGTAGGTTTCCGTAGGTGCTGGCGTAGCTAGAGGCCAAAATCCACAGGTAGACACTTTGCAAAAAACAGCTCTGTTTTCTTTGGGAAAATGTGATGTGTCCACATTGTGTTTTGGGGCATTTCCTGTCGCGGGCACTATGCCTACATACACAAATAAGGTATCATTTTCATCGGGAGACTTGGGGGAATGCTGGGGAGAAGGACATTCGCGGCTCCTCTCAAATTCCAGAACGTTCTATCACCGAAATGTGAGGAAAGTGTTTTTTTGGCCAAATTTTGAGGTTTGCAAAGGATTCTTGGTAACAGAACCGGGTGAGAGCCCCACAACTCACCCCATCTTGGATTCCCCTAGGTGTCTAGTTTTTACAAATGCACATGTTTGGTAGGTTTCCCTAGCTGCCGGCTGAGCTAGAGGCCAAAATCCACAGTTAGGCATTCTGGAAAAAACAGCTATGTTTTCTTTGGGAAAATGTGATGTGTCCACATTGTGTTTTGGGGCATTTCCTGCCGCGGGCCCTATGCCTACCCAAACAAATAAGATATCATTTTTATCGGGAGCCTTGGGGGAATGCTGGGTAAAAGGAAATTTGTCGCTCCTCTCAGATTCCAGAACTTTCTATCACCGAAATATGAGGATTTTTTTTTATTTTTGCCAAATTTTGAGGTTCGCAAAGGATTCTGGGTAACAGAACCTGGTGAGAGCCCCACAAGTCACCACATCATGGATTCCCCTAGGTGTGTAGTTTTCAAAAATGCACAGGTTTGGTAGGTTTCCGCAGGTGCCGGCTGAGCTAGAGGCCAAAATCCACAGGTAGACACTTTGCAATAAACAGCTCTGTTTTCTTTGGGAAAATGTGATGTGTCCACATTGTGTTTTGGAGCATTTCCAATCGCGGGCACTAGGCCTACCCACACAAGTGAGGTATCATTTTTGATCGGGAAACTTGGGGAGATGCTGGGAGGAAGGTAATTTGTGGCTCCTCTCAGATTCCAGAACTTTCTGTCACCGAAATGTGAGGAAGAAGTGTTTTTTCAGCCAGATGTTGATTTTTGCACAGGATTCTGGGTAACAGAACCTGGTGAGAGCCCCACAAGTCACCCCAACTTGGATTCCCCTATGTGTCTAGTTTTAAAAAATGCACAGGCTTGGTAGGTTTCCCTAGGTGTCGGCTGAGCTAGAGGCCAAAATCCACAGGTAGGCACTTGCAAAACGGAGCTCTGTTTTATTTGGGAAAAAGTGATGTGTCCACATTGTGTTTTGGGGCATTTCCTGTCGCGGGCACTATGCCTACCTACACAAATAAGGTATCATTTTTATCGGGAGACTTGGGGGAACGCTGGGTAGAAGGAAATTTGTGGCTCCTCTCAGATTACAGAATGTTCTATCACCGAAATGTGAGGAAAGTGTTTTTTGCGCCAAATTGTGAGGTTTGCAAAGGATTCTTGGTAACAGAACCTGGTGAGAGCCCCACAACTCACCCCATCTTGGATTCCCCTAGGTGTCTAGTTTAAAAAAATGCACATGTTTGGTAAGTGTCCCTAGGTGCCGGCTGAGCTAGAGGCCAAAATCCACAGTTAGGCATTCTGGAAAAAACAGCTATGTTTTCTTTGGGAAAATGTGATGTGTCCATATTGTGTTTTGGGGCATTTCCTGTTGCGGGCCCTATGCCTACCCAAACAAAAAAGGTATCATTTTATCGTGAGCCTTGAGGGAACGCTGGGTAAAAGGAAATTTGTGTCTCCTCTCAGATTCCAGAACTTTCTATGACCGAAATGTGAGGAAAAATTGTTTTTTTTGCCAAATTTTGAGGTTCGCAAGAGATTCTGGGTAGTAGAACATGGTGAGAGCCCCACAAGTCACCCCATCATGGATTCCCCTGGTGTGTAGTTTTAAAAAATTCACAGGTTTCGTAGGTTTCCGTAGGTGCTGGCTGAGCTAGAGGTCAAAATCCAGAGGTAGGCACTTTGCAAAAAACAGCTCTGTTTTCTTTGGGAAAATGTGATGTGTCCACATTGTGTTTTGGGGCATTTCCTGTCGCGGGCACTATGCCTACCTACACAAATAAGGTATCATTTTTATCGGGAGACTTGGGGGAATGCTGGGCAGAAGGACATTTGTGGCTCCTCTCAGATTCCAGAACTTTCTATCACAGAAATGTGAGGATTTTTTTTTATTTTTGCCAAATTTTGAGGTTCGCAAAGGATTCTGGGTAACAGAACCTGGTGAGAGCCCCACAAGTCACCCCATCATGGATTCCCCTAGGTGCGTAGTTTTAAAAAATGCACAGGTTTGGTAGGATTCCGCAGGTGCCGGCTGAGCTAGAGGCCAAAATCCACAGGTAGGCACTTTGCAAAAAACAGCTCTGTTTTCTTTGGGAAAGTGTGATGTGTCCACATTGTGTTTTGGGGCATTTCCTGTCGCCTGCACAAGGCCTACCCACATAAGTGAGGCATCATTTTTATCGGGAAAATTGGGGGTCGCTGGGTGGAAGAAAATTTGTAGCTCCTCTTAGATTCCAGAACTTTCTGTCACCGAAATGTGAGGACAAAGTGTTTTTTTAGCCAAATTATGAGGTTTGCAAAGGATTCTGGGTAACAGAACCTGGTCAGAGCCCCACAAGTCACCCCATCTTGGATTCCCCTAGGTGTCTAGTTTTAAAAAATTCACAGGTTTGGAAGGTTTCCCTAGGTGGCGGCTGAGCTAGAGACCAAAATCCACAGGTAGGCACTTTGCAAAAAACAGCTCTGTTGTCTTTGGGAAAATGTGATGTGTCCACATTGTGTTTTGGGGCATTTGCTGTCAAGGGCACTAGGCCTACCCAAACAAGTGAGGTATCATTTTTATCGGGAGACTTAGCGGGACGCTGGGTGGAAGGTAATTTCTGGCTCCGCCCAGATTCCAGAACTTTCTGTCACCGAAATGTGAGGAAGAAGTGTTTTTTTAACCAAATTTTGAGGTTTGCAAAGGATTCTGAGTAACAGAACCTGGTGAGAGCCCCACAAGTCACCCCATCTTGGATTCCCCTAGGTGTCTAGTTTTAAAAAATGCACAGGTTTGGTAGGTTTCCGCAGGTGCCGGCTGAGCTAGAGGCCAAAATCCACAGGTAGACACTTTGCAATAAACAGCTCTGTTTTCTTTGGGAAAATGTGATGTGTCCATATTGTGTTTTGGAGCATTTCCTATCGCGGGCACTAGGCCTACCCACACAAGTGAGGTATCATTTTTTATCGGGAAACTTGGGGAGATGCTGGGAGGAAGGTAATTTGTGGCTCCTCTCAGATTCCAGAACTTTCTGTCACCGAAATGTGAGGAAGAAGTGTTTTTTCAGCCAGATGTTGATTTTTGCACAGGATTCTGGGTAACAGAACCTGGTGAGAGCCCCACAAGTCACCCCAACTTGGATTCCCCTATGTGTCTAGTTTTAAAAAATGCACAGGCTTGGTAGGTTTCCCTAGGTGTCGGCTGAGCTAGAGGCCAAAATCCACAGGTAGGCACTTGCAAAACGGAGCTCTGTTTTATTTGGGAAAAAGTGATGTGTCCACATTGTGTTTTGGGGCATTTCCTGTCGCGGGCACTATGCCTACCTACACAAATAAGGTATCATTTTTATCGGGAGACTTGGGGGAACGCTGGGTAAAAGGAAATTTGGGGCTCCTCTCAGATTACAGAATGTTCTATCACCGAAAAGTGAGGAAAGTGTTTTTTGGGCCATATTGTGAGGTTTGCAAAGGATTCTTGGTAACAGAACCTGGTGAGAGCCCCACAACTCACCCCATCTTAGATTCCCCTAGGTGTCTAGTTTTAAAAAATGCACATGTTTGGTAGGTGTCCCTAGGTGCCGGCTGAGCTAGAGGCCAAAATCCACAGTTAGGCATTCTGGAAAAAACAGCTATGTTTTCTTTGGGAAAATGTGATGTGTCCATATTGTGTTTTGGGGCATTTCCTGTTGCGGGCCCTTTGCCTACCCAAACAAATAAGGTATCATTTTTATCGTGAGCCTTGGGGGAACGCTGGGTAAAAGGAAATTTGTGTCTCCTCTCAGATTCCAGAACTTTCTATGACCGAAATGTGAGAAAAAATTGTTTTTTTTGCCAAATTTTGAAGTTCGCAAGAGTTTCTGGGTAACAGAACATGGTGAGAGCCCCACAAGTCACCCCATCATGGATTCCCCTGGTGTGTAGTTTTAAAAAATTCACAGGTTTGGTAGGTTTCCGTAGGTGCTGGCTGAGCTAGAGGCCAAAATCCACAGGTAGGCACTTTGCAAAAAACAGCTCTGTTTTCTTTGGGAAAATGTGATGTGTCCACATTGTGTTTTGGGGCTGTGACCGGGCGTTCCCGTTCACAAAGGCAGAACGTCCTGAAAATGACGTATCGGACTCCTCCGATACGTCATTTCCGCATCCCGGCATTTCCACGGGAACGCGACCAGAGAGAGGCAGGCGTCCCGAAGTTGTCAGGGTAACCCTGGAGGGTTTCCGGGCCGGGACGCTGAAGAGCCCCGGTAGCACGGAGAAAGGGGAGGAGAAGCTGGAGGAGGTGCGAGAGGAGAGAGCAGCGGCACAAGAAAGAGAGAAACCCGAGGACGAGGAGGAGATCTCCCGAGACGACTGGCCGGAACCATCCGACAGAAGAGATCCCGTGTTTACCGCGGTGTCGGAACCGGGTAACCCTGGCGAAGGAGACCTACTAGCGGACCACGAGAACACCAGCCACGACCCTGGAGGGTCGTGGCTTAACAAGGTACGGTCCTTGTGGGCTCACAAACGGGACACTACGGGGAAAAGGACTGGGGAGGGGTGGTAAAAAGGGCTGAGTGGGAGGACTGCTTTATGACACCGGGACTCCACGTGTGAAACACTTTACTGGCACTAAAACCCCAGACAGTGAGCACTTGGTCCCCCTCCACTCTTCACTTGCACAAACCCCCCTTTTGTTTGTTCCCTAATTTTCCCCAGTCTGACATAATTTAGAGAGAAATAGAGGTAGTTATCCACCCCACTTACCGTAGCGTTTTCTGTCCTTTATGTTTCCGGTACCCCGAGCCTGAAAGCAGCCGGAAGACCACCGGAACAGTAACCTGGAAGGGAAGAGAAAAGAAAGACAGAAGAAACCATCAGTTCAAGACGGAGATCCCTATCTAAAGCTAAAAAGGAAAACCCCATACTCCCTGAAAACGATCAGTTAACCCGTTTATTTAAATAAAACACTTACCTGAGCAATATCAACGCCTCTCTGTTGCCTTTATACCGTTCGTACTGCCACAGTGGTGTCAGAAGTGGGATCAGAAATACCCACCCCGAGTACGAACCGTATAAACCATGAGTGAGAGCCCATCTTTGGAGGATATGATCAAACAACTGGCAGAAGGCCAGCGACATTTGCAGTTGGTATGGGAGGCACACCAACGAGAAGCAAAAGAGGACAGGGAAGCCTTACAGTCGGCCTTGAAAAGCCAGGCGACCATCCTTGCAAATAATCAGCTGGTACACGAGACCGCCATGAAGAAATTAACCGAGACCATTGCTATCAGTAAGGTCCACCCCAATGTCCCCAGTTCCGTGTTGCAGAAATATCAAGAAGGGGAAGACCCAGAGGCATTTTTCACTAACTTCAAGAGAGTGACCTCTTCCGCTCAATGGCCTGAGGATCGATGGGGACAGTATGTCGCCCCCTTACTTACCGGTTTATTACAAGCTGCCTATCAAGCAGCCAACCCAGGGGGCACCACACCATACCAAGAAATAAAGACTAGCATTCTGGAAAGGGTAGGGCATGACACAGAATATTACAGAGTCAAATTCCGGAAAATCAAATGGGGACCAAGTGAGGATCCCCGTACCTTCTATTATTGAGTAAGAGATTTGGCTTTGAAATGGTTAGGTCCTATTGGGAATAGCCGTGAGGAGGTGATACAAACCATTGTTCTCGAGCAATACCTAGATGCCTTACCTACTTCTACAAAGCATTGGATCCGCCAGCATCCAAAAGTAAATACTGAGATGGCGATCGATTTAGCCTGCGCATATCATCGCTCTGTGGATGTAAGGGGTGTCCCACCCAGACCCAGCATAAAAATGGGTGTGTCCAGTCCAAAAGGTGCTCCGAGAATTCTTCCTGACGAGCCCATTCCCCGTAGACCAATAGAAAGCCCGCCGGTACAGGGGCCCCAATGTTATAACTGTGGGGAATGGGGACACATAGCCCGCATGTGTCCGAGGAAACCTGACAGTAGTGAGCCAATGGAGATCAGAGTAACATGACGACGGGTACTGTGTACCGGAAGAGGTAACATGAAGTTTAAGCAAGTAATGAGCATTAACGGACGGTCGTTATGTGCTCTAGTTGACTCGGGCTGCAGCCAATCTGTGGTGAGAAAAGAACTTATAAGTCCAGTTGACAGGGAGACAAGTCAGTGGGTGAATATTTGTTGTATTCACGGGGACAAAGAACAGTATCCGCTACAAATAATGAAAATAGAGTGGGGAAACCACAGGGACTTCCTGCCTATGGGAATCATGACACAATTGATTGAGGAATGTATCATCGGGACTGACTATGAACATTTCCAAGAACTCCTGGATCAGGTTAGAAACCCCAAGGAGACACAGGACTGGTGGAAGGAAGCACCTTTTTCGGACGATGCTATTGAGTGCCCTGTCATACGTAGGAAACTTTCACGTCGAGAGAAAAGGGAGGGGAAAGGACAGTTCAGGGATCAGAACGGGCCAGAACAAGCCCAAAGACTTGTAGCAGAAATACACAAAGCACCTATCAGTTTCCAACGAACCCAGAGGGAAGATCCATCCCTCACTCAGGCTTGGGGATCCGCAAAGTCAGAAGAAACCGAGGAGGTGGGTCCTTACTTCCTAATTAAAAAAAACCTCTTATACAGAATAACCACTACACGTGCGGGGGAACGTAAACAACAACTATTGGTACCAGCACAGTTTAGGGACTATGTCCTGACCTTGGCCCATAATCAACCAGGTGGGGGTCATTATGGAAGAGAGAAAACCGAAGAATACCTCCTCAGGCGATTTTACTGGCCGGGGGTGTTTGCACACATAAGAAAATATTGTTCTCAGTGTCCCAGGTGTCAGCTGACGGAACCAGGTAAACCAAAAAAAGCACCACTGATGCCCCTACCCATCATAGACATTCCTTTTAGCAGGATAGGAATGGATCTGATTGGGCCCCTAGTACCCTCAACCAAAGGCCACACATATATCCTAGTTATAGTTGATTACGCCACACGATACCCCGAGGCTATTCCGCTGACAAGTATAACTACCAAGACAGTAGCCCAAGCGATGATAACTGTCTTTTCTAGAATTGGGTTTCCCCATGAAATACTTACCGACCAGGGGACCCCCTTTATGTCTAATCTAATGAGACAGGTGTGTAAAACATTAGGTGTTACACAAATCCGAACCTCGGTTTACCATCCACAGACGGATGGATTGGTAGAACGATACAACCGAACAATAAAAACCTTACTGAGAAAAGTAGTGCAGGACTCAGGGAGAGACTGGGATCAGAAATTGCCACTGGTCTTGTACGCTATCCGAACCCATGAGCAGGCCTCAACCGGCTATAGTACCTTTGAGTTAGTGTTCGGCCGACAACCCCGTTCCCTTATAGACATGGCAGTTGAAACATGGGAAGAGGAGGCAGAAGGAGGGGGAAGGCCCCTATTAGAATATGCCCACAACCTGCGGTCCCACCTACAAACTGTATGGGAAGAGGTCCGAGTGAATATGGAACAGGCCCAAAGAACCCAAAAACAGTATTACGACAGAGGGAGTAAGCTGAGGGTTTTACAACCTGAAGACCAGGTATTAATAATGCGTCCCACCTCAGAACACAAACTCCTAGCAAGATGGCAGGGCCCTTATAGGGTAATCCGATCAGTTTCTCCTGTTACTTATTTGTTTGAAATCTCGTCCAATCCTAAGAAAACCCAGATTTATCACAAAAATCTCTTTAAAAAATGGGAAGAACCCAACAACCCTGACGGTTCCGTAAGAGTGAATAGGTTCCTATGTCCCAGTAAAGAGTTGAATATTGAGTTCTGTCCCACCAAATCCCTCGAGGGAAAAGGGTTACCCTTGGTAAATGAAGCTTTGACGAATCTAGAAAAGGGGCAAGTGTATAGTTTACTGAAACACTTCCATCATTTCTTTTCAGAAACACCGGGTAAAACCACCTTGATACATCATAAGATAAGAACGACACCAGGGAAAATCGTTAGGTTACATCTGTATCGTATTCCCGAGGCACGGAAACAGATGATGGAGCACGAGATACAGAAAATTTTAGAACTAGGAGTAGTGGAACCATTGAATAGTCCCTGGTGCTCCCCAGTCGTGCTGGTACCAAAACCGGACGGTACGATCAGATTCTGTATCAACTTCCGGAAGCTTAACGAAAGTTCCATGTTTGACACCTATTCAATCCCGAGAGTAGACGACGTCCTCGAAAAACTTGGAAAGGCCAAATATATGTCCACAATAGACTTAACAAAAGGGTATTGGCAGATCCCTTTAGACCCAGAAGATAAAGAAAAAACGGCTTTTGCGACCCAGTCCGGTCTGTATCATTTCACGGTACTACCATTTGGATTGCACGGAGCACCTGCCACGTTTCAAAGGTTAATGGATAGGCTATTAAACCCATTTCATACCTTTACAGCGGCCTACCTAGACGATATAGTTATATTTAGCGAAACCTGGGAAAATCATCTAAACCATTTACATCAGATATTCCACACTCTCGCAAGAGCAGGACTAACTGCTAACCCAAAAAAATGCGTTATCGGAAAACCAGACATTTCATACCTGGGATACAAAATCTGCCAGGGAACTCTGCAACCTCAAACCAAGAAAGTAGAAGCCATTCTCCACGCCCCTAGCCCAAAAACTAAAAAAGACTTACGCTCGTTTTTGGGATTAGTCGGCTACTATCGAAGATTCATACCTGAGTATTCCACCCTTGCAGCTCCCCTCACGGATTTACTGTCTAAAGCACACCCCAACCAATTAGTACCCTTTTCAGGTCCCAGAGGGCTAGTTTTGAACAACTGAAAACCTATCTGACCAAAGAGCCCTTATTGCGGTGCCCCGACTTCTCAAAACCCTTCCATCTATATACCGATGCCTCCGACGTAGGTCTAGGGGGGGTTCTAGCTCAACCCGACGGGGAGGGTCGTGATCAACCGGTAATATATATCAGTAGAAAACTGTTTCCACGGGAACGTCATTTTCCCATCATTGAAAGGGAGTGTTTGGCCATCAAATGGGCCGTGGACACTTTACAGTATTATCTGTTGGGTCGACCTTTTATTCTTTTTACGGATCATGCCCCTCTCACGTGGTTGGCCGCGCATAAAGATACTAATTCTCGGATTCTGAGATGGTTCCTTGAACTGCAGCCATTTTCCTTTCAGGTACGCCACATCCCAGGATCACAGCAGGCCCCTGCTGATTATCTGTCTCGATTTCCGGACTCTACCACGGTCCTCGAACAGGACCGTTCATGGGAAGAGGTGTGTGACCGGGCGTTCCCGTCACAAAGGCAGAACGTCCTGAAAATGACGTATCGGACTCCTCCGATACGTCATTTCCGCGTCCCGGCGTTTCCACGGGAACGCGACCAGAGAGAGGCAGGCGTCCCGAGGTTGTCAGGGTAACCCTGGAGGGTTTCCGGGCCGGGATGCTGAAGAGCCCCGGGAGCACGGAGAAAGGGGAGGAGAAGCTGGAGGAGGTGCGAGAGGAGAGAGCAGCGGCACAAGAAAGAGAGAAACCCGAGGACGAGGAGGAGATCTCCTGAGACGACTGGCCGGAACCATCCGACAGAAGAGATCCCGTGTTTACTGCGGTGTCGGAACCGGGTAACCCTGGCGAAGGAGACCTACTAGCGGACCACGAGAACACCAGCCGCGACCCTGGAGGGTCGTGGCTTAACAAGGTACGGTCCTTGTGGGCTCACAAACGGGACACTACGGGGAAAAGGACTGGGGAGGGGTGGTAAAAAGGGCTGAGTGGGAGGACTGCTTTATGACACCGGGACTCCACGTGTGAAACACTTTACTGGCACTAAAACCCCAGACAGTGAGCACTTGGTCCCCCTCCACTCTTCACTTGCACAAACCCCCCTTTTGTTTGTTCCCTAATTTTCCCCAGTCTGACATAATTTAGAGAGAAATAGAGGTAGTTATCCACCCCACTTACCGTAGCGTTTTCTGTCCTTTATGTTTCCGGTACCCCGAGCCTGAAAGCAGCCGGAAGACCACCGGAACAGTAACCTGGAAGGGAAGAGAAAAGAAAGACAGAAGAAACCATCAGTCAAAGACGGAGATCCCTATCTAAAGCTAAAAAGGAAAACCCCATACTCCCTGAAAACGATCAGTTAACCCGTTTATTTAAATAAAACACTTACCTGAGCAATATCAACGCCTCTCTGTTGCCTTTATACCGTTCGCACTGCCACAGGGGCATTTCCTGTCGCGGGCACTATGCCTACCTACACAAATAAGGTATCATTTTTATCGGGAGACTTGGGGGAATGCTGGGGAGAAGGACATTTGTGGCTCCTCTCAGATTCCAGAACTTTCTATCACCGAAATGTGAGGAAATTTTTTTATTTTTGCCAAATTTTGAGGTTCGCAAAGGATTCTGGGTAACAGAACCTGGTGAGAGCCCCATCATGGATTCCCCTAGGTGTGTAGTTTTCAAAAATGGACAGGTTTGGTAGGTTTCCGCAGGTGCCGGCTGAGCTAGAGGCCAAAATCCACAGGTAGGCACTTTGCAAAAAACAGCTCTGTTTTCTTTGGGAAAGTGTGATGTGTCCAAATTGTGTTTTGGGGCATTTCCTGTCGCCTGCACAAGGCCTACCCACACAAGTGAGGCATAATTTTTATCGGGAAAATTGGGGGTCGCTGGGTGAAAGAAAATTTGTAGCTCCTCTCAGATTCCAGAACTTTCTGTCACCGAAATGTGAGGACAAAGTGGTTTTTTAGCCAAATTATGAGGTTTGCAAAGGATTCTGGGTAACAGAACCTGGTCAGAGCCCCACAAGTCACCCCATCTTGGATTCCCCTAGGTGTCTAGTTTTAAAAAATGCACAGGTTTGGAAGGTTTCCCTAGGTGGCGGCTGAGCTAGAGACCAAAATCCACAGGTAGGCTTGCAAAAAACAGCTCTGTTGTCTTTGGGAAAATGTGATGTGTCCACATTGTGTTTTGGGGCATTTGCTGTCAAGGGCACTAGGCCTACCCAAACAAGTGAGGTATCATTTTTATCGGGAGACTTAGCGGGACGCTGGGTGGAAGGCAATTTTTGGCTCCTCCCAGATTCCAGAACTTTCTGTCACCGAAATGTGAGGAAGAAGTGTTTTTTAAACAGATTTTGAGGTTTGCAAAGGATTCTGAGTAACAGAACCTGGTGAGAGCCCCACAAGTCACCCCATCTTGGATTCCCCTAAATGTCTAGGTTTGAAAAATGCACAGGTGTGGTAGGTTTCCATAGGTGCCGGCTGAGCTAGCGGCCAAAATCCACAGGTAGGCAGTTTGCAAAAAACAGCTCTGTTTTCTTTGGGAAAATGTGATGTGTCCACATTGTGTTTTGGGGCATTTCCTTGCCGCGGGCACAAGGCTTACCCACACAAGTGAGGCATCATTTTCATCGGGAAAATTGGGGATCACTGGGTGGATGGAAATTTGCGGCTCCTCTCAGATTCCAGAACTTTCTGTCACCGAAATGTGAGGACAAAGTGTTATTTTTAGCCAAATATTGAGGTTTGCAAAGGATTCTGGGTAACAGAACCTGGTCAGAGCCCAACATGTCACCCCATCTTGGATTCCCCTAGGCGTCTAGTTTTAAAAAATGCACAGGTTTGGTAGGCGTCCCTAGGTGCCAGCTGAGCTAGAGACCAAAATCCAAAGGTAGGCACTTTGCAAAAAACAGCTGTTTTGTTTGGGAAAATGTCATGTGTCCACATTGTGTTTTGAGGCATTTCCTGTTGTGGGCACTAGGCCTACCCACACAAGAGAGGCATCATTTTTATCGGGAGACTTAGGGGGAAGCTGGGTGGAAGGCAATTTGGATCTCCTCTCAGATTCCAGAACTTTCTGTCACCGAAATGTGAGGAAGAAGTGTTTTTTTAACCAAATTTTAAGGTTTGCAAAGGATTCTGAGTAACAGAACCTGGTGACAGCCCCACAAGTCACCCCATCTTGGATTCCCCTACATGTCTAGGTTTGAAAAATGCACAGGTTTGGTAGGTTTCCGTAGGTGCCGGCTGAGCTAGAGGCCAAAATCCACAGGTAGGCAGTTTGCAAACAACAGCTCTGTTTTCTTTGGGAAAATGTGATGTGTCCACATTGTGTTTTGGGGCATTTCCTTGCCACGGGCACAAGGCCTACCCACACAAGTGAGGCATCATTTTTATCGGGAAAATTGGGGGTCGCTGGCTGGATGGGAATTTGTGGCTCCTCTCAGATTCCAGAACTTTCTGTCACTGAAATGTGAGGACAAAGTGTTATTTTTAGCCACATTTTGAGGTTTGCAAAGGATTCTGGGTAAAAGAACCTGGTCAGAGCCCCACAAGTCACCCCATCTTGGATTCCCCTAGGTGTCTAGTTTTCAAAATTGCACAGGTTTGGTAGGTTTCCCTAGGTGGCGGCTGAGCTGGAGGCCAAAATCCACAGGTAGGCACTTTGCAAAAAACAGCTCTGTTTTCTTTGGGAAAATGTGATGTGTCCAAATTGTGTTTTGGGGCATTTCCTGTCAAGGGCACTAGGCCTACCCACACAAGTGAGGTATCATTTTTATCAGGAGACTTGGGGAAATGTTGGGTGAAAGGAAATTTGGGTCTTCTCTCAGATTACAGAACTTTCTGTCACCGAAATGTGAGGACAAAGGGGGTCATTACAACATTAGCGGTCAAAGCCGCTTACCGCCGTGCCGAAGACCGCCAACACACCGCCGCGGCAGTGGAATTCCGCAACAGCTATTACGACCCACATCCCAAAATCTGACAAAATTCGGACACCCACACAAGTCTGCCACACAAAAAGTCAGTGATAAACTGGCGAAAACGAAATCTCCACCGTCACGCCAACAGAAATACGCCCATGCTATCACAACCTACGAATCCACGCGGCAGTCTTTCAAACGCGGTATTCCATTGGCGGTACACACCGCCGCGCTCAAAATACACACTCTCTTACAAAACACAACCACATTGGACAATTCAAAATACACACACCTGATACACATACACACACCAGTCCCACACACACAATACAATATAAAACACACACCCACATCACCAACAAACCCCTACGACCAAAAATTCAGAAAGAAGGCCAGAGAGAGACACCACCATCCACAAACTAGCAGCCACAGGCACACAACACCATCACCCACACTACTTCCACGCACAAAACACCACACACCACTACATATCACCAACCTTATCACCACATACACCACCTCACACATCACCTACACCACCCCATGGCACGGCAAAGACACCCCAGGTTCTCTGAGGAGGAGCTCAGGGTCATGGTGGAGGAAATCGTACGGGTAGAGCCACAGCTATTTGGATCACAGGTGCAGCACCAAGATGGAGCTATGGCGAAGAATTGTCGACAGGGTCAATGCAGTGGGACAGCACCCAAGAAATCGGGATGACATCAGGAAGAGGTGGAACGACCTACGGGAGAAGGTGCGTTCCGTGGTCTCAAGACACAACATTGCGGTACAGCGGACTGGCGGCAGACCCCCGCCTCCTCCCCCACAACTAACAACATGGGAGGAGCAGGTCTTGACTATTCTGCATCCTGAGGGCCTCGCAGGAGTCGGTGGAGGAATGGACTCTGGTAAGTCAAAGTTAACTATCATATCCCCCACCCTACCTGCATGTTATCACAGACCCCCACCCTCGCCCCCTCCCCTATCACTCCAACTCCTCACAAATGTACTAATAACACAAACCACCAACCCCAACACCAAGCCCTGCATGACACAACAAAGCATGGACACCCATCACTAAAGCATGCCCACTGCACATACCTTGAACACCCCCCTCAACCATCATCACACAAGCCCCCACACAGGAATGCTAGCACTGGGGTACACGCTCACCAACCCATTGCCCACCATGACATACACAGATGCAATAATCATGCTTTTGTACCCCTGCAGGACCACTACCCAACGTCACCAGACAGGAGGGTCCAGACATCTCCACCCCACCCACAGAAGAGGCCCACAGTGATGACAGCAGCTCTGTCCAACTGGATCCAGATGACCAGCCCAGACCATCGTGGGCCTCGGGACAGTCGGTTCCCCACACCCAGTCACAGGTCACCACAGACCTTCCACCCTCTGGTAACACCAGCACAGCACCCACCCAGCGGGCCCATACCTCCGTCCCCAGGACATGTCAATCAGCTGTGTGTCCACCACTACAGGGAACCCAGGATAACCCACCACCCCAACAACAACAGGGACCTGGGGGCAGTGGTAGTGGGCACACGGTCCAGGGGACGGAGGCACAGGAACACAGGGGAACTGGGATGGCTGCTGTGCGACATGGGGCGGACAGGCCTAGGGAACTCACTCTCCACGAGGCCCTCTCCTCCATCATGGGAGCATACCACCACTCCCAGGAGACGATGGCAACAGTACTGGCCAAGTTTCAGGAGACCCAGCGGCTGCAGGAGGAACAGTATTTGGGCTTCAGGGAGGAACTCAGAAGCATCAGCTCCACCCTGGGCACCATCGTAGGGGTGCTGAAGGAGATACTTAACACCAGGAGGGACACTGTGGCACAACAAGGGGCCCCTGACACTAGCCTGGACGATGAACTGCCCACCACCTCCTCCAGCGCTAGTGGACAGGACGCCCCGCCACAGGACCACCACACCAGCACCCCACCCCCTGCAGACGGAGAACCACCCCGCAAACGGTCCCTGAGATCCAGGAACAAGACAGAGCACGATGCCAAGACCCCCGCCAAGAAATGAGACCACCCTGATTGTCATCCTACTGTCCCACTTTGTAACCCTGTCCATATTGGAACTACCCCAGCTCCACTTCCTATGCCCATATGGGCAATGCACCTGTGAGACTAACAGACTGGACTCTGCCAAGGACATTCCTCCACCATCACCCCTCACCATTTTACAACCCCCCTCCAATATTGAGCACTTCAATAAACACCCTTGAACCACAAAACAATCTGGAGTCAGTCTGTGATTTCGAAAATGTGTATTAGCAATGACAGTGACAACATGCGTTCTCAAATGTAATGTCAACATACCTATGTCACACATCTCAAGCCCATGAGGAATCTAAGCAGATGACACACGTTGTAAACCACACCTGTGAAACCGTAAGGGAAATGTACAACTCAGTTACCATATACTGGGTGAAATCGACAGACAGGATAGAGGTAGAAGTGTGAAAGTACTTGTAGTAGGCAGGAATGTGTTCTCACCTGTGTGTCACTGGAAATATTGCTGGGTCCCTGTTGTCAATGTCTTCTTCCTCTGCTTCCTCCTCATCACTGTCCACAGGCTCCAGAGCTGCCACAACACCGTCATCTGGACCATCCTCCTGCAGAAAAGGCACCTGTCGTCGCAAAGCCAAGTTGTGAAGCATACAGCAGGCCACGATGATCTGGCACACCTTCCTTGGTGAGTAAAATAGGGAACCACCTGTCATATGGAGGCACCTGAACCTGGCCTTCAGGATGCCGAAGGTGCGTTCGATCACCCTTCTAGTCCGCCCATGGGCCTCATTGTAGCGTTCCTCTGCCTTGGTCCTGGGATTCCTCACTGGGGTCAGTAGCCATGACAGGTTGGGGTAACCAGAGTCCCCTAATAGCCATACCCGGTGCCTCTGGAGTTGACCCATCACATAAGGGATGCTGCTATTCCGCAGGATGTAGGCGTCATGCAGAGAGCCAGGGAACATAGCATTTACCTGGGAGATGTACTGGTCTGCCAAACATACCATCTGTACATTCATCGAATGATAACTCTTCCGGTTCCTGTACACCTGTTCACTCCTGTGGGGGGGGGACCAGAGCTACATGGGTCCCATCAATGGCACCTATGATGTTAGGGATATGTCCAAGGGCATAGAAGTCACCTTTAACTGTAGGCAAATCCTCCACCTGAGGGAAAACGATGTAGCTCCGCATGTGTTTCAGCAGGGCAGACAACACTCTGGACAACACGTTGGAAAACATAGGCTGGGACATCCCTGATGCCATGGCCACTGTTGTTTGAAATGACCCACTTGCAAGGAAATGGAGTACTGATAGCACCTGCACTTGAGGGGGGATCCCTATGGGATGGCGGTTTGCTGACATCAGGTCTGGCTCCAACTGGGCACACAGTTCCTGGATTGTGGCACGGTCAAACCTGTAGGTGATGATCAAATGTCTTTCCTCCATTGTCGACAGGTCCACCAGCGGTCGGTACACCGGATAATTCCACCATCTCCTCACATGTCCCAGCGGACGGTGCCTAGGAATGACAACAGCGACCACAGAGTCAAACAACTCAGAGGTATGTACCCACAGTCTACACAGAACACCATTCATACACAAAATCTGGCCTGTATTTGTGTTGCGCGACAAGGCCTAGGTCTGTGTGACGCAGTTGGTAATGAGGCCAGGTGGGCCCCTGAAATGGCGGCTGCCTGACCTCTAAAGTGGGACAATGGGATGTGAGGTAACTGCGCTGGTGTTGTACACCGTTGCGGTAGGCGGTCGAAGTCCGCGGCGCAATGCTGCATTGGTTAACATTGGACCCTATGGGTCCCAGGAGCCAATAACGATGTACGCCGGCGGTGATGGTACGCACCGCCCCGGACGTGACCGCCGCGGACGTGACCGCCATTTTCTATCTGTTCAATCACTTGATACCTGATCTTCGACAGGAGAGGACCTACACTGCAAGTGCTGCTGTGACCTCGGTCTGGAAGAGACAATGGTTCGTGCATCTGGGGAAAGGGCCCCTGCCTTCACTGCAGAGGAGTTGGAGAAGCTCGTGGACGGGGTCCTCCCCCAGTAGACGCTACTCTACGTTCCTCCAGACCAACAGGTAAGTACACAGGGAGCACGTTGTATGGGCTATGCCTATGTGGAGAGGGCTGGTTGTAAGAATGAAGGGGGCACAGTTCTGCGTGCATGAAGGACTGTGAATGCATGTGCCACATGGCAAGGGTAGGGATGTGGGCCACTCACTACGACGGTGCAGTTGGTAATGACTTCTCTTCTTCCCCTTTACATGTCATGTAGGTCAGCACTCACCAGAAGGAGGATATTTGGCGTGCCATCGCCAAGGACGTCCGGACCCTGGGGGTCCACCACAGACGGAGCACCCACTGCCGGAAAAGATGGGAGGATATTCGCCGCTGGAGCAAGAAGACGGCGGAGGCTCAGCTGGGGATGGCCTCCCAACGTGGGAGGGGTGCCCGTCGAACCATGACCCCCCTGATGTTCCAGATCCTGGGGGTGGCCTACCCTGAGTTGGATGGGCACTTGAGGGCATCACAGCAGACACAAGGGGGTGAGTACAACATCATTCAGCTGACTTTGCGCGCAGTGAAGGTGTCTGGGTGGGGGAGGGGGGCTGTGGGTTTCCCTAGGCCAGGGCGAGTTCCGTAGGCTAGGCCCCTCCGTAATGCAGGCCATGTGGCACCCCACCCCACCTCTGTAGAGTGCCAATTACAGGTATACATTCCCCTGTGTCATCTATGTGTGCAGAGGTCGACCATAGCCATGTAGGACATATCCCAGGAATTGCATCTGTAGAGCCCAACAGCGCGACGTAGTGCAGGGGGCTGCTGTGTCTGTATTGTCCGCCAACGGTAGCGGTAAGCCATGCACTCAACCTGTCTTTCTTCTGTCCCCCCCCCTTTTGTGGTCTCCCTGTTCTTGTGTGCATCAGCATCATCAGGCGGAGGTACAGTGGCACTGGAGCACGAGGGAGCAGCATCCCACATGGCCATGGAGGGCCACACCACGGACTCGGAATACACCAGTGGGACGGAGGGCGAGGGGAGCTTCACGGCGGGGACAGGATCAGCAACCAGCGACACGGACTCGTCCTCCGATGGGAGCTCCCTTGTAGTGGTGGCAAAATCTGTGCCCCCCACTTCTACAGGTATAGCCGCCACCCCCCCCTACCAGTACTGCCCTCCCAGCAGCCCCTCAGCCTTCACCCCGTGCCCGCTCACCCAGGAGGGTGGGCATCACCTTCGCCCCAGGCACCTCAGCCCCTGCCCCTGTCACCTCTGCTGCCCTCAGTGAGGAGGCCATTGACCTCCTCAGGTCCCTCACTGTTGGGCAGTCTACCATTTTGAATGCCATCCAGGGTGTAGAAAGGGAATTGCAACACACAAATGCATTCCTGGAGGGCATTCATTCTGGTCAGGCTGCCCTTCATCGAACCCTGCAAACTCTGGCCTCAGCACTGATGGCAGCCATTGTCCCTGTGTCTAGCCTCCCCCCTCCAACTTCCTCCACCCAGACCCAATCCCCTGTACCGCAGCCTATCCCAAGCACACCATCAGACCAGCCTGCACACACCTCACCACACAAGGGAAGCTCAGGCAAACATAAGCACCACACATCCCACAGGCACTCACGCAAGCATCACACACATACAGACACACCAACATCCACTGCCTCCACTGTGTCCCCCTCCTCGTCGTCTCCCTCCTCCCTCCCAGTCTCGTCTACACTCTCACCTGCATGCACTACCACTACAGCCACTACGTCCTGCACCAGCACACCCACCACCACACCCCGCTCACGTGCAGTCACCACCCCCACTCCCATTTACACGTCCCCTGTGTCCTCTCCCAGTGTGTCTGTGACGCCCCCTTCAAAGATACACAAACGATTACACACACCCACCCAACAGCCATCCACCTCACAACAGCCTCCAGCGCATGCACCTTCACCCAAAGTCACCAAACGTACGCCTCCTACAACCACTACCTCTTCCTCCACTCCCAAACCTCCTTCAGCTACCCGTCCCAGTGTTCCTAAGAAACTTTTCCTGGCCAACCTTGACCTCTTTCCCACCCCCACCCCCTCCAACTCATAGGTCCCGTACTAGCACCTCAGCCAAAATTCGCCGGGACCAGTGGTGCCTGTTACAGGTATGTGGAGTGCACCGGCCACCAGGCCGGCCAGTGTGGCACGGAGCCACAGCACAGCCAGTCCCCCCCCTGTGAAGCACCAGAAGTTGGACAGTGCCCGGCGGGAGAGGGGGAAGACTCCAGCCAGCAAAGCCGCTCACAAGGGTCCCGGGGGTAGTGTCGACTCAGCTGTGACTCCTCCCAAGGTGGGGAAGGGGCAGAAGAAATCTCCAAAGTCTGGGAGGGGCAGCACGGTGGAGAAGACCGCCATCATCCCCGCTGCCCAGGAGGCCACCGCCAGCCCAATCGTCACTGGCCAGGAGGCCACCGCCGGAGTCACTGCCCAGGAGGCCAGCCCAGTCGTCACTGGCCAGGAGGCCACCGCCAGAGTCACTGCCCAGGAGGCCAGCCCAATCGTCACTGGCCAGGAGGCCACCGCCAGAGTCACTGCCCAGGAGGCCAGCCCAATCTTCACTGGCCAGGAGTCCAGCCCAATCGTCACTGGCCAGGAGGCCACCGCCAGAGTCACTGCCCAGGAGGCCAGCCCAATCGTCACTGGCCAGGAGGGCCCCACAAGCCACAGCCCAGCTGACCCATGAAGGACCGCCAGCCACACGCCTGCTGGGCAATGAAGGACCGCCTTGGCAAGCACCGCTGAACAGGCCAGGGACCGCTGAACAAGGCAAAGGCCGCCATGGCAAGCACTGCTGAACAGGGCAAGCAACGCTGAACAAGGCAACGACCACCATGTCAAGCACCGCTGAACAGGGCAAGCACCGCTGAACAGGGCAAAGACCGCCATGGAATGCACCGCTGAACAGGGCAAGCACAGCTGAACAGGTCAGAAACTGCCAACTCAAACACCGCTGAAAAGGGCAAAGACCGCCATGGAATGCACCGCTGAACAGGGCAAGCACCGCTGAACAGGTCAGAAACTGCCAACTCAAGCACCGCTGAACAGGGCAAAGACCGCCATGGAATGCACTGCTGAACAGGGCAAGCACCGCTGAACAGGTCAGAAACTGCCAACTCAAGCACCGCTGAACAGGGCAAAGACCGCCATGGAATGCACCGCTGAACAGGGCAAGCACTGCTGAACAGGTCAGAAACTGCCAACTCAAGCACCGCCGAACAGGGCAAAGACCGCCAAGGCGAGCACCGCTAGCCCATTAGCGGCAGGGGCAGTGACGCAAATGGGACCGTCACGGGGTGAGTGCTGCACTCTGGGCACCAGTCCCCCTTCAGAACCAGTGGAGACATGCATCCACTCCATCCGTCCTGCACAGGATGAAGCACTCTGGGCACCAGTCCCCCTCCAGAACCAATGGAGACTGTTATCCACTTGAGAGACTGTGGCTTTGCACTCCCCAGGATGGTACAGTGGGCAACTCACCCACTGTAGATACTTGAGAGACTGTGGCTTTGCACTCCCCAGGATGGTACAGTGGGCAACCCACCCACTGTAGAGACTTGAGAGACTGTGGCTTTGCACTCCCCAGGATGGTACAGTGGGCAAACCACCCACTGTAGAGACTTGAGAGACTGTGGCTTTGCACTCCCCAGGATGGTACAGTGGGCAACCACCCACTGTAGACACTTGAGAGACTGTGGCTTTGCACTCCCCAGGATGGTACAGTGGGCAAACCACCCACTGTAGAGACTTGAGAGACTGTGGCTTTGCACTCCCCAGGATGGTACAGTGGGCAAGCCACCCACTGTAGAGACTTGAGAGACTGTGGCTTTTCACTCCCCAGGATGGTACAGTGGGCAACCCACCAACTGTAGAGACTTGAGAGACTGTGGCTTTGCACTCCCCAGGATACATCAATGGGCTTGGAGCCCCCTCGTGGATCTGGCATGGTGCACTCATCCGGCTGAGGTGCCCCCCCTTCCCTTCCCCCTGCGGTGCCTGTTGTATTTCTATCTGATGCCCCTGCAGTGTTCTCTCCGTTTTGATCAGGTATCTAGTGTGGGCCTCGCCCATGCATTTTGGGCCCAGTGGTCCACGGACAATGAATGGTGCATTACCTGCACTACTAATCGTGGTGTATATTTTGTTTAATGTCTATATATATATGTATATATTTGGTTACTGTATTTTGATATATTACAATGGTTCAACTCATTTCCTTTTGTCTTTGCATTCTTCCGGGGGGGTTGGGGGTTGTTACTGTAATGTTTGGATATGCATTGGTGTGTGTGTTGTAGTGGGTGAGGGTCGGGTGGGGGTTGTGATGTTGGTTGTGTGTGTCCCTGTATTTTTCCCTCCCCCTCCCCTATGTCGTAGGTGCAGTACTCACCGTGGTCTTCACTTCCGGCGTTGTTGATCCTCGTATAGGAGCAGGAAGACTCTTGCAGGGAGAATATGGAGTTCTGGCTCCATGGTGTCGTCGTTCCTCGTGGGGTGTGTAGAGGTGAGCGTTTTCCCTTTGAAATGGCTGTTTCCGCCGTGTTTTTATCCGCGGTGAATCCGCCCTGGAAAAGGTGGCGGATTGGCCTTTTGTGATACTGTGGGCGGTACATTGTCCTCCGCCTGTCTGTTGGCGGTGACCACTGCGCTGTTTGTCTGTACTGCCGTGGCGGTCGGAGTTTTAAAGTGGCTGTCTTTGTTGGCGGTTTCCGCCACGGTTATAATTCCAAATTTTTAACCGCCGGCCTGTTGTCGGTTTTACCGCCGCTTTAACACCGACCGCCAGGGTTGTAATGACACCAAAGTGTTTTTTTAGCCACATTTTGAGGTTTTCAAAGGATTCTGGGTAACAGAACCTGGTGAGAGCCCCACAAGTCACTCCATCCTGGATACCCCTATATGTCTAGTTTTAAAAAATGCACAGGTTCAGTAGGTTTCTCTAGGTGCCGGCTGAGCTAGAGGCCAAAATCCACAGGTAGGCACTTTGCAAAAAACAGTTCTGTATTCTTTGAGAAATTGTGATGTGTCCACATTTTGTTTTGGGGCATTTCCTGTTGCGGGCACAAGGCCTACCCACACAAGTGAGGGATCATTTTTATCGGGAAAATTGGGGGTCACTGGGTGGAAGGAAATTTGTAGCTCCTCTCAGATTCCAGAACTTTCTGTCACGGAAATGTGAGGACAAAGAGTTTTTTTAGCCAAATTTTGAGGTTTGCAAAGGATTCTGGATAACAGAACCTGGTCAGAGCCCCACAAGTCACCCCATCTTTGATTCCACTAGGTGTCTAGTTTCAGAAATGCACAGGTTTGGTAGGTTTCCCTAGGTGGCGGCTGAGCTATAGACCAAAATCCACAGGTAGGCACTTTGCAAAAAACAGATCTGTTGTCTTTGGGAAAATGTGATGTGTCCACATTGTGTTTTGGGGCATTTCCTGCTGCGGGCACTAGGCCTACCCACACAAGAGAGGCATCATTTGTATCAGGAGACTTAGGGGGACGCTGGGTGGAAGGGAATTTGTAGCTCCTCTTAGATTCCAGAACTTTCTGTCACCGAAATGTGAGGAAGAAGTGTTTTTTTAACCAAATGTTGAGGTTTGCAAAGGATTCTGAGTAACAGAACCTGGTGAGAGCCCCACAAGTCACCCCATCTTGGATTCCCCTATATGTCTAGGTTTGAAAAATGCACAGGTTTGGTAGGTTTCCATGGGTGCCGGCTGAGCTAGAGGCCAAAATCCACAGGTAGGCACTTAGCAAAAAACAGCTCTGTTTTCTTTGGGAAAATGTGATGTGTCTACATTGTGTTTTGGGGAATATCCTTGCCGCGGGCACAAGGCCAACCCACACAAGTGAGGCATCATTTTTATCTGGAAAATTGGGGGTCGCTGGGTGGATGGAAATTTGTGGCTCCTCTCAGATTCCAGAACTTTCTGTCACCGAAATGTGAGGAAGAAGTGTTTTTTTAACCAAATTTTGAGGTTTGCAAAGGATTCTGGGTAACAGAACCTGGCGAGAGCCCCACAAGTCACCCCATCTTGGATTCCCCTACATGTCTAGTTTGAAAAATGCACAGGTTTGGTAGGTTTCCCTAGGTGGCGGCTGAGCCATAGACCAAAATCCACAGGTAGGCACTTTGCAAAAAACAGCTGTTTTGTTTGGGAAAATGTGATGGGTCCACATTGTGTTTTGGGGCATTTCCTGTTGCGGGCACTAGGCCTACCCACAAAAGAGAGGCATCATTTTTATCGGGAGACTTAGGGGGACGCTGGGTAGAAGGGAATTTAGAGCTCCTCTCAGATTCCAGAACTTTCTGTCACCGAAATGTGAGGAAGAAGTGTTTTTTTAACCAGATTTTCAGGTTTGCAAAGGATTCTGGGTAACAGAACCTGGTCAGAGCCCCACAAGTCACCCCATCTTGAATTCCCCTAGATGTCTAGTTTTCAAAAATTCACAGGTTTGGTAGGCGTCCCTAGGTGCCGGCTGAGCTAGAGACCAATATCCAAAGGTAGGCACTTTGCAAAAAACAGCTGTTTTGTTTGGGAAAATGTGATGTGTCCACATTGTGTTTTGGGGCATTTCCTGTTGCGGGCACTAGGCCTACCCACACAAGAGAGGCATCATTTTTATCGGGAGACTTAGGGGGACGCTGGGTGGAAGGGAATTTGGAGCTCCTCTCAGATTCCAGAACTTTCTGTCACCGAAATGTGAGGAAGAAGTGTTTTTTTAACCAAATTTTAAGGTTTGCAAACGAATTCTGAGCAACAGAACCTGGTGAGAGCCCCACAAGTCACCCCATCTTGGATTCCCCTACATGTCTAGGTTTGAAAAAGGCACAGGTTTGGTAGGTTTCCATAGGTGCCGGCTGATCTAGAGGCCAAAATCCACAGGTAGGCAGTTTGCAAAAAACAGCTCTGTTTTCTTTGGGAAAATGTGATGTGTCCACATTGTGTTTTAGGGCATTTCCTTGCCGTGGGCACAAGGCCTACCGACACAAGTGAGGCATTATTTTTATCGGGAAAATTAGGGGTCGCTGGCTGGATGGAAATTTGTGGCTCCTCTCAGATTCCAGAACTTTCTGTCACCGAAATGTGAGGACAAAGTGTTATTTTTAGCCACATTTTGAGGTTTGCAAAGGATTCTGGGTAACAGAACCTGGTCAGAGCCCCACATGTCACCCCATCTTGGATTCCCCTAGGTGTCTAGTTTTAAAAAATGCACAGGTTTGGTAGGTTTCCCTAGGTGGCGGCTGAGCTAGAGGCCAAAATCCACCGGTAGGCACTTTGCAAAAAACAGCTCTGTTTTCTTTGGGAAAATGTGATGTGTCCATATTGTGTTTTGGGGCATTTCCTGTCAAGGGCACTAGGCCTATCCACACAAGTGAGGTATCATTTTTATCAGGAGACTTGGGGAAATGTTGGGTGGAAGGAAATTTGTGGCTCCTCTCAGATTCCAGAACTTTCTGTCACTGAAATGTGAGGACAAAGTGTTTTTTTAGCCACATTTTGAGGTTTGCAAAGGATTCTGGGTAATGGAACCTGGTGAGAGCCCCACAAGTCACCCCATCCTGGATACACCTACGTGTATAGTTTTAAAAAATGCACAGGTTTGGTAGGTTTCCCTAGGTGCCGGCTGAGCTAGAGGCCAAACTCCACAGGTAGGCACTTTGCAAAAAACAGTTCTGTTTTCTTTGAGAAAATGTGATGTGTCCACATTGTGTTTTGGGGCATTTCCTGTCGCGGGCACAAGGCCTACCCACACAAGTGAGGTATAATTTTTATCGGGAGGCTGGGGGGAACGCTGGGTGGAAGGAAATGTGTGGCTCCTCTCAGATTCCAGAACTTTCTGTCACTGAAATATGAGAAAAAAGTGTTTTTTTGCCAGATTTTCAGGTTTGCCAAGGATTCTGGGTAACAGAACCTGCTGAGACACCCACAAGCCACCCCCTCTTGAATTCCCCTAGGTGTCTAGTTTTAAAAAATGCACAGGTTTGGTAGGTTTCCCTAGGTGGCGGCTGAGCTAGAGGCCAAAATCCACAGGTAGGTACTTTGCAAAAAACAACTCTGCTTTCTTTGGGAAAAAGTGATGTGTCCACATTGTGTTTTGGGGCATTTCCTGTCTCGGGCACTAGGTCTACCCACACAAGTGAGGTATCATTTTTATCAGAAGACTTGGTGGGACGCTGGGTGGAAGGAAATTTGTTTCTTCTCTCAGATTCCAGAATTTTCTGTCAACAGAATCTGGTGAGAGCCACACAAGGCACCCCATCTTTGATTACCCTAGGTGTCGAGTTTTCAAAAATATACAGGTTTGGTAGGTTTCCCTAGGTGCCGGCTGAGCTAGAGGCCAAAATCTACAGCTAGGCACTTTGCAAAAAACACGTCAGATTTCAATGTGAAAATGTGATGTGTCCATGTTGCGTTTCCTGTCACGAGCATTAGGCCTACCCACACAAGTGAGGCACCATTTTTAGCGAGAGATTTGGAGGAACACAGAATAGCAAAACAAGTGTTATTGCCCCCTGTCTTTTTCTATATTTTTGTCTTCCAAATGTAAGACAGTGTGTAAAAAAGACGTCTATTTGAGAAATGCCCTGTAATTCACATGCGAGTATGGGCATCCTGGAATTCAGAGATGTGCAAGTAACCACTGCTTCTCAACACCTCAAGGTTTTCTTGATCCATATTTTTCACTCTCTACATTTCAGCAAATGAATTGCTGTATACGCGGCATAGAATGAAAACCCATTGCAAGGTGCAGCTCATTTATTGGCTCTGGGTACCTATGGTTCTTGATGAAAATACAAGCCTTATATATTCGCACAACCAGAAGAGTCCAGCAGACCTAACGGTATATTGCTTTAAAAAATCTGACAACGAAGGAAAAAGTTACAGAGTAAAACGTGAAGAAAAATGGCTGGTTTTTTTTGCCTCAATTTCTATATTTTTTTAATTCGGCTGTTATTTTCTGTAGGAAAACCTTGTAGGATCTACACAAACTACCCCTTGCTGAATTCAGAATTTTCAGAAATGTTTAGCTTTCGGGGATCCAGCACTGGTTTCATACCCATTTCTGTCACTAAGTAGAAGGTGGCTGAAAGCACCAAAAAACATAAAAATGCGGTATGTCTCAGTAAAATGCCAAAATTGTGTTGAAAAATTTGGTTTTCTGATTCAAGTCTGCCTGTTCCTGACAGCTGGGAAGATGGTGATTTTAGCACTGTAAACCATTTGATGATGCCATTTTCAGGAGAAAAAAAACACAAGCTTTCTTCTGCAGCCCTTTTTTCCCTTTTTGTTTAAAAAACGAAATTTTCTCTGTATTTTGGCTAATTTCTTGGTCTCCTTCAGGGTAACCCACAAAGTCTGGGTACCTCCAGAATCCCTAGAATGTTAGAGAAAAAAAACCCACACATTTGGCATGGGTAGCTTATGTGGACAAAAAGTTATGAGGGCCTAAGCACAAACTGCCCAAATAGCCAAAAAAAGGCCTGGCTCCTGGGGGGGTAAGGCCTGGCAGTGAAGGGGTTAAAAGGTGTGCCGAGTGCAAACAAGGAGAGTGACACATCACAAAGAATATGTTGCCCCCAGGTCAGCAATGACTTTGTGCTGCCCTGTGGAAAGTGCATTCAAGGGTAATACAAAGCAACCCGCTTACACTTTCAAGGGGGATTAGAGATCCTCTTGCAGGCGGGTACAGTGAGTGATTGAACCCTTCTGAAACGGGATGTCTGGGGAGTCCATGGGACCGCCCTTTCAACCCAACAGAGGGCTGCCTTTTGGGGGCACACTATAAGAGTGCCACTTTTTCTGTGGTGCATTTTCAGTGTGCCTCCTAAAGGCATGTTTGCCTCTACACCCCCTTCGGTAGTATGGCACATGCACAGAGGCAAAGTAATTCCATCATGTGCATGGGGCCATGCCCTCTCGCAAGTAACAGAACACTCTGTCATGATATCGCTGGTACTACAAGTGCTCAAGCACTATTAGTATTACAAAAGGGACCACATCACTTGTGCATCCCCTTCTAAAATACCATTGTGCCAGGGGTTGCACAAAGCAAGTGCACACGCCTGTTGCATCCCGGGGCATAAAGTATAATACTGCCCCTGGAGGCCTGTCACATGCCAGTGGGTGACGAGACAACTCCTGGTCCAATCAACCAGTTACAACCTATCCACATGGTTCAGTGTTTATTAGATGAATGGGGCACCCAGCTAACAGATCACCCTTCAGCAACAGTATGCTTTAGACACAGTTCCTGTCACTATTGTTTGAACAATAGAGCTCAAAGTCATACAGCGGTCTTCCTTCAAGTTATCCTGACACATAATATCCTATCATTAATCAACATTGCCATTGTAAAAATGTTAGATTAAACCTGCTATATCTACAAGCATCTAGATTGGCATCAAAGCCACAAAATTAGGAAAGGTAGCCTAAAACCTAACTTGAAACCAAACAGTGTGCAATTGTACAACCCAGAAGAATTAAACAAATTGAGAGTCCTTCAGCACATGAATATGCATACATAATCTTCATTACTTTAATTTTGTGATAACATTTCCATATTTTCTATTAAAATGAAAAATGAAATAGTGAATTTAAAAAGAGGGATCACTGGTTCCTTGACATCACAGTCTTCATGGGTTTTATGGCCCAGGTAGTTTCAACCTTCTCTTTTGTCGAGTTTTAGGTGCCTGCTGTCATTACACACTGATAGGTATTCTGCACCATCTTTCTATTATTTTGTAGCATTATCTTGGCCTGCTCTCCCTCATTGCTCTCTTTTCTTCAAAACATGGTCGGTTTCTGTGTCTAGACTGTTAAAAGGCCTTCTCTTGCTGCCAATCCTGTTTCTAAGCCTGGTCAGTTGATGTTATACATGGGCTTATGCTAGCCTGCTCTTCCTGGCCTCTCTGTCCTACACTGCTGTGAGAAAGAACTGGACTAGAGTGCACAACGAAGTCCAGATTATCTCACTCCGACCCCATGCAAAATGATTTTACTTTTTCAAGTAACTCAAAACTAATGCCACTAAGGTCCCAACCCGACCTATATTTTTTAGTTTTGTACACATCATTGCTTGTTGAGAAAGCTCAGACTCAGAACACCTTGCATTATTGACTAAGGTGCTCCCCTCTTCTCAGGAACCCTCTCTACAGGGGAGATTAGCATTATTTTTCATTACACCATTGTTTCTAATCCGCCAGTCACTATGTCAAGCAGACTCCCCTGGCAGCATGAGGGGTCCCTAAGGATGCATTTGTTTGCCTTTGTTCCAATTTACAGAAGAGAGGCACACTAAATGTTGATGTTTAAAATAAGAATGTTTTACAGAAAATAAAATGAAATAAGTACTAAAACACATAAAAGAAAACAAGTAATCTATAACGTCACTTCTAAGTTCAATATTATGCAGCCCAGGCTCATCTTTCACAAACTTAGCAACTGATGTAGTCGCCCGATAGCGGCAATGCACAGCATTCCAGCTGATAAAGTTGCAGGTTGAAAGACAATTAAGTGACTCCCTGTCATAAATCACCAGTGGGGGCATAATAAAGGCTGCCTGAAAGAGAGCGAGCCCAGCTAATAAAAAATACAGAAGCGTCAGCCAGCAGCAGAGCATTGCTCTCCATCCTGAACCGACATGAATTAATAATAATAATAGTAATAAAAGTAATAAAACGCCAGAACTCCAAAAACATGTAGAAAATCACATTATCAAAGATGGGCTGTAATCTCGCTGAGCTGTGAGGGATCCTTTCATTAAAGTGGGCGCCTGCTGCAGCGTTCATTTTCAAGCACTTCCTTTCCCGACATGCCTGCACTGGTCCAAGACCTGGTACTGGCTAATTATGGAAAGTGTATCTATATTATAGAGTCATTATCTGTCATTCTATGATCTAATTAAGGCTTTCAGTATGAAAAAAACAAGCGATATCCACTTTCTTTAATGGAAATCCCTGCTGCTTTCTCATCTTTAAAGAAGTGGGTTTTTATAGCCAAGCTAGTGTTTTAAATGAAGTGTCAGCTCGTGTGAGGAGATGGGAAATGAAATGTTTGGTGGTCCATGATGGAAAGCTGCTATCACAGCTGCCGTTCTGACATTGTCCAGAGCGCCATGACAGTCATGGGAATCTGATACTGCCTGCCAGGAGAAGAGAATGTGGTGGGCTACCCAGCTGGCAGGCATGGCATGTTTGGCCCATGGATGCACAGGAACATTAGAAGCGGCTCACTTTGGTATGAGCGAGCAAATGAAGCCTGGGGTGCTGAAAGCCAGACTTCAGTTGCATATCATGGGCCCCACTGCAATAATGTAGAGCTGATTTCCTGTCTAAAGTGGAACTCATTGTAAGGACAAAGATTTGCAAATTGCAATGGGAGAATTGACTGCAATGATTTCCCGCACCTTAGGAGATCTGAAAAGGTCTAAAGGATGGGTAGTAAGACCGAAAACAATTAAACTCTTGATCCTTCCTGGTGTGACTACTCAGTACAGTATTCCGTGTAATATTAGCCGATTTTATCATTGCTGCCTTTTTGCATCCATACAGTGACAGAGGCAGGTTTTGATTCTGTGGTGGAGGGAGACAAATGCTCTTTAAGGGGCATAATTAAGGACTGGACTAAAATGTCCAACCGTAATAAAATGACTGGGTCATGGCAGCCTATCTTGCTCTGAAAGCAGCTCCGTAGCTTGCTGCAGTGGCATAACAAAGAGGGGCCCCACTTCAAAACACACAGAGGTGGGCCCCCCAACCTCAGTCAAGAGCTCTCAGCCAGGGTCCCTCTGTCTATGCACAGTGCAGATAGGGGGCCCCTGAAGCTTGGGGGGAGGGGCACCTGCACCAGGGATATGATATCTGGGGAGGGCATTAAACCCAAGATGAGTCTAACTGAATCAATTGTCAAGGTGCCCACTCCTGTTACCAAGGATGGCATTTGATCCTTTTTAGGTCTAGCAGAATACTATTCGAAATTTGTTCAAGGTTTTGGTAGTATAGTTATGCCACTAAGAATGTTGCTCAAGAAAGGGAGCAAGTTTGTATGGTCTGATGAGTGCGAGAAGGCATTTGTATGTGTCAAGAACGTCATAGGCAATATGCCAAATTTGAACCATTTTGATGTGACTAAAAGAACCATTCTCGAAGGGTTAGGTGCAGTTTTGAGCCAGGTAGGCAATGGAGAAGAGAAGATGACTGTGTTTGCCTCTTGTTCTCTGAAAGGAGCGGAAGAGAAGTATTCCGTCATTGAACGAGAGGCACTTGCTTGTGTGTGGGCCATTCATCATTTTAAATTCTTTTTGTGGGGCCTTCCTTTTACACTAAGGTCAGATCATTAGCCATTAGTGCACATTTTCACATGTAAGGGGTCAGACAAGGCCACTCCCAGAATGAAAAGATGGTTGGAGAGTGTGCTGGAGTTTAACTTCAAGATTGAATACTTACCCGGACTGAGGAATGCCACTGCGAACTGTTTGTCTAGATTACCTGTTGAAGGAGATGACTCAATGGAGCAGAGTGCTTCGGTGTTGTGGGTAATAGAGTCAGCTTTATCTCAGGAGGAGTGGTGTTGAGAGAGTGAGAAGGATGCTGTTTTAACAGGTATAAACTGCATGATAGTGAATGGATGTCCTGATCCGAAGGATTTGATTATGGAAGTACAAACGTTTTGGGGAGTGAGAAATGAATTAAGCATTTTGGATGATCAAGTGTTTAAAGGTGACCGTGTGGTTCCATCAGAACGGTTGAGAGATAAAATAATGAATCTCGCACATGAAGGACATTTAGGCAGGAATCTTACTAAAGCCAGATTACGAGAAATATATTGGTGGCCTGGGCTTGACAAGGAAACCGAAAATGTAGTGAGAGATTGTTGGTTGTGTGCCAACAGTGATAAAACCAAAGTGGTAAGAGTAGCACCTTTATCTCCCATGGAAGTATCTGAGGAACCTTGATCCAAACTTGGATTGGATATAGTGGGGCCTTTCAATTTGCTAAACCTGAATGAGAGATATGTATTGGTTGGGCGATAAGTCTAAATGGGTGTACGCTTGTTGTGTTGGATCAATTACTACTAAGACTGTGATAGAGTTCTTGAAGGATGTGTTCGTTTTGTAGGTCATTCCCAAAGTGATTGTTACAGATAAAAGGGGTGCAATTTGTTTCTGATGAAATGAAAACATTTTTGATGGATTTGTCAATTGCACATCAGTGTACAGCACATTATGCTCCACAAGCCAATGGTCTTGTTAAAAAAATGAATGTAGTTATAAGAGATTGTGCTCAGTTAGCCATGACAAATAGAGGAGAGTTCAGAAATGTTTTGAGGGATAATCTGTGGGCAAAGGAATCTCAATTTCAGTGTTTGAGAGGATGAGTGGCAGGGTCTAAGTTGTTCTCCAAGTGGTTAGGAAGCTATGGTAACGGTGAGAGTGTGGATGGCCGCAGAGTCTCTGTACATCAGTGGAGGTATAAAGAACGATTTGATAACAAACATGGTGCAGTGGTCAGGAATTGGAAAGTAGGAGAGTTGGTGTTTGTAAAGAAACCTAGGTTATCATGCAAAGGGGAGTCTAAATTTATAGGACCATTTCGCATTAAGGAAGTTAAGAAGAATGTAGTGATCCTAGAGAATGAAGAAGTTTGGAGCATGTCTAGATTGGCTAGGTGTGATTGGAATACTACATTGGTGGAAGGCAAACTGTGTGCTGATGAGCTGGGAGACAGTGACACAACCTTACAGCATCATAATTCTGCTTTGTCACCCAGGGAAGTTCGCACTCAAAGGAGGCCAGAGTATCTCAAAGACTATGGGGGTCATTACAAGCTTGGCGGGCGGCTACCGCTGCCCGCCAAGCATCGCCGCTGGGCCGGCGGGCGCAAACCTAGTTTACGCCCGCCGGGCCAGCGGGGATGTGGCCGCAACATAGGAGCCGGCTCCTAATGGAGCCGGTGGTGTTGTGGCCGTGCGACGGGTGCAGTAGCACCCGTCGCTCTTTTCACTGTCTCCTATGCAGACAGTGAAAAGCTGCACGGGCCCTGTTAGGGGGCCCCAGGACTCCCCTTACCACCATCCTCTTCCTGGTGGTGCAAACCGCCAGAAACAGGCTGGCGGTAGGGGAGTCATAATCCCCAGGGCAGCGCTGCTTGCAGCGCTGCCCTGGTGGATTATCACCGCCGGGGCTAAAACGGCGGGAAACCGACAGCCCCGGCGGTGCGACCGCGGCGGTCGTAATATGGGTCTCCGTACCGCCAGCCTGTTGGCGGTACGGACGCCACTTTAGCCTATGTGTGATCATGGTTTTCCACATTGTATTGTACTTCTATATTTTACACAAAGTATGTGAGTAATGTTTCAGGCAATTGTACTGTTGTAAATTTAGTGTCCTTATTATTCATTTTTGTTAAGCATTCGTTTGGGGGGAGGATGTGTTGTGGTGTAACTCTAACTGTGACGTACCTAATGGATTCTTGGGTACATCACAGAGAATGTCTGCAAGCAGGGAACAAGGGGAGTGGGAATAAAGCAGCAGGAGGAGCAGGAGCAGGATCTGTTGCGGCTCTGTTGTGGTGGCTATTTCTGACAAACTTGAAGTTTAATAAAAATGCCTGGAACATGAACTGAGCATCGCGCTGTTTCTTAACACAGTTTTTGGTAGGTGAAAGTGGTGTGACAAAATACATGCTTTTCTAACATAGGTCTTTAAAGTGTGGGGCACGCATCAACTCGGGGGGGGCGCGCACTCCACCCTGACATTTCACCTTTCAATGTTGCAGCACATTTTGCAGGCATAAATCTGCAAAATACTTTGACTTTGCTGCTGCCTTTTGCCTCGTGGTTGCCTAGTTTCACATCAGGTTGCTGCCCTTTGCCATGCTGCTGATGCCTTCCCCTCTGATGTTATACTAGTTTGTAACCTCACGGCTACTGACTTTCACTGCAAGGATTTGAAACGGGCTGCAGTCCTGAAGATTCTATTCACTGGCAGGTAAGCATGAAGAGCGTTTTTTTTTTCTTTTTTTTTTTTTTTTTTAGTTACTGCAACAGTGGCTGACTCTTTCTGAAGAAGCAATGTCGAATCCCGGCATCCGATCAACATTCTGTGATCCCTGAGCAAAACACTTGATTTACTGGTGACTTAGAGACAGAGACCTTTAAAGTCTTGGGCAAAGTGGGCTATGACCCTTGGCCCCAGCCTTTCAGGGGCCCCCTGATAGAGCCAGCTCTGTTCTGGAGTGAGTCTCCTCCTGATGACCTTGTATAATTTCTTAAACAGATCAGATAGAGTTTTCCTTTAATTTGTGTTTAATGTGGGTGATGTACGAGAGTCTATTACAGACATTCTGCAGAAAAATGTGTTTATGTCTCATGCAATATACATAAAAGGGCTTCTATTAGATCAAAACAGGACCTCACATGAGAAACAGGACAGTGTCACAGAGATGATTTGCAGTAATATTGAGCTGTTGCTACGTTGCAATATTGAAAACATATACCACATTCCTGAATATGAGATGTAAGCACATTTAGAATTTATACAAGTGTGCCTGTGCACTGTCCGTGACCTGGCCAAAGACGGCATGAAAGAGCTGAAACTGGCTCAAAAATCGAAAAATGTTCCGAGGATGGCGCCTCCAAAATATGTATGGCTCAGGGACCCCAAAATCCTTAAGATGTCCCTACTTAGGGAGAATGAATTTGACCATGATTAACATCACTGCCTGATATAACAAATGTTATGAAATATACCATCTGTCATTACTTCTTCAGATTTAAATGTTTTACTGTGTATCTGTTTGTTAATCTATGGAAGGCAATCTTCTTTAGAAGCCATTATGTTTACAATAAAATGACACCATGTTAGAGAAGAAGAGTAAATATCCGATTGAATCACTTCAATCATGCATGTGTCTGATGTAGGTGTGCCACAGGCCTTCCTGGCAAATTGAGGATAGCCTCTTACTGGTGACACTTGGCCATACTTCACATAATTACAGATGTTTAACTTGTATCTGAAAGCATGCTTTGCAGGAGTTCTATTCCTGATATCTTGTCTGGGGTGAGGTAGTGGCATAACGACTAGAGCTGCCAACTTTGGAGCTCTGGACCCAGGATCAGTTCTCAGCATCAGCTCAAAAGCATGTGATTCTGAGCAAATCACTTAGGCGGTCATTCCAACCGCGGCGGGTGGCGATAGCCGCCCACCTGGCGGGAACCGCCGAATGACTGCACCGCGGTCAAAAGACCGCGGCGGCCATTCTGGCTTTCCCACTGGGCCGGCGGGCGACCGCCAAAAGGCCGCCCGCCGGCCCAGCGAGAAAGACCCAGCAACGATGAAGCCGGCTCCGAATGGAGCCGGCGGAGTTGCTGGGGTGCGACGGGTGCTGTGGCACCCGTCGCGATTTTCAGTGTCTGCAAAGCAGACACTGAAAATCATTATGGGGCCCTGTTAGGGGGCCCCTGCAATGCCCATGCCAGTGGCATGGGCAGTGCAGGGGCCCCCAGGGTCCCCACGACACCCGTTGCCGCCATCCTGTGCCTGGCGGTAAAAACCACCAGGAACGGGATGGCGGGAAGGGGGTCGGAATCCCCATGGCGGCGCTGGTGGATTCCCTGGGCCAGGGGAAAACCGGCGGGAAACCGCCGGTTCCCCTTTTCTGACCGCGGCTTTACCGCCGCGGTCAGAATGGCCCAGGAAGCACCGCCAGCCTGTTGGCGGTGCTTCCGCGGTCCCCGGCCCTGGCGGTCCGGAATGACCCCCTTAATCTCCTTGTGCTTACAAAAATGAATGCATCTTTGTGTAATGTAAAAGGTGCTCCTGTAAAGCACTCCAATACCTTTGGGTCGTGTTTCCACTAAAAAAATGGAAACAAAATATTAAAACATTGTGAGCATTCAGGTTTCTTTGCTGTTGTCTCTATAAAACTGACAAATTACAAACTAGTTTATTAAAACCCTGCTCCAAGTCTTGCACTTCTGCTCACCATCCTCTGATGTTTCTTTTGTTCAATAATTTTACTGATCCAGGTGCCTAAATAGAATTTATGAGTCTGCAACTATCTGTGACAAGTCTGTCTGCCAGATATAATTAGTGTTTTTATTAATCCATACCACATTTTGTGTTTTATGTGAAAAATAAAGCAGGATTGTAATTATTTTGTGCAAAGTTTTTCTTGGAGCCTTTTCATTTGAACGTAACCACAGGCACTGCAAAGACTTTAGTTTACTAAGCACTCTTACGTTATTTAATATTATTTTCCATATACGACCTGGACTCTGTGGATGGGAATGGCCGTTGTTGATGCAGGGTACCAGCTTCCAGCACTTTATGTTGTCGAGTAGTTGGGGGGCGCAGTGGTGTGGGGTTGCCGGGGCTTTGACGTCTAAAAATGTTTACATAGGGGGGCTCAGCCTAAACATGTTTAAAGACCTCTGTTCTATAAGGTTGGGTATTTTGTCTAAGACAATTTCGTAAAAAGGCAGCAAGATAGTGTGTTTGAGAGTATACATTTTAGCTAAATGATCAAAAAAACATAGGTTCTGATGGGGCACTCAATGGGTATTAGAAACAGTTGAAGACATCAGAGAATATAATTTTAACTGGTATATCAAATAATGTCTTAAACCTCCAGTGGATCAACTCATTGAAGAGATATCCTACTTCTTTCTTCAACCGCAACTTTTCAAACAGACCTTGCCCCAAAGCTACATCTCTTGACTATAAATTCACCTGGCTACAAGCACATGCTAAGCAGACTTCTCCATTCCACCCCCCCCTTCTACCTCACTCATTTTCTCGTGCACCATCAGTAATACCATCAGTATTACACTGCATCTGCCAAGGACGTCATATGCCATGGATTACTAGCATTAAATCAGGGCCAGCTGGGGGAGGGGAGACATCTGCTTGGCAAAACAAAACCACTTCTCCAAGATGCCTATAGTGGTTGCAGTTGATAATTTCAATCGCTTTAAATCGCTCACAAGTGTTTCCCAGCGTATACATCTTAGGGCACGTGTTCCTGGAATCTTGTCTGTCATTAATAGAGAGAAATAAGTCTGTTGGGAGGGCGATTGTAATGCTCCTCAAAGCTTCTCTGGTTAAGAACCATTCTAGCGTGCAGGTGCATCCCATGGGTATGTCAGACCAATTGCTCCAGGTGGAATCCAACCGCCAAGGAAGAAGGGGAGCACATTACTTGACATAAGAGCACCTCTTCTCCCGTATACACTACGGTAGATGCAGTTCAAAACCACAGTCATTTTCAATCCCTCACAAGTACCAAAGTGTGGCTGAGCCGAGGTATATATATATATATATATTTGAACACGTTTTTAGATTCCTTTCCATCACTGGCATACAGAAACAACTCGGTTTGGAGGTCCTTGAAATGCTTCTCAAGGCCTTTCATGTTAGATACTACTCTAGCCGGCGTATGCAGCCCACGGGCTCACCAGCATCAGTGAGTTCCGAGATGTTCCTGCCATACCTGCTACTTGAGAATATTTAAAGTGACTGAAATTTGGAACTGCGCCTCCTATAATGCTTCTATGAGAACTGATGCTGTGATGCCAAGCAGCGTAGTCCCCTCGCCCCTTGATTATGTATTAATAAATATACATGTATAGCATATGTAGCATCTTTCTTCCATTCTACCTACTCTCCACTTCCTTCGCTTTTTCATCGTAACCGTTTCGAGTAAACTGTAAATCATGTTTCATGACTGATAACCTTCTAGCAAGGTGAAAAATGAAGTTACACACATTTCTCAATAAGGCTCTACAAGTTGGGAGGGTAGACAGTTTACCCCACAGGTATAGGTTCTGACCTCAGACTCTAGTGTCATTAAAATGTCTTTGAAATATATGGTGAAATACATCCAATGGAGGTGTTTTATGATATATTTTGATAGAATAACAGAAAGTGACACCTCGCGCTCAGGAGATGACGAATGAGTCTCCCAGGCTCAGAATGAATTATCACTTAAATACCAGCTTTAAATATCTCCCACTCAGGAATGAGCTGAATTTGCACATTTTCAGGCAAGCCCTTGTCGTTTCTTAAACCCTCAGTGGCTAAACTCATCGAATAGTTTTCCTGCCAACTCCTTAAATGGACCATGCTCCGCAGTAACATCTCTTGACAATATAATTACCTGGTTACAAGGACATGCTAAACAGAACTCAACCTTCCACCACTTTTCAACCACGCTTATTTCCTCACTCCCTAGCAGTTTTACCCCTGTTTCTCCTATATATAACAGAAATTACAGATATTAGGTCAAGGCGAGCATCGTGCAACGCAGTGCTTAATTTGTAAAAAAATAATAATAATAAATAAATAAAAAAAAAAGTGCCAGGACCAAAGTTTTGTGTTTTGCTCAGAAGTCCGCGAATTGAGTTATCCAATGTCAGGAGTGCAGAATACCAACGCTGCCAAATCTTGATTCCACCGTATGTACCTTTTATCCACTACAAGACACTATTTGCCTTTTTATCTCACTATTACAGAAATGGTTGGGTGGCCATCATTACATCATTTCCCCCAGTGCACCCGGAATTGTCAACATTGTGAAATGGGTGAGCTCATGATGCCAAAGATAATTCTTTTAGGGGGAAGACTCCAAGGCTGTGGATGGTCCAAGCTGTAATTTGGGCAGAGGGACAATTTCCTACTTAACATTACTGGGCCATTTATTTAAATACTGGGGGAGGTTCCTATATGCTTCTTGTGAGAAATTGGATTGTTGGTTGAAGGGGGTGTGGGCCCTTCTCAAACTACAGCCAGAATCCTTGTTAGGGTGAACCACAAATGTCACTAAATTAACCTGTGATTAAGCTTCTGGTAGCTTGCCACAAAAGCAGTCAGGCTCAACCTAAAGGCAATGAGAAAAGTATTTATTCAGCACACACAAAGTAACTAAGTGAAAACACAACACAAGAAAGTTCCCACACAATATAAAAATTGAGAAAAATTCAATAAATTATTTGACACCAAAATGACAAAAATCCAATCAGTAGAATCAGAAATATGAAATTTGATTTTTTAAGGTAAGTACAGCTCCTAAAAGCACAAAGCCCCAACTGTGGTTACCTGTTCAAGCCAGATTGGGACAAAGTCACAAGTTTGGGCTGACCTCAATTAAGTGCAGGCAGGACACAGGGAACAGGTTAGTGGCACTGAAAATTGTACCTTGTGTCCTTGGTTCAGGGCATTGTGTCGCACTGCATTGGTTCTGATGAGGAGCTGTGAGGGCTGAGATTTGTGGTCCTGCATTGAGTTGCCATGAGCTACATCAGTCCAGATGAGGAGCTGCGAGGGCTGCGATGTGGCATCCTGCATTGAGTTGTTCCATGCTGCATTGGTTCAGAGGGAACCCACATTCGGACCTGAAAGAATACTCTCTGAGCCATCCGAGGGTTCAGGACCTGGGAGGCACATCCCGTGGATTAGGACTCACACCAGCAGACCAGAAGCAGACCTGTACCAGGACACAGGCAGGTCTAGTTGAGTCTGGGCAGCCTGGTAGGTGCAAGACAGGTCTCTCGAGCTTGTTATGTCCTCGTAGCTCAGAATAGGAGACCACTCAGCTAGCAATTAGAATCAATTTGGTGGTTCTTGGGTCAAGGAGCAGGTACAGTCTTCCTTCCTCAGGCAGCAGGGCAGTTCTTCTTGCAATAGGGCAGCAGGACAGACCTTCCCACACAAGGGCAGCAGATCAGTCCTTCCAGCAATTCTTCCAAGGGTCCTGAAATGATCTGAAGAGTGGCTCTGAGGGTCCCATTTTCCTACCTAGTTCTAGCTTTGAAATAGGATAAGCTTCAGGAGTTTTCACCAACAGAGAAACTTTGATTTTCCTGCCTTCCTGTCCTGGGCCCGATCTGCCTGCAGTAATAATAGGCTTTTGCAAAGTTCTTTGTGTGTGAGCTGAGACAGTGTCTTTGAAGTGCAGGTGACAGGTGACAGCTCTGCCCCTCATCATGTCAGGATGGACCATCCTGCCAACAACCAAGCCCTTAATTATGTGGCAATCTAGGAGGAATACACAAAGGAAGCTGTCAACTATTCCCGGTCATGTGACCCAGGAAATAAATTGCGGGCACCAAATGGTTAGGATAAGAAAATGTCAACTCCCTAAAAGTGGCTTTTATTAGAATTGTGACATTATATTCAAATTTAGAATTAAATAAGATTTTAAATTACAAATCATTTGAGGATAAACATGAATTTCTACCTGTTCCCAATCAAATGTTATAGTTTATGAAACGTGAAAAGGTAACCCAATGTTATCCTATAGAAGCTGTAGGCCTCAAAGTTGTGAAAAATGAATTTATGAGTTTTTCACTACCAAGACATGTAAAGCTTTAAAGTACATGTCCAAATTTTTAAATACAATGCACCCTTCCGTAGGGGCTGTTAAGATCCTACTCTAGGGATGAAGTATTTATTAAAAAGAAGGGTTAGGCCTGGCAAAAGATTTGTTTTGTCAGGGCCAAAAGGCAGTTTAAACTGCATACAGGTTGCAATGGCATGCCTGAGGCATTTTTAAAAAGGCTGGAAAAATTATGGCGCAGGCACACTAGTAGCATTTAATTTAACAGCCGTTGGTATCTGTAATACCAATTTACTAGCGAGTTCTAAGTAAATAAAACCTGCCAATTGAGTGTGAGCTAATTTTACCATCTTCAAAGGAGAAACCACAAGCACTTTAGCACTGGTTAGCTGTAGTCAAGTGCACAGAGTCCTAAAGAAAAGAAAAAATGAAATCAGTAAAACAGAAGCAGTGAAGACAAAACATTTGGGGGAGACCCTGCAGCGAGGGAAAGATCCACCACCCGTCTATCCTCATCTTGCAAAATAATGAGAGCTCTTTTGTTTCTCTGTTATTTCTCAATTTAGTGTAACATCTGTGTTCCTTTTTTGATGGGTTTAAAATACGCACTGCCAGGTCTAATGATGAGATTTACCTTAGTGCTTACAAAGAAAGTTTATTGACTTGACCAGCTGTAACACTGTGTCAGCTTGTTTGTTCTCTTGGATGATCCTTTACTATTCTTGATTGAGCCCAGGCTGCTTCCACTTCATTTCACCTTTCGACCTCAAGGCTGCTTGGCAAAATGTTCTTCTAAAGGAGGACCTGGAGAAGCAGATTAGGGCTCTCCAATGTTCACTTCTTTCAAGCCCATTTCTACTCTGCATCTCCATCATCACCGTCACATCATGAAGGGTATGCCGCTCATCGCTACTATGCTCTTCAGCTGCTATCACCACCCTGCTTCACAGTAACTGTCTCTTCACTTACAGCACTATGCAATTGCTTCCAATGGATGCACAGGGCTCCTTTGGACGGCTAGAGGCCAACAATGGTCATCCACCAGCATGCTAGTAAGATTGCAGGAATTTGGATGAGGTGATCTTTTACCACCAATAAAGCTCTGAGCTTGGGATGTCAGGCTCCACGCAGCAGACTGGCAGCAGTCCAGGCCACCATCTTCTCTTCCACTAGCCTATGTTCAGAGGACCCAACAATTTGACTGCCAGCATAGACTCATGCCGGCACAAGTGGTACAAAATGTACACAGATCATAGCTGCTGAAAAAAATCATCACATCTCTCAAAAACAAAAATAAAGGATCTTTCACTTGCACATCCACCAATGCAATACCGCTGAGTATATAATTAAAATTTAATTTGGCACTATCTTTGATGAGGCAATGGGCTGATACCCAGACAGCACCACAGCAATTATCACAAGCGAATAGGCAAAACTAGAAAGACATCATATTAGGAAAATGAGAATTTCAGTCATTAATAGAGAGAGATGGTCGTACAAAGTAACATATTGAAGACATTTGAACCTGGCAAACAGGGCTTAAAGTTTATTTCTCAGGACCAGAACCTTAATACCATTTGCATGTAATACCAAATAGAATCAGCTCTACCACTTGTGTTCCCAAATGTGAATGTCAAATTGGTACTCCAAACTTTTTAATTCTTCACCGGTACAGACATGAGACATACTCCTTCCATTCAAGTGATCCTCATCTATTGTCTTCCAGCTGCCAAATATGGCTTTTCATTACACCCACTCGCGACCCATGCAATTCTCCAACGAGCACTAACTCAATTACTAGGCTTTAAGAAGACAGAAACAAGGAGACAGGTCACTTGGTGTTGAGGCAGCACACTCTGTAATATCTTGAACCCCAATTTCAGAGCAGAGATGAGTAATTTCCAATCGAGAACGTTTTGAGTCTAGAAACTTGAGGGAGCATTCTGCTCTGAGTGGGCACCGACAGAGAAATACTGAGGGGCATATGTAAGAGCCCCTAGCGCCACCGGACCGTCACTTTTCGTGATGCTCCTGTGGCGCTAAGTACTGCTCCATATTTACAAGGAGGTCTAACGCCACGTTTTTGTGGCGTTACACCTCCTGTAAATAAGGGCCCCTTCGATGCAGTTTTCTGCATCAGAGGGGTGTGCAATGGGTGTTGCTGTAGGTGTTCCACTGCAACACCCATTGCTTTTGATGCTGCCTCAGAATTACGAGTTGTTGTAAGCCAGAGGCAGCGCCAAAAACGCCAGCCCAGGGGTGGCGCTAGCATGGCAAAACGAGGAGGAATGCTTTTATTCCTCCTCGTTATTTGGTTTTTCTATGTGTGCTGCATTTTGCAACACACATAGAAGAAACAACCTGCCATTGACGATTGTTTACATGCAGGAAGGGAAAACTTTCTGCACATAAACAATCATTCAAAATTAGGCTTTGGTACTTCTATGTGTGATGCATTTTGCAGCACACATAGAACTGCCAAATCGCCATTATAGATTGTTTATGTGCCAGAAGAGACACCTTCCTGCACATAAACAATCTATTCCCTCAATACAGACACCCTTGCACTATGGTGCAAGGATGCCTGCATTGGCGCTTTGCAGCTTAATTCAGTGCCAGCGCAGGGGAAAACACAGTGGTCCTCTAAATACGACACAGCTGCGTTTCAAAAGTGACGCAGTGCGGCACTGCTGTTTTTGGTGCAGCACCACGCTGTGCCACTTTAGCATAAATCTGGGCCTGAATTTGGTCCCATTCCTGCATCCGGTTGGACTCATCCTACACTTTTTAAAGCTCTTTTACTTCATCGTGCTCACTGGTCATAATTCGATGTCTGCCACTTATTATTAATTATATTTAGGCAAAAAAAGTGAAAAATATAACATATAATTAGTCTTTGACTGGTGTGGTGTAAGTAGTCATTAAAATAAATTGGGGTAAGATTGGTGCTGAAAGGGAAAATATGATCAATAGAAATTATTTTACTGTAGGTGATCACAGGTCACGCACAGAACAAGATTTAGTTTATTATGTGTGAATGTACATCCAGGGAAAATATTATTTAAATATATTGTCATATTTAAACATGTTAACACTGTTAGAGGAAATGCTTCATCTCCATAGTACTGATTTAACACCTAAATAAAGCAATAAGCAATTATAAGTTGGGCAGTTAACTTTTGTAAAGGGCCTCCTACCTTGTGGTAACACATTGCACTGTTTTTAGTAACGTTTGATATGCTTGAACTAGAAACAATATTTTTTATGTCTAAGTGTGTAAATTATGCTACAGATGATAAACTATGTAGCAAGTTCGGAAAAAACATATTTATATAGAAAATGTTGCAACCAAAGAATCACATAATTCCAGTGGCCCTTCTCTTGTTCCATCATAGTTTACAGGTGGGCCAAAAACTTATGGTCTGATTATGAGTTTGGTGGTCTGTGCATCGCCATAGCAGCAGTGGCAGCCTGGCCACCATCGGCTTGGAGGTCAGACCACTGTATTACAAGTTATGGGGCCTATGGAGCAAAGACCTCCGCATTCCTTCCGGCACCGCCAGACAGAGCAGACTGCTGCAGTCACAAGGCAGCACAAACAGGCTGACGGAGCCTGTGTTTTCACTGGACACATTATGAGGTTGTACACCACCATTGTGACTGTGGTGGTCCAACCACCACAAGTTAGCAGGTGGAAACAGAGTGTATAAAGGAAGCAACTCACCTGCAGGCTGCATCACATGTCCTGTGCCACCATGGAGCCCATCACACATGTGCTGCCGCTAATCATTGATGGAGAACAAAATCCACATAGTCTTGGACAAAACTGACCATAAGTACACACACCTACCTATGTCATTAAGCTGAAAAACAGATTGTTGCGCAATCATCAACATGATATGGAGCTCACACTACCTTCAATAAGTACACTTGTCATCTTGTACACAGTCAGAGTCTTTCACAAAGAATGACATATTCACAGCCACAAAATGCCGCCTTTGGGCAGGTCACCCACACTTCATGGCAACACTACACAAAAACCCACTGCACATCTTAGGCACAGGGACAGTGAAGTGTACACAACATTGTGTCACACAACACCAACAACACAGCAACATCACATCTACCAATACAACTGACACCTTCACATTCCTCACATGCCATGGATTGTTGTCAGATTCTACACACATATGTATGGATGTGTCATGGAACACAAACACCACGCCCATCAAACAGCCCTGCACTGGACCCACACATCACCCACATTGGAACACCGTGGAAAGGCAATGGGATGCACAATAGTCTAAGAGACAAATATCCAAAGCTCACTATGCAAACGATACATGCACAATAAGGATGGCAGCTTCAGGAGCACTCAGGGAAGGATGCTGCACTGGGAGACATATCACTTTGCACATGCCCCTAAAACAACATTTGCACAGTAACTGGCCCTTCAGGCATCTCAGAGACAAACAATACTAGAGACAAGTGACATGCCTGTATGCATAATCTGGAAGTGCAAGTCAAGAAAGCACATAAAACTGCAGAAGCATGGGTCATAAATCTAGATGAAGTAACTGCAAGGTACACGCAGTAAACTGGACATTTGCATAGTCAAATGCAAAGAAAGCTAGCACAATTGAAGACCCTCCATGTCTGGAGAAACAAAACTTGAGCTCCCACACATGAGATGAATATACAATCTATATCAAGGGGACAAGTCTTACACCATAATGCTGACATTGGACTGCACTAGATGAAATACTTACAATGCCAAACAGAATACAATGCAATGACACCACAATTGCTTTAACACCAACATATCCATACAGCCAACATATACCTTGGTCTTGGGTGACACCAGCACTGCCCAGAAAGTCAGATATTGCAAACAACAGCAAATGGATCAGCAATCAGGCAGATACACACACAACTGTAGTCAGACAACACAAGTTACTCAGGAACAACATAAAGTTAGAAAAGGAATTGCAGGACAATTGTGTACCCAAAAAACAACTGCTTGGGTTTATTTTAAACCAAATGAAAATATCAAAGACAATTGGCCAGTCCAGTAGACTGTCAGGGTGTCAGTGCACAGTACTGTGCCCACACTTGACCCCTATTTCTGCCAGGGAACCTCCATAGGAAGGGGCATCAAGTGGGCAGGCTGGCACCTCAGGTATCATCCTTGAGGGGGAGGTTGGATTTGAGATGGGTGGTTTTGGGTTTGGGAGGGATGGACTGTTTCTTAGGAGGGGTAAAAATCTTCTTGGGAAGGAGGTCGGGTGCTTGCAGGGGGGCCAGGTGTGACAGGGGAGGACTTTGATGTGGAAGGGATGGGTTGGGATGCGGGTTGGAGCCTATTGGGTTTGGGATGGTGGGTGGGGGGAACAGGGGAAGGGGAGAGGGAAAGGTTGAAAAGTAAACTTTCCTTGGGAACATGGGGACAGTCATCAAAAGGGGTTGGGGATTTGGAGGGAGTGGTTGTCTGGTGTGTCAGTGTTGATGTCTTGGGTGTGCGTGTGTGTGAGGTATGCTTATGTTTGGGTGCTGTCTGTTGCGTGTGTGAGTTTGGGCATTTACGTGTCTTGGGAGACAGGGAGGTGGGGGTGCTGGGTGATGTGGAAGGTGTGAACATGTGTGTGTCTGTTGGGGTGGTATTTGCAGGTATGCTTGTAGTGGTGGATGTTTGTGTGTCTGTTGGGGTGGTGTCCGCAGGTATGGTGGATGTCAAGGATGTCTGTGTGTCAGTTGGGGTGATGTCTGTGGGTATGGTAGATGTGGTGGATGTTTATGTGGCTCTTTGGATCATGTCTGCAGGTATGGTGGATGTGGTGGATGTCAGTGTTTCTTTTGGTGGTGGTGTCTGCAGGTATGGCGATGTGATGGGTATCTCAATACTTGTTGTGGTGGGACCTGTGGGTATGCTTGATGTGGTGTGTGGGCTTGTCAGGGTGGTGGGGGTGCCTGGGAAAGAGTTGGCAGACATTGTGTGTGTGGGTGTATGTTGAGTACTTGCATGCCGGTGTGTCTTGTGGTGTTTGTGTTTATGTGTGCTGCTTGTGTATGTTGAGGTGGGTGAGTGTGGATGTGTCAGTGTGCTTGGGACAAGTAGGGGAACAGGTCACTTGGATTGGGAAGAGGGAAGTGGAGGGGGGTGGAATGTGGGGGGAGGTTGACTAACTGCCATCAGTGAGGAGGCCAGGGCCTGAAAAGATCTACGTAGGCCAGACATGGCACTATGAATGCTGTCCAGGAAAGCATTGGTCTGCTGAAGTTGGCTAGCCAACCCCTGGATGGCATTCACAATGGCAGTCTGACCCACAGAGGTGTTCCTCAGGAGATAAATTGCCTCCTCACTCAGGGCAGCAGGGGTAACTGGGGCTGAGTTGCCTGTAGCAAGAGTGACGCCTGATCTCTTGGGTGAGCAGGCATAGCCAACTGAGTGGGAGCAACAGGGATGGTGGCAATAGAACTGGTGGTGGCGGACAAGGATAGTGTGGTATATGTCCCGATGGGTCCAACACCACTAGGAAGTGGCCACTGGATGTAGAATCCAATGATGGTGATGATGCAGATTCTGTCTTATCCCTGAACCTCTCCTCACCCTCTGGGTCACGCAGTCCATCTATGTCGGGGTGTTTGACCCAAGGTACGATGGCCAGATGCTTCCCCACTTGGCTCTACCCTGTCTCCTTCACTTGCCTGGGCTGATGCAGAAAATACAAAGAGAACTAGGGTCACCACATGTCTCTGATAACACTTGAACAACAGCTCTGATTAGCACACATTACCATGATGCCAACTAGGCCCCAGCAAAAAACTCCACCAAAGTGGCCCCGACATGTATTATACCATATACATGCATGTCATCAGAACTGTAAACAGCTGCCAACAAAAAATCAGGATCTCAGACAGCTCCAATTGCACGGCTGAAGTTGTGCAATCACAGTAACCATTGAACAAGTAGGAGACCACATCTCCTTCAAGGCTTTGCCTCATGGAGAATAACTCAGTTACCTGTTGTCACACAATGTTAGGCCAATGCCAAGTTCATTCCCCCAGATCCCACACAAGGTCATGCAGACATTTATTTGTCACATACACAATAACAGAACAACAAGAAATTGTGCTCCCAGAACATGACATGTCAGTGACAACAGTACTGTAGTCTGGAGAAGGTGACATGGAAATACTCATGTCACACTGGAAACATATCTACAATGCACACTTCACCAAGTGAAAACTGTCCCAATTGCATCATGGAGGTAGTACCAATGTTGCTCTGATAGGCAACACATTTTGCATGGTAATGTACACTGAGTACATCATGTGCAAATTGTCAGAGAGATATGTCTCTAAAATCCACAACACAATGAATCAGCAAGCCCAAGGGAAATCACCACTAATGTCTAGCATCCCTTACAATTACATACTCTGATTGCATCAGTAGAAGCCATTAGTCCTTTGTATGTTGGAGAGACACATAGATTAGCAAGTGCCTGTAGAGTGTCTTCTACCTGTTGCCCAATTGGAGGCTATATCACTGTCTCCATGTTGGTCCTGCAAACCCAGATGTCTGTGGATGCATGTTTGTACCCAACCACCTGTGATTTCAACAAAACTTCAAGTCATTCCATGATGCATGCCAACAGTCATGCAAAAAACCTTCCCCCATTAAACATGTGTGGTGCACTTTGCTACATGATGCCACTTAAATGGCCTGGAAATGCACCTTTTGGCTAAAAAAAAAAACTCTTGTCATACACGTCTTGCTCCTCATTGCTACTGCAGTTGTACATTCCAAATGACATGAAATGTTGGTGAGGGCATGTGTAAGCCAAGAATCTATGGTGTCACACTCCTGTCTGTGGCACCACAGGAAATGTACTCCTATTGCAAATGTCCTATTCTACACACAGGTTGGCATGCACATGTATGTGAGGGAATATAGGAATCATTCCATGAACGCAGGTAGACCATGCATGAAACACCAGCGTACACATTTTGTCAATAGAGAAACGGACACATGCCAACATGTAGGCACAAGACATGTTGGCAACAGTCATGGCACACATATCATGTCAATGGACAGTCTCCACCCACCATGGGAAAGTGCTGATCTGTGTCTGCATCCAAAAAACAATGTATGCTCTGTCACATGTATGATGGACATCTTGACATTACAGACTATGGTGAGGCACCAACACCCATCACACACTGACAAGTAGCCTGTGGGTGGCAGATGCCAATATACTCACTGAACCATTCACATGGCTGAGTACAGTAATCCATCACTTACTTTGATTTGGCCTGTAACACTAAGGAGTAGTGGTCTGTTACATTGCATTTACACCCACTACAACAACAAAGTATTTGATTGATCATTATACACAGTCATAGAGAGCACATTTTTTGTGGATTGTACACAGTTGTGTCCTAGGTCAAAAGGCAAGGCACATCAGTAAACACCACATTACATATCTACACAGTCAATCTACTGTGTCACACATGGCACATCCCTAAATGTCAAGGGGAGATGTTAGAACCTAACACATTCACATGGCAATGTGGCAGGCAGTATTATGACCTTTACTTACTCCCTTGTGGCTGCTGTGGTCCCCTCAAATGCCCATCAAGGTCTGGGTATGCAACCGCCAGAATGCGTGACATTAGGGGGGGTCATGGTCCTATGTGTGCCCAGCCCACATTGGGAGGACAGCCCCAGCTGGACCTCTGCAAACATCTGGGCCCATCATTTCAGGTCCTCCCACCTCTTGCAACAGCAGGCACTCTGCCGGCTGTGGACCACCAGGGTCTGCACTTTCCGGGCAATAGCTCTCCATATCTCCTTCGTCTGATGTGCATTGACCTGCATGGATGCAAAAGACAAATCAAGAGATTATAATCACAAGTTTTGGAACAAATGGTTGAGTCACACACCTATCACAAACACAAAGTTAGAAATTGTATTTTGGTTAACACACCACAAGTGTAAAGCACTCAAGCCCATAAGTACAGGGAGATGACTACTGACATGTATCTCCATCTGCAGAATAACCCACCACCCTGTTCAGGGCCTAGAATGACTAAGCAGGCCTACTGACATTAGGTAGCCCATGCTCCAGAAACTTGTACTGTAATGTGAGCCACAATGAAACACTACACACATATGTGCCTTCTGAAGGGAATAGTCCTGAGGCCTGACTGGATCAATACATTCGCAGTCTGTGAGCTTGAGTCACTGCATACAGTCCCTACAGGCAACTGCCATAGTGCAGACTTCACCCTTACACTTGAGTGACAATGAAGGGGCTGGCATGGTGGTTACAGAGTGTGTATTCCATGTGCATGCGTGGACATGTGATCTACCGAACGCTGGATCAAGCCACTTCACGGGGTGGGTTCTGTGGTATGTACCTGTGCAACAGAGCACTACTTTGGACAAATGTGTCTATCTAACAGAGATGACATCCAACATACAAAGATACGCATTGTACAATTTCTGCTATGTGACCAAGCTAGTGAGTCACATGTCATGGCCTCCCAGGAATAAACAAACTGTCTGCGGTGCAGGACCATCATCAGTACAATTAGCTTGTACAGGGCAAATATGACTTCTGTGAAGATGACAACAGAGCTGTGGGAGTAAGGGACCAGCCATGAGTCAAAGACACACATTGACAATGATGCTAAATGCACATATGGATTAGTTCATGGATTTACCTCAGTACCCAATACCTAATCTAGTCAATGGACTGAGGCATTCAGGGCACATTTTGCCACTAGAGCCTTATATTGGCACATGAGAATATCTGCTGTTGTACAGGGAGTAGGCACAGTACCACAGTTGCATAGCCATAGTGACTCTACCACAGCCTGGACTATGTCTCATACTGGGAGATACATTTCACATGCCCTTGTCTCTGCAGGCTGAAAATACAGAACCTACGTGAGACACACATTGCCATCACTTCCAATCATGACAGTAAATCATGGGGGCATCCGCAGGGGCCTTTTCATGTGCTGGGCATGACATGATTGCTCCCAGAGGCGGCACGAGCAGCTCAGGTCCTGGAGGTGTTGCTGGCAGCAGTGTCAGGAGTCAAGTGAGTGAATGTACATAAAATGGTGGTCAGATCCGCCATGTACTTGGTTGTTATCGCTGGCGAACACATCCATTGGGCCACGACCGCCACAGGCAACAACGTTTGCCTATGGCTGTGTCGCCATGGTTGCAACTGCCTACCGCCATTACGACTTCCACCCGTGGATGCGGACAGTTCCTAATGTCCAGTGTAGTAGGTAAGGTATCCGCCATTTTGGCAGCCTGAAATTCTGCATTAGTCTTCAGAAACTGCATCACACCTTCAATATATGTATTGTTGCATCACAAACACCCTTATTCTGTCTTGTCATGTAGGTCCTCCTACTCAACCACCATTGTAGTTTGTTGCACGGCACAAATGGGATTTTAACAGCCGTGCACAGGCCACCACCACTGACGGTCTTCTTGATGGTTAGAATATACAGTAATTTGCAAGGGACATTTGTGTAGTACATCTTTAAGTTTCATCCAAATACATGTTGTGGACAGATGTGTTGAAAACCATGGGGGTCACATTTGACCCTTTTGTAGTTGCCAGCTGTGATGTGTACTGTGTGTCATGTCTATCCAGTTAGAAATGCTTGGTCACAGGATATTATTGGCATCATGTATGTTGCTGTGGACACTCTGACTAATGTCACAAATCATGTCTTGTAACACATAGGTATCCTAGGAGAGGGAGGATCCAACAATCTCCTGTCTACCGTCCACTGCCAGACCCTCAGACCATGGAAGAATGCCACGTCTACCCACTCTACCATCTGAATAGGCAAACAATAGTGGAATTATGCTGTCAGTTAGAGCCAGATCTGATGCCAACTATTAGTTATTCAACCAGCATACCACCCATTGTACAAGTCATGTCAGTATTGCACTTCCTAGCCACAGGATCCTTCCAAAATACAGTAGCCTTGTCTGCTGGTCTGTCCTGACCTATGTTCAGTCTGGTGTTGAAGGATTTCCTCTCAGCAATGTTGAAAAACGTTAACAGGTTCCCCTGAAGTGAGGATTTAGCCAATGGGAAGGCTGAGTTTATGGTTTTGGCCACCTCCCACACAAGATAAGGGCCACTGATGGCACAGATGTAGGTTTGGTGTCACCGCAGGCCACTGAATAAGTCTATCGCAACAGGAAGAACTTCAACGTGCAAGTTCTCTGTTTGGTGGACCTGTACATCTCACATGTCTGCGCCCATTATCTGGGGCCAGCCCATGATTCCTTCATTATGCGGAACAGCACCATACCTCAGATGATGTCATAACTGCACCCAGAGAGGGCTTAGTGGGTATGTTAGATGTGGTGGAGAGGGTCAGGTTCTACAAACACGAAGTGAGGGACTCATTGTTGCCCTTATGCCCAATTCCTTGACAGGAGCCTGAGCATAGCTAACCCTTCCTTGGTTGTTGACGCCGCTGAAGAATCCACCTGTGCCCAGGGAAGTCTGCTTTAATGAGGCCCATAGAAGAACATGGCAGCCAGTGGAGTGGGCTTTTAGGTTCCTAAAGACCAGATTTTGCTGTCTTGACCAGACTCTCCCAGGAAAGTGTGTCATATCACTGTGGCATGCTACATGCCCCACAACATCACCCTGCAGAGGAATATCCAGTGCATTCCAGAGGAGGCGAGCCTGCAGTGCCACAGGGTGAGATTCCTGAAATGCCAAGTGAGGATGACAGTGGTGAAGCGGAAACAGCTGACTTGTTGGAAGATCCCATTAACAGCTACTTTTCATGAGAATAAGTATGTCATGTGATGTCATGAATGTGACTGTACAATGACCTGGGGTCATGAGAATGTGCTGCATTGAGTGTTCTTGAAACAGCTATGGAGATGATACTCTGCTATATTAAGCCAAAGGCTGTTTGATAAGACAGCTTTTGACACATTCTCCACTTGATGATGTTGTTTTGTTTGTGTCAATTTCCTTGCAATACACTTTGTTTTTAAGTTGCTTGTTATGTGACTTGTGTCTGGTTTCAAGACTATACTCCTTGTTTTGTTCTTTGTACAAGTATCTTCACCAGTGCATTTTCATGTGGGCATTTCAGAGTTGTGACATTGGCAGGTCTTTGAAGCTGTACGAACATACAAAGTGGGCACGGACTGTTCCAGGTTTTGTAGGTTGCAGAGTTTGGATTTATGAGACTTATACCAAGACAGGTTGCACAGTGTTTGGGTGGAGGTACAGATGTGTCAGTTGTACTTGTTTTGTGTGTTGTGGTGCTCCTGCTGCATGATGTGTTTATAAAATATGTAGTCCTAGCTTTTGACCGGGTTATTTTTCCTTCACATTGTCTAAACTTTCTTTTTTGTATGACCTGTATATAGTTGTAGATGTGTTTCACCATTGCAGGCCACAGAGCATGTGCCACAATACTGACATATGTTTGTGTCATACCACCAGATGCACGGGCATTAGATGGGCTGTTGATCTGGAACTGTTGTACTGCCATCTGTCTGTAACTTGGATTATGTGATGTTGGATTAATTTGGTGTGGTGTGTGATAAGGCTTGTGCTGCTGATATCAACCACTGTAATGTTTGCCTATTCTACAGGACAATGTCTGACAAATCCATTCCTTCCATGGTCTGAGGGTCTGTACCTTGAATATGTACTCGGACTCAGTATGAGTCATACATTTTTATTTCTAAAAGTCCTGAGATAAAGTCAGTCTATGTGGTGTAAACTGGAATAAACTTTTTGATTTGACTAGACACTTGTGCTAATGTGTTGGTGTGTAATGGTTGTAATCCTGAGCTGCACACTGTGTACCTGTAACATATCCCTGTCTGCACAAGTAGCTTGTGTCTTCATCGTATGGTTCATACGGTCTTACATCTCTACATAGCAAAATGTGAAAATTAAGCAAGCAGACAATTAATTTGTGATGGATTAATTTATTGCAATGCTAATGCATGAAATACATTTTGGACAGAAAGAAACAAAAGATGTGAAGTGGTCAGTCATGGTGAATGAAAGTGGAGTGGATGCCACACCATTGGGAGTTTAAAGTCCAGAGTACGCCTCCCATTGCAACTGGTAGGTGGTTGAGGATCAGTCAATAGAGTGAATGTGTGGCACACAAAGGTGATCCATTAGGAAAAGGCCACTTGCTGGCAGTGGTGGATTTCTTGCCATCTGTATCTCCTGGATTATTTGCAGGACATCCCTCCTTGTGGGGGAAAAGGGGAATCTTCTGCTACAGAGGCAGGAGTGCCTGGGGCTGGTTCTTCCTCTGGCAGGACCTCCCTTCCAGTGGCTGCACTGATGTGGATGTGCCTAGTGCTGATGAACCAAAGGAAGGGGTAGAGTGTTGTTGAAAAGCCCTGTTCAGGGTGGTGTGAACGTCTTTCAGCACTACTGTTTGGGAAGCCAGGTATTGTGGGCCTTCATCTGTTACCACATGTCTCTGTGCGCGTCCCTCTGTAGCTGCTTGATTCCCTGGAGTTCAGTCAACACCCAGCCCATCATTCCTGGGGACGTCCCAGGACATGGCTGATGGTGTCTGGTGGACAGCAGGCCCAGTGGCCTAACCCCGCTGGCCCACAGCATCCCTCTCATGCCCCTTACCCCCATGGGTCTGTGCCCTTGCCACAGGGTTCCCTCACCAACTTGTTCCTGATACCCTATTGTCTGAAGTGTTGCATTGCAACTCAGGATCCAGGACTGGGGGGCACAAGATGGTAGACACTGTACTAAGTACACATGTTGGGGGCGAATGATTGCCTATGATGTTGAGGCAACTGGGCTGGGAGGTGATGTTGTGGGTACATTGAGACTCACTGTTGCCATCTGACCAGGTTGCCCAGATGGGCCAGAATCGTCCTCCATGTCCAGAAGGGTTTTCCTCACTGATGGCTATTCCAGAGGGGTAGAGGCAGTCTCTTCTTTGGCCTCTGTGTGCCCAGTGGCAACTCGACCTGTTGATGTAAAATGTACAATGTTACTGGTTGGATTGTGACATCTACCTCCAACAGTTTAGAGTTCAGTAAGCAGAGAACTTGTACAAAGTTTAGTTGCAGTTAATCCTATTGTGCCAAGTAACCATGGTATTGGGTGTGTTTATATGACTTGTGTGAAGCATGAACATTCATTTTGACTCAAGCTTCTGCTGAAATGTGCAGATCATGAGCACTTGGGTGATGGCCTGAAAATGACATATTGCCACCAGTGAAGGTATACCAGTGATTAGGCAAGATATGGATTTGCCCATCAGAATGCCCAGTTGAGTGTGATTCAGGCAGACCCAAGACTTTGTTTTATATGTGACTGAAGTCATCATGTGCACAGTGCAGTGTCAATGTGTCTGCTACCAATACCAATCTGGTGATGCATGTTGAGGCCATATGGATACTTGTTATGCACACTAAGTAAGTTGTCATTCCTGTCCTCAAATATTTAATCTTGGGTTAGCAAGTAAAGGCATGATCTGTGCTTGATCTGTCTCAGGTGAGTATACTTCATGTGAGAGTTGACAAACAAGTGCATTTGTACCATTGGCCACTGTGCTGGCGCTTGGAGTTAGAGTTACAGGGTGTATTTGGACTTTGCAGTCATGTTACTCCCTCTACTTCCCAACATTTAGCAAATGCTATCCTCCCAGGTGAGTACACTTTAATTGAGAGTAACCAAACAATGGCATTTGTACAAGAGAACACTGGGCTGGTAAGTGGAGTAGCAGTAACAGAGCCTCGTGGCCTCAACAGTCATGTCACTCCCTGCACTACACACAGTTTACAATTGTAATCTCCCCAGATGAGTACACTTCAATTGAGAGTTACCAAGCAGACGTTTTCAGAATAGTGAACACTGGTTTTCGTGTTTGGAGTTAGAGACAGTTCCTATTAGGAGTTGCAGTCTGGTCACTCTCTTTAGCATGCAGTCTATACAAATGTGATCTCCCCAGGTGAGTACAGTTCAACTGAGAGTTACAAACAATGGTATTTGTACAAGAGAACACTGAGCTGGTGAGTGGAGTAGCAGTAACAGAGGATCCTGCTCTCTACCGTCATGTCACTCCCTGCACTACATACACTATACAATTGTAATCTCCACAGATGAGTAGAGTTCACTTGAGAGTTGCCAAATAATGGTATTTGGACAAGAGAACACTGGGCTTGTGAGTGGAGTAACAGAGCCTCCTGGCCTCAGCAGTCATGTACTACCCTGTACCACACACACTATACAAATGTAATCTCCCAGGTAAGTACGCATAGATTGATAGTTACCAGACAGGAGTATTCTGACTTGTGAACACTGCTTTGGTGTTTGGAGTTGTTGAAACAGTGTCTCCTGGGAGTTGCAGTCAGATCACTTTCTCTACTTCACACAGTTGACAAATAGTATCCTCCCAGGTGAGTGAGGTTTATTTGTGATTTGCCAAACAGGGGTATGTGGACAAGCAAACACTGGTCCGGTATTTTGAGTAATAGGAACAGTGGGTCCTGGGAGTTGGAGTCAGGTAACTATCTGTACTACACACACTTTATAAATGTTGTGTATGACATATCTGTATGCAGACTGCATTCGGGCAGACATTTACCTGTTGAGATATACCATGAGTCCTTTGATTATTAGTGGATACTGAAAGACTTACAGGCCCCATTTCGAGTTATGACATGTGATGGTCCTTGGTAGCTGTGATGTTCTGTCCAATAATACATTACTGACAGTGTTTAAACTCAGATACTCTGGGTATTGAATGTTGGTGAGGTAGATGAACAAGACAGTGGCAAAAGGTGAGCTGTGAGGATGCATGACATGGCATTTTGATTGCATTTTTTGTGTAGTGACGTACTAGATTATACTCCTCCAGTTATTCCTGTTAAGCCCTCAGGGTGCACAATGGCCAAGACATTCTTCTCTCAGGGAAAGAGATGTAATGGGACACTGGGTGGGCCACCGCCAAGCTTCTTGGCCTGCAGCTGGTGCCTGGGGACCAGGGAACAGAGCTTGCCCCTGACGTCATTCCACCTCTTCATGATGTCCTCCTTTGTGTGTAGGGTGGTGTCTACAGCAATTTACTCTGTCGATTGACCTGTCCTACATTTACATTTTCCTACTGAGAGGAGTGTCCTGGATTAGTGCTCCAAAAAATTGTGTCTCTACTCATGATTTCATGTACCATGACTCTTAACTCATCTTCTGAAAAACATGGATCTTTCAAACGTGACATGGTGGAAACAAAAACAAGTGATACTGACTTACTAAATAGGGGAAGTGCAAATGGGTGTGAATGGACAAAAGTGTGTGCAGGGTGTTCTATGGGATGGTTAAAAAAAGGCTGTCTAATCTATGTAGTGTTTTGGAATTGAGTTGCTTTGGTTTCTTTGTCTTGCAGTGGAAATTCAAAGCTTTGTGGTGTGTGAAGGGATGTGTTTTATAGTATCCTTTGCAGGTGTGTCCACTGTGGCAACGTATGCCAGCTGTGTTGTTTTCAAATTCATCCAATGTGCAGTTGTCTATTACTTTGCTGACTGCAAACTGCCGTGACTCAGAGTGTAATTGGCTAACTGCCATGAAGGGTCTGCCACGGCAACTATGTGCTTGTAATATGCTCGGTGGTTGGTGCTGTCAGCGCTGGTGGGTGGAATGCCTATTTCCAAGCCACGTCACTGCTGGTGGTCTGCCACTTTTGCTTGCCAGTCAGAGGTCCTGCCTGTGTAACTCGTAATAGGGTAGTCTGAAAGACCACCAGCATGTGTGTCCAAATTCATAATGAGGCCCTTACTCCCACATAAAACAAAGAAAACTGAAGCTAAGGGTCAAGATTAGATAATGATCAGCTTATTGCTAGAAACAGCTGTGTGATAAGGGATCCAATGTTAAAAGCAAACCAGATTATTCTGTTAGGATTGGCACAACAATATTATCTTTGATTTGGAAGAGAAGTGCCTTCCAAGAGAACACAGTTGTGGAGAGTTTGATCAAATATAGTGCATTGTGACAGTGCAATTATAATTTTTATGGAGTGGTGAACAATGTAACTAAGTCACGCTAATCTCCTAGGACACGAGTCCTCAAACTGTGGAGTGGGCCTAGGAGGGCCTCAAATGATCCCGGGGTGCATCAGGCTCTGGCCAAAGTAAGCATCATATTGATAGCAGGGCTTTGTTTAAGTTGAAAAAAATGAGCAGCAGTAAACCCCTTTGTAATGGGCCATTACTAACATGTTTTGTCATTTCCAAGCTGGGTGTACGTGTCTCCAAACACTTGTCAAAACCCCCTCCCCTAATAATAACACTGTGCATAATTTTACACTCTAGTAAGGCCTGCCTGCCAGAATAGTATGTTTGGTGTAATGTATTTGATTGCATTTTAAAAACAGGAACATAACTTAACTGCACTGTTTAAGCTAGACATATTTAAACATTGCTAATTTAATTGTGAGAAATTCAGAGGGGGGGCTTTTTTTCCACTGGGGTAGGGCAGTAGTAAAAGGTTTGAAGACCATTGCCCTAGGATTACATTTCCATCTATACTACAATGTATGTATTACTATTATCCTAATCATCTATTTAACATCTATTTGGGATTTAGCAAATATTTCCAGAGGAAAGCCTGACACACGTGCTCAAATGCATCAATTACAAATATGTTTTTTTCCTGATAATTCTGTTGCATATGATCTGTGTAACCAGGAAGTAGTGTGTTTCTTGACACACTTTAATGTATTTATTTAACAGTTGACTACCTCAAGCCATGCTGCTGCTTTCAGTCCTTGATTTTTATCTCTAAACTATTGCTATCAAACAAGTCAATCTAATTAATTAAATGGAAGACAACTAAGAGTAGAACATCCAGAATGCATTAGGCTGACGCACAGAAGTGCAGGACTAAAAACTATGCCTGTAATGACATGATGTGTGGTAGTCACAATTTATTTTTTTCCTGCTAGGTAAAGAGTAAGGAAAATATACATTTGAAAGACCAGAATCCTCTTGCTCCGATTCACATATAGCTACTGTTAAATATATTTACATATATATTAACCAGTGGAGGTTGGTACTTATAGCTAGGACCATTTTTCCATGGGAAATTAATTGTTTGGTTTGCTAATAACTTTGGCGTCATTTGACATATCTTCACATATCTTTACAAAAAAAGTTTCATTCACCTCAGCTCCTTCCTGGAAGGTTTTCAGGTGATCCAATAAGCAGGGCCCGAAAAAAATAGAGAATCCCAAAACATGTGTTTCCATTAATATTTCCTTAGGAAAATTGAACAGCGATGCTTCAATGCTAAATGCAATTATGCCACATTTGTCTGAAAGCTAGATATTGGTCCAAAAAGCATACTTGTCATGATTTGAAGTAAACCTGTTCAGTAGTTTTTAAGAAATTAAGGTTAGAAATGTATGGATATTTCACTCCACAGAGGATCTGTGGCCTTGACGGATCTCTAGATAAGATTTGATTGGCTTCCACCACATCAACAAAGTCCCCCGTCATGAAAAAAATTAAAAAACAAGAAAACTAATGGGGGCAGGGTAGAGATACACGACTCACCTGGGCTTGGTGGTGGGGATTCCCAGAGATCAATATTGGTTTAAGAAGAGTGAGCTTGTGCCCCAGCTTCCTGAACCTTCTTGAAGCCCCAGGGATCTCATCACCTGGGCTGAGATTATTATTTAGGGGAGCACGGTGCTCAGCTCCCCTCCATAGCCTTACACAGGCCTCAAGGACCTCATACCCTGGTGATGATAATTATATTAAACGGGGATGTGTGGACCCCCTTCCCAAGCCTTGCACAGGCCCTACGCTCCCAATAAAAGTGTGGGTGCCCTTGGTGTGCATCCAAGAAAATCAAAGGAAAAAGCCAAACAAAATAAGGATTGAGCATCAGAAGCCACTACTTTATTTTGCCCTTCTTTGGCAAGAAGCAATCCCTAATCTCCTAGGGCTTTTTTAATTTAAATGTTTTCTTCCTTGTGGTGCCCTTTAAGGGAAAGGGACACCACCAACCATTTTTAAAGTTGCAGGGGGCTACAGGGAGTGCAGCAGTACCCAGTAACATAAAAACACAGTAAATCCCTTGGGTCATTGAATCAATGACCTGGGTAAAGTTTACCATATTTTTTAAAAGTAATCCGAGCTGGAGCTGTATGCTTTTCAGTCGGAGTGTCAGGGCCATGTAGTGGCTGGTTCTGTGGCCTGAAAAATGTTCAAACAAGACTCAAATACATTTTAATGTTTTTTAAGAAACCATTATTGAAATATTTTATGACAGTCACTAATATTAAACATTGTAATTTGTGAAACTATGAAATATACATTTGATTATGATAATTGTTGACTTTTTGACAAAGCCAATACATATGGTTCATTTAAGTTGAAGTGCTGCCTTGAAAGACCCACCACAAGTATTTTGTTTTTTGAGTCTTTGACAAATCCTGTAGGTCTGCTTTACTTAAAATTATACCTTTGTATTACTACATGACATAGCCAGCCATGCATAGCAGTGGGGGGTCAGATGTATGCCTGGTCTGGGATAGGACCTGCGCCTTTTGATCACGCACAGCATGGGGTGTGTGCCTAACCTCATGTCACTCATAACAATGGGCATTTTACTTCAAAAGAAACAAAGACATTTGGTGACAAAAATTAAGGTTAAAATGATGTTATTGTAAGGAATAGTAATATTATGTTCCTTTACATGAAAAGAACCTTGGAAATGTAATTAAAAACAAAGATTAAAGGGATGTTATAATAAGGTGAAAATGTCAATTAAAAGGTACTATTTTAAATGAACAAAAGCACTGAAATTCACCAGTTTATTTATACCAATGATCGTTTGATTATTATTATAAACCATTATGGAAAGATAACGTAGGAAGGAGGGTAGTAACTTAATGAACTAGAATAGAAATCATGCTGCTTCGCGATGGAGTGAGAATACAAGCTGTATGTGTATGTATTGTTTTAGAGATTGTGTAAAGTTGAAAATGCAATAATTTTTTTAAACGTTGTGAATACATTAAGTATTGACATTTCCATTGTGGTTACATTATTTTATCAAAGTCCGCTATTGTGTGACATTATTCTTTCAGAAAATAAATATTTTGTAAGATCCATATAGTCTATGACATTATTCTACCAGACTTTGGATACTTCGTAAGATCTGTACTGTCCATAAATTAATTTGATTATGGAGCAAGCGACCTACTCCAAGATGGCCAGTGGGCTATCACAATATGTGTTAATAGTGGTCCGTCGTTTGTTTTTATTAAGTTTTTTTTTGGTTTCTGTATTAAATGATGTGTCAAACTCCTGCTTCATACCGTGACCAAGGCTATGGCCGAAACACATTGGGCGAGGAAGCGTTTATTGCCAATAAAAGGAAATTTTGAATTGAATACTTGGAGTGTCCAAGCCTTGTCGTTTGATGTTAAGGGAGAAGTGTATAATATATTCATAAATATATATAATTTATATAATATACATAGATATGTACATATATTCATGTATATATATGTAATACTGAGATTTGATTGTCTGCCACCACTTCAAACATTTTAGCACTCAGATTTGATTTGGTCTCAAATCCTTAAAAAAAAACACAAAAAGAGACACAAGGGGGCAGGATAGGAATCCCCTGAACCCCTAGGCCTGGAGCCAAAAGCGTTTTTTTTTTAAATTCTGCTGCAAATTTGCGGAGGATCTGCAAATCCACGGCAAAATTATATAATAAAATCAAGCAATGTCTCCCGCGCTTGTTTTTCTTTTTTTTTTTTTGTAAAGACCCCCTCCCTGCTGTGCCAGGTCCCAGGGATAAAAATATTTTGAATATTTATATTATGGGGTGGGGCACTCATGACCCCCTTGCCCAATCTGATTCCGGTCCCGGGGACCCCAATCTCTGGGACCCGGTGTCATTGTTAAATGGATGGGGGCACGTGGCACCCTTTTGGGGATTTTTTGCCCCAGGGGCCCCATTTCCTGCTGCCTGGTCATTTTTAAGAAGGGTTATGGGACATGTGGCCCCTTGCACAGGTCCAACTTCGGCCCCCTGGATCCTATCTCCTGGATCCTAGGCAAATATACAAAGGGGGAGGGAGGCCGCTTTGTTCTCATCCCCAGGCTGATTTCAACCCTAAGGACCCCATCTCCCAGGGCTGGCTCAGGCTATGGGCCTGATTACAACTTTGAAGGAGGTGTTAATCCGTCCCAAAAGTGACGGTAAAGTGACGGATATACCACCAGCCGTATTACGAGTCCATTATATCCTATGGAACTCGTAATATCGCTGGTGGTATATCCGTCACATTTGGGACAGATTAACACCTCCTCCAAAGTTGTAATCAGGCCCAATGTCTCTCGGTCGAGAGCTTAAAAAAATGCTCCTGCATAGCAGACAGTGAAAAGCCGCATGGGGCCCTGTTAGGGGGCCCCTGCACTGCCCATGCCAGTGGCATGGGCAAGCAGGGGCCCCCAGGGGCCCCACGACTCCCCGTACCACCAGCCTTTTCCTGGCGGTTCAGACAGCCAGAAAAAGGCTGGCGGTCGGGGACTCGTAATCCCCTGGGCAGCGCTGCCCTGGCGGATTACAACTGCCGGGGCCATTGTGGCGGAAAACCGCCGGCCCCGGCGGTGCGACCGCGGCGCTACCGCCACGGTCGTAATACGGCAGGAAGCACCGCCAGCCTGTTGGCGGTGCTTCTGTCGAAACAGCCCTGGCGGTCTTGGACCGCCAAGGTTGTAATGAGGGCCTATATGTTTTGTTCAGTTTAGCCGCCTATTGGCTTTGACATGGCATTAGCCATTACATTCTGTATTCTGCCTACTGGCTTTGACATGCTGTATTCAGTTTAGCTGCCTATTGGCTTTGACATGATATTAGACATTACATTTTGTATTCAGCTCAGCTGCCTATTGGCTTTGACATGGCATTAGACATTACATTCTGTATTCAGTTTAGCTGCCTATTGGCTTTGACATGACATTAGACATTACATTTGATATTTAGGTTAGCTGCCTATTGGCTTTAACGTGGAGTTAGACATTGCAGTTGAAACATCGCAGATGTCTGTATTCTTCCAAGCTGTGTTTTTCCAGAAGATGAACAAAGCTGTTTTCTTCACACCAGACTAGACCTGATAAGAGAGAGTACATTTGGTGTTTTCCTTTCTGCTCAGCCTTGGGAATAGGAGAAGTCTAGGAGATCTGGCCAGTCTCCAAAGGCTTGCGTAGTTTTCCCGAGTCTGAGAGGAGGGGGCACGCTTTTGTAAGGATGACTCTGGGCTACAGTGAGTTAGATTCGAATCTGCTTGACTTCAGGCTGGAGCTAGACGTCAGTTGGCAGTCTCCCGTGTGGGTAGATAATCTCTTTCTCGCAGTTGACCGGAGTCATCAACTTGCAGACCCCAGAAAGATGAACCTGAATATTTAGGCCCTGCCACCTTGCCCATACGGTGATGAATTTGACTTTTATGCTTTGCTTTGAATATATTATATATTTGCTGTGTACATTGCAACTGAGAAGTACTGTGATATATTTTGCTTTCATTGCTGCGACTACTTTTTCTCTTTTGAACGTGTGCTTGAAATCTACTAATTCATCTCTCAAGAACTTGTGGGTGGGTAGAATTAACAACAATAAAGGTCTTCTTTGAACTCAGAAGTGCATTCCAGAGAGGTTCTGTAAGCTCCGATATGAGATATGTAGGAAAACAGAACACCAGGGCCATGCCCCTTGCCTAACCCTCTGCTGCACATGGCTGAAGGCTGTGGGCGGTGTGAGGTTGGTTGGCTTTGAGGGGTTGGCAACAAGGCCTGGCCACAGGGCAGAGGGCACCAGGGCAGCAGGGCAGCACAGCAGAACATCAGTTTTTCCAGAGCAGTAGTTCTGAGTGGCAGTCCTTGCAGAAGCACAGCAGTCTAAATTCATGGCAGAGTTACTCATAGATCCAGCAGTGTACTACTTTGATAGGGTCACTGATCCAGAACTTATATCCAGTTGTGCCTTTCAAGTGGGGGTGACTTCAAAGAAGGGTCTTTGAAGTGCACAGAGGACCTTGCTGCCTGCCCTCACTTCACACTCATTACAGAGGATTATGTAGCATTTTGTGTTAAACCGTTATACTCAGGCTCACATTTCACTGATACAAACCAGTGAAATTCAGCAGTTATATTTACCTGAGCTAACTGTAACTTATTGCCCGCAATTTACTGCTTATGACTTCACATATTACATCACTCTTGACGTGGTCAGTGACATCACTGATGAAATCTCAAGTGACATCACTCATGGTATCACTGATGACACCATTCACAGAAGAACTCACAACCTCTCATACACCCACACAAGCACTCACACAATCACTCACAGACTCATTCACAGACCCATACAAGTACTCACACAACCACTCCATCATCCATAGAGCCACTCACACACACACTCACTCATACAGGCACTCACACAACCACTCACTCACCCATACAGCTACTCATACAAACCAGTCACTTACCAATATAGCCATTCACAGAGCAACACACTCTCCCATGCAGCAACTCACACACCCACACACTCACCCATATAGCCTCTCAACAAATCCACTCAGTCACCCGTACAAGCACTCACACACTCACTCACTCACACACCAACACAACCACTTACATACCCATTCCCTGGCCCTGTGGCCCAGGCTCTCTGGCCACCACCCCACCACTGCACAGGGCCAAAGGTCATTCAGAGCATGGGGATTACTACATGCAGGGGTTTGACCGCAGGCCTTTTGGCCCAGGCCCTGTGACCAGCTCCCTACTCTACACCAGGCAAAGGTCATGCACAACATGGGGTTGACTGCATGCGGGTTTTGGCTGCAGGCCGAGGTCAGGTCTTGTGGCCAACCACCCACCGCGTACAATGGATGGTCATGGGCAGCATGGGATTGGCTGCATGCAGTGGCCAGGAGCTGTAGCCAACTGCCCGCCATGCACGGCTGGAGGTCGTGCATGGTGGGGGTTAGATTTATGTGTTTTAACTAAATATTACTTTAACTTAAAAAAAACTAGAAATTAACTGAAAAAAACAAAGGTTAAAATGACATTATAGTTTGGTGAAATGTTTAATAACAACATAACGCTTTAAACTCTAAAAAACACACAAATTCTTCAGTTATAGTTACAGTTACCTCAATTAAGTGTAACAGATATCCTAAGGTAACTATAGCTCATGCCTTAGCCATATACTACTAATCACCTGACATATTACATCACTCATAACATCTTTTATCACATTATTGATAATGTCACTGCAACATTTGCAGTGAAAATATTGATGAGAAAACTGTGCATGGAAAGGCATGAGTTATAGTTATCTTCTGGCACGAGTTATAGTTATTTGAGATAACTCAAAAAATAACTGGTGAATTTCTGTGGTTTTCAGAGTTTAAAACTTTATTGTGTTACTACGTCACCTAACAATAACGTTACTTTAATCTTTGTTTTTTCAGTGATATATGTATACACATTTATATAGGTATATGTGTGTGTGTGCATATGTATGTACTCACTGAAAAAGCTAAAGGTTAAAGTAATGTTATAGTTAGGTAAATTATTCAGTAACAATATGAAGTTTTAAACTCTAAAGACCATAGAAATTCACCAATTGGAGTTATAGTTATCTCACATAACTCTAACTTGTGCCCTAGGGAAACTATAACTTAAACTATAATGGCATGGGTCCCCTTCCCCTGTATTTAAAGCAATGTTCCGGAGCATCTTATAGGCCTACGGGGGGGCACACCACTCCTCTTTATTTAAATTATTAGCCCAGGAAGATTGGGTCCCTGGGATATTTTTTGGATTGGGAAGTGGGGCGGCATGGTCCCTCCCCTAAATTTGTTACATGGCCCTGGGGCATTGGGTCCTTGGGCCTCCTGGCTCGGGGAGGGGGAGCCTGTGGCCCTCATCCCCTTCAATAACATATTGGCCCCAGGGGATGGGGTCCCGGGGAGTCTTAAAACCTTGGGAGGTGGGTCAAACTAGCCCTCCCAGTAAAATATACCCCCCCCCCCTTACTGGGCCCTAGCCCACCCTTGTTTTATTTTTTGAAAGTTGCTTTTTGAAAAAATAATTACCACAGATTTGCGTAAGCTCTTGGAACCTGCAACAATTTTTTTTTTTTTAAACATTTTTGTCCCCATTTGGGGTCCAACTGGGACACCATCGCCAGGCTTAGTGGGTCAGGGGATCCTTACCCTGCTCTTATTTCTTTTTTTTTGTTGCTTTTTTTTGGAGCCAGGACTGACTGAGTCCCAAAACCTAAGATGGCTTCCACCACTTCCCGGTTGATGTTTTGGTAACCTATCTGATCTCAGGATGAGTTCTATCAGGTCTGCAGATCCTCTGCTGCATGATATATATAATTAATTTGAACCTTGATTTTTTCCAAAGCTACTGAATAGTTTTACACAAAAACACAAACAGATCTCTTTCTGGATCAAGATCTAGCCTTGTCCCAAATTTGGTGTAAATCCTTTCAGCGGTTTGGGCTGTAGCTGTGTTCAAAGTGCCTACAGAAAAATGAATGGGAAATACGTGTTTTGGAATCCTCCTTTATTCTCAGCCGCACTGTAGAGATCACCCAGACTAGTCAAAAAGTAGAACTTTTTGGGAAAGTTTTGTGGAGCGTTGTCAAACGCTGCCAAATTTATTAGCAACACAAAGAATACATTTCCTATGGAAGCACAGTCCTAGCTATACCTGCCCAGTGGTGTATATATATATATATATATATATACATATATATATATATATATATATATATATAGTTTAAAGGAGTTACAGGAGGTTACTACGTGTATGCAGAAGCTTGTGGTTAAGCCTCTATATTCAATACTCTGTTCAAGTGTCATTCACATTTTGCTTCCGCCCACCATAGAATACGTAGAATACAGCATGATTTCATGGGTTATTCCATTTCATCCATTGACCTTCTTCACTGTGAGTTACAGATTTTTCTCTGTCACGTGTGCAAAGACACCTTCAAAGTGATGCGCTTAAGTGTAAGGCCTATTGGTATGTCCTTTTGCGTTTTGCAAGTTTGAACAAAAAGAAAAACCACGGTCAACTTGGCAAGGACTCATTTATTGGCGTTGACAATACTTATTAACGCGGAAAATAAGAAACTGTTGGTAACGAGCACTGCCCTTCCCCACGAATTAAAAAACAGAACGGAGAAAACGGCAGAGCAACATCCTGACAATGCCCTCAAAGAAGGCGCATGCCGTTTCCAGCACGGAATATCTGCTTTGTTTGTTATTCTGGAGCAGAATTTCACATTGATTGCTGAGAGCTTTCATATTCCATGTGCTAAAGTGGTTTATAAATAAACATTACATTAAACATTCTTTCATTATACATGAGGGGAAGTGAAATATGTAAAACCAACAATTAGACGATCTGTTTAAGTTGTATTTTTTCCTCTGAGTATTCACTGTGATTTATGGTAACTAATAGGGTGATGGAATATGATCGGCCAATCAGAGGACGAGGATTCACCGAGCGCATGTCCCATTATCACAGCGCAGCGGGACACTTTTTATACCAGGGTCTTATTGTGGAATGGCAGCTACGTAAATTAGCAGGCACCAAAGGACGAGGTAATTCTGACACTCACTGTCGCTTTGGCTCATTTCTATTTCTGAAACCAATTTACAATCTTTCTGCATAGCAAAACAATTATCACATAGAGATGAAACCTCACTGCTGATGAGGAGAAAGTATGGAAATGATTGCACTGAAGCATTGCTGGTCTCCTGATTATCCTACTGGGGGTATTATTGCTCTCTGTAGGCTGGAATAGGCCTGGGCGAAATTTCCTTTACGCAGTCGCAGTTTTGCGTAATTTTGGACATTTTGAATTGTGCTTAATCCGTGAAACTCCGGAAATTCCGCTATTACTTCCAAGCCGTGTAATTACGTTCTTTTTGCTGCAAAAATTTTGCTTGAGTGCATGTGAATAACGTGAAGGACCAGAAAGCAAGTAGCTGCTGCTTGCAACAATTGTGTTTTTTGCACTATTTATTTTACTAATTTCCATTATAGAGCTCAAAAAGCCGGGTTTGCATTTTGTGTAATTATACATAATTTCACTGAAATTCGAGATATTTATTCAAACACCTAGAAAAAATGTCTTCCACAGAATAATTCACCCCCTTCCCCGATCATGGCTAAAATCTTGCTATCTCTGTTTGATTTCTGGCTTCCTCTGTTTCTTCAAAGTTCAAAGGTCATAAAACAAATTGGTGCGTGTTGACCTGTTCACTGTTTGAGCACAACTCTGTATTTTATTGTGTAAGGGTGTTAACTCCATGGATAAAGAAATGGTCCTTTGCTTATTAATTCCTTCAGAGTTGTTGATGAATTTTGCTCATGTTTGTTATCAGAGCATTATATTTTCACACTGTCTGCAGTACGATCTGTTCTCCCGAAAAAGCACTTTACACAATCAACATTTCAAGGTGCAGTGATCAATAGGACTGCCGTCTGCTTTCCCAGTACCCACAGTTGTCATTTGGAGAGCAGAAGTGGTCTCTGATGGATAGCTCACATGGTTTAAAAGGTCACTTACAGACTCAAGGGCTATTAGAAACCTTTCAACGGTGGCCACGGGCCGCAACGTAAGCAAAGAAAGTCGGCCCCGTTCAAATTAGATGAATGAATATACAAAAATGTGAAATTATAGAATGAAGACATGAGGTGTTGTAAAATTTCAAAAATGAATATAAACATATATAATTCTGCATAGACAATTTGTTAACACTTCACTTAATTCTAAAAGATATCCTGATCATAACTGCCCCAGAGATGGAAATATTTAATAATTATAGTGACCCCCCTAACCTCCTTTGAGGACAAAAACCTCTCCAACAACCATTCCCAGACAGGTTGCTCAAGCTCCACTACTTGAGTTGTACAAGACAAGATTCTTGAATCAATAACCTATATTTACTCATTTAGATGTGCTGAGTGGATACTTGGAATGAATGTCTGGAGAGTTTGCTGAATATGCTATAGCAGCAAGAGAATCGTTCTAAAAGGCACATAGTGCAAGATGATGTACATTGAGGGCCTCATTACGAGTTTGGCGGGCAGCTGAGGCCACCCGCCAAACTCGTTAGGTCTGAAAACTGCCAGTTCGGTCTTCCGCCCTCTGGCCCTATTATGAGTTTCCCTCTGGGCCAGCAGATGAAAACAGAGTTTCCGCCCGCTGGCCCAGTGGGAAACTACCCACAACATTGACGTTGACCCGTAATCGAGCCGGTGGCAATGTTGCGGTGCATGGGTGTGACAGCACCCGCCAAGCTTTTCAGCGCTAATTGCAATGCTGCCCTGACGGATCAAGACTGCCGGCACCACCAAGCCGTCAGCAGGCAAAAGGTGGCAGTGCCGGCGGTTGGACCATGGCACTTTCGTCACGGTCATAATGTGGCTGTCTGAACGGCCCATTGGTGGCAGTCCGATTACCACTGTGAGTCTGGTGGTCATAGGGTGGCCAGACTCGTAATGAGGGCCTGAGTCTCATATACTTTTATTGCAGAATGACAGAATCTATGATGGGGACTGGTACCTACCCACATCGATATCCGTCAACTCTTTGTCATTTCTACACATAAGCCTCCTAGGGCTTGGATTGCAGGGCCTAGGCTTAAGAATCATATGGATCAGCTTTTTATCACAACTCTGTAACAGTGTCTGATAATGTCCTTTCCATTGATTTAGACAGGCTTATATGCTCTGATCCCAGGGAAGGCTTTCACGGTAACATGGGGACCCTCTTGAAGAATGTATAACAACCTGAACAGCTCAGACTTTTCCATAAAATTTAAGACAAACCATTGGAGTAAAAAGGAAGTCACCAGAGGATCAAACTATAGCTCTTCACTTTCAGGACACTAGGGAGTCGACTGCCCATAGAACTGTCCTCATTCTAGGATTTGCAGCATCATGTGGAGGATTGTTGAGCTAATCCATGGCTGTTGAAGCAGTGAGAGGCCAATTAAGATTTTTAGTGAAACCACTCACGGCCATACTGTGTCAACAGATAATGACCATAAGTGAGTCTCCCTTTTTATCCTTTTTCATAATGCCTGCAGCAGACCGTCCTCCAGGTGTAAGACCAAAAAGTCAAGAAAGCACAAAATTCTAATGATAAGTAGGTAGCCTACACTTGCCTTCATCCTCTGTCCATCTCATTTGATGCCACCACCTTGCACTTCATCATTCTTCCTTGTAGAGAAATCAGGGGCACTTTATATGCAAATCATGACAAAAAAGAGAGATGACAGTGAGCAAGTGCTAAGCTATCAATTTCTGAACATCCTTATTGGTCATTCGACGGTGTGCAGTCAGAGACCAATCTTGGCCACTGAAGGACTTACTACCGGAATGGAGGGACACTGCAACTTGTATTAAGATTTGTAAGAGGGAGAGAACTCAAGATCAATAGGAGATGTATTTAGAGCCATCTTGCCTAAAGCACCTACGCTCTAGATACTGCTCACACCCGTGAGCTTGTGTTTCATGGTACCTGATTTTTTTAACAGGCTGCCTGAGAAATGAGAGGCTGTTGAAGCGCAGACAGATGCATTCAAAGACCTGTAGGTGTATGAGCAAATAAGCTGGAGAGCAAATGGCACTATCAAGACAAGAAAATCTGCAGCCTCAATCGCACATGGACATCCATGTCTAATGCTATAATAGGGTCATTGCAGCTCCAAGCACAGCATGCTGGACTATCATAAAACAGTGTCCTCTTTAAGTCCGATTTAGAGTAGTCATGTGGGCGACACACTTGATAAATACTAGAAAACGATCCATGAATATCTGGTGAAGAAAGCAAGTAAACAAAGCCAAAAAGGCCTGACAAGTACATAAAATGGTATGGTACCAGAATGGTCTAAATATTCCCTAAAAAAACAATGTTTCAAAATATCAGTTGCAGAAATGTGACCCATTTTGAGTTAAAAATAGGAAATCTCTACGCAATGCAGCAATATTTTTCGTAAATGATATTTAGGTCGCAATATTTAATTCAGACAACATTTTTGCTAGTTATTGATAGTTTAACACACAGCCACATAAGACCAGAAGCAGAGGATGTCCTTGCCTCTGTCCATGATGGATGGGGCCGCGAGGAGCAGGGAAAGCATTGTGGATGGCCGTTACTGTGGCACAAAGGGCAGACTTGGCCTTGCAGATGGTCAGCGCTGTGCATGAGTATCTTGTCGACATTGCAGACAGTCACTGCTGGGGATTAGCTTTGGCAGTCACAGCGAGCTGATGCTGAAGCGCGAGGTGCAGATCTTGCATTGCTAGTCCACACTAGGGGTCGCTTTTGTGCAAAGACTCTGGTTCGCCACAGCTTCGCAGTGGCAGTTGGAGCAGGCGGCAAGATCTTTGTGCAAATAGGCCCATTTGTGGTTGCAAGAGCTGAAAGTTTCAACATTTCTCCTTTTCTTAGAGAGAGAACTCAACACATGCCACACTAATGGTCCAGGACCTGAGGGGCTCATCTCATTTCAGCAGAGGCCAGCAATTCCAATTGAAGGTCCAAGCAGCAGTTCAGCGGGGCATATGCAGGAAGGCCTCTGGAGCTTCTGTCCCTGTAGCTCAGAATATGAGCTCCGTCAGATAACCCTCGGAGTCACTTAAGCCTTGTATGAAGAGTACAGATCCAGTCTTCCTTCACAGCCAGCAGGGCAGCAGAGTAGTTGAGCAGCTGTGTAGCAGTCCTTCTTACAGCAGAGCAGCACATCATTCCTTCTTTCGTAATATCTACCGGTCCAGAGGTGCACTGAAGAGCTGGGTCTGATGATCCAATATTCATACTTATTGCCAGCTTTGAATTAATAGAAGGTTCTGGATGTGTGTACCCCGTGAGCTGTTGTAAATTTCCTTCCTCCATGCCCTGACCCCCTCTTGTCTAGAAGCACAAAATATTAGCATCAACGCCTTTGTGAGAGTGCTCAGGCAGAGCCTTTGTTATGTGCACCTTTAGTCAGTCACAGCTCTGTCCCCTATCAAGTCAGAGAAGGGACCATCCTTCCAATACCAATTTCCACTTTGTCTCACTGCAATACACAAAGACCAACTACCAGCTACACCTAGTCATGTGATCCAGGATATAGGCTGCAGGCACCAAATGGTTAGGAAATTAAAATTCTAACTTTTTAAAAATGGATTTTTCAGAATTGTGAATTAAAATCCAACTTCATCATTAAAGAGGGGTTTAATTTAGAATTCTTTAGAGACCAAACTAAACATTCCTCCCTGCTCCTAATTGAAAGTTGTTATAAAGTTGGTCTTCAATTCACAGAGGTATGCACCCTATCCAAGTAGAGACCACAAGCCTAGTCAGGGCAGCTCAGTTACACCCCATTAAATAACCTGTGCTTATCCTCTGGTAGCTTGGCACAGATCAGGCAGGCTTAACTAAAGAGGCAATGTGTAAAGACAGTAAAGACAGTAAGAAGTAAGACAGTAAAACAGTGAAAATACAACCCAAAAATATACCATGCTGTGGTTAGAAAAATAGAGCTGACTTAAAAAATAAAAGTGGACCAAAAAAACAAAAATCCAAGAAGTAGAAGTCAAGATACACATTGTCAAAGAATATCTGCAAATACAGTGCTTAAAAGCATAAAGCGCCAACTGTGCCTATCTGGTCGCACTAGACTGAGTGAAATCTGAAAAGTCAGGCCAGCCGTGATGGAGCATGGATTGGATACAGGGACCAACTTCGTCCCACTGAAAAAGTACCTTTTGCAGTCGAAGCACTATATATCCAAGTACAATGGCCCAGGACTGGATTGGCACCAGTTGGCAGGGTAAGACTTGCAGCAAGCAAAGTCCAGGTGCTGTTGCAGGGTGAAGTGAAGTATTTGGTGTCTCTGAGACTTCAAAAATAGGAGGCAATCCAGCAGGCCCTTGGGGTCACTTTGGTTTTGGGGATATGGGGATGCAGGCTCAGTCCTTTCTACTCACAGACAAAGAGGGCAGCAGGCAGCAGGGCAGGCACCGCAGAGCAGGAGTACAGCAAAGTCTAGCAGAGTACAGCAGAGTGACAGTCCCTTCAGCAGCAATGCAGCCCTTCTTCCTCGGAGAATGTCCTCAGGTCAGGAAGTGTACTGATTTGGTGGGGTCAGAAGTCCAGTTCTTATAACCAGTGATGCCTTTGAAGTGCACAGATTGGTTGGTTCCCGGCTCATTACAGGGGGTTATGCAGCCCTTTGTGTGGTGTCAGGACACAGCCCATCCAGGTGAAAGTGTCAGTGTACGCCACTGATTTCGAGCTAGCCTGGTTGATGAGGTGTGATACCCCAAAACTGGACCCAGAATGCTTGTTTCCTGGTCCAGGGAGGAAGTGGCCTGGCAGTTCAGGCTGGACTGTTCCCATGGGTAGCAGGGTCAAGGCTTATTTGCAAATGGCTGGGTCCAAACTGGAATGGCGTGGCAAGCCAAATAACAATGGAATAAACCCAGATCTGTGACTGGGGGTGAATGTTTGACAATGTTCAGCATTCCTTCCATTATCTTTTTGTGTTGCATTTTCACCGTAAGTGGGAAGGGTATGCCCAGATGTGGTTCCCGTGCTCGTTATGCCACAGGTTTTGAGATAGCCTGGCTGATGAGGTGTGATACCCCGAAATCGGTGACAGGATTCTTGTTTTCCGGTCCGGGGTGGACCTGGCCTGGCAGTTTGGGCTGGACTGTTCCCATTGGGAGCAAGGTCAAAGCTAGTTTGCATAAGGCTGTGTCCAAACTGGAATGGCGTGGTGAGCAAAATAACAATGAATTAGGCCCACATCTGTGACTGGGGGTGAATGTTTGACAATGTTCAGCATTCAGTCCATCATCTTTTTGTGTTGCATTTTCTCTGTACGTGTCAGCGCCTCCCTCCCAACCTGCTCAGGATGGCCCACTAACATGCAGTTGGCCACTGAGTCCCACCTAAGCTCCCGTTGTTTGTGACAGTCTGGAATGAATGCACAGGAGTCCCGCTGTCACCCATCCCAGACGTGTATTGAGAGTCAGGCAGAGGCACTAGATGATTTAAAGTAAGAAAATGTCGACTTTCTAAACGTGATGATTTCAGAATTACAATTTAAAATCAGATTTCACCATCAGTTGTGTTTTTAAAATGTGATTTCAGAGACACCAAATGTGGGGATCACATATTTTCCCAATTGGAAGTTACACTTATAAAATGTAAGAAGGCAATGCCAATGTTAACTGATGAGAGAGATAGGCCTCTCATTTTTCACTACCTGGACACGTAAAACTTAAAAGTACATGTCCAACTTTTTAAATACACTACACCCTGCACTTAGTGCTGTCCAGGGCGTACCTAGGGGTAACATATGTATTAAAAAGGAAGGCTTGGTCCTGACAAGAGGCTTAACTTGCCAGGACGACATGGCCATTTAAAACTGCACACACAGGCTCTGCAATGGCAGGCCGGAGTCGTGTTTAAAGGACAACCAAAGTGGGTGGCACAATCAGTGCTACAGGCCCAGCAGCAGCATTTAATTTACAGGCCCTTGAAATAGGTAGTGCGCTTTACTAGGGACTTATAGGTAAATTAAATAGGCCAATAGTGGATAAGCCAATGTTACCATGTTTTAGTCAGCGATCAAATGCACTTTAGCACTGGTTAGCATTGGTAAAGTTCCCAGAGTCCTAAAGTACGCAAAGATGAAGTCAGCAAAACAGGTGGTCAGAAGGCAAAAAGTCAGGGGAAACCATGCCATGGGTGTGAGGTCTAACAAAAGTTATCACTTATTAATTGTAATTAGGTAACCAATGTTATCCTAATAGAGAAGCAGGCCCTGCAGTAGTGAAAAATTAATTTAAGAGGATTTCACTACCAGCACATGTAAAAGTTGAAAGTTGCCTAACTTTTTTAATGCACTGCACCCTACTATTTGGGCTATTTAGGGTATTCCAACGAAGGTTTAGGCATGGCAAAAGGTTTATTTTGCCATGTGGAAATGGTGGTTTAAAACTGCACACACAGGCTGCAATGGCAGGCCTGAGACATGTTTAAAGGGCTACTTTAGTGGGTTGCACAATCAGCGCTGCAGTAACACTAGTATCATTTAATTTAAAAGACCTAGGTACACGCAGTACCACTGTACTCAGGATTTATAAGTAGAGTGCATGTCCGAATTGGGGAATAAAGGAGTGATCACAAACACTTTAGCACTGTTTGGCAGTGGTAAAGTGCGCAGAGTCCTAAAAGCAAAACAAAACGGGTTCAGAAAACAGCAGGGTGGAGACAAAACATTTTGGGCTGTCCTTATAGAAAGGGCCAAGTCCAAGAGGCCCAATATATATCAAATTCATTTTTATTTATTTCCTAGGACTTCAATTTTGTATAGAATATTTAGGGACTGATTATGATCTTGGCAGATGGAATACTCAGTCACAAACGTGATGGATATTACGTCCATCCTATCACAATTTCCCATAGGATATAATGGAATTCTAATATGGGGTATGGTATATTGGTCACGTTTGTGACAGAGTAAAGTGCCAAAAGAGAGGTAATGTAAATACCACAAAATGCACACCACTGCAAATTACAGGCATACATTAAAGGTTTTGAATTATTAATATAGACATAACTCTATTCTGTCACTGTGGGGCATATTTACAAGAAATGATGCATCACTGATGCAATGCAGTGATGCGTAAAAAAAATGTTTTGCTGTGGTATGACAGAATCTTATGCCATGGTAGCATCATATTTACAATATGGTGCACCATGGCGTAAGGATCCTGATAGAATAAAAAAAAACGGAGGCAAGCCTGTTTTCAGTGTCGTTAGGAAATCTGACGCTACTGCTGCAAACGTGATGTTAGGCTGATTTGTGTCCCTTGAATAAACACAAGCAGTTCAGGTGTCACTTTTGAGGTCAAAAGAACAGTGATCGGGTGTAAGAAGCACAGGACAAAGGAAAAACTGGAAAGCAACCTCAAGGCTAGATGCGTTAGAGGAGATGGTGGCAGCCACCATCCGAGAGGAGTTGGTGGCAGGAGTCCCCGGACATGACAGTGCTGCCTAGGGTGAACAACAAAACCCACATAGTAAGTTGCAATGGGAGACAATGAGGAAACTAGGTAATGTTGTGGGGTGCAGGCAGCTATGTCCCAGTGCTTCACCACACTGTCTGCAGGCCAAAGGGTAGTGTGCTGGCTCATCTATGGTTAAACATCAAAGAAATTTAATTTGCACTGACCGGTTACAATTTGTAGTGCTCAGTCCAGATCCGTCACCTTCCTCCCTTCAATGTGTGAAGTGCAGCATCAGGCCACGTTTACCTTTCTTTGTATACTGGCATTTGCACTGGAATGTACAACATCACACACCAGAACTACAACTCCCAGAATACAAAGCAAAAATCCTGGACTGGAACAATACATCATGCATGCACACTTCTATACAGCACATCCTGACAATGCAGGTCACCTTGCACCATGAAGCTACTCAGTCTCACTTGGGCCATGTACACTAATCTAGACTTTAAATCATCAGAACGGAATGAGCATCTGAGAGGGAGGGTCAGATGTGGGCCAAGGGAAGTATCTACACATAGGGACATGGCAAGAGACATTTTTATAGTACCCTGCATGAAACTATATTTCATCCAGCTGTTCTGATGTACAGGGTGAGAGCACACAGGTGTTAGCTGCCACAGAAGCAACCGGCTGAACCCCTGTCATCTATTAAATTGAACTGGGTGTGAGGGGGGGGAGAATGCAAGTGATGCACACCAGATGGCCATGTGTGTCCAAACTAAAGATGACATATGGGCCTGGTGGGCTCCTGCTAGTGCTGTGCATTGTAGGCACTGGCTGTGCATGTAAAATCACCACTCGGTCTAAATGGGGAGACTGTGTATACCAGAGAGGTGAGAATGGACATGCATACTGGAAAGGTAGCCTCACCAATAGACATGCACTGCTGTGTCTGACTGTGCCACACTTGTGTCGCAGCTGGGTAGGGATGGCAGAGAACAGCCAATTGGGGTACAACATCCTAGATATCATTTGGACCTGAGGGAAGATGTAGCACATGCCAGGCGGGAGTCTGATGCAACATTTTCTCATGGTGCCACATGTGTAAGTTGGAGGATATCAAACCGGGACCTGACAAGGTATAGAAGAACCACTCAGACACCACAAATGACAGGAGTCACAGAAGGTCCCAGGCTGACATGGATGGGCCTTGTGATGTTTGAAACATAGGTAGGTACTTGACAATATTTTCAGCATTAGTACAATGTGGAGTGATGCTAATAACAAACCAACATGTAGCTCCATTAGCTATGTTCACACCTAATCTACATGTTGTAGGCACATGAAAGTGAATGTATGATCTGGGTAGCTTCACTCTGTGGCAGTAACTCTTGTCCCAGGACCCAAAAGTGGGTAACCAGAGGAGGCATGTACACATACAATAGTGTGCGCCTGAGTCATATGACGTATGACACTCTGCAGATAACAAACTCTGATCATGATGAAATGGTGTCAGTGACTGTACTCTACCCAGTAGGACAGTTCCTATCGCCCTCGAATTTGGCACACAGTGCTTGTGAGAACAATGTAGAGATGCTGCCATCTGTAAGGGAACTACAGTGCAATTTTACCATCAATACCCATGTGTAACAGGTGTGCTATGCATCACTGTTGAACTGTACCTTGATTATCAACCTGATTACTCATGTCACTATCTAACAGAGATCACCATTACCATTTCTTTATCTCATTGCAGAAGATGAACCCATACCTCCTGGCCAGCAGACTCTCCCAGATTTCAGCGATGATGTGGCTGACAAGTTGCAAACCCTTAACACAGACACCCTCCAGGAAATCCTGGACTCCATGTAAACACCATCTGTGGCCACGGGGAGGCTTAACAGTGTTGCACAGTCTCCGAATGATCTACCTACCATCCAAGAGACACCACCTGCCACTCTACCCGGAGCTCTGGACTCCCAAAACCCACAATTACGATTCCAACAGACTGCAGAAAGAGTCCAGTGGGAGCTGGCAGATCAGGTGTGGGTAGGGATGGAACCATGGAGGGCACCCTTGAGGCAGTCAATAGGTATCTCAGTCCAAATAAGGACAAGTCTAATGCCATAAGAGACACCCCTACTCTCCCCTTGGTGGCCTCCAGCTGTCACTGGCTGACATTGCTGGTGTCATGAGGCAGAGGCAAGAGCAAATGTCCTGCCCAAATGGCACCAACAAGGTTGCCAACGAGCTTGGGGCATTTAAAACCATCTTGGAGTCCATGGAGTGGAATCAGGGCTCCTTCATTGCTACCATGGCTACCATGGCTGCCTACCACCGTGACGTTGCTGCTGTCACACAAAACCAGCAGATCATCCTGGCTGCTGTGCTGCCTGACGTATTGACACAGATAAATGCTGATGTAGACAAGGGGTCCACATCTTTAGCCTCTGATGTGTGTGTGTGCCTCCTTTTACCCTTGCACCTACAACACCCCTCTCACAGGAGGCACCACACACATCAGAGGAAGAACCTCTTTCACCCACAAGAGTGCCTGGTACCAATTCTATGTGCTATATACTTGCTTTCTCCTCTTCCCTGTGCTTATGAACATGTTAGTGTAAAATAAACTAGCACCGTCCTCAATTTAATTCTTCCCCTGTTGACCTTACAAATTTGTGGACTGTCAATGTTGCCAATCTACCCTAATGGCAAAGTGGTCCTCCTCCTCACTGAAGCACTCATCTACTCCACATGTCCCATTGCATGTTACCCCTTTGAACTCTGTCTGGCCATCCACTGTCTCTATACATCTTTTGGGGTTGTTGTCCTATGGACTGTTCCTGTGAACCTCCTAATTATTTGCACATGTAATAAAAAGCATTTAGTGCAACCTGTATGTGTGTTTGAGTCAGAACTAAGTTAAACATGGTGCATTGTGTGATGCAAGTACACCAATTGCTTGCCAATGGGGCATGTGTTTATTGGAGCCGGGGGAAAAAGCTGCACAGACAGAGTGTAACATATTTGGTTAACACAATGTTTATGTTGACTAGCAAGCAGTTACCCATGCTTGCAAGCATGAGGTGAAACAGGTATTAGGCAGTCAATGTTAAAGGTGACTTAAGTCACACCACTGGTGGCTCGTCTACCCATGGATAGAAGCAAACAACATTGATGTGACAAGCAAATGATGCAAGTGTGTGTGTGTAAGGGGAAGGCATCAGTGTGTTAGAAATCCTTGGATTAGGGAGAATGCTTTAAATGCAACATCCCTCCAATGCCTGTTGTATGACTTAACTACACAGAGCAACTGGTTGTGAATACCCGTGTTGGGCAGTGTGTCCATTCACATCCAGATTGCCGCGTACACTGCTCACAATATTTGTACAAATCTCATGTGATTTCATGGTCAAACTGACAAGTGCCTATCTATTGGTAAATCATCTAGTTACACGTTGATCAACACTTCTAGCAAAGCCAAAGGCATGTACTTCACTTTACCTGAGCAGACATGCTAACTCCTACACAGTAAATCATGATGTAGACTTTAACGTTGCAAACAATAATATCTAATTAAACCTTAAAAATGTATATGACCAAAAGTACCTAATCTACAAAACCTAACTATTCTAACTTAACCTACACTACCTTATCCTAAATACTAACTACAACTAATTTAACTTAACCTACCTTACTCTATACATTTAACACCATATAATAAACATCAACCCTCACCCTCCTTAAGCCTCATCTTCAAGCAAACACAACAGAAACTACATCTATATATCAACAATCTACACATATAGGCCTAAATAAATATATATTTTTATGATGCTTTAAATGTTATATTTTGGTGTTGTTTTTGTAAACACGTATAAAACACACCAACCCCCCACCCACAAAAAAACTTAAAGACCCCTAACCCCTAAAATTGCACCCACCACTACTAAAACCTATAAAATAATATACCTACTCTATTCTGCAACAACTAATCTAAACTAAGGTATATAAAAACATCCTATCCTATAAACAACTATATAAAAGGGGAAGGGAAGAAGGGTCTGTAGGAAGTTGGCTCTGTATGCACTATTTCAAAGTAAGGAATAGTATGCACAGAGTCCAAGGGTTCCCCTTAGAGGTAAGATAGTGGCAAAAAGAGATAATACTAATGCTCTATTTTGTGGTAGTGTGGTCGAGCAGTAGGCTTATCCAAGGAGTAGTGTTAAGCATTTGTTGTACATACACACAGGCAATAAATGAGGAACACACACTCAGAGACAAATCCAGCCAATAGGTTTTGTTATAGAAAAATATATTTTCTTAGTTTATTTTAAGAACCACAGGTTCAAATTCTACATGTAATATCTCATTTGAAAGGCATTGCAGGTAAGTACTTCAGGAACTTTAAATCATTACACTAGCATGTATACTTTTTACATAAAACACAATAAGCTGTTTTAAAAGTGGACACACTGCAATTTTCACAGTTCCTGGTGGAGGTAAGTTTTTGTTAGTTTTGTCAGGTAAGTAAATCACTTACAAGTCTCAGGTTTGGGTCCAAGGTAGCCCACCGTTGGGGGTTCAGAGCAACCCCAAAGTTACCACACCAGCAAGCTCTGGGCCGGTCAGGTGCAGAGGTCAAAGAGGTGCCCAAAACGCATAAGCTGCAATGGAGAGAAGGGGGTGCCCCGGTTCCGGTCTGCCAGCAGGTAAGTACCCGCGTCTTCGGAGGGCAGACCAGGGGGGTTTTGTAGGGCACCGGGGGAGACACAAGTTCACACAAAAAGTACACCCTCAGCGGCACTGGGGCGGCCGGGTGCAGTGTAGAAACAAGCGTCGGGTTTTCAATGTAAATCAATGAGAGATCAAGGGATCTCTTCAGCGTTGCAGGCAGGCAAGGGGGGGCTCCTCGGGGTAGCCACCACCTGGGCAAGGGAGAGGGCCTCCTGGGGGTCACTCCTGCACAGGAGTTCCGTTCCTTTCGGTGCTGGGGGCTGCGGGTGCAGAGTCTTTTCCAGCCGTCGGGAAAGGGAGTTCAGGCAGTCGCGGTCAGGGGGAGCCTCGGGATTCCCTCTGCAGGCGTCGCTGTGGGGGCTCAGGGGGGACAACTTTGGTTACTCACGGTCTCGGAGTCGCCGGAGGTTCCTCCCTGAGGTGTTGGTTCTCCACCAGTCGAGTCGGGGTCGCCGGGTGCAGTGTTGCAAGTCTCACGCTTCTTGCGGGGAGTTGCAGGGGTCTTTAAGTCTGCTCCTTGAAACAAAGTTGCAGTTCTTTTGGAGCAGTGCTGCTGTCCTCGGGAGTTTCTTGTCTTTCTTGAAGTCGGGCAGTCCTCAGAGGATTCAGAGGTCGCTGGTCCCTTGGAAAGCGTCGCTGGAGCAGGGTTCTTTGGAAGGCAGGAGACAGGCCGGTAGGACTGGGGCCAAAGCAGTTGGTGTCTTCTGTTCTTCCTCTGCAGGGGTTTTTCAGCTCAGCAGTCTTCTTCTTCTTGTAATTTCAGGAATCTAAATTCTTAGGTTCAGGGAAGCCCTTAAATACTAAATTTAAGGGCGTGTTTAGGTCTGGGGGGTTAGTAGCCAATGGCTACTAGCCCTGAGGGTGGGTACACCCTCTTTGTGCCTCCTCCCAAGGGGAGGGGGTCACATCCCTAATCCTATTGGGGAATCCTCCATCTGCAAGATGGAGGATTTCTAAAAGTTAGAGTCACTTCAGCTCAGGACACCTTAGGGGCTGTCCTGACTGGCCAGTGACTCCTCCTTGTTATTCTCATTATTTCCTCCGGCCTTGCCGCCAAAAGTGGGGGCCGTGGCCGGAGGGGGCGGGCAACTCCACTAGCTGGAGTGTCCTGCGGTGCTGGCACAAAGGGGTGAGCCTTTGAGGCTCACCGCCAGGTGTGACAGCTCCTGCCTGGGGGAGGTGTTAGCATCTCCACCCAGTGCAGGCTTTGTTACTGGCCTCAGAGTGACAAAGGCACTCTCCCCATGGGGCCAGCAACATGTCTCGGTTGTGGCAGGCTGCTGGAACCAGTCAGCCTACACAGATAGTCGGTTAAGGTTTCAGGGGGCACCTCTAAGGTGCCCTCTGGGGTGTATTTCACAATAAAATGTACACTGGCATCAGTGTGCATTTATTGTGCTGAGAAGTTTGATACCAAACTTCCCAGTTTTCAGTGTAGCCATTATGGTGCTGTGGAGTCCGTATTTGACAGACTCCCATACCATATACTCTTATGGCTACCCTGCACTTACAATGTCTAAGGTTTGGCTTAGACACTGTAGGGGCACAGTACTCATGTACTGGTGCCCTCACCTATGGTATAGTGCACCCTGCCTTAGGGCTGTAAGGCCTACTAGAGGGGTGACTTATCTATACTGCATAGGCAGTGTGAGGTTGGCATGGCACCCTGAGGGGAGTGCCATGTCGACTTACTCGTTTTGTTCTCACCAGCACACACAAGCTGGTAAGCAGTGTGTCTGTGCTGAGTGAGGGGTCCCCAGGGTGGCATAAGATATGCTGCAGCCCTTAGAGACCTTCCCTGGCATCAGGGTCCTTGGTACCAGGGGTACCAGTTACAAGGGACTTACCTGGATGCCAGGGTGTGCCAATTGTGGAATCAAAAGTACAGGTTAGGGAAAGAACACTGGTGCTGGGGCCTGGTTAGCAGGCCTCAGCACACTTTCAATTCAAAACATAGCATCAGCAAAGGCAAAAAGTCAGGGGGTAACCATGCCAAGGAGGCATTTCCTTACAGGGTCCCTCTGGCTTATTTGTGCTGTGATTGTCTACCAACAATCTGCTTGCTTTCAGTCAGTAGCAGAATAGCATTGTCCATTTTATGCTCTAGCCCTGCCACTCCGAATTTCAGGTCTGAAATTTCTTTATGCATGCCCTGCTTAAAGGTGCCAGTGGGTCCTGTATGTGGAGTATGGAGAAGATGTTGTCCTATATGCTTTCCAGAGGGCGTGCTTGGAACCAGTCCTGCAGACCCACACTGGTCTACTACCCCTATGTTGCCTTTGGGAGGCCTGTCCAATGTTGGTGGTCCTTGTGGGAAGACGCCCCATTTCCCAGCTGCCGACTCCACTTCATATCTCTTGGCCATAGCCCGATAGGCTTTTTTGACAAGCTAGATGTAACTTTACCTTTCCTCCTGGATCAAGTGCTGCTTCCTCTGCTCCAGGTCCATGGTGTCAGTTTGATCAGAAAGAAAAAACTGTCATACAAAGGGTAACTAGGAACTGGTACAATAATCATGATATGTTAATTCTATCTTCAAACATCGCATGTTGCACATCCAATACCCTAAAATTATCTTGAAGGTCAAAGTGAGTATACATTTGCCTAATATGTTTCATCTCCTAATTTGCTACAGCGAAAGTTCCAAGGCTAAGCAAATGTTGCTTAATGCAAATCCACTATCTTGGCACATCTAGATATGACCATATCAGTTCTGAGTATGCTTAGGACTGGGGAGTCTTGTCATATGTGGGTCACTCCTCCCTTGATTCCATGCTCACGCCCACCCACACATGCCTGCACACACGGCACGTCACGCCACACCAGGAGAGCTGTGGGGAGGTCTGCAGGATTGCCGTTATCATTGAGGGACCGCTGTCTTGAGCCTAGATCTGGGTAATTGGGTCCTTCCATGAGGCAGAGGCCCCGCAAGCTACCATTCCTTGGAGGTGGTGTTGAATGATCGTCATGACTGATATGAGTTTTAGGCTCTGATGTTAGGCACCAGGTAGTTGCATCGTGGCTCTGCCCTTTGCCCCGTCCTTCACTGCGCCCGACCTGCTCATGGAGACTGGTAGGCTGAGGTGTTTGGCAGGGTGGCGAGCGAGGGGCGGAGTCACTTTTGGAGCCGTAATGGTTTGGGGCCCAGGCCGTGTTGTCACATGAAGGCGGCCCTGTATGCCTATGCATAACCCCCAGATGTGCAGACTGGGTCCTAGAACCTGCTTTCCTGTGATGCCTTTTCTTTTTGGAATGGATTTTCTTTGCCAGTTGCTTTGCCAATTGTCTTGCCTAGCTTGCCAGTCCTGACTAATCATGATTATTTGCAAATCATTTGACATCCAAGCAGTGTAGTCCTATGCACAGCCTAGGCCTGTGTGTTTACTGTGTGCTTGCTGCATTTCACATCTCTGTTATTCATAATCCTTGTGTGGGTGGAGGCGACAGCAAGACCAGGAAAGGAGGTAACTGCCATTGGTACTTGCTGTTTGCTGCTGGTGTCGTGCACTGCCTGCTAAAGTGTTTTCTCAAGGTGGCTGTGTCATTTGACACTTTTGCTGACTCTTAGACTCTTGTATTCCTTTCCACGGTACTGATGGTCTTAGGTATGAAGTAGGTTGCTCCTTCCAACACAGAAACGCTGCACAATGGACTATTCCACTACCCCATCTGGAGACATCCTAGGGTGGCAGGCGATTGTTTTGGTCAGCTGGAGTCTGCACCTCTCAGGAGACCATGGGGGGCATCAGCACACCCTAAAATGACATCAATCGAGTTGATGCTTTAGATCGCGATTGGGGTTGTCACTGCAGAAATTGAAATGACTGAGAGGAGACTCTCTGTAGGTCCCTGAGAGTTGGCATGCTTATCACCGGAACCAGGTGATTCTATTTTGACACTGAGCGGCAGTGCCCTCAGAGGAGCTGGAAGTGCAGTTGAGCTAGGGCAGGTGGTATATTCAGCTTCCTGTATGCCTAATTTTTAAGTGTGACCTCTGACCAAATATCGAATAGCACAGCTCCAACACCGCTTTTGGGGCTTCCGTTGGATGAACACCAGGATGGGGGGCACCAGCAAGCAGCCAAACTAATAAAAAGGGTTGTTCAGTGAAAACAACTAGAAAACAGTATCCCCGACAATGCCCCATCTATTTCCCATGTGCCTGAAGATTGCACATGTGCCTGCTTGCAGCGCTGCCCTGGGGATTATGATTCCCCTTCCCGCCAGCCTGTCCATGGCGGTAGAGACTGCCACGGAAAGGCTGGTGGGAAGGGGAGTCACGGGGCCCCCGGGGGCCCCTGCACTGCCCATGCACTTGGCATGGGCAATGCAGGGGCCCTCAGGCACAGCCCCACCCTGCTTTTCACTGTCTGCGCAGCTGCACCCATCGCACGGCCGGAACACTGCCGGCTCCATTAGGAGCCGGCTGCAATGTTACGGCCGACATCCCCGCCAGCCCAGCTGGGATGTTGTAATGCGGCTGGCGGGTTTGTGGCCGCATAGGCAGCCGCTCGGCGGTCCAACCTTGGCGGGCAGCTTCCGCCAAGGTTGGAATGAGGGCCTGTGTTTGAACTGGGATATGAAAAACAAGAACCTTCATACCCCCCTGGCCCACAATATACTCTTTACCAGCAGAGTACTGTGGATCAGAGGAGTAGGAAGGATTGCCTGGGGGACTGTATTATAGTCAACTTTAAAGATCCCAAACTGGTTCAAAAGCTTCTGGCAGTTACAAAGAATATATGTGAAGGGCATACTAATATCAGTCTTCTTCCTCTGGGGTATTTTTATAAACCACCACGTGGCTTAGGCACAGGCAGGCAAACTCTCTTCCAAGTACAATTCCCATAAGCTCACACATTACAGACGTTAGCATACCACAGCCAGTTGGGCCATGTAATGTTCTGGTGTGTAACCAGATCGATGCCCTCGATGAGGACTAGTTACTAAAGAGTTTATGCAATTGTGATAAGAATGACATGTATGGCCTCTTTAATGGCAGGTATCCAAACCTGGGTGGCGATAGTGGGCCTGTCCCCCTTCTATCAAGGGAGCCTGATCTTACGATGGGAGTTACAGATGGTAGAGTCACCTTAGAGATCAGTGGAAGACCAGGCCCTGGTACGATTACTCTCTATTCTGTAGCTTATTTGAACCAAGGGGCACCACAATTCTTGGAAAAAGCCCAGTCTTTTCCAGGCCAATGTGACCCTACACAAACATTGAATTCATATGGTCAGAGGGGCACAGTTTTATGTAGGGAACTGGAGGCTGCTGCAATAAGAAACTCTAAATTTTAATCAAAGGGGGTGACAGTAGCCACTTGGAACATCGCCGGCACCCATCATAAGCTAAAGAATCCAGACTGGCCAAGGCTGGTTGCATCCTTTGATATTTTCTGTCCTCAAGATACATGTATGCTTGATAATTTTTATATAGATAGTTTTACCTCCCTGTTCCAACCTGCCCTTGCTTACCTGTCAGAAAGGGCACGTGGAGGCCTTGCTACTTTTGTTGCTGTTAAAATTCTAAATGTTCATGTTGCCCATAAATGGTCTTCCCCACAGATTTTGGTATCACTGATTTCATGGACAGATTAATACAATATTTTGTTGCTAAATTTTTATATTAACCTTCCTAGTCATGAAGTAGAAAAAGGGGATGAGTGATTTTGATTTTTTTTTTAATTTTTTTTTGACGATCAGTGAAAAAATATAGGCCCTCCTCATGACATAGGCGGTGAGTTATAAAGTAGCAGAAATACCGCCGGCGGTTATTACCACTAAATTGTGACCATGGCGGTGAGAACTCCAATAGACAGCCAATGTACCACACCATCCGCCAGGTCATTAACACCACGCACCACGGTGGTCGCCATCAACAGCCAGGCGGAAGACAAAGTACCGCCCACCATATTATGACACAGGAAGCCGCCAGGATTTCTGGGGCGGTGCCAATGCCATCAAAAGCCTGGTGGAAGCAGAACACAGAAAATGAAAGACTCACCAACAAGTTCACAGAAGCCTTCATGGAACCAGAACTGCAAGTCTTCCTGTTGCTCTTCTACGCCATGCTCCACAAGGGACACCAACACCGATGAAGACGACGATGGTGAGTACAGCCTCCTAGCACACAAGGGATGGAGGGAGGAACCAGTGAGTGACACACACATCCACAACACACACCACACACACACACACACACCTTACACACAACCTCTCATGTGGGTGACTTTCCCACTGGTTCTGGAGTGGGATCCTTGTACAGCAGTCTCAGAAAGGTAGCCTACATGCCCTCTGCTGGAGGTGAGGGCTGCACTGTCTCATATGAAGGCAAGGGCTGCACTATGTCAGCAGGTGAAGGTGCCTCCTGGTCTGCCTCTGCTGGAGGTGAGGGCTGCATTGTCTCAGCGGATGAAGGTGCAGCCTCTGTAGGAGGAGTGGGCTGCACTGCCCCAGCTTGAGGTGAGGGCTCTGTGACCAATGGTGGTGGTGGTGGTAGTGGTGTCATCCTGCCAGCCTCTGCTGGAGGTGAGGGCTGCACTGTGTCAGCAGATGAAGGTGCCTCCTGGGCAACCTCTGCTGGAGGTGAGGGCTGCACTATCTCAGCAGCTGAAGGTGCAGCCTCTGCAGGAGGAGTGGGCTGCACTGCCTCAGCTGGAGGTGAGGGCTCCATGACCACTGGTGATGGTGGTAGTGGTGTCACCCTGTCAGCCTCTGCTGGAGTCAAGGGCTTCTTCCCCTTCATGGCAGACGTCAAGGGCTTCTTAACCTTCATGGCAGGAGGTGCGGGCTCCTCGCCCCTTCATGGCAGTAGTCGAGGGTTTCTTCCCCTTCATGTCAGTGGCTGTGGGATCTTTACTCTTCCTGGCTGGTGGAGTGGGAACCATCACTGTCTTGCCTCCACGACTAGGAGGTGCCTCCACTATCAGTGTGGACTGTTTGGCTGAGGTGCTGGGCTGGGTTGTTCGTACCCTGCTCTTACAGGCAGGAAGGGGGGGAAGAAAGCGGTCAAATTGTGCAAGGAAAAGCTTTTATCGGGATGGTGTGGTGGGAAGAGGAAGGAGGATGGGAGTGGAGGTTGAAGGAGTCATTGTTGGAGGAGTACGTCTGCTGGACTTGGGTGCAGGTGCATGGGGAGTGTGCTGATGTGAGGTGGATGGCTGTTGGGTGTCTGAGTGCTTGCATTGGGGAGCTTTAGGAGGGAGACAGACAGGGTTGGAGAGGACACAGGGGAGACGTGCATGGATGTTGTGGAGGTGTCTGCTAGTGAGGAATGTGTGCTGCTTGGTGTAGTGATGTTGGTGGTGGATGTTGAAGCAGTGCATGCAGGTGTGAGTGTGAACGTGACTGTAGGGGAGGTGGAGGAGGAGGAGAGGGAGAAACAGTGGAGGCAGTGGATGTGGTTCTCTCTACAACTGTCCGGTTGCTTGAGTGCTTGTGTGTTGAAGTGTGGTACCTTTGTTTGACTGTGCTACTCTTGTGTGTTGTCTTGTGTGCATGCTTGTCTGTATGTGTGCATGGGATGGGTTGGGTTTGAGGAGACCTGGACTGGGAAGTGGTAGTTGCAGGTGGGACGGTAGGGACAGGGACAATGGCTGCCATTAGAGAGGAGGCCAGAGCCTGAATCGATCTCATTTGGGGCACCAATCCACCATGGATGCCCTCCAGGAATGCATTGCATTGTTGCATCTGGGATGCCAGCCCCTGGATGGCATTCACAATGGTTGACTGCTCTACAGAGATGAATCTCAGGAGGTCAAAAGCCTCCACACTCAGGGCAGCAGGGCTCACTGGGGCAGGGCCTGAGGTGCCTGAGGTGCCTGAGGAGAATGAGATGCCCACCCTCCTGGATGAGTGGGCACGTGTGGGGCTCCTGGGAGGGCGGTGCTGGTAGAGGGGTGGCAGCTGTACCGGCAGCTGGGGTGGTCACAGAGGTGTCCGCTACCACCAGAGAGCTTCATCGGAGGAGGTATCTGAGTCTGTGTTTTCACCTTATGTATCCCCGTGGTGCTCCCCTCGCCCTCCAACCCACTGGTTCCCTCGGCGTCGGTGGACTCTGACTCCTGGGTCCTGTGGGATACAGCTCCCTCTGTCGCCGGTGCCGCTGCTCCTCCACCAGATGATGCTAATGTACACATGGACAGGATGACAGAAGATAAAGGGGGGAGAGAGAAAGAGAACACAGGGTCAATTACTGCACCAGCATCTCTGTTGGCATACACAGCACCGTCACACACAGGTATCAGGATTGAGCACTATGCATTGCATTGCCATTGATTTGGCTAGATGCCACAGCAAGATGTGGGCCACACACCGCCAACTGCACGCCTCCTGGGACCCACTAAGCCCTGTCTGACATGTAATGCAACCTAGCTAGGTTACCTTCTTTTCCCTTTCAACCATTAACCTGGAGCTGGATCACGCTGCAATGTCTGGCCTGGCATTAAGGGACACCCACTAACTCACACCCACCACCTGGATCCCATGCCACCTAACAATTATTGTAGTAATGCCCACTGTACTCACCCCCTTGTGGCTGCTGTGATGCCCTCAAGTGCCCATCCAGCTCTGGGTAGGCCACCACCAGTATACGGGCCATCAGGGGAGTCAGGTTCTGAGAAGCACACCTTCCTTGTTACGAGGCCACCCCCAGCTGGGCCTCCGCGGTCTTCCGTGCCCAGTGTCTCAGGTCCTCACACCGTTTCTGACAATGGGTGCTCCGCTTGTCATAGACCCTCAGGGTCTGCACGTCCTTGGCGATGGCATGCCATAATCCCTTCATTTGATGGGGGTTGACCTGCAGAGACAATACAGATGGGAGGACACCGTTACACATACAATCCAGCCTGCCACACACATGGCCCACCAATCCTGTTACCTTCACCATTGGCACACACATCGGCCGGCACATACCATGTACACCACTACATTACATCACCCCCCATGACACAATGCTTGAACACACATCTCTATGCATCCTTCCCACATGCATTGAGCCCAAGGTGTGCTCACCTATAGGTCTGGAGGCCCATACAGCAGTCCGTACTGGGGTAGGACCCCATCCACCAATCGCACCAACTCTTCTGCAGTGAAGGCAGGGGCCCTTTCCCTGGTCACACAGGCCAGGGTAGGTTCCAGACACAGGCACAGGTCACAGCAGCACACACAGTGTAGGTGTTCTCCTGTTGAAGGTCAGGAAACAAGTGAGGATTGAGATAGAAAATGGCGGTCACATCCTCAGTGGTGTGCACTGTCACCACTGGCACAGATCCCCATTGGCCACTGTACTCTATGGAGCCCCATATTACCCAATGAGGAATTTCACGGCGGTGCAAGACCGCCTTCTGCCATGACATCCAACATCGGCAGAGTTACCTCACATCCACCTGTCCCTACATATAGACAGGCGGTCGCCATTTCATGGTCATAGACAACCATCAGATTATCCTTTACTGTGTCACTGCCTAGATTTCCACATACCTGTCATTCCCACTGTTCCATCACATTAATGCTCTATGTACACCGAGGTAGTGGTTCCATTGTACAAATTGTGACAGTCCACTCACTCTTGTGTCCCTTAGATACCTACCACTGCGGATGAATAGGAGGAGGAGACAAGCCCCTGTGTACAGACCCCTTGTGGACTTGGCTACACTGGAGGAGAGGCACATAATACGTACCTATAGACTGGACAGGGCCACAATCACAGAACTGTGTGCCCAATTGGAGCCTGATCTGATATCAGCTTTCCATCATCCCATTGGAATCCCTCTCTTGTGCAAGTCCTATCAGTGCTCTATTTCCTGGCAACTGGTTATTTCCAAGTGACAGTGGGCTTGGCAGCAGGAATGTCAAAGCCAATGTTCTCAATCATGCTGGCAAGATTCTGTCTGCCTTGGTCAAACACATGTGCAGCTACATCGCTTTCCCCCAGGTGGAGATTGTTCCCCCCCCCACCAGAATGAACAGGTGTTCAGGAATCGGAAGAGTTTCCACTCACTCAATGTGCAAATGGTGTGCCTGAGGACCAGTACATCTCCCACGTCACTGTCAAGTATCCTTGGTCGATGCATGAAGCCTTTGTTCTGAGGAATAGAAGCATCCCACAGATGATGGAACAACTACAAAGGCACAGAGTGTGGCTATTAGGTGTGCCTGAGTGCCTACCCAATGTATGTCAGTGCATGACTTCTGCTGTTATCCCCATACAATTGTGTAAGGCTAATGTTTGTCCCTCAATACTTGCAGGTGACTCAGGCTACCCAAACCTATTGTGGCTCCTGACCCCTGTGAGGAATGCCAGGACAGGGGCTGAGAATCGTCATAATGATGCACATGGGTGAACCAGGAGAATCATCGAAAGGACCGTCGTCCTCCTGAAGACCAGGTTCAGATGCTTTCATCTGACAGGTGGATCCCTGTGCTACTCACCCAAGAAGGTCTGCCAAATAGTAGTGGCAGGCTGCATGTTGCACAATCTGGCCCTCAGATGAGATGTACCTTATCTGCAGGAGGAGGGGACTGGAAATGTCCCTGTGGCAGCAGTGGAACCTGAGGACATTGAGGATGAGGAGGCAGAGGATGAAGATGTGGACAACAGAACATCAGTTATAATTCAATACTTACAATGACACACAGGTGAGCCAGTGTAACTGACAATTCCTATGTTTTATCTGTGTGGCTGTAGCAGGGTGACATTCACTTCCTTTGCATCTCTACTTACTGTCACCAATGGCTTCTCATTTTGCAGATGTTGGTGATATTACAACAGTGTACTAATGTGATGACTACAGACAGCTACAGGTCATTTATTGGATGCTATCACAGTTTTAAGATCATTTGCACATGATGTGACTGTTTCCATAAATGCACATTTTCATCACATTAAACACTATCAGTCAAGATGTGTTTAAGGGTGTTTATTGTAGGGCCAATAATTGACGGGAAAGTGCAATGGAATGTGGTGATGGTAGAGGAAAGTCCAGGGTATGGTTCCATTCTGTTCGTAGCATAGGTCCTGTGTCCAAAGTTCAAAACCAACAGGGGAGGGCTATTCCATTGGGAGTGTTAAAGGATAACTGGTCCTGTGTACGGTACTCCCATCAAACTTAAAAAAAAAGAAGGTACACAGTTCCAGACAAAAAATTATATATAAATGCAGTGAGTGGAACCTGTGAGTCTGCTCTCATTAGAACAAGAGCCCTCACTCACCAGTTGGTGACATGCTTCATCATCTGGCTTTTGCTCCTCATCAGGCCGGCACTGCAATGCCTGGGGCTCTTTGCCGGAGATCTTTATGATATAGAAATGCCGGTCGTTGAGTGCTGGAATGTGGGATTGGTATAGAAAGATATAAGTGTGTGAGGTTAAAAATGGCTAGAGGTCTGCAAAACTCATATTTAATCAAAATCAGACCCCTGTCATGATTAAAAACAGTAATGTGGGGAAAGGATTAGTAGTAATGTCTAATCCACCCTCAAAAGGAAAAAATAAAGTTTAGACTACAGTCCCTAAATTCAGAGAATGTTAGGAATGTCAGTACAGAAATCCCTATACTGCTACTAGAAAGGTCAACATGTTTCTCGCATTTAAAGTCGTTTAAGATCAGTGCGATTCATCAGGACCAAAACATACCTAATCCACATGTTATATTTAGTTTCTAATAAAGTCATTTCACAGGAGAGAAGAAAAAAGAAACACATAAACTTATGTCACAGGTAAAATAATGTGCACTGTGAGCCCACACAGGGGACTTTTCCCTTGTGTTAAGTGTATCACACAGTGAAACACACATTGACAATACATACAATCCTCGAAATTAAGAGGATATATCCTTACCCTCCTTGTATTAAAGGATGGGCCCCATTGGGATGGCAACAAGCATCAGTGGTCCGAACTGGTTTAAATATCTAGGTGCGTATACAAATATAGACAATTGATGGCATGGTTTGCATAATGATTGTATATAAACATGATGAGAAACGTTTTATCGAAAAAAGGTTTTATCCAATAAAATCATGCTCAGAGTAGTGATCAGGGCCAAACGTATCCTTAAGATGTCATAAAAACCATCAGATTTGTGAATGATTGAATACATGACAACAATGGGACCGCATCTTCCGTCACATATTTTGTAAGTCTCTATCTGATGCTAGAGCCATCCGGTTGATTTAAACTGCAACTACTACCGGATGGATACTGCTTTATCTCCAACTAGTATTTTTATGACATCTTAAGGATACGTTTGGCCCTGATCACTACTCTGAGAATGATTTTTTCGGATAAAAACTTTTTTCAATAAAACCTTTTTCATCATGTTTATATACAATCATTATGCATAACATGCCATTAATTGCCTATATTTGTATACGCACCTAGATATTTAAACCAGTTCGGACCACTGATGCTTGTTGCCATCCCGATGGGGTCCATCCTTTAATACAAGGAGGGTAAGGATATATCCTCTTAATTTCGAGGATTGTAAGTATTGTCGATGTGTGTTTCACTGGGTGATACACTTCACACAAGGGAAAGTCACCTGTGTGGGCTCACAGTGCACATTATTCTACCTGTGACATAAGTTTATGTGTTTCTTTTTTCTTCTCTAGGTTCCTGTGAAATGACTTGATTACAAATTAAATATAACATGTGGATTAGGTATGTTTTGGTCCTGACGAATCGCACTGATCTTAAACGACTTTAAATGCGAGAAACATGTTGACCTTTCTAGTAGTAGTATAGGGATTTCTGTACTGACATTCCTAACATTCTCTGAATTTAGGGACTGTAGACTAAACTTTATTTTTTCCTTTTGAGGTTGGATTAGACATTACTACTAATCCTTTCCCCACATTACTGTTTTTAATCATGACAGGGGTCTGATTTTGATTAACCCCTTCGCTGCCAGGCCTTTTCCCCTCCTGTGGCGAGCCTTTTTTTGGCTATTTGGGGCAGTTTGTGCTTAGGCCCTCATAACGTTTTCTCCACATAAGCTACCCATGCCAAATTTGCGTCCTTTTTTTCCCAACATCCTAGGGATTCTAGAGGTACCCAGACTTTGTGGGTTCCCCTGAAGGAGAACAAGAAATTAGCCAAAATACAGTGAAAAAGTCATTTTTTTCAAAACAATGGGAACAAAGGGCTGCAGAAGAAGGCTTGTGGTTATTTCCCTGAAAATGGCATCAACAAAGAGGTTGCTGTGCTAAAATCACCATCTTCCCAGCTTTCAGGAACAGGCAGACTTGAATCACAAAACCTCATTTTCAACACAATTTTGACATTTTACTGGGACATACCCCATTTTTACTATTTTTTGTGCTTTCAGCCTCCTTCCAGTTAGTGACAGAAATGGGTGTGAAACCAATGCGGATCCCAGAAACCTAAACATTTCTGAAAAGAAGACAACATTCTCAGTTCAGCAAGGGGTCATTTGTGTAGATCCTACAAGGGTTTCCTACAGAAAATAACAGCTGAAATAAAAAAATATTGAAATTGAGGTGAAAAAAACAGCAATTTTTCTCTACGTTTTACTCTGTAACTTTTCCCTGCAATGTCAGAATTTCAAAAGCAATATACTGTTGCGTCTGCTGGACTCTTTTGGTTGCGGGTATATATAGGGATTGTAGGTTCTTCAAGAACTCTAGGTACCCAGAGCCAATAAAGGAGTTGCACCTTGCAACAAGTTTTCATTGTATTCCGGGCACACAGCAATTAATTTGGTGAAATATAAAAAGTGAGAAATAGGTATCAAGAAAACCTTTGTATTTCCAAAATGGGCACAAGATAAGGTGTTGAGAAGCAGTGGTTATTTGCACATCTCTGAATTCCGGGGTGCCCATACTAGCATGTGAATTACAGGGCATTTCTCAAATAGACGTCTTTTTTACACACTGTCTTACATTTGGAAGGAAAAAATGTAGAGAAAGACAAGGGTGCAATAACACTTGTTTTGCTATTCTGTGTTCCCCCAAGTCTCCCAATACAAATGGTACCTCACTTGCGTGTGTAGGCCTAATGCTGGGGACAGGAAACGCAACATGGACACATCACATTTTTGCATTGAAATCTGATGTGTTTCTTGCAAAGTGCCTAGCTGTAGTTGTTGGCCTCTAGCTCAGCCGGCACCTAGGGAAACCTACCAAACCTGTGCATTTTTGAAAACTAGACACCTAGGGGAATCCAAGATGGGGTGACTTGTGGGGCTCTCACCAGGTTCTGTTACCCAGAATCCTTTGCAAACCTCAAAATCTGGCCAAAATAACACTTTTTCGGTGACAGAAAGTTCTGGAATCTGAGAGGAACCACAAATTTCCTTTCACCCAGAGTTCCCCCACGTTTCCCGATAAAAATGGTACCTCACTTGTGTGTGTAAGCCTAGCGCCCGTGACAGGATATGCCTCAAAACACAACGTGGACACATCACATTTTCCCAAAGAAAACAGACCTGTTTTTTGCAAAGTGCCTAGTTGTGGATTTTGGCCTCTATCTTAGCCGGAACCTAGGAAAACTTACCAAACCTGTGTATTTTTGAAAACTAGACACCAAGGGGAATCCAACATGGGGTGACGTGTGGGGCTCTCACCAGGTTCTGTTACCCAGAATCCTTTGCAAACCTCAAAATTTGGCCAAAAAATCACTTTTTCCTCATATTTCGGTGACAGAAAGTTCAGGAATCTGAGAGGAGCCACAAAATTCCTTCCACCCAGCCTTCCCCCAAGTCTCCTGATAAAAATGGTACCTCACTTGTGTGGGTAGGCCTAGTGCCCGTGACAGGATATGCCCCAAAACACAACGTGGACACATCACATTTTCCCAAAGAAAACAGACCTGTTTTTTGCAAAGTGCCTAGCTGTGGATTTTGGCCTCTATCTCAGCCGGCACCTAGGAAAACCCTGTATATTTTTGAAAACTAGACACCTAGGGGAATCCAAGATGATGAGACTTGTGGGGCTCTCCCCAGGTTCTGATACCCAGAATACTTTGCAAACCTCAGAATTTGGCCAAAAAAACACCTTTTCCTAACATTTCGGTGACAGAAAGTTCTGGAATCTGAGAGGAGACACAAATTTCCTTCCACCCAGCTCTCCCCCAAGTCTTCTGATAAAAATGGTACCTTGCTTGTATAGGTGGGTCAAGTGCTTGTGACAGGGAAGAAACAAAAACCTGTCAAAATTGAGGGGGAACCAAAGCAGGTCCAAAAGGGCAGTTTGAAACAAAAACATTTTTAGGCTGACAAGTGCAGCAGAATTTTTATCAGTATAGATGAGACAATGCTGGGTGGTAGGAATTTTGTGGATTCCTGCAGATTCCGGAAGGTTCCATCACAAAAATGTGGTGAAAATGTGCGATTTCCAGCAAAGTTGGAGGTTTGAAGGGCATTGTGAGTAAGAAAATGGTGCGGGGTGCCTGTGAAGCACACCACCCTGGAATCACCCAGACGTTTAGTTTTCAGATGTGTCTAGGTCTCGTGGATTTTTCTAGATGGCAGAGTCCCAAAGTCCATAAAGTGCAGCCCTCACCATTCCAAGTGGGACGATTTTAAGAGCTAGCCAAGCTCTCATGGCCCAAATGTAAAATGAAAACCCAAAATAATCAAATGTCCTCTTGCTTGCCGTGGGATAAGATGTTTTAGTGTGCAAGGGAGAGCTGAGACTGTTACCCCCTTCAGTTGGGGTGGGGGCATAACCAGGCCCATACTGGCTGGTAGCCATCACCCTACTATTTTTTTGTTTTTTAATTCCCTGGCATCTAGTAGACTTTCTGCCCCCCCAGGGTGTGGATCAGGGTAATTGTCCCATCTTCCTACTGGTGGGCAGAACAACTTTGTCCCCATTTATTTGGGGTGGGGGTATGGCCATACTCCCACCCTTTTATTTTGAAAAAAAAATCTTCCCTGGTCTCTGGTGGGCTTTCTGCCCCCGGGGGGCAGACGGGCCTTCCAAAAATAAGCCAATCTGCCCCCAAGGGGGCAGATATGGCCAACAGTAATGTGCCCCCATGGGGAGCGACCCTTGCCCAAGGGGCTGCCCCCCCAAACAAAACACACACACACCAATCCCTGGTGCCTAAGTGGTTTCTACCCCCGGGGGCAGATCGGCCTAATAGAAATAGGTTGATCTGCCCCCAAGGGGAGGAGAAATGGCCTAAAATAAATCCCCCCCCCCCAGGGGAGCGACCCTTGCCTAAGAGGTCACTCCCCTTGCGTGTAATTGGCGCAAAAAAAAAAGAAAATCCCAGGTGCCTAGTGGTTTCTGCCCCCCTTGGGGGCAGATCGGCCTAATAAAAATAGGCTGATCTACCTCCAAGGGAGGCAGAAATGGACTAAAATAAGTTTGCCCCCCCAGGGGGACAACCCTTGCCTAAGGGGTCGCTCCCCTTGCGTGAATTTCACGTAAAAAAAACCTCCCTGGTGTCTAGTGGTTTCTGCTCCCCTTGGGGGCAGATAGGCCTCATAAAAATAGGCCAATCTGCCCCCAAGGGGGGCAGAAATGGCCTAAATATAATTTGCCCTCTAGGGGAGCGACCCTCGTCTAAGGGGTCGCTCCCCACCTCTAAAAAAAAAAAAAAGGTTTCTGCCCCAGGGGGTGAGAAAAGGCCTTGAAAAAAATGCCCCCTGGGGAGAGACCCTTGCCCAAGGGGTCACTCCCCTTATGCCAGTTTCTGTGCAAAAAATACATCCTTGTTGTATAGTGGGCATTTTAGCAGACGGATCGCTTCACAATCCCGCTGCTAAAATGCTCTGAGAGACTTCAAAGGGAAGGAAATTCATTTCCTTCCCTTTGAAGCCTCTCGGGCCCCCATCACATGATCGGAAGAGAAATGCAAAAGCATTTCTCTTCCGATCGTGCTGGAAGCTGAGCTTCCAGCGCGATGGGAGGGGGCCTCTGTGAGGTCAGCGCGCGATTGCGCGCTGACATCACAGGGGGGGTCGGGGGTGGAAGGGGAAGAGCTTCCCCTTCCATCCCTGCCTTTGGGGGGTGGGAGGGAAGACCACAGAGGGAGCGCTAGCACTCCCTCTGAGCTCTGTGCCCAGGACGTAATGGTTACATCCTGGGCACACGAGCACTGTGCCGCAGGACGTAACCGTTACATCCACGGCACAGAAGCGGTTAAATATGACTTTTGCAGACCTCTAGCCATTTTTAACCTCACACACTTATATATTTCTATACCATTCCAGCAATCAACAACCAGCATGTCTATATCAAAAAGATCACCGGCAAAGAGCCCCCGTGAGGGGCCCGTCAGGCATTGCAGTGCGGGCCTGATGAGGAGCAAAAGCCCGATGATGAAGCATTTCACCAACTGATGAGAGAGGGCTCTTGTTCTAATGAGAGCAGACTCACAGGTTCCATTGTTTACCCAGTGTCCAATGGCCATAGGAAGGGGAGCAAAGACAGTTCAAAGTGGACAAGGTGATAGGGTGGGACACATGGGGGACATTCAGGAGGGTCATATTTCCTGGCGGTGGTCGTGGTCTTGGCAAGTGTCTCTGGCTTCTGTTTGGTTCGTAGGGAACGTTTATGGGGTGGTTACCTTCTGCAGGGGGAGGGGTGCTGGTGGCCTGTGGTTCCTGTGGCAGGCCCTCCTGTCCACTAGCTGCAGCAGATGTGGTGGGCTGGTCAGTAGGCTGGCTAGTGGTAGGGGCCCACTGGTGTGCTGTCCATTCCATCATGGGGTGCTGGCAGACATGGCCAACTGCAAATCCTCCCTGATCTCCTGATGGTGTTCCTCCTGCAGCTGCTTGTTCTCCTGTATGTTGGTACGGATCTGGCCCATCTTGTCCTGAGATTGCTGGTAAGCCCCCAGGACATTAGTGAGTGCCTCCTGGAGAGTTGGTTCCCTAGGCCTGTCCTCCCCCTGGTGCACAGCGGTCCTCCTAGTGTCCCTTTAGCCCTGTGCCTCTGTCCCCTGAACAGTGTGCCCACTTCCACTGACCCCTGGACCCTGATTGTCTTGGGTGTGAGATGTGGACTGGGGTCCCTGTACAGGTGGGCACACTACTGATTGACATGCCCTGAGGACAGAGATGTGGTGTTGGATACTGATGGGGGAGGCTTTGTGGTGGACTGTGAGTGGGTTGGGGTGTCCGACAGACCAGTGGTCCCTGATGGGCCAGGTAGTTCATCCAGATCCTAAAGTCCAGAGTTACTGTCATCACTGGGGGCTTCTTCTGTTGGGGGACTGCTTAGACGTGGCACCTCCTCTCCTCTGAGATTGGCTGGTGCACCTGTGGGGATGTAAGTGATGTATTATGCCTCATGTCTTTGACAAATTGTACATCCCTGGCTTCCCCTCTGTCTTGCTGTTGCCCTGCCTCCTTTGTTTGTTTATAGTGATGTATTGTGGGTTTGTTAGGTCTCCATGCTGTGAACGCTTTTGTGATGGGTGTCCATGCAGGGCTGGGTGGGCTGTCCATGCATTGGTATAGATCACAGGGCTAGGCATTGGGGTTAGTCATATGTGTTGGTGCAATGTGTGGGATGGAGTGGAGTGATGGGAGTGAGGGTGAGGGGGTGTGATGGCATGCAGCTATGGGGGTGATAAGTAGTAAATGTTGACTCACCAGTGTCCAGTCCTTCGGCAACTCCAGTGAGTCCCTCAGGATGCTTTATTACCAAGACTTGCTCCTCCCATGCTGTGAGTTGTGGGGGAGGGGTCCGCCGCCAGTCCTCTGGATGGCGAGCTGGTGCCTTGCTGCAACGGAACATACCTTTCCCATAGGTCATTGTTCTTGGATGCTGACCCACGGCGTTCGCCCTGTCACTGATTCTCCACCATAGCTCCATCTTCCTGTCAATGGATATTAGCTGTATCTGTGCTCCAAGCAGCTGTGGCTCTACCCTGACTGTTTCCTCCACCATGACCCGCAACTCCTCATCAGTGAAACGAGGGTGCCTTAGTGGTTTTGTGTGGTGTGTGTTGGTGGGAGGGTGCTGTGCAATGTGGTGGGGTGTGGGATGTGGGGTGCGTGACAGATGTGTGTGTGTGGGGTGTATGTGTGTAGTTGTCTCTGTGGTCTTGGTTTCAGTCTGGTGGCAATAATTGGTGTTTATAAAGGGTTGTGGGTAATGTGGGTGTGTGTTTTACGGTGCTCTGGGTGGGTGGGGGTGGTGTGTGTATGATTGTCAGGTGTGTGATTTCGGTTTTGGCCAATGTAGTGTTGTTTTGTATTTGGTTGTCCATTCTGAGCACGCTGGTGTGTACCGCCAATGGTTTACTGCCATTGAATGTCTGCCGTGGTAATTCATGGGTCATAATGTGGTGGGCGTTGTTTTGTTGGTGTAACGGTATGGGTGTTGCTACTGCCACTTTAGCACTGACCTTTGGGCTGGTGGATTTGTGTATGTGGCAGTATTCTGTCAAATTGGTGTGTGTGTGTCATAATATGGCAAACGGATATCCACTACCGCTTGGTATGTTGGAGGCCATAACCGCGGTGGTAAGCGGCATTTATCGCAAATGTCATAATGAGGGCCATAGTCTTTCTGTCATTACTGTGGTGTGAATCCCCATTCCAGTGTGTAGTAGCGTACACATCGGACAGAGATTGAAATGTGAGCAACAACAGTAGATCTGAGCATTTGAAATGCATTTGTTAGGTTTCTCATCCTCAACCATGTTCACCTATGAATCTAGTGCCACATATGTTCCCAGACAATGGCATTGTGGTCATTGTTCTCCGGTTAGACTATCGATCATGTGTTCCCTTAGTGCTAGCAAATATATCCACCTTGACACTAGTCAGAGGCAACTGAACATCCAACAATTAACATCTACATGTGTGCCCAAATCTTTCTATTACAAGCAGCTTTTTCAGTGTAAGGGGTGCACATTGAACATGATATTGCACAAAGCATCCAACATCACACACAGTCCTTGCACTACACAATAGACATTCAGGATGATGCTCACTGGTAACACCTTGATCCCTGTATCTCTTCACCTCTCCGGCTGTGTAAGTCTCTGGGCAACCTACAAGACGTAACATGATACATTGCACTGTGATTGTAGGACAAATACACTGGGGTCAAATGTAGCAAAGTACATATGAATAGCAATTGGCTTTGTAGTCCTGGTTGTAAAATATTAAAAGCCTAATGTGACATACTTCAATAATTCACACTGGTAAGGGAGGCTGACGTGTACACACACATATGATCCAAAACATACATCAGGCAGGCACATTGCAGAAACAGTTAAAATACCTCTCTACTACAAAATTTAATCTCCCCCACTCATACCTGGAGAGGACGAGACGGCTGTTGTAAGCGATGAGTGACATCAGAAATCAGAACATCTTGTGCTCTGACTGAACAACTCTCATGATGCCTGAAAGGAATAACTTCCCTTGACTCGATAATCTCAATAGGGCATCAGTAGACAACATTGAATCATTTTCACCGTTACTGTGGCATGTACGTTGGTATGTTTCAACCTGGGCATCAGAGATCGGAATTATACTATCTCTGTTCCTCCACCCCTTACCTTGTAAGAAGATCAAAGCTTTTCTGGTTTTGATAACTTTGACAGCCCTGAAGAAGTCTTGTTGTATGGACAAAATGCGTTGGCTGTTTTTATTGTGATGTTTGGCCTACTGTAATAAGATAAGAAAAATAAAGAAATGATTTGAAATGGACTGGTACTAATGAATGGGACTTTTTGAATATTGTACAGGGTGGTGCACCTTCAGCAATTGATTTGTTTACATTTCCTTTTTAGGGTTGCACCTTGGCAGCAGGTGTTGGAATGTGTGCACACATTATCAAATTATCAATTCCTATTGAATTTTTAATACTTGTCAGGTGATAGTGGTTAGTGTTTTACTTTCACTAATGACCGAGCTGAAAACAATCTCTGAAATGCACTTCTTAGTTTAAAGAAGACATTTATTATTACTTCAGCACAAGGTTCCTGAGAGAGGAGATTAGTAGGTTGGAGGCACACGTTTAAAAATAGTCACAGCAATGAAAGGAAAATATATCAAAGTGATTCTCAATTGCAATGTACACAGCAAATACATGTGATTATATTATAGCATAACTTCAAAGCAAAGAATAAAAGTCAAAATTCATCACCGTATGGCCTATCACTGTTCATCATATATTTCATGCCCGCAAGTTGATGACTCCTGTTCAACTGCAAGAAAGAGATTTTCCACCCTTACGGACAGGTCAGGCAGCTGACGTCCACTCGTGACTGAAGTCTCGGAAAATTCCCCTTGCTGCTGCCCAGGGGCACCTTTTATAGATTGAATAATGAAAAAGCCTGCTAAAAGGCCCTTCCCTCTAATAGTCAAAACATGCTGACTACTTTAGGTCAGATTTGGAAGAAAACAAGCCTTGAAACTTGGCCAAGTTTTCAAGGCTGTCTTTCCCAAGGCTGCACTAGGGAAAAACACAAAATATGCGCTTCCTTATCGTGCTAGTGTTCGGTGAGAGAATCTACGAAAAACACAAGCTTGGTTTACCATGTGGAAAAAAACAGCTCATCTACAATGTCTCAACTGCAATGTCTAACGCCACGATAAAGCTAATACACAGCTAAACTGAATACAAAATGTCTAATGCCACGTTAAAGCCATTAGGCAGCTAAACTGAATACAGAATGTAATGTCTAATGCCACGTTAAAGCCAATAGGCAGCTAAACCGAATACAAAATGTAATGTGCTACTGGTGAACATTGAACAACTAATATGCACAGTGGTGAAACACAAACTCAGTGGTCAAACATAATTTTTGTCACTACAGTTAGGTGCATGGAACTACAGCCCGCTGCCTCTTGTTAGATAAAATTAATTTACAAATGAATAGCAATTGGCTTGGTAGTCCTTCTGGTTGTAAAAAATTAAATGCCTCCTGTAACATACTTCAGTAATTCACACTGGTATGGCAGGCTGACGAGAACACACATATGATCGAAAAACATACATCAGGCAGGCACATAGCAGAACCAGTTAAAATAACTCACTACTACAAAATTTCACAAAGGTAGCAGATTGTCATGGCTCTCTGCACCTAAATAACTCACAGAACACACTCAGCAAGGTAAAGCAATATCTGTGCATTAGTCTTTTCTTTACATGCACATGACTAAGCCATATACATAACATATTAGCCATCCTTGTTACAGCATTTAACGGAGATCGGGATCTGCCAGTGCTGCATAGTTCTATATATAGACAATACATGTCCTGTGCATCTCCAAAGGTTATTTTTTGGAAATTGAACACCAACATGTATGAGATATGTTCAGATATGTAAAATTCCACCTGTCAGACCTTTGAATAAAGTAACATACTTTGGGCCGCATTTACATGAGACATGAACAACTGGGATGTAATAGATTAGAACAGCTCTACAAAGAGCACGTACCCCAGGGCCCACAAGTTAGTAGATGTCCTGGGGACAGGGCATGAAAAGGAAAGGTGTATACTTTCTCAGTTTGTGCACAGCACACCTGTTTACATGTTCACTGTGGTGCAAACAGAGAAAGTGTTCACTAGGCATGGTAGGGCTACTAGACAGTGTGGGCTCATGACATCCCAGTGTTTGAATCTCTCTGTGGCATGCTTTGTCTTTTGAAAAATATTTTGTGGGGGCATGGCACTTTTGCGCCAAAACATATTTGAGCCAGAGACACTATGAGCACAAATCATCGTTAGGCAAATGAGAAACAAGGAAGAATTCACAAACTATGTGTACTTACCAACAGTTTCATCAACTTTGATTCTGATGTAATCCAGGAGGCCATGGTCCCTGCTGATGACAGCCACCCAGTGATGTTTAAGTTAGTGGAATGTCTGCTCTACATCAAAGATCCTCAGCATGTGCCACTGGACCTTCTCCCACCTCATCTTGCACACCTTTGCCTTGTAGCCCTGTTTGACCCTTCCACCACTGACTACCATGTGGGGCAGCTAGTGAGTGATTAGCACCAGGAACCCACCAAACCCCTGGGCACTCATGGTACGTGTTCTTCCCTTTTCCGACATGTCCCTCCAAAGCACAATCTGAAGCAAAATTAACCTGAATAAACCAAACTACCCACAGTTATCCCTAACAACAATAATAACTCTAAAGACATACACCCGACAAAATACAACACAAAACAATACAATATACAATTACAAAGGACAATGTACACTTTAGGGACACTACAGGGACAGCAGACAGTATGACAATTTCCAAAAACACCACTCCTCTCTCCTGCACAACCAAAACACACCTTCTCACAAACACAGACAAATGGACTGTGATTATAAGAAAAATGAAAGTACCTTCACATTTCCTGGTTTGCAGCATGGCTGGTCCATTGCAACACTTCTTGTGCTGATGTGTCATGTTTTCAGCTGATGCATCAAATTATTTGACGCTTCCAGTGATGTGTGGTTTTTACACAAGGCCTGACAAAGCACCATGCGTTAATTCAGACGCGTCAGGTGCGATGCAACATTTTTGGCTGATGCAATGGCTGTAAAAAATGCATGAGGCTAATGCATCTCTATTTTTGATGCAATGGTGCAAATGTGTGTTTTTCTGTGTAGTGTGATGTGCAATGCATGTACACATGTACAGGGATCACTGTGTTTCCTGTAAATAGTTGAGGTGACCTGTTTACTGTCTTGCATGTGTGTAATCCATTACTGGGATCAGACTATGCTTAGGGCCCATGCCCTCTGTTAACACAAGGGCTCAACTTGCATGAGTTGCCTCATGTGCCAAACAAGTATTGCACCTGATTACATTGCTTGAGATATCCCCTGGGATGCCACAACCTTGCACTGGCATCGGGTCAGCTCACTCACATCTAAGACAGCGCAGGCTTCTGCCAATCTGTGCCATGTACCAGAGTGCAGGCAGCAGTGTGTTTGGCAACTTGCAGTGGGGGGTGTTACGGATTCCCTTGCAGGCAAGTGCTGTGATTGGCTGGACCTACCTTGAAGGGGATGTATGGATGGGCCCAAATGCCCCAATTCCCCCTCCAGGGGGCTCCCTTCATGGGACGCACTGCCATTGCACCTCCAGAGATTGACTTTCTTTCTGGCCCCACATCTTACATATGGTGTACAGTCCAAATCAGAGTGATTTTCACATTAGCAGGGGCCCACTCACCCATGCACAAGAGGGTGCCTCCTCTGTCGATGCCACGGCCAATATAAGTGTCCCAATGCCACAACTTTGTCATGAACGCGGGCACAAGCATGTGCAGCACTTCAGGCATTTTCTAGGGACCCTGGGAGACAGCAAAGTGTGTGCAAAAACCTATTGTGCACCTGCGGCACTTTCCTCCAAACAACACCTGGTGTGAATACTGTAGTACTTAAGTGCCACTTAAAGTGCCATTTTAAAATTGGCTAGCATGTGGAGGTGCCTGGGATAGTCAGATTTTGATTTAGGGGGCACATGATTCTCACTCAGGCTGATGGTGCAATGCAATGCCACCATGCATGCCTTGACATGACCTTTGACATATTGAAGGCAGCAAGGCAGCATACAACAGATCATTACTACACTCTGCATCAAGGCGGTGTTGTTTGTGTGTAGGAGTGGATGTTCACATGCAACACCCGTGTAGTTTGACACTGTGACAGGTAATGAGACTCATGTGGACCTGACACAGTCCCACATTTGTCAGACATCCCAGTAGATCCTGAACAAGGATGTACAAATCTGTTTCCATGGGTCATGCATTCTGTTGCTCACATTGGCTATGTAAGATTATTCCATGAGTGGTTTATGTGCAGGAAAGTGTTGAGTGAACTGTAATGCAAGTTGACAGCAGATTGGGTGGAGGTATGCGCCTTTTTTACAGTCTCATGTTGGCATCCATAAGTTTACATGAGTCATAACGATTATCCATGGGAGTTGTCCAGAAGCAATGCACCACCAAGATCTCTGCAATACACCCATTACACAGAGTAATGGTAGGGAGCCTCTTGGGATGCCTTCATTTACTCCATAGCTATAAGTCCAGATGAGCCACATGGATAGACTTTGCATGGCGTCATGGATATTGTTGAGAATCTTGTGCCACCAGATGGCCATGGGTGGTGCGACACCAGCGTCACCGGCTTGTGGTACCCACACCAATATCTGTATACCTTGCTATCCTCGGATGCCTTGTCGTTTTATTATACCCACTTGGGGAGTGACCAACATTGTGTGTTTCAACCACTCTACAGTGTAAGTAAGTGGCATACAGGGGACAAAATGGCTCTCTACATTTGCTATGTATGCTTGGTGGCATTGAAGGCCCATGTTGATATGTGCTTACTAATGGTTACCAGGGAGCCTTCAGAAACACACCACAGCACAAACATCAGCTGTATGCCCTTGTGTTGAAGAGGACTTGTGTTGTGCATTCACATTGCAATGGCTCCATGTCTTTACCCACAGGCTTATTCTATAATTTGTGGATCACGAGGCCAGCTTGCCTAGCCACAACTAGTCAGATGTAGTCCAATCATATAGATGTTTGCCACTGGCACCGATCACAACCTGTGTCTATAATGTGTGATTATTTCAAGTTGGGTGATGGGTATGCATTCAGACACAATATTCACCTGCAAATTTCCAACCACATTTGACCGCTATATCTTGGGATGCAACAGTGCCTGGCATTTTGGGTGGATGAATATTGCTTTGGTGACTTCTGATGGACAATTGTTTCATACTCAGATTCTTGGTGTTGTATCCTCGCATTCATACTAAAACTGTACTCATGGAGTGCAGCCATTGTTTGTATCTGAGTGCAACACACCAACATGGTAGGCTAAGTCACTGCTTTATCCATTGGCATCTTGGCCTAGTTGGCCACATGTGGCACATTGTTACTAGGTAGACACTCTTGCACTGGCAAAGTATAGTATTTAGCATTTATATGTGTGATATGAGATCTTCTAATGTATATGATACATGGTTGCAGATTTGTGTGTTGTGTATGTAGACTGTTGGGGATGGACTGTGTTCCCATTCTTTACTATACCATACTATGAGTAAACTCTACTATCAGTATGAGTCCATACAAATAGCAAGCTGTACAAGAGACACACAGTAAAAGCACACTGTATATACGTCAACACTTCATGTTCATTGTGGTTGGCAATGGAGGACTATTTGGTATAGGTTGCTGCCATGCACATTATTTTGGATGTACCAGATGTTGTTCAGCGCTGTTTGTCACACATACTTACACATACTTACATATGTTTTCTGTGCTGTAATTAGTAGCAGATGTGATGTGAGTGAAAAACATTTTGAACTATATGGTCCCTCCGCTTTGTTGCTTCTACTGATGGGGCATTCTGTTGTTCCTCATCTTCCTCATCCTTATCATCCGGCATGTCCCACTCCTGATTGGCATGGACCTATGGTACTTTTGTTGGCACACAAATATTGTGCAGTATGCAGTAAATGAGTATTATTTTGCAAAACATTGGTGGCAAGTCCAGCAGTCATCCCCCAGACATATCCAGAGTTCTGAAGCAGTACTTGAGGATTCCGAAAGTCCGTTCAACGATGAGCATGGCCCTGCTAAAGGCATGCTTAAAGCTCCACTAGACTTTCGTTTGGGTGGTGTTTATATTGAATCATCACCCACGGCTGGAGACAGTATCCTTGGCCAGCTGCAACGAAAGGAGGGGTAAAATTAGGAAATATTCATGACAGATGAGAGCCCCACATTCATATAGATTCTGTTATGTGTCCTTATTGACTCATACACATTGCCAGCAGTATGAGATGTGCTATGACATTGTTTGGCATACATGAACGTTTATTTCAGATTTGACTGACACTTCACTACACATACAGGTGTTGTGTCCTCTGTGATACCCATACTATTAGTCATAGTTGTGAGTCCAAATGCCATGAAGGTGGTGATTTATTAACAGTAAGAAGAGTCAGTTAACCATTGATGAGTTGAATCTCTCACACTTATCTATTGTCTCTGTTTATGACCTCTATTAACATTTCTGAACTGATACATGTCAGAATTTTCTACTTGTCGCTGGGGCTGGTGATGTTGTGTACTTCATTCATACATATTTGGCAGTCAGAGTTGGAGTCACTGTTGTTCAATAGCTACTGCCATGGGGAGGGTACTGTTTGGATGTCAATGTGTGTCATGATAGTTGTTAGAAATGGGGTCTCTGGTTGGTAGTCAGTTTGCACTCTGTCCAAGCCGGGACCCTCACTCTAGTCAGGGCAATGGAGATACAAAATTAAATGACCCATGCTCACACCCATGGTAGCTTGGCATAAGCAGTCAGGCTTATCTCAAAGGTAACATGTAAAGTATGTGTACCAACACACACAGTAATACAGTGAAAATACTAAAAAATGGACACCACACCAGTTTAGAAAAATAGGGAATATTTAACCAAATCAAATAAGACCAGAAAGAACAAAAATCCAACATGCACAAGTCAAGTTATGAATTTTTAAATTAAAAAGAGTCTGACTCCATTGAAAACAATGGAAAAGTTGTTTATACACAAAGTACTTGGTTTGAGTCAAAAATAAAGTTGCACAGGTGAGCGTGCTTCAGAAAAGTCAGCGATGCGTAGATTCCTTACTCGCAAGTGAGGGCGTGCATTGTTTTTCTGGTCAGGTAGGAGATGCGTCGCTTTTCTTTCCTGCAAGAGAGCGATGCGTCAATTTTCCTAAAGGGAACCTCAGATCCAAGCAGGTTCATGATGACTTTGCTGCCCAGCAACGGTGCGTGAGAAATCTGGCCGCATGGTGATGGAAAACGACACTGAGTGGGGGGTTGCTTCATTTTCAACAACCACTAGTGGGTGTCATGTCTTTTCTCCAGCTTCAATGCATGTGATGCATCGATTTCCCAGACGCAATGCAGATAGTTCATCTATTTCAGCCGCAAGGTGAGTGGCATGTTGTTTTTACAGCCGTGTTGCAGTTGGTGAGTCAAAATTTTCCCGCACGGCTCCTTATGTGTGGATTTCAGTTCTTGTTCTAACAGCTTCACCTTTCAAAGGCCCAGGGCCTGGATAGGGCACCACTTGGCAGGGCAGGAGTCTCAGCAGAGAGTCCAGGTGCTGGCAGAGGAAGTCTTTGATGGTCCTGAGACTTCAAGACAGGAGGCAAGCTCAGTCCAAGCCCTTGGAGATTCTTCATCATTAGGAATGTACCACAAATTCCAGTTTTTGTCCTCTTTCAAGCAGAAGCAGCAACTGCAGGACAACCTAGAAAAGCACAGTAACTGGCAAAGAGGCAGTACTCCACCTCCATCTCTTCTCTTTGGCAGAGGTACCTTTTTTTTCCAGAAGTAATCTAAAAATCTGGGCTTTTGGGTCCACTAATACTCCTTTCTGTTTTTGAAGTTGTCAAACCTCAAAGGAAAGTCTATGTTGTTGACAGGATCCTGCCTTGCTCATGCCTGGCCCCGGAAACAAACCAGGGTGTTCGAGACTGCATTGTGTGAAGGCAGGCACAGCCCATTCAGGTGTAATTGACCACTCCTCCCTCCACTCTAGCCCAGATGGCTCATCAGGATATGTAGGCTACACCCCAGCTTCCTTTGGGTCACTGTCTAGAGGGGATTCACAAACAGCCCAACTGTCAGTCTGACCCAGACAGGGAATACACAAGCTGGCAGAGTCACAGAATGGTTTAAGAAAGAAAATGCCTACTTTCTAAAAGTGGCATTTTCAAACAGAAAATTAAAAAAATAACTTTACCAAAAGATGTATTTTTAAATGATGAGTTCTGAGTCACCATACTCCACATCTCTGTCTGGTCTCAAAGGGAAATTGCACTTAAAAGTTATTTAAAGGCAGCCCCCATGTTTCACCTATAGAGAGATAGGCCTTGCAACAGTGAAAAACAAATGTGGCAGTACTTCACTGTTAAAACATGTAAAACACATCGTTACATGTCCCACCTTTAACATACACTGCACCCTGCCCATGGGGTTACCTAGGGCCTACCGTAGGAGTGCCATACATGTTTAGAAAGGGAAGGTTTGGGCCTGGCAAGTGGGTACAGTTGCCAGGTTGCATTGACAGTGTAAAACAGCACACACAGACACTGCGGTGGCAGATCTGAGCCATGTTTACAGGGCTACTAATGTGGGTGGCACAACCAGTGATGCAGGCCCACTAGTAGCATTTGATTTACAGGCCCTGGGCGCCTCTAGAACTAGGGACTTGCTAGTAAACCAAATATGTCAATCATGGAAAAGCCAGTTACACATACAATTTACACAGGAGCACTACCACTTTAGGCCTGGTCAGCAGTGGTAAAGTGCCCAGAGTAACAAAACCAGCAGAAACAGGAACCAGAGGCAAAAAAGTCAGGGGAGACTACGCCAAGAATGCCAGGTCTAACAATAGTCTACTCATGGCAGTATACTCGGGCCAGATTTACAAGGCCCTATCGCCACCAGAGCCTCACTTTTAGTGAGGTTCCGATGGCGCTATGCACTGCACCATATTTACATAGTGGCGTTAAGCCACTTTTTGTGGCTTAACGTCACCATGTAAATACAGCCCATTTACACGGAGCACTTTGTGTGGAAGGGGCACACAATGGGTGTTGTTGTGGGCGTGCCACAGCAACACCCATTGCTTTTTGATGTTGCTCCAAATTTGAGAGTTTTCATAAAGTTGAGGCAGCACCAAAATCTAACGCCACTCAAGGGGTGGTGTTAGCATGGCACAATGAGGCTAAATGCTTTTGTTTCTCCTCATTTTTTGCTCTTTTTCATATCGGCTGCATTCTGCAGCACACACAGAAAGAGCAAAAGGACATTGAAGATTGTTTATATGCAGGAAGATGTCCCTTCCTGCACAAAAACATCTCCCCCACAGAGCATCCATCCTAGCACCATGGAGCAAAGGTGGCTGCGTTGGTGCTCAGCAACAAATTTAGGCCCATATTTATACTCTGTTTGCCCTGAATGTGCGTCAACAATTTTGACGCACATTCGGCGCAAACCGTGCACCATGTTTATACAATGACGCCCGAGCCCGTGAACGCCAAAAGTCAGCCGTGTGCATCATTTTCTGGATGCGGGAAACCGCCTTGAGTTATTGACATGCAAGGTAGGCGTTCCCACTCAAAAAATGACTTAAACACCCGAGCGCCATATTTATGCTACCGCGCAATGATGCACGTCCGGGTGGCGGAGTCGGAAAATTACGCACAGCCTGATTTGCGTAAAAAAATAACGCCTGGGTCAGGGCAGGCGTTAAAATGGGGCAAACACACCACTACTTAAGGAAAACACACAGAAGCAACATCAGAGCTCCAAAAGGAAGATATGGAGGTGCTTTTCATCCAGCATGCATGCTGACGCAGAGCACAGGACCAACAACAGCAGCTTCTACAACACCAGCAGGGACCCCAAAGGCAACGCAGAAGGCAGGAGAGGATATTCCGCACCAGGACAACCCTTCTGGGACTCCGGCAACAAGACATCATCCAGAGGTACAGACTCAACTGGCAAGCCATTCAGCAGCTGCTGCGCAACATTGAGCCACAGTTGGCACCCTGCTTGCAGACACCCCACACCATTCCACCAGAAACCAAGCTGCTAGCTGTACTCCACATGTTGGCAAGTGGCTCCTTTCAAACCACTGGTGCCCTGGTTGCCGGGATCTCACAGCCCTCATTCTCTGCCTTCCTACCCAAGGTATTGGATGCCATCATCTCACTTACACCCCACCACATCAGGTTCCCCAACACACAGCAGAGGCAGCAGGAGACCAAACAGGGCTTCTACCAAATCAACGGCTTCCCACACGTGCTTGGTGCCATTGACTGCACACATGTACGCATTGTGCCACCTGCTGCAACTGAACATCTCTACTGCAACAGGAAGCACACACACTCCATCAATGTGCAGGCCATTGTCGATCACCGGGGATTCATCACCAACATCGTGGCAAAGTATCCTGTGAGTGTACATGATTCATTCATCTTCCATCACTGCACCATCAATCAACACTTCCAGGATGGATGACATGGAAATGGCCTACTTGTTGATAAGTACAGAAACCTACTTATATACACACTGCACAGCAACCCTGTAGGACACACAACACATACACCACTACATTGACACGTGGCCAGGAAGACACTGCGGTTGTGACACTGCTAGGCATGTTTGATATCCTCACCCATTTGGATAAAACACCTATGGACAAATGACAGATCCAAATAACAATAGATGCCACTCCACAGACACAAGGGAACAATTTAAAACAACACAATGACAATGACATGGCCGCAACTGCCAGTACAACTTGGAAGATTAATCTTTCAATATCACATTAAGAACACTCAATCAAACATCCTTCCAAGACATAAGTACTGAGTAAGGGGTATGTAATGTGTTTTGCTGCAGGTCAAACACCATGACACACATAGCATGATGATGACTACAATGAAGGTGACATGGAATCATTGAGGCTGTACCAATATCTCACATCACTCCTGCTCTGACATTGCCCCCTACCAATAAGCAAGTGGATTGTGCTAAGAACACATATAGATGTGACAATATTGAAAGTGCACATTCCTACACATACGGTTTCGGACAATAACACACATGCACAACAGATGTACAAGCATAAGGACCTTCTGACACTGTAAATGACAACCTCACAACCAAGTTAGCCAGCTGAACTAGAACATGTTCAGTAGTATAGGTACACGTTTCAACCTGAGTCGACTTGGCAAGGGCAGAGAAATAGGTCTGCAGAGAATTTGTCACACATGGGACATTTGTGCATAGTCAATTGTCAACACATCAGTGCTGACAACTTATGGAGATGTGTTGTACATTGTCACCTTGCCAAATCTAAAGGCCTCAATGATGTTTAACTAATTCTATTGCATATGTTAAATTGGATGGGATGTCCAGGCCCTATAGATGCAACCGTGTTACCACCACTGTGGAATTGATTCTGTGTATGGAAGTATCATGTCACCCCCAGTTAAGACACATGGACACCTCTTTCACATGACATAATGCAAGGGAGTACACAATGTACTGCAACTCTACAAAAATAAAGCTGACATCCGGTCAATCAGCCAAACACCAGTTCAGATAAGGAAACAACCCAGTGCTGATTGATGGTACATCCTAGAAGCCTAGGATTCCACACAATAACACACACACCGATGAGTCACAGACAACACAAGAGAACAACTGCCATACAAAGTGATAATCATGGTGCAAGCAACATCAACATTTTCTCACTCATTTTCTCTTTCAGCTGATCAGGGGTATGGGATCCAGCCATGGATCATGACCCCATTTGCAAACCCAAGCACTGCAGCAGAGCATGCCTATAATGAGGCACATCGGAGGACACCCACCATAGTCGAGAGGACCTTTGGCATCCTGAAGTCAAGATTCAGGTGACTCGACATCACTGGAGGCAGCCTCCTATACTCACCAGAAATGGTCTGCAAAATCATTTTGACCTGTGCCATCCTGCACAACATATGTGCAAGGAGGAACATTCCCCTATATGAACCCGACCCACAAATGCCTGAAGATGAGGAAGAGGAGGATGCTGTCCATCAACATGAGGGGGACCGTCCAAACACAGCTGCAGGATTGCGTTGGAGACAACACATTGTCCAAAATTTCTTTTGACTCTACTCACCATCACCACTGTCTTATCATATGTCAATAAACACCTATTCTAATCACTATATCATAGTCTGGGTAATCATTTTTTCATAACATTATCCCTAAGAATCATAATCAGAGTGTAGCCTCATGGAGCAATTCAGAAATACATATTAGGATACAGAAAAATCCACATCATATTTGATGGGTATGAATGTACACCCAACTTCACACACACTGTAAATGACATGTATCCTGTCCATTTCACATTTGAAGGGAAATAGCAGAGGAGCACAGCTATTTCACACATTAATGTTGGCAACATGGTTCATTGCAGCATATGGCACACAACTAAGACACCATTATTCACTAAGGAAAAAAATGCCTTATGCATGAGGCAGTGGATCTGCTATAGCATAGGTAACAAGAAGGTATGACCAGACCCTTGAGAGCAGTAAGTGTGACCGCAACTATCTTTGCAAGGAGTATATGTGACAAGAAATCCATATAAGCAGCAAATGGATAGCACGAGTGCCCCAGGTATGACTAGCAGTGCTTACAAGACATCCCCTGCACATGCCATCCCAGGTCATAAGTCCTGTCACTGCCATGTTCCCTGTCTCACCCCACCCTTCTTCAGAGGGCCCTGGAAATGGAATATTTGTACCCAGATAATCCCTAATCTACACACACCCAGACTCACATCCTGACTCCAGTGTGCTTCCCTCTTTAGTATGGTATGCCATAGTCATTGTTCTTCTCTCTGCATGGAATCTGGTAGAATAATGCACTGCCTTGTAGTCTGCAGGACCTGTAATCACCTGTACATTGCTTCCCATGTGAAAGGTACTGTTGGCCCTTTGAACTTGATTCTCACCTACAGGACCTGTGAGAGACTGAAGCTGCACACACCTGTGTGCACCTCCATGCAGACCAGCCATTTGAACATGCACTGCCCTTGCAGCTGCCTGGAACGGCATAGAAACTGCCATTATATGTATAACACTGTTATGCATTGCCGTATAAATCACTTGTGTAACACAGGCCTTGGGTTATTGTGTTACGTTCCAACACACAGGACAAATACAGTTTTCATTTTCCACAGTGTTGTTCCATCTTTGACCAGTCTCAGTCTGCTCACTGTGTATTTGCCTTGTTCATTTTTGTTCCTGATTGACCCTGCATCCTGTTAGCCTGACTGGTTCCTGTCTTTGCGTCACAATAAAGATTCCCTGTGGTTACATTTGTCTCATCGTTGCTTTCCATGCCCTCACTCTCCTCCTGGGGTATTGTGTCATGTAGGTCTACAATGAATACTCAAACACATTGTATAGTGTAATCAGTTTACTTATCGTATCATGGGGTGGAACTTGTCTTCAAATACACATGTCTGGGTTTCATGTATGCATGAGTGACAAATAGTGACAGTGTACCATGACAGTATGCATGGATTGGGTATGGTGCCTCCAGCACAACAAACAACGTCAGATAATGTGCATGAAATGTCAACACATGTTTGTACCCTGACAGTCCACACACTGATTCACATTGCCACCATCATATTGATGGGGCTTGCGTGGTGAATAGCTGTGAGATTAATCAGCACAGAGGCACTGATGTTCCCGGCTGCAGTGGGAATTGTAGAGGCCACCCTGTGTACAAATGTTGGGAGGAAACCTGCCTGTTTCCTATTACTGATCCATAAAGCATTTAAGCATGTTGTCAGCCATTTAAAAGTTCTGCAGTGCCATAGCTGGACTATCCCCATGTGTGTTCTCAATTCCTCTTCGGCTTTCCTTCAATTCAGCCGTGAAGGATACTCTGTAAATGCAGGAAATTGCTCCACAGACTCATGAGTAGACCTGCACGTAACTGTGACAACATGGACCCCAATAATGACCCAGGCTACACATGGCCCCACACACTTGAACTGGACACCGGGTGCAATTAATCACTGGAAATATGCGCACACGTGCTGCTTGGTCTCCTGGTCCTCCACTGCCACAGGAGAAACATAGGTCATTTATATGACTCAAACGTGGCGTGACATGACATTTTTGGATTGGTTTTCCAATGCCTGACTTATGGGTAGCATAAAAACAAGTGCCCAGGAAGTGGTATCCAACATTCCAGGACATGTGATGGCCTAGTCTTGGAACTTTGCCATGATCAACCGTCTTCTATCTATTCTGTGCATGGTTTGTCATTGGCGATGCTTATGTCCCAAAAAACCTGGGAAGTTCACACAGCATTTGTTGCTACGTCTATGACAAACACATTTCCTTTCTCATTTCCACACTGAATAGCATCTGATGGTTGGCCACATTGAGAACACATGCATACAAGCACATTTGAGAAAACACGTCTTGTGATGTTCACACAGTGGGACAAGTACATTAGTAAGAGCCAATTCACACACATTGACACACAGGCAATGAGTTACTGTATTGAGTTGCGTAGCCTTGCTATCCTCTATTGATGCACGACATGCACAAACTGGGTAATACCAATTTGTATTCCACACGTTTGGCCATCTATTGCGTCAGTGAAGAGAGCAAATCCGGTACAACAACTAGAGGATCATGGTCTGCAGTAGTATGATCTGTCATATGTGCCCATACACCGGAATGCACAATGTAGGTGCAAACAGCCTATCTCTATATTATCACACCTGTCATGTACGACTAAAATTGAGAAATGACCGAAACCCAGTCAAAGACAGAAATTTTTATGCATATGCATCAAAAAAGACGCACATGCATCAAAAAATGCTGCATATGCTTGGAAAAATGACGCTCACTGCCATGATACATCTATTGGCCCTGAGCGGTAATTCCCACACTGTACTCCATGAAATTGGTTAACTATGAAAAATAATTGAAAATATGGATGAAGGGTATTTCTAAGCATGTGCGTCAAAACAAATGACGCCCAGACTGTAAGCATCATAACATTTTGACGCATAAGAATAAAAACGCACCGCATTTGAGGCAGGAAGTGATGTAATAGGATATCCTGGTTACAGAATTGGTACAGTGGGTGTACTTTCACTTTCACTTTGCAGTCTGTGATATTTCCTGACTGTGTGGCTGTGTTTGCATTTTGTGAATTTGTCTCCTGTATGGTCTTTAAATTGTTTTTTGGTGTTTCCTAAGTGTCTGTGTTATCCTGCGTAAGTCTATTTTTGTCATTTCTGGTGTCTAATTTTGTCTTTGTACTGCTGAGAGTCTGTTGTGAGTAGTGTTAGTTTGGGGATAGTTGGGCTGTTTTAGTGTTAATTTGTTTTCATTTCCCTCTCCTACTTTCCCTTCATTGTCCTCTGTACCCATTTATTATATTTTTTTTCCAAGCATGTTGTGTAGGCCATTTCTTAGTAGGATGGGAGAGGAGGAGCTTGGGGGAGTTAATTGACTGGTGTTCCACTTCCCACCATTAATGATTGAAGCAGGTGGCTGGGTGATACAGGGGTATCACACGGAGGCAAGGAGGCCCCGGTGGGAAAAGGTCCTGTATCATCTAAAAAGAATCTACAACACACTGCGCAACGACCACCAGCTGAAACACTCTTGGGCTGACCTGGTTTCCAGGGAGCAAGACCTGCTGGACCACCTGGGGATTGTGATTGGTGGCCCTGTTGGTGAGTACAATTCAGAGTAATGTGCACATTTAAATACTCTGTAGTAACAGTAGAAGATTTGTCCATTTGCTGCATGCAATGGTTTGGACATGTGGAATGCACGTTAAACATACAATTGCTGTGAGTTATACAATAATTCCTACACATTACCGTCATTTGTTGACGCAACAGCTGCACTAACTTACAAAACACAACAGGAGCCTGTAAATTAGTGCTGTCTTCACGTCAATAGATGATGCAAATGTGGCTCTAACATATGTTTTATGCATGGTTTATGAGTGTACCAGGAAAGACATGTTTTTAATCCAGATAATTTCAAGAAATAATGTGGGCCTCAATTATTTCAGATACATGTCTGAACTGGATTCTGACACATACGTAGCACGTTATATCTGACCTCAGGTAACATCTTAGACTGATATTTGGACTTGGTTGTGCCACAATTAAATTAGGGATGGATGCCAAAAGTAACGCGTTCATATCAAAATGTTTGGTGTAACTTACCATAGCTGTGGCAAATAAAATGAAGCAAATGATACAAACTGAGGGGTAACAACTATCCATGGCCCTCTGTACATTGTACCTGTGTGTTTTACATTGGTCTTAGTCAAAATAGCTGGCCCCAAGCTAATACATTTACCATCTGTGTTACTCTATTGCCATGTACTTCTCATAAGTTATGGGATCGTCATGGGATACTTGATGTAGGGGAATGCATGATCACAATGGATTAAGTGCATGATGTCATGCAAGGGACCACTAACCAATTCCATCATACATGTAAAGTTGACTAATACTTAGCTAGTTTAGTTTGGCACACCAATGCTGATCAAGTGCAGCATATGTTTAATAACTAACCTCGCAGTATGGAGGCTATCACTGACATGGGTGTATGCTAAGATCAGTAGACCAGCATTCCTGTGACTGCTCTCATTCCGAAGGTACATACAAATTGAAAACTACATTAGCATGATTGACACACTGGTACATTTGCTAAACCATGTATTAATAATATCACAGTGTCAGATTGCTATAGATCCGCTGATCAACCTAATTGGCAAATGTAAGATGATGAATGTGGCTCATCTGTGATTTCCGAAACCCATATTGGGTAAACAGGGCAATGAGAGACACATTTCAGGTGCAATGACTACACCTGTGCCCATGCAGTCTGTCATGGATGAATCCAATATACACTGTCAACATATATCTCCTTGTTGTATCCAAATATGAAAACTTCTCAATCCATGGCTAGCCTCAAACTGTCACCAAATAATGCACAGGATCCCTGCCATTAGGGTGTCATAGGGGGCATATGTGGCTCAGGGTACCCTTTTAATGTATCATATGTAACCTAGACACAACACAGCCCCTACATGTAAGGGGCCATAGAAAGCATGACAAATCATGGCCTTAATTCAACCCACAGGTGCGTCACAGAGTAAAGGATTGTCCTTTGATGCCCAAGCCACAATACCTGAGTGACTGGTATTGCAGTCCTCCAGGAAAGTGGCTTTGCATGTCTCTCATTGATGCACATGATGAGAGGAATACACTCCATAAATGAGTCTGCAAACAAATGATGGAGATGTTTGCCTTCACATGATAGTTAGGCCACTGCATGTGTGCAGATATGTGTGTATCACTCACTGGAGTGCCCGGGTCTGTACATATTTGCAGTGGTATGTTGGTTGCAGTATCATCATGCCTGAGAGGCTGGACTTTCTGATTTAATCTGACACACAGTAATTGTATTTGGAAGTGTTGTACATTGAGCACATTTCTCCCTTTCATGCTTTACAGGTGGACCTGCCCCGTACACTGTCAGAGAGGTGGCTCGATTTGCGGACCCAGACATCTCCAGTAAGTGATGATATTTCTGTTCTGTGTTGTGTTTGCTGCTGTTGTGTGATTGACTCCTGTGTGTTGGACACATAGCAAGGTATGATGCGCTGGTAAAGGATCGGATATGTTTCTTGAGTGGAGTATCATTTATTTTCCATCTTTGAGTTGGGCAATGGTTAGCGTATAGTCATATTTTGGGATTGTAGGACAGCCCTGTGGGCACGGCCATGTGAATAGGGTGACTTTTGTGGATAAAACTTTGAAGAAAATTTAGCAGAGGACCATATTTATGATTTAGTCAGCAAGTGAGACCCTGAATCTCACAGAATAGGGATGGCAAAGTCTTACCCACAGACTTCAGCGTCCCTATTCACTGATGAACATGTTTGACTGTATGTTTGACTTCCTAGCAGCATGTAGCTCCACACGTTGTGCTACGTGCATGAGGCACTTGAGTACAATGGCATAGGTGTGCATGCAGCTCATGGCCAGATGTGTGCTTGCATCTATCTGCTTGGTGTAAGTCATGTGTTACTGATATGAAATGATGTTGACAATTGTCTGCATTTCCAAACATAAATGTGGATGGGATTGTCCAAGATTTGGGTGTATCCTAGTTGGACATCCTCCTTACCTGTGGTGGACTGCCCAAACCCAAGTACAGCTGTCCAAAGCTTCCTGGGTGTCCTTGATGTTGGAAAGTATGTGTTGTTTGTCCACCCCCCACCCTCAGACACAGGCGTAGGGTTTTGAAATGTGTACCTAGGACTGATGATCCAAGTTTAGTACACAGACATGTAAATCTGTAAATCACTTGTCCAAAACTAGGATACCCACTCATGATTAGCAACTGCATTCTATCCTGGCAATTCCATTTAGAACTCACAGATCTTGTGGCCCTTGATTGTCATCCAGAAGTTAGTCATTAGTTGGCCTGTCACATGTGGAGGACTTGCAGCATTTTTTATGTGACAAATCGCTGAACAATGATGCATTTGTCATTTAAGTTGTTACACATCTTTTAGAGCATTGCTGTGCTGTTTGATAGGACATGTGTAGGCTACGTTGGCATGTACTTCCTTGTCTGATTTACTTCTGGAGCCATATCACATAATGAAGTACCAGTTTGGTTTAATATTTTTTAAACAGCTGCCAATATGAATCCCATCCAGATTTGAATGTTTCAGCGCTGGGCGATGCGTTACCGCCATATTCTGGATGTGAAGTCTGGGTTCCGCAACATGGCAAGGCGTTATCACCATGAAAGAGCCTCCGGAGTGTGGAGGGCATCTGCCCAAGGGGGCCCTTCCGTGTTCACCACAGCCACAACCACCAGCACCACCACTACCACCCAGGTGGCACCAACCATAGCAGGCACCTTTGCTGGACCGTCAACCTCCACTGCTCCAGGACCTATCACAGCACCACCTGCACCTCCTCCTACATGCATGGCACCGACAAGGGGACATACATCTTCAACTGGCACCCAGACCACCCCTGCTGCAGTCATTGACCCAGCTGATTTTCAGCAGATGCAAGGTGACATTAACCGTATGTTGAGGAAAATGAACAGGTTGCAGCAGGAGGTGGCACAAGTGAATAGGAGGGTGCGTGCCATAAAGAAGACCCTGCGGAGGGCGAACCTGTAAACATTTTACCCTCAGCCATGATTCCCTCCCCTCCCTCCTCTTTCCTGGTTCTTTTCATTACTGGGTTTAGGGGGCTTAGTGTTAGTTTAGAATAGGCTGTTAGTTTAGTTAGTTGTAGTGGGTGGGGGGGTGGGGTATGATACTTTTAATATCTGTTTTTTAATATGTGTGTGGGTGGGTGGGGGATAATGTTGGGATTTTGATGTTTTAAAAATAAAAAAAACAAAAAAATATATAACATATAAAAATACAAAAAAATTATATATTTGTTTAGTTTAAGATAGTATGTGTTTAGGTTAGTATATGTTGTCCTCCATGTGTCCCGTCTTATAAGGGGGGGTGGGAGGTTGATGTTTAGATCGTTTTGTTAAATGTGATAAGTAAGTTTAGCTTAGGTAAGTTAGGGCCAGTTGTGGGTAATGTGTAGTTAGGATAGGTTAGGTCAGGTAAGGTGTTTCCCCTGGTTTTAGCTTCTGTTTTTACTGTTAAATAAATATTTAGGTAACCCATTACAGTATGTGTCACATGCTTGGGGATCAGGGCCTTGGCGTGGGTGAACAGTGTTTCTTTAGTATTAGCATTTGTGTCCCATCCTGCAACCAAATCCCAATTGAGCTGTTACATTGGCAGCTACACCAGAGCTACTTTGCTAAGATTCTGCCATCCATTGCACCCAACACTCAAGGTTACTATGCATCCCAAAGTGTTGTTAATTTTTGATGTATGTTTTTAATCTCACATACTTTGCGACCAGAATTGGTATTGAGGACACTGTGTTAGGTCTGCCTGCAACCTGATGTCCAAGCGAAGCCTTATAAGGTGAGTGGTAGTACAATCTCATGTAGTATGGTATACATAGCTCACCCCTATCATTGTTACATTGTTCAGCCAGGTTACATATTTGTACGTACACTCATACAAATCCATTCATGCTGTATGGCATGTGTTAGGTAACATTTGGGTCAAATGTCACATACATAATTTTTGGCTTGAAGAAAAAGTTGAAGGCAATAATTTTTGGCTTATATATCCCTTGATGAAGCGCTATTCTGTCCAACACAGCATTATACTGTATAGTTTCTATTTCCCTCAGAATTAACCCTCAGGAAGGGCAGATGATGGTACAATCCAGACCACAGTGCATAGTTATCAGCCAATATTCTTTCAGGTCAGTTGTATTGACAATCTATAATCATTGACCTGAGGTAAACATCACTGATGGCCATCACGGTTGATATGTCACATTACACAGAGACAAAGTTGTTGTGTAAGTACTATTTATTTTAAAGTGCTGTAGTGTTATATGTACATTGTCCATGATTGTGAGTCCATTAGTGTGACACCTTCCATTGTGATCCTACAGAAGTGCAAAAGGACATGTCATTGGACATGCTGGGGTGAAGTGTCAGACAGTGCCGAGGGACAGGATTTGCCAATGAGTTAGTGAGAGACAATCACAGTGCAGGGTGACAAGATAAATAGTGGGCTGGAGAACAGTGCTAGTGAGCAGCTATTGAAAGACTGGCATGTTACAAAGCACAGGACCCTGGTTATAGGTGGCCATGTGGCAGGGACAAGTGCTACCGGGTACTCTTACGGGTGAAGGTGATCTGTTCCACATCTTCATCTTCTGATGTGTGTGTTGTCTCCTCTGCCCTTGGTGGTGGTGGTTGTGAAGGGGCAACACACACCTCAGTGTTTGAAGATGTGGAGTCAGACATCCCGGTAGCTGCCACCTGTGGGGCTATTAAGGGCAGTACTGCAGCAAGGAGGAGCTGCTCGTTCTTAAGTATAGCAGCCACATCACTGTGGTAGGCAGCCAGGTCGGCCCTGAGGGGGTCAATATTGCATTCATGCACGCATTGACAGGATTGTTGTTGGAGGTGTTGTGTCAACTCTCTTACAGCTGTGCTGATTTCCTTCACATTTTTTTTGAGTTCATGCAAGATTGATGTTCGCCCTTGCATGGCTGCTGTCTGTTCAGCAAGTGACATCATGCACGAACGCACCCCCTCTAGGCTGGCTGCCATATTTTCCATCCCCACCCGCACCTCCTTGGCCAGCTCCCGCTGAACTCCAACTACAGTTCTCTCAAAGCTGGTGCCAGTGTCGTCAGAGTCCTCAGCTGGGTTGGAGCTGGCAGGTCGTACAATTGGGGTGGTGGTTGGGTCCTCTGTGATGGCTGCTGTATCCGTGCTCCTCCTTGCGACTGAAGGTGGGGTCTGGAGGGTCCCAAGGACATCTTGGAGGGTCTACTGGCTGATTTTTGTCAGCTCATCATCCATGTCATCAGGGTTGTCCAGGACAGGCATATCCCCAGGAGAGCCATCGTCCTCTGCAATGAGATATGGTACAATTAGTGTGTCTTTGTTGTGGGATTTGTAATGTGAGGTGCCTGCCTTCCTATTTGTTGCACATTGTGATCTTGGTTTTGGTTCATTACTCCTGTCTTTCATATTAGCATTCTCCCATGGCCTATGCCCCACCTGCATGTCACATGTATTGTGGTCAGTTTGGGGACTTGTCAGCATCACATCCTCTAGGTGTTGGTTCTGGCCAAATTGTGAAGTGCCACCTTCTTGTCCTACTCAACCCTCCGTCTACTTCCATTCTCATGGTGAGGCCTTTCACTGTCTGTGGGTGTTCTGATGGCACTTGCACCACACTTAACAATCTGGAACTGTCCCAGTCTCTGATATTTCACATCCAGCTATATGTTGCTGAGACGTAGCATATACTATGTATAGCATTGGCGTGGCACACTACATATGTCAGCATTAGTAGTGTGTAATGTTGATGTTGGGGAATGTTCCAACATCCTTGGCATGGCAGCATACCTCCATGCAAAGGTTGTTGGTGTAGTGTAGTGCTGTGCCACAGGTTTACCCTTCACAGCCCATGCCCCGTGCCATGCCCCTTTACCCATTCTACTCGCTGAATATCATGGCTGACATGCATTCTGTAGTAGGTATGTCCCCCCCGCTTGCAGTTAACATTTGTGCATTTTAATTCCCCATGCAACGTACCCTGCATCTGTGTTGTCTCCTGGTAGTCTGCGCTGTCCTGTCCTTGAATCCCTGTGATGATCTCCTCAGGGATGATGGCTGCCACCATCTCCTCCATGTGGTCCAGGGGCTCATGCGGTGCTAGACTCCCACCTCCAGTCTGCAGTGCTGCCTTCCTGTTCCTGACCATCTTTTCCGTGGTCCTGCGCTTGCAGTCTTGCCAGCGTTCCTTGCACCCGATGACTGTTCTCCATACTTCTGCCACGCTGTTTATCTTGTCAACAATTTGTTGCCATATTGCCTCTCTCCTACTAACTGGCAACTTTGAGGTGACAAAAAGTTGGTGCTGGTGTTCCGTCACCTATTTCACCAGAATTTCCTGCTCCTCTGCACTGAAGCCACACTTTCTTTTCTTCTTCTCCCTCTCCTGGGTCTTGTGTGGGTTCTCGTGGCTGGTTCCTGGTCTGATGTCATCTTCCTGGGGTCTATGCAAGCATCTGGGATTCATTTTTGCTCTCCTTAGCACATTTTGAAGTGTTTGAGCCACTTTTTGATGCTATTGCATAAAAAAACGGCGCGTATCAGGTTTGTGGCGTCGTAAAACGGCTCACAGTAATTTTCGCTGCGTTAACGTCATTTTTCTTTACAACGTGGCACATTGGTTTGAGTAAAAAAAATGACTCACACCAGTGGTTTGCGCCAACGTGCTTCAAAGTATAAATTTGACGCCCAAGCGGCGCAAATAAATGGCGTTAGCTGGCGGTAAAATTTGTGCAATAAATCTGCATCGGTGCAGTTTTGCGTCAAAAAGTATAAATATGGCCCTTTGTGTAGGCGCAGGGGGCAACACGAGGGTGCACCATATTCTATCAAATATGGTGCATCCCTGTGTTTTCTTTAAATGATGGAGCACTATGTTGATAGTCCTCAAGGGCTTTGAGATATATGGGAGTCTTGTCCTCTACAGTGCAACTGGTACACGAACCATGCTACACTGCCACGCTGCTTGGGGACAGTGTAGGACATATTTTCCACATGATTCAGTGTCCCGGATTTGCTATCTGCACTGTCAGATCATAGGCAGCATTGTTTCAAGAGAGGTACATTATTCCTAAGGTGACTGTATGTCTGCCTTTCCAGTGAGATGTACTGAGTTCATGAGACTATACCTTGCTGCACAGTCTGAAGCCTCGGAGTAGAGTGTGGCTTGTGTGCCTCACAATGATGGGCACATTGGATGGGATGCATGTATATGGTGACTAATGTAATTTCGTATGATACATATGATCTTGAAAGATAACAATAGGACTATATTTCCCAGTTTTAGGTATTGGATACATGACATGCCTCATGACCAGGGGAGTTACCTGTGGAAACACAGACATCAGGAAGGTAGTCCCTTCCATCAACACCGTGTTTGACACACCATTTCATCTGGTGTAGCATTAGTGAGGATCTTTCAAATATTTGGATGCAAACACGGGCCTCGTTTATCAGTTGATGCCACAGGGCAGCACAGGATGTCACTTGATTACACTGCCCTGCATACAAAGGGAAGGGCTGGAATGTGCCATATTACTGACATACAGCACGTCCACACATGTACCATTACAGATTGGTGACTATCTACTAATACACACACCCTTCCCCCATTGTTCATATGTGTCAGCATTGTGCTTTAAGGGACAGATTTCTGCATCAAAAACTGACAAACTATGCATTTCTGTTGTTATATGTGTCCTGCAGGATGCAACAGACATGAAATTGGTAATGTCAAGGAGACATGTCGTTATCTCTCTTCATTACACCTCTCTTTAAGAGGCACACTAATTGGAAACAGTCCTAGGGTCACCAATCCTTGATCTATGAAAATGTGCTATATCAACATTGTTGTTGCATGGGAATATCCACCCCAAGGCCCATGGGTGCCGTAGGGTGAGGGACCTGTTCTGGCTTTCCTTACTCAATATCTAGAAGGCCATGCAAGGGCACACAGGCTGCCTTTGCCTTGACTCATAGATATGAATTGGGGTCCTGCTCCACCAAAGCGTAATGGACATAGATGCTCCAGTAGCGCCATCTACTCGTACAAATGGCACACAGTGGTGTAGCTGGTCTCAACATGTATGACTTGTTTGTTTGGGTTGCACATATACCATGTAGCATGCTACATGTATGTAGGCCCACACCTGATACATATGCACTGTTTCAGTCACCAAACACAGAGATGGCTATTTTGTTATACATTATTTACTCTTCTTTGGTCAGCCATGTACTTCAGATATACTTACCAACCAATAGGCTATTCACATGTCTCCTATTCTGTAATTGCTCACTCATTATGGAACTCTGTAAGATGATGAAGAAGCCCTGATGATCCATGATTGACTGCATGTTCATGGAATGTGTATGCCTTCCATTGTGGTACAGGGGGGCTGGAGCTGCAGGACCAGGCACCATTTGCACATGGGCGCAGTCCATTATCCAAAAAACATGTGGAAATCCTACAATGGCAAAAAAGCCTTGCTTGTTTTCCTGTTGTTTCTGCAGTGTTTTGGGGAAAATGAGGTACTGGAGCGTGAGGCTTATGATGATATCCAGGACGGTGGGAGGAATGCTAAGAAGGATGGCTGGGATACTCCTTCCACTCTGATGTGGTAGGTTGGAATGTTCGAGACGCCAGCATGTGTAGTACAGCCAATAGCAGAGGGATGTTGGTGCACCACTGTGATGTTATCTGCAGGCTTGGTGCAATCTGATGCAGGAGCTGAACAATGGACTCGCTCCTGAGCCTGTAATGGGCAATGACCACCTCCTCCCTGAGGCTAATGAGGGTAATCCTCTACCGGTATGTCCACTCCCTTCTCTTACTCTGCCTCTATGGTGCAGGCGGTGGTGATAGAGGTGGTGATGGTGGCGGCAGTAGTGATTGTGGTGACAGTGGTGGTGGTGATTCTCTTGGGGCTCCAAACTGCAGTAGGAGTAGGTCCATTGTGTCCTTGAGCTTGACAGAGTAGTTTGGGCATGTCCTCCTACTATACCAATGCAAATACATCATTTTTAGGCCTGGTCTGACAATGGATTAATTTTTTGACACTATTGAGACTCTCAGTATCTTTTGCCAAAAAAGCTTAATTTTTTTATTTCCTTGTAGATACAGCTTTCAGTTCTGCAGAAGCTGGAATGCCTACCTTGCATAATGCTGTCATTATCTGACCCAGCCAGATCTGGCACAAGAAAAAATGTATGTACAGGAGAGAAAAGTGATGCTAGAGGCCTTTTGCATCACTTTGTAAATATCGAGATAATAATGTGCTGCCTCTGCGTAAAAAAAAATTACGCAGCGGCAATGCAAGCTCCTTGTAAATTTGCCCCTCAATATATCCAAGGGAAATGTAGCATTAAGCATGTGTATGCAAACAAGCTGCATAAACAGTGACATCATTGCAGCTGGATTTTATACAATATCAAGAGCTGTTATTTATTGGTTTTAGCACTGAATTTTGCTCAGAAATTTAATTCTGCTTCAAAGCAGGTAGAAAATCTGTTCAAACCACCTAAATTAAGTATTATCTCCCATCACAATAGAAGCGTCAAAATGAGCATATGTAACTCATGATGGATTTTTGAGCACATAGTTTTTGCGCTGCAGGAAATTCCTTCATTTATGACCCATGTGAGGCCTCCACAATTTAAGAAACACTGTTAAATGCCACTGTATGTACTGCACAAGCCCTTCAAGGCATGAGTGCAGTGAATAATCTCACTGTGCATAGATTTTATTTGGATAACATTATGTTTATATTGCTCCTCAAAGTGGGGGACCTTCTATCTATCATTTCAGATTTGTTTGGGAGCAAGGGGCCAGTAGAGCATTAATATAACATATTTAGAGTGAAGGCAGCTCCCAGAGTGATGAAAAAGCCTTTTACCAGAAGAATATTTTGGGCCACATGTACAAAACAATGGCTTTGTGATTCCCAAATAACGAATATGTAGAAATTGCTATTAGGGAATCGCAAAATAAGATGTATGTGGTGGGGGATCGGCGGTACAGAGGACTCTGAGTCGTAAGTAGAGTGCAAAAAGAGGTTTATTGTGTAATAAAAGTTGATGTAAGAACAGAACTCAGTGATGGTTGATGATGGAACCGTTCGGCTAACTTCTTCTTCTTCTGTATGTCTCTGGTCTGTGTCTTTCCTAGGTCTCTTGATGGCGTCGGCTCTCGGGACCTCCCAGGTGGAACCGGAATCATAAAACACAGCAGGGAAACAAAGGTAAGTGGTTTTCGGTGTTCTGGGGTAGTTGGTGTATAGTCATGCAAAGGGGGAGGGGGTTTGTGGAAGATAGGGGTAGGCGTGGTTATAGATAGTCCCGGTAGTGAGTTTGTGTCAAGGTAGGGATATAGGTGACAAGAAGTCTCTCGGTAGTGCTGGCCCAAGTAGTGCTTTTCTTATGTCTTTTCCCCTCTGTGGCTCCTTTCACACGTGCCCTCCTTCCGCCCTCCCGTCCGTTCCTCCTCCTCCTCCCCCTTGTGCTCTATATAATACACAGGGTTTTCCCTGTCCTTGTAACAAGGACCGTACCTTGTTAAGCCACGACCCTCCAGGGTCGTGACGGCCAGTGCTCGTCTCCGGGTCTCTGCTCTCTCCTTCTGCGTGTCCTTCCCTGTCTTCCTGAGCGTCGTCTGGTTTCTTCTTCTCTTGTCGCGTTGTCTCCTTCTCGTCCTCTCCCGGCATCCTCCGAGAGAACTCCTTTCCCCCTTTTCCCGAGTCCGTCTTCCCTTTTTGTGAGGGAACCCGGAAATCTTCATCGCGCGCGTCTGTAGGCGTTCCCATGTTTCCATGGGAACGCGTAAGCCCTTCAGCTGAGGCGTGTGAAAGGCGCCAGCCCGAGGCGGTGGTAGGCGTGGTCGAGGAGACCCGTCTACACTCCCCATCCCATGATCGGGACTGGTAGAGGACCGAAGAATCGGGGAACCGTGAAAGATAGTCAGCAGGGCCCTGCTGGGAACCAGGAATGTGGCAGACCTGAAAGGTAAAAGGTTGGAGCTCCAGAAACCATCGTAACACCCTGGAATTTGTGTCTTCATGGGAGGCCAACCAGGTCAAAGGGGCATGATCAGTGTAGAGGATAAAGGGTCGTCCTAGGAGATAATACCTCAAACTTTCTACGGCCCACTTAATAGCCAGGCACTCCTTCTCAATAGCAGGGTAGTGACATTCCCTGGGAAATAGTTTTCTACTTATAATAACTATGGGATGTTCATGTAGGTCACTGTCGGGTTGAGTGAGAACCGCCCCTAAACCGACGTTGGAAGCGTCCGTATATAAGTGGAAGGACTTGAAAAGTCCGGACATTTAAGGACGGGTTTGGTTGTGAGGGACCGTTTCAACTGGTCAAAGCTGAGGAGTTGCGAGCTGGTGAATAAGTGTAGTTGGGAGGAGTACTGTTTTTTTAAGAGGTCAGTGAGAGGGGAGGCAATCGTAGAGTACTGAGGAATGAACCTGCGATATTACCCCACCAATCCTAAAAAGGACCGCAGTTCCTTCTTTGTTTTGGGTACCGGTGTCAAAGCCCAGCTCACCTGAGTTCTTGTTCAGTTCTGATGGAGGTTGAAGACAATCCGACCCCACCCTGAAACTGCTTGTTCCAGCACACTAGTTTTTAAAACAGTGCACTAAGAACAGAAGCTCAAGGGAAGGGGGGAAGTGGATAAAATAAAAAAAAGAGAGACAACACCGTTCTTGCGTTTCCACTGTTGAAGTGCTGCACAAATCTGCGGCCCTTTCTGACTTCTGTAGAAACTGGTGCCTAATGAAACATAAACAAAGAACAGATAAGTGCAACCTATTCCTAAATGGGTTCCTGACTATCCCTTTATTTATTGGAAATTCTCTTCTAAAAGTACCTCTTGGATCCTGGTCTCTAGTTTCCAGGTTTGGAATGTGTTACTGCTCTGGGATGTGTTTTCTATTACTGTTAAGCTTCTAAAAAATTAAACAAATACCGTTATCAGAATTACCAATATCAAACATTCATCATAATATAACTAAAGCCTAAATTCCCAATAGCAGACTCACTTTTCGCATATTTCCAGAATCTTTTATAAAACAAATACTGTACTTTTACATCAAAATACAGCATGTAATTTGTGCAAGTCCTTGATTTACTGTTTTCCTTGCTGTCAATGGTTTCCACTGTTCGATTCCCAAAAGTTCCATGAAAAAAAACAATGTCCGCTTCACAAAGTCCTGCAAAATAATCCTGCAACAAAGAGCCTTAATCACAATGCTCGTGGAAGGCACTTCGCCTCAAACTGTCTATACACGAATCCAGAAATTGCCGTCAAAGCTCCCAAAGGTAATAAAAAGTTTTGCACTTACTTGTTGCTGGCAAGAGATACTGATCAGTCTAACCTTGTCTTCTTTCTCTTTTGCAGGTTACTCGTAGGAGAGAGGCTGAGGCAAGGAGGAACCGGAAACCGGAAGAAGGAAGAGCCAGCAGCTGCGCCAATTGAAGTCAAAGAAAGTCTGTAAAGAGCAGGAGTGCCAGCGCCGAGGGATCTGTTCTCAGGTAAGCGGGAGGTAGACGAGCACAAGCACTGGGTGAGGCTCGGGGGATGCCTTTTATAGACAGGGCTGGGTGTGGTTCGAAGAGCTGGGTGTGGTTTGAAGGGCTGGGTGTGGTCCTCACATGCTGCACATGTTCTTGGAAGGTGTGCAGAGCTGGGTGTGGTTTGAAGAGCTGGGTGTGGTCCTCACATGCTGCACATGTTCTTGAAAGGTGTGCAGAGTTTCAGTTATTATGCAAATGAGTTGGATTAACACATGGCCTAGGGAGGAGTGTTTTAAAGAAGCCTTGGTAAAAGCAAGGCCCAATGTGTAAACAAAACAGCACATTAAACAACATACACAGAAGCCTAGGGGGGGGGGAAGGTGAGATAACAAGAAAGGCTTTGAATAGTAAGTTTAAAAGGGAGCTATTACAGAACCCACTAGTGCAGTGAGAGGGGACATGCTCTTTGCTGTGTACAAACCCTAACAGTTGCCCCCCTCAAAGGCCCTCCTACAGGACGGGGTTTTCCTGGATTTTTTAAATAAAACCGTCTAATCAGCTGTGGGGCATGTACATATGATGCTGGTTCCCATGAATTCTCAGATTCATCATATCCTTTCCATTCTACTAAATAAAACAGACGTCCACTAATTCTTTTTGAGTCTTTTATGCTTTTCACTTCATATTCCAGATTTCCTTTAATTGGTATGGGTGGAGGTGGTGGTTCAGGTCGGGTTTTTGAGTTGTACGGCTTAAGCAAGGACACATGGAATGTAGTATGTACTGGATATTCTTTTGGTAAATCTAATTTTACTGTTACCGGGTTTACTATGGCAGTTATACTAAAGGGTCCAATGAAACGTGGTTGCAGCTTTCGGGATTCCCTCTATGTTTAGGTTTTTTGTGGAGAGCCATACCTTGTCACCAATTTTATACATTGGGGCCTCAGACCTGTGTTTGTCTGCTTGTCTTTTCATGCTTTCCTTGTACTTTAATAAATGTTTCCTGGCTTTGTCTTGTATGTCACCTAACCTCGTTAGTCTATCCGTTACTGTAGGCAACAGGGAATCTTCTAACAAAATGGGTATAGCTCTTGGATGATACCCCTGCAAGAAATAGAATGGTGAGCAAAGTAGAGCTGAATGCTCAGTATTATTATAAACAAACTCTGCTACAGGAAGAGCTTCCAACCATTCACTAGAATAATCAGCCAATAAACAACGTAGGGTTTGAAGTAAGGTTTGGTTCAGTCGTTCAGTCTGTCCATCTGTCTCTGGGTGGAAAGCAGTGGATAAGGCCACATCTATTTTCAGTTTTTCACATAATTTTTTCCAAAATCTGGAGTTGAACTGGCTCCCTCGGTCTGACACCACTTTGCTTGGCAAACCATGTAAACGCACAATTTCCCTTATAAAAATATCGGCAAATTCTGCCGCCGTGGGTAATTTCCGTAATGGTACAAAATGTGCCATTTTAGATAAAAAATCCACTATAACCAACACTGTTGTGAAGGATTTTACAGGTGGTAAACCTACAATAAAGTCTACGCTCACAGTGTGCCAAGGTTGTTTGGGTGTTGGCATTGGTATTAACAAGCCGTCAGGAGCCTTATGAGAAGATTTATGTCTTGCACAAATTGGACAGGTAGTGACAAATTGCTTAATGTCCTTTCTTATAGTGTCCCACCAAAAGTGTTTTTGCACATTTTCCAGGGTTTTTACCCAACCAGGATGACCTGCCAACGGTGAGGCGTGATGCCAAATTATCACCTGTGTTTGTAATTCAGAGGTGGGCACTAACAGCATGTTGGCGTGATACAATAAACCTCGTTGTATTGTGTTATGGGAATCCTTTAACCAATCCTGAGGTGCTATTTGCATGTGTGCATTATATAGATCTGTGATGAAATCCTTCTGTTGTACTGGTGCCAACAACTTTTGGGGAGGAATAATGGGTTCTCCTATTTTATCTTGTTTCATGTCTGAGGTATGTCCGTATCTAGATAACACATCAGATTGAATTTGTTGTGCACCTGGTCTATAGGTTATAACAAAGTCAAATGTGCTAAAAAAAATTAACCAGCGCATCTGATGTGGTGTTAGTGCTTTAAGTGATCCAAAAAACTGTAGGTTCTTATGGTCAGAAAAGATTGTAACTGGGTACTTGGCTCCCATTAAATGGTGCCTCCATTCTGAAAAGGCTACTTTGATAGCTAGTAGTTCCCTTTCAGCCACAGTGTAATTTTGTTCAGCTGGTAATAACTTTTTGGAATAGAAGGCTATAGGATGTAACTGGCCATCTACTGCATCTCGTTGAGAGAGAACTCCTCCTAAAGCTACTTGTGAAGCATCCGCTTCAACAAAAAAAGGGCAAGTCAGGATCAGGATGTTTCAGAATTGGGGCTGAAGTGAACTTTTGTTTTAGGAGTTGAAAGGCGTGTGCCGCCTCATCAGTCCAAAGAAATCGTTGCCCTTTCCGCAACAAGGTAGTTATTGGGGCTGCAATGTCTGCAAAATGTGCAATAAACCTCCTATAAAAATTGGCGAAACCCAGAAATTTCTGAATATCTTTTACAGAGGATGGTTCTGGCCAATCAGCAATAGCACTGATTTTCTTTACATCCATAGTTATTCCTTGAGGTGACAGGCAGTATCCTAAAAAGTCCACCTTGTTGACATTAAAAGTACACTTTTCTGACTTAGCAAAAAGATGATTTTCTTTTAACTTTGATAATACTGCACGAACATGTTGGGTATGTTCTTCTGAGTTCTTAGAGTAAATGAGGATGTCGTCTATGTATACTATGACACAAACGTCCAGGAATTCGTGTAGGACCTCATTTATAAAGAACTGAAAGGCCGCAGGGGCATTACATAACCCAAAGGGCATTACTGTGTACTCAAATAAACCAAACTTTGTCTTGAAAGCTGTCTTCCACTCATCCCCCTCTTTTACTCGGACCAGGTGGTAAGCTCCTCGCAGATCTAGTTTAGTGTATACAGTAGAATGTCTTAATTGATCCAACAACACAGGTATTAGAGGAAGAGGATATTTATTCTTTATTGTAGCCTTATTTAGTCCTCTATAATCGATACACGCGCGCAGGGATTTATCCGGCTTCGGGATAAAAAAGAGTGGAGATGACACTGGAGATGTGGAATGACGGATGAACCCAGACTGTAGTAGGTCATCTAGGTAGGTTCTTAAGTATTTGGTTTCTTCGTCAGTCAAAGCATATACTCTGTTATTAGGTAAAGGGGCCCCTGGGATAAGATCTATACGGCAGTCATAAGACCGATGTGGGGGCAGCACACTAGCCTTTACTGGATCAAAGACGTCTTTAAAGTCAGAATATTCAGGAGGGAGACTTGGTTCATCTTGTGTAACACTAGCACAGTGTAATACTGTGCTCTGTTCTGTACCTGCTTCTTGATAGCAATTGGTTCTACAGAAAGAGGAATCCAAAGTAACAGTTCTATTCACCCAATCAATTTTTGGGTTATGAGTTGTTAACCAGGGTACCCTGAGAATCAAACCAAAATTAGGAGTATCTATCAGATCAAAGCTAATCACCTCTGTGTGCCCGTTCTGACAGACCATAACAAGTGGACTTGTTTGTTTTGTGATTAATCCAGAGGTCAATTCTGACCCATCCACTGCACATACTGCTTCTGGACAAGGCTTTAGGCACATAGGAAGTCCTAAGATTTCAGCTAACTTATTATCCACAAAATTTCCTGTCGCGCCTGAGTCCAGTAGGACAGGGAGAGAATGCCTCACTTGGGTAGTAACAATTAAAACGACCTGAATTATGAAATGTCTAGGTATGTGCGGTACCCTGAAGGCTGCAGCATTAGAGGTTTGATTAAGATGTTTTCTCGAACAAGTAACCTCTCCCCTTGTCGAGCTTAATCGTTTCCCGATTCAGTTGAGGAGGTGGAGGAAACAGCACCCTTTCGTGGAGTTTTAGGCTTTACTGGACATTCTCTGGCAAAGTGACCTGCCCTGCCACAATATAAACATAATTGAAATGTTCTCCTTCTTTCTTTTTCCTCTGATGTGAGTGGACCTCTGAGTGTCCCTATTTGCATAGGCTCTGGTTCAGGGAGTTTATTATCTGTGTCTTTCTTCTCGTGTCTAATAAAAGTTAACCGTGATTCCAGTTTGTATTTATCTCTCTTTCTTTCTCCTAGTCTATGTTCTAATTTCACAACTAAATCTACAAAGTCTGAATAGTCTTTTGGCAAATCAACGATATGAGCCAGCGCGTCTTTTAACTCGTCTCTCAAACCTTTATGAAAAAGGGAGACACGCTTTTCTTCTGGCCACTGTGTCTCGGTGAGTAAACGATTAAAACTAGTGAGATAGGTCAATAAATCCTTGTTACCTTGTTTAAGATTTAAAAGCTCATTATCACTTGCCTACATGAAAGTGTGTTTTGCAAAAAGGCTGGTCATGGTACGTTTAAATTGATTCCAATTATGGAGGATGGGATCATCTCTATCCACGAAAGGAATTGACCAATTGGCTGCTGTGCCACCCAAATAAGACAAGACGAATGCCACTTTGGTATCATCAGTAGGGAACTGTTGTGGCTTACAAATGAAGTGTAATTGACATTGATTGATAAAAACATGGAATTTGTTACTATCTCCATGAAAACGTTCAGGTGCTGCTAAGGGCACAACATTAGGAACATTAACAGTAACCTCAACTGGGGAAGGCAAAGTTGTATGTTTTGATGGCGCCCCTGTCTCTGAGGAGGTTTTAAACAAAGGCGTAGAAGCTGTGTTCCACTGAGATCCCCTAAATTTATACCTGCTTAAATCCTGTTTTAAAGAGGTATTCTCCATCTTTAATCTCTCTATTTCCTCTTGCATATGTTGCAAAATGCCAGACACTGATTCATTATGAGCCAAGTCCTCATTTAGGGCCTGCGCCATATCCGTGACGTCAATGCCCTCTATTTCTTCCCCGGTATTCATCGTCCAGCAGAACTGAAATTATTTTTTAAGGCTTGTGCTTCTGTCAAAGCCCAGCTCACCTGAGTTCTTGTTCAGTTCTGATGGAGGTTGAAGACAATCCGACCCCACCCTGAAACTGCTTGTTCCAGCACACTAGTTTTTAAAACAGTGCACTAAGAACAGAAGCTCAAGGGAAGGGGGGAAGGGGGGAAGTGGATAAAATAAAAAAAAGAGAGAAAACACTGTTCTTGCGTTTCCACTGTTGAAGTGCTGCACAAATCTGCGGCCCTTTCTGACTTCTGTAGAAACTGGTGCCTAATGAAACATAAACAAAGAACAGATAAGTGCAACCTATTCCTAAATGGGTTCCTGACTATCCCTTTATTTATTGGAAATTCTCTTCTAAAAGTACCTCTTGGATCCTGGTCTCTAGTTTCCAGGTTTGGAATGTGTTACTGCTCTGGGATGTGTTTTCTATTACTGTTAAGCTTCTAAAAAATTAAACAAATACCGTTATCAGAATTACCAATATCAAACATTCATCATAATATAACTAAAGCCTAAATTCCCAATAGCAGACTCACTTTTCGCATATTTCCAGAATCTTTTATAAAACAAATACTGTACTTTTACATCAAAATACAGCATGTAATTTGTGCAAGTCCTTGATTTACTGTTTTCCTTGCTGTCAATGGTTTCCACTGTTCGATTCCCAAAAGTTCCATGAAAAAAAACAATGTCCGCTTCACAAAGTCCTGCAAAATAATCCTGCAACAAAGAACCTTAATCACAATGCTCGTGGAAGGCACTTCGCCTCAAACTGTCTATACACGAATCCAGAAATTGCCGTCAAAGCTCCCAAAGGTAATAAAAAGTTTTGCACTTACTTGTTGCTGGCAAGAGATACTGATCAGTCTAACCTTGTCTTCTTTCTCTTTTGCAGGTTACTCGTAGGAGAGAGGCTGAGGCAAGGAGGAACCGGAAACCGGAAGAAGAAAGAGCCAGCAGCTGCGCCAATTGAAGTCAAAGAAAGTCTGTAAAGAGCAGGAGTGCCAGCGCCGAGGGATCTGTTCTCAGGTAAGCGGGAGGTAGACGAGCACAAGCACTGGGTGAGGCTCGGGGGATGCCTTTTATAGACAGGGCTGGGTGTGGTTCGAAGAGCTGGGTGTGGTTTGAAGGGCTGGGTGTGGTCCTCACATGCTGCACATGTTCTTGGAAGGTGTGCAGAGCTGGGTGTGGTTTGAAGAGCTGGGTGTGGTCCTCACATGCTGCACATGTTCTTGAAAGGTGTGCAGAGTTTCAGTTATTATGCAAATGAGTTGGATTAACACATGGCCTAGGGAGGAGTGTTTTAAAGAAGCCTTGGTAAAAGCAAGGCCCAATGTGTAAACAAAACAGCACATTAAACAACATACACAGAAGCCTAGGGGGGGGGGGAAGGTGAGATAACAAGAAAGGCTTTGAATAGTAAGTTTAAAAGGGAGCTATTACAGAACCCACTAGTGCAGTGAGAGGGGACATGCTCTTTGCTGTGTACAAACCCTAACAACCGGTACTTGCATTATGGCCTCAACTTTATCTTTCTGTGGTCGCAGAATCCCATTACCAATAAGGTAACCAAGATAAGCGATTTGTGTGTTCCCTAAGATAATTTTTTTTGGGTTGGCCGTAAGGCCAGCCTCTTTTAGGGCGTAGAACACAGTCTCGAGATAGTGAAGATGCTCAGACCAGGAGTTACTAAAAATCACAATGTCATCTAGGTAAGCTGCTGCATACGCTTGGAACGGTTTTAAGAGTCGGTCCATTAGGCGTTGAAATGTGGCTGGTGCCCCGTGGAGACCGAAGGGAAGGACAGTAAACTGATACAGGCCGACTGGGTTGCAAAGGCTGTTTTTTCCTTGTCTGCAGCGGCGAGCGGGATTTGCCAGTACCCTTTCGTTAAATCTAAGGTCGACATGTAACGGGCACTTCCTAGTTTCTCCAACACATCGTCTACTCGGGGAATGGGATATGTGTCAAAGAGGGATAAGTCATTTAACTTACGGAAGTCGATGCAAAATCGAACAGACCCATATGGCTTAGGAACTAGAACCACCGGGGAGCACCAGGGGCTTGTGGATGGTTCAATAACCCTTAAGGCTAGCATTTTCTTTACTTCTTCTTCAATAAGGTGTATCGTGCTTTGGGAATTCTGTAGGGTCGTAAACGAACGGTTTTGCCTTCTGGTGTTCTGATACAGTGTTGGATCAATGTGGTTCTACCTGGTTTCCCAGAAAACAATAGGGAATGTTGATGTAACAGGGTGTATAGTTGGGTTTTCACGGGCTCTGTGAGGGACTCATTTATACATGGACTTTCCCACTGGTCTTCTGCATTGTTGGGATATAGGTCCATCTCTAAACCAGGGGTTGGGGTGATTAAGAACCCGGAAGCAGAAACTTTGGGAGTGCCTTCCGGTGTTTCCCATTTTTTAAGTAAATTGACATAGTATATTTGTGTCCTTTTTGGGTGTTGATTTACTTCAATAAGATATGTGACAGGGGAGACTGCTTTTATTACTCTGTAGGGTCCTTGCCACCTAGCTAATAACTTATTTTCGGAGGTTGGTCGCATTATCAGGACCTGGTCATTAGGGTCAAAGGACTTCAACTTGGTCCCCTGGTCATAATAAGCCTTTTGCTTTGTTTGTGCTTTTTCTAGGTGCTTCCGTACATCTTCTCAGACTGTTTGTAGGTGACTTTTCAGTTTAGTGACATAATCTAACAGAGGTTTTTCCTCCTCCCACTCTTCTTCCCACCTTTCTGCCGCCATATCAAGCAAATTACGGGGCTGTCTCCCGAACACTAACTCGAAAGGACTGTGTCCCGTGGAGGATTGTTCATGAGTTCGGATGGCATAGAGAACCAGAGGGAGTTTCTGATCCCAGTCCCTTCCGGAGTCTTCCACCGTTTTTCTCAGCAGATTTTTGATGGTGCGGTTATAGCGTTCTACTAGACCATCAGTTTGAAGGTGGTATACGGAGGTCTTTATCTGGGTGATCCCTAGTATTTTGCAAATCCGTTTCATAAGGGAGGACATAAATGGAGTACCCTGGTCTGTTAGGATCTCTTGGGGAAATCCGACCCTAGAGAAGAAATTTATCATGGCTTGGGCCACTACCTTAGTGGTCATACTGGACAAGGGGATTGCCTCAGGGTATCTGGTAGCGAAGTCTACCAGAACTAGTAAGTAGGTGTGGCCCTTGGAGGATGGTAATAAGGGTCCTACTAGATCCATACCCACGAAACTGAAGGGGATCTCAATAATGGGCAAGGGTTGTAAAGGGGCCTTCCTCAGGGCTCCGGGTTCTATTAATTGACACCTTGGACACTGTGTGCAATACTTTCTAATGTGGGCGTACACCCCTGGCCAATAGAATCGTCTTAACAAATATTCCTCAGTCTTTTCTCGACCGTAATGTCAACCCCCCGGCTGGTTATGGGCTAAAAATAGGACCTGATTCCGATACGGCTCGGGTGCCACTAGTTGTTTCTTCTCTCCGTAGGTGGAGGAAGTGATTCTATACAAAAGGTTCTTATGAATTAGAAAATAAGGACCCACCTCTTCTGTGGACTCCGTTTTGGCGTTTTTCCACGCGTGACAGAGAGTGGGGTCCTCTCGTTGGCTAACTCTAAAAGAGAGGGTGGCATTGTCGCTGCTGGCTACTACTTTCTCAGGTAATGGCTCAGTCCTTGCAATCTGGTACTTGTGTTTCGCCTGTCTTTTCTCCCTTCTCGTCAGTTTAATGCGAACTGGGGAGCTCTCTATGTGACTGTCGGAAAAGGGCGCTTCCGACCACCAATCAGAAGATAGCACATGTGTTTTGATTTTTTCCAAAAGAGCAGTGAATCGGATATAATCTGTACCGATGACACAATCTTCAACCAATCTGTCCATAACCCCTATAATCAATTAGCGCTTCTACTGGGGTTCCATTTACTTTGATGATCTGTTTGAACTTATGATGCCCTCTCCCAGTGCAAAGTACCCTGCCCCGGGTGAGTCCTATTTCTATAGGTTCTACCCGGTCACCCTTTCTGGGACACACTCTTGCAATGTGTCCCCACTCCCCACAACTAAAATATTGTGGCTGCTGCATGGGGTTTGTTTCTCCGGGTCTGTGAGTTCCTGGCTCTTCTACTGTTCATCGAGGAGGATATTTGAGAGTACCCACAGGAGGTTTGACAATGTTTCGGGGACCTAAAGTCTTGACGTCAATGGATCTGTGATATGCACAGGCTAGGTCTACGGCCAGTTCTGTGTCTATCTTAGGGTGTTGTCTTATCCAGTTCCTAGTACTGCCTGGGAGGGAATCCAGATATTGTTCAAGGATAACCGCTTTAATGATATCTTCTCGGTCGGTTCCTAATGGACCCAGCCATTTTAGTCCCAAGTCCTTTACCCTGAAATAGAACGTACGGGGGTCCTCACTCTGTCCCCATTTTACCTTTCTGAACTTCATCCTATAATATTCAGAATCGTGACCCACCCTTTGCAGAATACTACTCTTAATATCTTTGTAAGGAGTAGTACCCCCGGGATTCGCGGCCTGGTATGCTGTCTGAAGGATAGCCGTTAGGAGAGGAGCAACATACTGTCCACAGCGCTCTTCCGGCCATTGGGCTGAGGAGGCCACACGTTCGAAATTTGTGAAGAAGGAATCAGGGTCCTCTAGTTCTTGAAATTTTTGTAGGACTGAGCTCGGGACATTAGGGTGTACTTTGCTTGCTGCGATAGTGTCTGTTAATTTCTGGAGTGCAGTCTCATGCACCAGCTGATTGTTAGCCATAATGGTGGCTTGACTTTTTAAGGCTGTTTGAAGAGCCTCCCGGTCCTCTTTTGCTTCCCTTTGGTGCGCCTCCCATACCAATTGGAGGTGTCGTTGGCCTTCCGCCAACTGCTTGATCATATCTTCCAGCGTAGGCTTCTCCCCCATCCTGTGTCCCTCGCAGTCACCCCTAGAGGCGTGGGTTCGAATCCCACTTCTGACACCACTGTGGTGGGGGATCGGCGGTACAGAGGATTCTGGGTCGTAAGTAGAGTGCAAAAAGAGGTTTATTGTGTAATAAAAGTTGATGTAAGAACAGAACTCAGTGATGGTTGATGATGGAACCGTTCGGCTAACTTCTTCTTCTTCTGTATGTCTCTGGTCTGTGTCTTTCCTAGGTCTCTTGATGGCGTCGGCTCTCGGGACCTCCCAGGTGAAACCGGAAACATAAAACACAGCAGGGAAACGAAGGTAAGTGGTTTTCGGTGTTCTGGGGTAGTTGGTGTATAGTCATGCAAAGGGGGGAGGGGGTTTGTGGAAGATAGGGGTAGGCGTGGTTATAGATAGTCCCGGTAATGAGTTTGTGTCAGGGTAGGGATATTGGTGACAAGAAGTCTCTCGGTAGTGCTGGCCCAAGTAGTGCTTTTCTTATGTCTTTTCCCCTCTGTGGCTCCCTTCACACGTGCCCTCCTTCCGCCCTCCCGTCCGTACCTCCTCCTCCTCCCCCTTGTGCTCTATATAATACACAGGGTTTTCCCTGTCCTTGTAACAAGGACCGTACCTTGTTAAGCCACGACCCTCCAGGGTCGTGGCGGCCAGTGCTCGTCTCCGGGTCTCTGCTCTATCCTTCTGCGCGTCCTTCCCGGTCTTCCTGAGCGTCGTCCTTCTTCTCTTGTCACGGCGTCTCCTTCTCGTCCTCTCCCGGCGTCCTCCGAGAGAACTCCTTTCCCCCTTTTCCCGAGTCCGTCTTCCCTTTTTGTGAGGGAACCCGGAAATCTTCATCACGCGCGTCTGTAGGCGTTCCCATGTTTCCATGGGAACGCGTAAGCCCTTCAGCTGAGGCGCGCGAAAGGCGCCAGCCCGAGGCAGTGGTAGGCGTGGTCGAGGAGACACGTCTACAATGTACTTAGGAAGGTAGTCCACTATTAGTAAATTCTACAATTCAATTCAATTATGAAATTGCCTATTCGGAAATCGCAAAAATTGTGATTTCCAAAAAATAAATTACAATTTAGGAAATACAAGTTGTTGCCACAACCCAGACCCAGTCCTTGAAGCAAGAAGAGCACCCATCTCACCCGTGGCAGTGAATGCCTATTCCTGAATTACACCATGTCTAAGGATGATGAGGGTAAGGATTCTGGAAGCAGGAAGCTTAAAGTCAAATTCACCAAAAATGAGTTAGAGGTGCTAACCAAAGAGGACCAGCTTTTTGGGAAGGCATCATTCATTGTTCCTGGGGGACAGAAGATCTGAATATGGAACAGCATCCTTCCTGGAGATGGTAAACTCACTTGGTGTCACTCAGATAACCATACCAGAGATCAGGAAACACTGGTATGATTTAAGATCTTACACCAAGGAAAAGGTGGCCAGCAGGATGGATGAGGTTTTGTGGAAGGTGATGACAAACAATCCCAAAGCAGTAATACAATTGCGTCTGTGGGGAGGACATATACAGTATACACTGTAGAGTCCAACCAGCAACAGTCCACAATAACAATGTGTTAGATGACATGGCAGACAGTTCTCTTCTGTTTGGTGGCCTGGAGAAATCTATCTTCTCAGTACAGCGCCTGCAAGCCAAACAAATTGAGACTGTTAATAGGCATCTGCAAAGCATGTCAAGATCAATGCTGTAATTCCAGAAAGAGCAAGATCGTTGGATTGCTGCCGTGGAGAAGAAGCAACATGTGCAAAAACATAGTCACAGGCAGCATATGGCATGCTTTGATGTCTTCACTTGATCAATCGTTTGTCAGTAGCCACGACCACTTTTGCATGGCGAACTGTCAACATACAAAATGACATGGGGCACTGCTATACATGGGCTTGTACAAGAAACCACAGCCCTTGAAAACATACCGACACACAACCTGTCTGTCCCCAACATTTTGCCACCTCCTGTAAGTGAAGATGACTCTAGCATCAGTGCAACATCTGTGCTAGAAGGATGTTATACCAGACGTACACGCCAAAAGACATGAGGATCTGACATGTCCCCTTTTCCACAGGCCTGTCTTGCTGAGAAGACAACCAACCCCAGAGGCCCGTTAAAGTGAATCCAGTGAACACTCAGAGTAATAAGACTACTTTGTTTTGTTTGTTTTTTTATACTTTGTTATTTTGTTGACACATTAGTACATGCTTGATTGATACAATTGATTAAGGAGAGATACATTGTCACAACCTGGATAAAAAGGTTATGTACAATGCATCGCCATCATGTGTGATGTATATTTCTTAGATGTGGTACTCACTCTTACCTCAAGAATAGTTGTTGGTGATCTCTGTGCATCAGGTATGAGTCTGTGATTCACATGCCCCATCCTGCTGAACCTGTAGTGGTCGTAGCTCTTCATCTGAGTCAGATTCAGGATCTAAATTAATGTTGTACAGACCCCTCCTCATGGTGATGTTGTGTAGAATGGCACATGTTGCAATGCTTTTACAACATGTCTCAGGTCTGTAAAGCAGTGTTCCACTGGTTATGGTCTTGTGGAGCATCAGATCTTGACGTCTGTATGCTAAAGGAATGTTCATTGATTGACCGTGTTGTCTTATGTGCCCAGTTGTACTGCCTTTAACTTCTCGATCTTGCAGTTAAGTATGGTGACAGTATCCAAAGACGCAAGGCATATGCACTGTCCTCTTTAAGAAGATGAGAAGTATAAACCATTTGGTCATATCACACAAAAAGTCCTGACCACTGTATGAATTGAATCAGCAGTTCTCTTACCAAGCAAAAAAACATTGCTAAATTCATCCTGAAACAGTTGGTTATGTATTCCACTGTGGTGGAAAATGAAGGAGTCGTGTGTGCTGCCTGATAATCTGGCCACAAGATCTGTTTTGATGCATGAGGCATCACACACTACCTGTACATTGAGTGAGTGTGAGCTTTTCCTATTTCTATAGACACATTTATTTTTTGAGGGTGGACACATGGCAATATGTGTGCTATCAACACAGCCAATTACACTGGGGAACTGTGCCACCTGGTAAAACATTAATTTGGTCTGTTGCAAATATTGAGGGGATTTGGAAAAGATATGTATTAGTTACCTTTTTTAACCCTGATGTCCCGAAACCTGTGAAAGAACCTGGACAATGTACTTTGTGACACTCCCCTGCCACTGCTATGACTCCCTGGTAACTGCCAGAAGCTAAAAGGTGTAGACAACACGTTACCTGTAAATGTGGTGTGATTGTATTGCTTCTGAATGTTGAAGTCTATAGCTGAGGTAACTCAGAAATTATTTAAAAAACTTACCTCACTACTGAGTCTGTACTACTCATGTATCTCCCCCTCAGTCTGTTCAAACAGGATGACCCTCACCATAAGTATCCTCACATGTCTCCTCCTTCTCTGCCTGCCAGCCAACATCCTCATTCTTCTCGCCAAGGCACATAGAGCCACCATTCTGAAAGAGTCAGATGTATTCTGGGTGCCTTTTTATAGTTTGCACCTGGCTACCACCTGATGCAGATTAATGGTATTTACATTTCTTAAATGGCCATTTTGTGACTATTTGCAATTAGGAAGTCCTTTGTAATTAGTGTTAGTCGTTTGCTATTTGGAAATCCCTAGCTGAAATTTACTATTTAGGGAATCACAAAATGTGAATTTTACATGATGGAAATTGCATGTATGCCTTTCATACATACCAAATGACATTTTGCATTTCCTAAAGGAAATTCCCACCATTAGGAAATGTAAAATGCCTTTGTGCATATGACGCTTTGTTTTTTATTTTCAATTTAGACACATAAAAAAGTCAATACAGCCAAGAAACTTTGGGCATGAAAAGCATTCTTGGATTGAAGGGCAACTGGAAGGAATCCCTCAACGTTTGGAAAAAAAACAATCTAAGAGCAATGAAGCCAAGCATTTTTGGAGTTTGAAAATCATAATTTCTGCCCAGAGCAGATGAGATTTTGTAGTGAGTTGGCAGCCAGTAAGAGCATTAATATAATGTATTTAAATGTATTTAAAGTGAGGACAATTCCCACAGTGGTGAAAAAGCGTTTTACCAGAAGAACAAAGATTTTGTTTTTAATTTTCAATATTTAGTTTTTGTCTGGAAATTGCAATTTCAACACATAAAAATTCAGTACAGCCAAGAGACTTTAGGCATGAAAGCAGTCTTTGATTGAATGACAACTGGATGGAATCCCTCAGAGTTTAGAAAAAAGCAATGAAGAGCAAAGAAACCAAGCATTTATGGAGTTTGAAACACATAATTTCTGCCCCAGATAAGAATTTCTCAAAAGTAAAACAAAGGCCGCTAAAAACTATACTTAGCGGGTACATATTAAAAATATGTTCACAGCCTTTAATTGACACCTGAACTGTGTCTGGATTTGGGCTATTGACAAAACATTCAAACTAAAAACAAGCTACCTTGGCTCGCTCTTTCTATGAGACTTAGCACCCTCTACTTCATCTCTTGGCTAACAGAAATCCAAGAATGGCAAAGGGTACCTGGAGCAATACCACTGACCTGGTCAGTGCACTGCTCTGACTCCCATGGCTCCACCTGGTAAGTAGAGCCCTCATCCCTCGCTCCTCTGAACTCCTGACCCCTGTCAGGAGTTCGAGGCCCTCCTCCACCGCAGGCTCCTGCCTGTGCCTCATCCCTGGTGTCTAGTGGGAGAGCTCTACTTTCCTACTAGGTTGCCCTCTGCCTCTCTCCTCCTTTTTTCTGCTTTCACTTCTGTGTCTCCTTCTGCTTCGCATTACACTCTGCCTCGTTTTTCTCTCCCCTCACTCTGCTCTCTCACTTTTGCTCTCCCCCTCTCTCTCTCACCCGCCGCTGCTGCCCCTCGGGCCCCGTCCCCCTCCTCTCTCTCTCGCGCTCCTGCCGCTGCTGCCCCATGGCCACACCCTTTTTGCACTGTTTTTCGCCCCCGCTCCCGCCTCCCAGCTGTCCTCTCCTCCCCCCCAGCTCCCTACTTAATGGCGGCTGCTGTGCGACTGCGCAGTGGGCGCGCTGCTGGCACGCCAAAGGCAAGCCCGTCTGCGCCTCTCCACGCCTGGATCGCGCCCAGCGCCAGAACCCCTCGCTCTCGTCTCCCCAACTGCCACCACGCATGTCTTCACTACGATATTGCCACCCTCCACACCCTCAACACAGGCCGCTCTCCTGCCTGCCTTCAAGCCTCCCCGCACACAACCCGTGGACCCTTCTCCTGCCGGAACTGCACCTTCACCAGCCTCCACGCCAACGACCCACCCACCAAGGCAGGACACAACCATCTCAGATGTATCCTTCTCAACACCCATTCTGTCCACAAACATGCAGTAGAGCTATGGAATCTACTCGACTCAGCCTCCCCAGACGTTGCCTTCCTTACCGAGATCTGGATGAAACCCTCCTCAGCACATGACATCGCCATAGCCATCCCAGACAGCTACAAGATCACCGCAGGGACTGCTCCAACAAACCAGGAGGAGGCATCGCCATCATCCACAAGAACACCCTCAAGATCACGACCAGCACCGAAGGCACCCTCAGCACCGCCAAACACCTGTACTTCCAGATCCACACTGACCCAAACACCACCCTCCGCGGGACCCTCATCTACAGGCCCCGTGACCCCAGACAGCAGTTCAACTCCATCACCAATGTCATCAGCATGCACGCTCTAGCTTCCACTGACTACATACTCCTCGGGGACTTAAACTTTTTTTCCTCGAGAACACCAACAACAACAACAACCCTGCTTGACAACCTCTCCAGCCTCCGCATCAAACAGCTCGTCACAACACCGACCCACTCCGCAGGACACACTCTCGACCCTATTTTCTCTGCCAGCAATCACATCTCCTTCAGCCACACCGCCGAACTCCACTGGAAAGATTCCCACTGCATTGACTTCTCCTTCAAGAAATCCACAACCCACCACCACCCACAATGGATCCCCCACCGCAGTTGTAACAAGGACACCGAAGACCAACTAATCGCAACCCTCTCCTGGAACCCGCCCATCGACACCACTGACACTGACGTAGCTGCCCGCAACTTCAGACAATGGATCAACACCTGTGCCAATACTCTCGCCCCAATTAAGAATCCCTCCAACAGACACACCGACTGAAAGGCCTTCTGGTTTACCGCCGACTTCCATGAATCTAAGCAAACCTGCTGCATCCTCGAAAGAAACGCAGACGACATCCCTTCATCTCAAGAACTCTGCAACTCCTTAGCCTCCTACTTCCGCTGCAAGATTGCAGACATCCACGACAGCTTCTGCACCCAGACCCCCCCTGCAACCATCAACACCACAGATTGACCTCTGACCAACCTCCTGCTCTCCAGGACCCCTGTCAACGACAATAACACCATCGAAATCATGAACACCATCCACTCTGGCTCTCCAGCTGACCCCTGCCCTCACCACATCCTCAACAAAGCAAGCTCTGTCATCACACCCCAACTACGGAAGATCATCAACAGCTCCTTTGAGTCTGCCACCTTCCCGGAGAGCTGTAAACATGCTGAGATTAACACCCTCCTCAAAAAACCCAAGGCGGACACAAAGGACCTCAAGAACTTCCGGCCTATCTCCCTGCTCCCCTTCTCAGCAAAAGTCATCGAGAAGGCTGTCAACAGACAACTAACCGGCTTCCTCAAGGAGAACAGCACCCTGGACCCTTCCCAATCTGGATTCTGCAGCAACCACAGCACCGGAACTGCCCTCATCGCCGCCACTGACGATATCAGAACCATACTGGACAACGGCAAAACCACAGCCTTCATCCTCCTGGACCTCTTGGCCGCGTTCGACACTGTTTGCCACCACACCATACTCTCAGGCCTTAGCAATGCAGGAATCCACGACAGAGCCCTGGACTGGGGCACCTCCTTTCTCACTGACAGAACCCAGAGAGTCCGCCTCCTCCCATTCCACTCGGAGGCCACCAAAATCATCTGCGGCCTACCCCCAGAGTTCGTCCATCAGCCCGACCCTCTTCATTGTCTACATGGCCCGCTTGCTAACATCGCCAGATCCCACAACCTCAACATCATCTCATACGCTGACGACATCCAGCTGATCCTGTCCCTCACCAAGGACTCCGCCAAGACGAACCTCAACGAAGGAATGAAGGCCATCGCCGAATGGATGAGGAACAGCTGCCTCAAAATCAACTCCGACAAGATGGAAGTCCTCATCTTTGGCTCCACCCCCTCCACATGGGATGACTCCTGGTGGTCTGCCACTTTCGGAGCCGCTCCGACATCCCACCGACCACGCACGCGACCTAGGATTAATCTTGGACTCCTTATTGTACATGACCGAGCAAGTCAACGCCATCTCCTCCTCCTGCTCCAACATGCTCCGAAAGATCTACAAATGGATCCCCACCGAAACCAGAAAAACAGGCACCCAGCCCTCGTAAGCAGCAAACTGGACTATGGCAATGCCCTCTACGTAGGAACCACGGCCAAACTTTGCACACCTCTTCCTGGACATCCCCTGCCACTGCCACATCACAGGCCATCTGAGAGATCTGCACTTGCTCCCAGTCAACAAGAGAATCACCTTCAAACTCCTCACACACGCTCACAAAGCACTGCACAACACCGAACCAGAATACCTCAACTGATGGCTCTCCTTCTACACCCCGACCCGGCATCTCCACTCCGCCGACCTTGCCCTCGCAACCGTCCCACGTGTCCAAGGAACTACAACCAGTGGCAGAAAATTCTCGCACCTCGCCGTCAACACGTGGAACACTCTTCCCACCCACCTGTGTCAGACCAAAGACCTCCTTACCTTCACAAGACTTCTCAAGACCTGGCTGTACGAACAGTAGCATCACCTCTCTCCCAATCCCCCACCTCAGCACCTTGAGACCCTCACAGGTGAGTAGTGCGCTTTACAAATTCCTGATTGATTGATTGATTTATTGGTGACTTGAACCCTCCCATCATTCCATTATTCCTAGCAGTGGCACTTTATGGTCTTGCCTAGAGGGAGCCAGTAGGATCCTCATTAGGATATCATGTGTCGTCCTACAGTACTATTAAATGAGCTGCCTCCTTCCATTCTGATTTTTGCTACCATTTAATGCAATTTCATCTTATTAGCTGGCTGTTTTTCTTCTTGATTTAAAACGGTTTCTGTGTACCCTCTGGTAGAAAAACCTTCTCTAGATCTTCACTCCTTTTTATTTATTTTTTATTATTTTTTATTGCATTCAATGAGACATAAACTGTGAAGTGTGGACCGACAGCCAAGTTACAGATTTGAGATTTTCTCACTAGAGGTGCTAATTAGGGCAGCTCCCTATCATGTCGAGCATTTTCGCCCCCTGTTCCCAACACCTGGGGCAGTTCACAGCTTGTCCACCAAATGTTTCTGTAATTTTATCTGGTGTAAGGTAAGCTCTTTGTAAAAAGTTGAAGTTGATTAGCTTAAACCTGACATTGCAGAAGACTGTGTGTTAGCTAGAATGAAAACCCTCTGCACTTCAGGGATTGGGACTCCCATTTCATCCTCAAATTTCAGGCGAAATTCTTCCAGGGGTGTACTGATACCCACCAGCAGTGTCCCGTACATGGGAGTGACTGCTCGAGTTTTACCAGTAGTTGTGCAGAGAACCAAGGTGCCATGGTGAACCGGGGGCTTCCCTGTCCTATTGTTCCAGAGATTCTGCACTGACAACACCACTGTACAATGCAAGAGGAATTGATCCTGGGATAGTTCATATGTTTCTGAAAGGACATTAGCTCACCATCCCTAGCCCTATCCCTATAAAGATTCCCCACTCATAGTTGCCCACTCCATGACTCTCCTCATGGCCCCTGTCGTGTTTATTATCTCCAAGCACTGCAATGGCATTTCTGGTGCATAGGGTTGGTGTGTGTGAGTGTGGTGCAAGCAGCGCTTCCAGCGCCATTGGATTGTTTGCAATTCCATGGATTTTCCCGCTACAAGGCGTCTGGCATTCAGGAAGGTTTGAAGCAACACGTGCAGTACTGGGGCCCCATCAAGGGCCCAACTAAGGGTGCAGCCGGTGTTCAACCATTGGATTTGGGCTGCTGGGCAATATGTTTCAAAGTCGGGTACTGCCAGCCCCCATCAGTTGTGGGTCTACGTAGTTTGGACATAGCTACCCTTCATCTGCCAGGTCCCCAGGTAAGCCTAACTAACAAGGAATTCAACTTCCACAAGAGCTGGCAGGGGATTATTATTTGCAGGGTGGCAAAATAGTAAACCAATCGGGGCAGAGCCACCATTTTGGTGAGTGCTATGCAGCCTGCTACTTATAGGGAGAGAGTTTTCCAAAATGTCACACTGTCATGAAAGACCCTTGTCCTGATGTTGCTGTCTCGCACACCTCTAGATTTGTGATATATGTTGAGCGCAAGGTATTTCATGAAGCTTCCCTCCCACGTAAGCCGATGCAGATTCATTGGTGGTTGCATTTGGTGATTGAGGGGGAACATGAGTGATTTTTGCCAGTTTAAACAAAGACCCGAGCTATTACCAAATCACTCCAGCAGCAAGACCACTCCAGGAAGGCCGTCCTCTGCATTGGGGAGGAAAAACAGCATATCATCAGCATATAATGCAATGATATGAGGTAGTCCCCTCTGGTGCAGTCCCCAATAAGAGGCCCCTGTCCGTGTCCTACTGGCCAACAACTCAACAGCAATGGTAAACAAAAGTGGGGAGAGGGGACAGACTTGCCTGGTGCCATTCCACACCACATAAGAGTTGGAGATCTCTTTGTCAGTGCAACCCTGTGTTGTTGGGCCCACGTACAGAAGCTTAGTCCACTGGAAGAAAACCAGCCTAGTCTGTCCATAACTTCGTATAGGTAGTCCCACCCTAGATCATCAGATGCCATTTCAGTATCGATGGATGCTACCACCACATCGTACTTCTTTAGAGCCTGGTGTGAGCATGAGGAATAGGAGTCTGTGAATATTTAGTCCTGTTTTCGACAACAGGATGAATCCAGTTTGGTCTGGATTTATAAGCGTGGGCATGTGGGGAAAGAGGTGGGAGGCCAATTTGTGACTCAGGATTTTTTAATCCATGTTGGGCATGGATAAAGGGTGGTATGCCCGAACATCTCGAGGAGATCACCCCAGTTTGAACAAGGAAACTACAAGATCCTCTCCAGGAGTGGCTGGCACTCAACCAGCATCCCGGGCTGAGGCATATAACTCCAAAAATTTAGGAGCAAGTTCTTTAATGTAGATGGTGTAGAGTTCTATTGGGAAACTGTCAGCTGCAGGCACCCTACCCCACACCATGACCTTAACAGCAGCCCTCACCTCTTCCAGGGTTATGGGGCCTCCCAAGTCTTCAGAGTCCTCTGCACCTAAGCATGGCAACTCCGCAGGAGCAAAGAAGTTACCCAAGGTCTCCCACAGTGGTTCAAGGGAGGACATACTGTGTAAAAGTCCTCAAATTGCTGGTTAATCTCATTCTGGCCATAAAGGTTTATGCCTTCAGCTGATTCTACTTCTAATATTGGTGAGCTTCTAGAGGTGAGGCTAGCAAAGCACACCAATAGTGTTCCCGCTTTGTCACATTCTGCATCGGCTCCATTTATGTACTTACAATGGTTGAAGCACCTAAGCTTCTCCATGCATGTTGCTAGGTGTTCCTTTGCGATCAGCAGCTACTGGTGCAGTCCCCGGTTTCCAGGGTGAGCTCTCTCCACATCTCTCAGAGTTTGCTACTGTGTCTCTATTTCCCATAACAAGGTTGCCAGGCACCTAATGTTTCTGTAATACATCTACCTCTGAGCACCGCTTTGAAAGCATCCCACTCAGTGAGAGGCAATGCCATCAAGTGTGCATTGTCTTCACAATAATTGCTAATGGCTTCCCCTATGGTCTGTTTAAATACCAGGTCCTCCAGGATCTTTACATGGAGGTGCCAGTCCTGGATTCAGTGCTGTTCCCTATGCCACTCCAGTATTAGCAGCATTGGTTATGGGCATGCGGCAAAGATATTCTGTCTGCTGCACCACTCCACTGAATATGCAGGCCATGCAGTCCTGAGAAGAATGAGTAGTCCCTAATTCTGTGGTGTAGCTGTCTCCAAGAGTTTACAAGGCCCCATTGTCACTGCCAGTCCTTAAATGCCCATGCCAGCCGTATCAAAGAAAATCCCTCAGGGGTGGGTGGAACAATCAATTGTAGGGCCAGTTACTCTATTGAAGTCCTTGCCAAGTATAATAGGCTGTGTCAAGTGTAGAGCCAACAAGCGAGAAAGGTCCTGGAAGAACCCCACCAGCCCAAATTAGGAGCATAATGCCAAATAACGGTAAGATCATGTACCCCTAGCCTGCTCGACACCATAACATTCCAACAGTTAGAGTCAGCTAGTTCCCTTGTCTTTTAAAATGGGGCCCCCAGGGTGGATCCAAATGAGGCCTCTCTTGGCACATGCAGAGTATGTTGTTGCTTATATCTGTCCTCAACATCACTTGTGGAGTGAGTTCCTTTCTGGGCCAGTGAGGTGGGTCTCCTGTAATACGGCAAAGTGGTAGCACCTCCTATTTAAACATGTATGTACCTCATTTTTAAATATGTATGTACCTTGTACCATTTTGTCATACTGTTTAAGCCCCTGACATTCCAACTAATAAAGGTATAAGTCAAAAGGGGTGCCGTGGGAAAGTAGTAAAGTATGATCCAGGAATCACTCCTTTCTAAGTATACCATTTTTTCCCTCTTGCCTTGTTTTTCTGAACATTGGACAGAAGGTTAAGGTTTAGTGTTGATTAACTAAATTCATAAAATAAAATCACAAACTATCCCAAACAGAATACATCAATAATAAACATATGAAAAGGAAGAAAAAACAAAAAAAATGAATGTATTTATAGGACCAACAGTTACAAGTAAAAATGAACATTCTGTTGACAATAACTATGTTGACACTCTAATAAAAAAATTAAGAGGGTTGAGGTGTAGAATCACCGCTGCCTGAGTCTTGATAAGATTCAACCCAATGCCATTAAATGAAACCTCCACAAGACAAGAAAGCAAGTCAAATCTATAAAGGTTTATTCATAATTAAGGTCACTACAGAAGGCAAAAGGTTGTTAATCAAATCATGGGGAATCAGCAATCATAATAATTCAAAAACAGATAATACAAGAGAATTAGCATAAGGTCATTATCTAAAGCACCTAGCTGCCAGAAGCAAGATGTAGTTCAATAAGAGGACCAACAGAGTCTGCCTTCAAAGGAAGTCAAGAAAATCTAAGTAAAATGTGAGTAACCAGACTAGCACACACCTGCTCCGTTAAAAAGCTAAAGACAGTTCAAGTACATTTCCATAGAGAGATCAACAAATAGTCTGCAGAGTTAGAAAAGCAGGAAAGGTTTAGCAGTCTATGAAAAACATAACCTTTCATAGGGTTTCAAGACGAAAAGCCAAACACTCACTTTGTTGTGTTATACCATAATGGGGAAGGATTAACAAAGATATATTAACATCAAGCATTCATTGTTCAAATAGACAAGATACATTGAATAGGATACATCTAGTAAATACCTACTTTGCTACAAAATAACAAAGAGTTGTGCATTGGAAATGACAGGACTTTTATATAATAAAGAAATGCAATAGACATTTCAGCTAATGAATGGTCCCTGGCAAGGCCTCCAGCAAAGAACCTTGAATATCACAAAATCAGGAACATGCTGGGCATGGTTTCCTTCAAAGGAGCACAAATTAATAAAATGTTCTATTTATAAGATAAACATCACCACAAATTAGGCTTCTATTTTGCTGATGTTCGGAAATTGAAAAATACAAGGGGTGGGCGGAGCTACCGGAGTTGATTTCAAACTATGGAATTCGGTGAAGGCGGAGTTCCATTAGCGGCAGAGTGCCACTGCTGCCTGCCCTAGTGGCACTCTGTCCTGAACGTGCCCGATCTTGGAAGCGCTAAGCAGGGTCAGGCCTGCTTAGCCAGGCCCGACCCTGCTTAGCACTTCCAAGATATGGCACATTCAGGCAGGGCCATTTCAGGCCTCTCGTGCACCTGAATTCAGGGAATGATCGTCGGCACAAAAGCTGCTGTTTCAGGCATCTTGTGCACACCAGTCAGTGCCCAGAAGAAGAGAACCAAAAAAATAAGGACTTACTTGGGTCCTCTCAGGGGGCCCTTGTTGCCAGCTGCCTGGCTCTCTGCCTCTCTCTGCTCCCTTCTCCTGGGCTGCTGGCAGAGGTAGGCCTGGATTCAGAGCTTGCGCCAACAGCAGCTCCAGACCAAGTGTCAGGCCGAGATTGCGAATTGCAGCCTAGTTATGGGTGACACAGCGCAATCTCAGACTGTCTGCGCTTGCCCTGTGTGTCCCATATCTGGGCTGCAGTGCGCACAGAGTGCGCTCTGCTCCACCAGCAGGGCTAGTGTAGTTTTTGGTTGAACTCTGTGCTTCAAGCGGAGTGACAAAAACTCAAATAGCTCCACAAGCGAAGCGGAGCTCACTGCCCATTCTTAAAAAATAAACATTGAAAAGTGGAGAATGCTCAATCAAATAAAATAAGCACACACTGTCTTTTTCAAAATGTGAATGAATGACACTACAGGCTTTTTGAAACCTACTCAGACAAAATTAATCCGAACTAAACTAAGCATTAGCTTCTAATTTAAAAACACTCCTACAAATATCAGTTCCAAATTTGTTTAAAAAACTATTAGTCACAGTCCAAAGACGTTCATTATTGCAAAATGTGAATCATTCATGAGCTTATAAATGTTTTCATTACAAATTTGCAATCAATTGCCAGTTGTCCATTATATGCAATTTATTTAGATAACATTTTCCATATTATAATTTTTTCCTGCACTTCAAATTGTGCATCAAATTGTAGGCACATAGAGTAATTTCTGCTATGAGGTCATCGATTTGCTCAAGGGATTGTTCAAGCATTTAACTAGCATCAAACTCTATGGTGTGTTTTGGACTTTTGTCAAGCGTAGAAGGCACTTAATTTTCAACATAATTAATGTATTTTCCTTTTTTAAGTAGGTGCTTTGGCCAACTGTTGATTGTAATTTCTATAAAGTAGCAAATAGGTGGCCATATATCACCTGAAAGAATGCTCCTAATGCGTCTGAGATTGCCCTGATGTTCATAAAGCAAAATACAGGTCGTAATAGCCATATTTTTTTAAAGCTAGGACAAGTACCAATTATATGAATTACAAGGTTTTTGCTGGTTTCTACATAGTCCACAACACTTTCGATAGGGTCTTGCAACAGAGCCAAATTGCCCTAAATTGAACTGTTAGGAGTAGCAGAAAGAAGAATCAGAGAAATTAAGGGCCAGATTTACAAGCCCTTTCCGTCCCCTTAGCACCACATTTGTGGTAAAATGTTTGCCGCACATGTGATGGTAACGGGCCACTACCATAGAGCCAAATTTACAAGGTGGCCCAAACTAGGTTTGCGCCACCTTGTAAACCCTTTGCACCACATCATGCATAATATATGCACAATGTATTGAAAGGAGGCATTCCCTCATCAGAGGGTTGATAAACATAGCTCAATGGAATGTACAAGATTCCAATAGATATTTCTAGTATCATTTTTAATGCCTACCTAAAGCGGGCGTTAAAATGAGGCTCCCATTAATTTCAATGGGCCTCTTACCACTATACTCGATTAGCGTCATTTTTTAAAATGCTAATCCACTATAACGTTTCAATAGCGTAAACAAATGACGGTATTGTAAATATGGCACTACCATGGTGGCGTTAGGGGATGCAAGGGGGTCGCAAGGAAAGTGGCACATCACTAGTTATGCGCCACTTTCTTGTAAATATGGCCTTAGCTCATATAATTCAGTGGTTTCCAACCTGTAGTCCAGGGACCCCTAGGGTTCTGCAAAGCCTCTCTAGGGGGTCTGTGACTGCTTGAAAATGAAATAATAAAAACAGATTAATAAAGTATATATAAATAAAGTGGCTAAATGTACAATTGAAAATTGTAAAACTTACTGGAAATTTAAACAAAATTGTAATTGGAGACTAAAAATTGAATTAGTATTGTCAGATTGATTTGTGGGAGCTGTGCAGGGGTTTCAAACAGAATATAGTATGGAAGATATGTGGCTTCAATTGAATTTAGAAAAGCTCCAATATTCCTATTAAAATTATTTTTTTATTTATATTTGTAAATTAAATAAAATGCTTTATCAATTGTGTATGTGTTTGGTGAGTGATTGTTTCTGTATTTTTTGTGTATTGTTTTGCATTTCAAATTATCGACAATGTTTAAGCCAGGGTCCCTGGCTTCCAGTATTGATTCAGTTGAGGGTCCCCGGTTTCCAATAATATTAATGTAGGGGTCTACAGAATCAAAAGGGTGGGAACTGCTGATATAGTTCACTTCAAATGAATTTGCATATATTATTGAGGAGCTAGATTTTCATAGGAGGCTAGTATATGTTTAACTGATTTCTATTCAACATTCTGTCAAGGTTATCTCCAAATTATTTTAACTTTACTTGTTCTTTCAGTTTTGTTTTAGAATCTGAAAGACCCTCATTGTTTCTCTACTCTTAACTCACTGAATTGTGTAAAAGATCTCTTGAGAGTTTGTGCCCGTGATGAATTATTTTCCACATGCAGTGCAGTCCAATTGAGACAGACTTTAAAGTACCTTTATTGGCGCTTCTTAGTTAATGAGAATAATTGGCATATTGAGCATGAGTGATATAGGCTATGTCAGATAGGCGTGATTGAGATGAAGTGGTTGAATCAATGAGAGAAAAATACGTTAAAGGGTTTTGCTATTACTTTTCTCAAAGCCTAAGCATAGCTTGTTTTCCAAAGTTTATAGCACCAAATCTTATTGCTGGAATAAATATGATAGGAAAAAAATGTAAGTAAAGATACTGTTGAAGGGCTTTGTAATATGCAGTAAAGACATCTTAGTTTGTTTTGAAAATATGTTGTACAGAGTTTCCTGGCTTTTGGTTGGGTTTAGCTTGACCTACTGTCTTGCCATGCTCCTAGATATTGACAAGAGTCCATTGTGGCTATTAGTTTTGACGCTATACTACATATGTAGTTTGTCTTATTTTCCCCGTACCTGATCATTTTATTTTTGCTTATGTTTACTTTTATAGCTTTTGTCTCGACACATATTTTTAATGCCTTTTGTGATCATTGGAGTCCAGTCAAATATAGCAGTAATGTTAACAAATTGGATAGTGGGTATATGCACAAGGCCAATTTTTGATGGGAAGTTTCTTGTTCATTTTAACAATTTCCTTAAGTATGCAGTGTAAAAAAAAAAAGGTAAATGGCTTCCAACCAAAGATGCAACCTTCTATTCTTCAGAACCTAAATTTATACGGCATAACAAACAATGATTCCTACGGATTTACTTAAAGAAATAATGTTATACCTTTTTGGAGAGGCTGAACAAGTCCTCTACCTTTGCCACAGTTCAATACAAGAACACCACACTTAAGACAACAGATCAGAATTAACTCTTTATGTCAGTCATGCTCAAATAACGAATGCTAAAATAGGTGCTCCGTATGTAATAGAAGTGAAAACAGCACAGTGCCCGTGAGTTGTGATATAGGGAAACAAAATGGCACAACCCAAAATATGTAAACTCCTGACTGCAAATAACGCATATGGCGATATTAATATCAATCCCATTACCTACCCTCAATGCGCAATCCTGGTATTGTCAAACACAGTCCATGATCCTGAGCACTGTTGACATTTTGACACCAAGGAAAACTCAAATGTTGCCTTGATTAGAACATATTTTAGATGCACTCTCCGTAGAAACAGAAGCAAATGCCGGAGCAGACTAGAGGTGGTAAAAATCAGCCTTTAGTCATAAAATAATTAGGGTTCAACCGATTCCCATACTTTTCATTGTCAAACTGCTCAAACGTGCATCTTGATTCTTCATTTGGTGAATCGCGGTGCCTGGGATCTATTTGATGGTTCCACAATAACTTGATGCACTGTATAAAGCCACATGAAAGATAACTGGGTTCTTGTCAAGAAGTTGTGAAAAAACAGCATTTTCCACATTCTGTCCAGGATCCAGTGAGCTATGTTAAGATGAACAACCTTCTTAGAATGTTGTTTGAGTTTCAAAATCTTCTTTTTTATATGACTGGTAAAAAAAAAAATCTGAAACAAAACTTTCATCATTATGGACTACCAAGGGTGCCTGTATTATGCCTAGGAGCACTGGAATTACGTGGTAGGGGATGGCCAAAGTATGCAGCAGGGTGGAATAAATTATGCAGCAAGAAAAGGCAAATTATGCAGCATAATACAGCGCATATTTTGATAGTATTACTTCATTATTTTATCATTTTCAAACTTGTTAACATTGTGTGAGCTGAGCATTGTTGGACATCATTAGTACCAGTTTAACACCCAAATATAGCAAAAAAGCAACAAAAATTTAAATTTCCAAAGAGCCTTCTTCTGCGCAGCATCACATGCGTTGCATTTTTAGTACCTTTTAAACCATTAGAGCTGGAGACTTTCTTTTTGTTAAAATCAGTAGATTATGCGGCAGATGATGGATTACGTGGCAAATGTTGCAAATCTGTAATTATGTGAAAATCTCTACGGCCGGACAATCACACAATTTCAGTGGCTCTGATTATGCTTGAAAATCTGCATAAGGCATCAGCTTGACTGTAATACAGGAAATGCTTCCGGAACTCTTTTACAATACAAGTACTTACTACTGGTCAGTAAACATGTGCCATGATTGGGCTAAAATCAATTGGAGAAGATTAGAACAGGCGGTGGAGGTCATTTTGAATCTCACATTACATTAAGTCAGCAAGGCAACTCTCCAGTTGGTTGAGCTTCAAACTTCAATGTATTTAAATGTGCTGGTTTAGTGCTCTAGGAAAATTCACTTACCTGAGTTTTGTGTGTTTGGCAGTGATTCTGCTGAACCCCGGTTCTTGACTAGCTTCCTGGGTGGTCTGGAAACACTGAGGGCCTGATTTAGAGATTGGAGGATGAGGTTACCCCGTCACAAATGTGGCAGATATTACGATGCCATTTCATCCTATAGACAATGTAATACATCGTATGGGATATTTGTCATGTTTGTGACGGAGTAACCCATTCGCCAAACTTTAAGAGTCAAAGTCATTTCTGAGGTGACTTAATTGAAGCATGGACACATAACCGCAATAGCATAACGATTTCAATGTATATGTAATGCTGTTTAAAAAAAGCTTTCCAGGCACACACAATGCAAATGGTTTGCCCATTATGCTGCAAAAAAGTTTTTAAAGCGCATTTGATGCAAGATAAACAAGGATTTTGAAATTCATACAAATTAAAATGAACAAGACTTCAAAACACTCAGAAGGCAAAATAAACAGGATTTCAACGTGTGCACAGAGTAAGTTCAACAACAAGCACAAAGTGAGCACAACACAGATTACATGAAAATTCAAAGCACGTACTGCACAAGTTGAACAAGTTTTTCGAAGTTTGTAAAATGGCAGTTTTATGAGGAAGACCAAGTGTGTTTAAAAATTCAAAACCAGTTAAAACAAGGATTTTATATGAGCAAGATTAAGTACCTGTCAGTACCTTGAAGTAAACTCATAAAATCTTGCGCGCAAAGGGAGTAGAAAAAAAAAATACACTTAAAATGAAAAGCTTTGAAAAGCTGTTGATGTAGATGGTTTTATTGTTATCATTAACATCACACTAGTCATCTATATGAGACAGAGTTTGCATTTTGTTGTGTAAAGTTTTAACATGTTAACTGTAAAGTGGGGCACCCTGTATTATAGTTGCTGAAAAGTATTAACAAAGTTATTTCATTTAAAAATCACTCTAACATGAACATTTACAAGGATTATTATTGATGACATTTCAATGATTTCTTTTTCTGTGTTTTGTTTAAAGAGAATAAATGTGATTTGTTAATTTCATTTGTTTTAGTTCAGCCATTTTGATTAGCTGGGCTCTGACTTCCAAAGAAATGACACATTGGCAAAAGAAAAACAGCTTTCCCATATTTCTTTCAGATTCCCTTCACATGGAATGTTAGTTTGGAAATAGATGCTCTACTGTTTTACACATAGATACCCTGAAGAAGCAACCTTGAAATTGGAACATCGAGAATCTGTGGACATGGAAGATATACAATTGATTCAAATTGTACAGGAGAGGAAGATGGATGCATTTTCATGTTCGTATGTTGGTATTGGAAATCTTTCCTGATGTTTAAGTGACTGACATATGATGGACTATGATTGGAAAATTAAACCTTTAGATACATGTGGTGTGATAGATGAATAAATCAGCTCTGTCTTTGTACTTTAAATTACTGCTCCCTGTTGATTAGAGGACTTTGGTCTGGACTCCTTCCATAGACTTTGGGAGGTACAGACCTCTTTGCCCTTGCCCTCACCTTCCTAATGCCCATTGAGAAGAGAAGACTTTGGATGTTTCCTAGCCTATGAGAAGTCTCCCCCCCTGAGCTTCTGAAATGCTGATCCTTTCCCTTTTTAAGTCTGGGCCCCTTGATATATCTCCATAAAAAATTGTTGTCCAGAGATTTTCATTTTTTTTTATTTTTCATTTCAAATTTGATTTGTGTTTTTGTATCATTCGAAAAGTAATTTAGCTTCGGTAGACATTGCTAATCCTGGCCGATTTATTCTGGACAACATTTTTAAAAATGGGGGATGTGGTGCAGTGATTGCATAATATTTCAGGAACCATGAGACCTTTATACTTTTGGTGTCAAAACATAGGTTTTGGGGACCAAGTAGTCTTATAGAGACAGAAAATAAATCCTCAGAACAACTCTTCCTCCATTTTGCAAAATGGCAGCTTTATAATGATGTGTTTTAGCCATCAGATTGGTAAGTTATTTTAATATTGTTTTTGTTTCAGCTTTTCCATTGAATAAGATTCGTAAACATGAGCGAAGCAGGTGGTAGCAGAGGATATTTACCTCCTGACAGAGTGTTGCTAACTACTAAATCTGAGGTCTCCTTCAACAATGAAAAATGTGTCATATACCAAACTAATCCGAAATAAAAGCTAACATCAACTGCAACTGGACAGAAAATAGCAGAAACCAATGAATCACAACAAAAATATTAGTTTTCTGAGAAAGCGACGATAACCTAACCTAATGCCCATCCATTTAGAAGATCGATGGCTACCCCTTGTCCATCTCCAACAACTGATTAGAAAGCAGATGATCTTCAGTGTGTTATCTATGGTTTAGTCTGAACAAGGGCCAAAGGGATTGACAAAAGAACAAAGTACCGGATATGTGAGTTTCGAAGGGCAAACATGTTTTTGTCTGCAGCTAGTTTCTTCCAAGATGAAGGTTCCAGCTGAGTAGCAGATCTAAACAACGAGGTGAATGTATTTGCAGTGGATTTGTATGCCCACCTGAACTTCATGCACGCATATATTTAACAATATGAATGTACGTTGAGTTCCTAGTAGCAATGTAACCACCAGACTTCTTTACGTTTACCCTCTTTGAAAAATCTAATTAAGGTTTAAAGCCACTCTTAAGTGCTGGCCAAGGGTTCACACTCAGTGAGATCAGAGAAATAATGGTCAACAGCAATGAAACTGTATTGATCTATTATAATTAAATTAAGATTTTTCTGATGAGAATGTACAACAACAGAATTTGTTTATGACAGTCTAACAAAAAGAATGAGCCATGTATGTATTCTCAGCTGATTTGACTCGTAAAGTTCTTGCTGCCAAAATAAGATCACAGGGTGCAATAAAATCACCAGGAACCATTTCCAGAAATGTCATGAAAGATTTAGATTTTGGACTTAAGGTCAAACTTTGAGATGCCCCAGATCTCCCCAAAGCATGGGAGTCAACAAGAATGCCTAATTTGTCTTAACATTTTTTACATCATTGTTTAATAACAGCAAAGCAAAACTGTTACAAACTAAGGGTCAGATTTAAGAAAGGTGGCGCTGCACCAAGTGCAGCATCACTTTCCTTGCGCCCCTTAGCACCCCCCCTACCACCACCATGTGTGTGCCGTATTTAAAATACCATGGCCCAGGGTAGGGGGCAATAGTGTCAGAATGTTTTACGCTATTGATGTACTGTTAAGGTTTAGCGCCACAATTTTGGCGCTAACCCTGAACAGTACATAGGGGTCCATTATAAATAATTGTGTGCCCCCTTTTAGCGCCTTTTCTGAGCAGGCATTAAAAATGCCCCAAAAAATGATGCAAAGAAATCTATTTCTTTGAGACATTTTTTTGCCCCCCCTAATGGGGGAATGCCCCCGTTGCATACATTATGCCTGGCGCATGCATAATGTGGTGCAAGGAGTTACAGAGTGGCACAATGCATGCATTGCACCACTTTGCAAATCTGGAGCAGCATTTGTGCCAAAATATTGCCACATTACCATAAAAACTTATGCTAATGTGGTGATATTGCGGCGCAAGGCGCTCTTCAATCTGCTCTAAAGTTCTTGCGCTCAGAACAGAAGCCAACAACATTGATGATGACTTTGAAAATATAAGCAAAGAAGTGGAAGACAATCCCATGAACAGACAGGCTTATTCTGTGCAAATGTGTCTTTTCCAAATCATGTTTTATGAGTTACTTCACAGCAAAAAGAAAACTCCTATACATATGATGACTGCCCACACAATCTATGACAATTGCAAAAGTAGAGAGGTAATGACTTCAGTGAATAGAGTTGGTGTATCCACAAGCTATAATGACATAGTACGGAGTATTGTAGCTGACATTTGTTGAGCAATCCAATAGAATTTGATGATCTTTCCAATGCAGGGCCTTTCCCACATGACAAAAGTTGCATTTTGGTGTGCAGGAAGTTATTTCAGAGGATGTGGCATAGACGATGCACTTATTGAGGCTGAAATCCTTGGAAGCAAAGCTGTCCAGTCAGTATTGAGCAGTACTCATTATGTTTGTTCATTACAAGGTATTCTCATTATATCTGAGGTTATAGAAACATTGCTTTGGAATACTTTCTGGAGCAAAAATGACAAATTAGGTTTTGCATATTTTATCTGAGAAGTGAACAAGGCACAGGGTGCACTTTATTCAAAAGACATAATGGAAAGCTAGGCCACTTTCAATACACACAGTTCAAAATCAGAAAACCTGAAAGCCAAGTTCATAGAGTTTGTTAAATAATATGAAGAAATATCTGAACTTTGCAAGTACTTGGGAAATGTTGTACAGATGATAGCTCTAGTGAAACATTTGGTACATGCTGATTGAGACGGTGATTGGGAGCTGTGTGTGAAGACTGTGGAGTCACTGATTACTGTGTTTTGCAAATTTGATTTGCATAAGCTACCTGAGATATGAGTCCTGGTATTTGTCAAGAGTGAAGAAGCTAGAGATGGAAAAATCATATTTCTACAGAAAATTCATCCAAAGACATTTTGTAGTGAAAGACAGAGAGGGAAGATGTAATGCTGTGGCTCCGGATATGAACCTGGAACAGATGATCCAATGATCACAGAAAAGCTTCAAGAGAATTGCAGGTCAGACACATAAAAGTGAATATGTTGATCAATGGCAGTTAGTTTACCTTGAATTCCTTTCTATTTGCTATGTTTTCAGGGAGGTGACAAATTCAAAATGAATGCACCATCTTGAAACTGTTCCTCACCACAAACTTCTAGAAAAGAAAGGGAAACGTTTTAATAAAAACAATATGTGGATAATGATATAAAGACATGTCCACTAGAAGTCGTGAAACATGAACCAAAACTATATGCAGAATTGAAGCAGGAGAGATTTGTATTGAAAGAGAAAAAAGGTGTTTGACATAATTACTAACGCTAAACTTCCATGCTTTGATTGCCATAGTAAGAGTTTCGTCTTACTAGACACTACAAAACAAGTTACAAAAAAACAACTTTCACAAGCGCATAGAGAGATGGATGTAGCAACAGAAAGGGGTGAATTTATCAAGGACATTTTGTTGCATGATCTTCTTCTAACAAACTCATTATTTGATGGAGATGCTGCAACCAAACCAATGAAGCTCAAACTCGTACAAGAGCTTGAAAAAAAACTTTCACCTGAAGAATTTAAATTCAAAACGGTGTCCTCATTGAAAACTGTTGTTGTTGTGTACTATATATCATAATTGAGAATGGTCATGATTTCATCCATGCAGAAATTCTGGGAGGTCTTTCAGAGTGTTCTACAGATATCAAAATCAGGGTGCACCCTGAGAGAACTGCACATTGTCTTTGACAGCTATCTTGAACTATCTGTCAAAGAATGTGAGAGAATCAGATGAATGAATCAATCAATCAATCACTGCATTTGTAAAGCGCGCTACATACCCGCGAGGGTCTCAAGGCGCTGGGGAGGGGGGGGTGCTACTGGTCGAAGAGCCAGGTCTTGAGGAGTCTTCTGAAGGCCAGCAGGTCCTGGGTCTGTCGTAGGATGGTGGGGAGAGTGTTCCAGATCTTGGCGGCGAGGTAGGAGAAGGATCTGCCGCCAGCTGTGGTTTTCTGGATGCGGGGGACTGTGGCGAGGGCGAGGTTGGCTGAGCGGAGGCTTCGGGTGGGGGTGTGGAAGCTGAGTCGTTGTTGAGGTAGGTGGGTCCGGTGTTGTACAGTGCTTTGTGTGCGTGGATCAGGAGCTTGAAGGTGATCCTTTTGTTGACGGGGAGCCAGTGCAGGTCTCTCAGGTGGAGTGTGATGTTGCTGCGGCGGGGGACATCGAGGATGACTCGGGCCGAGGCGTTCTGGATGCGTTGGAGTCGTCTCAGGAGCTTGTTTGTAGTTCCTGAGTAGAGGGCGTTCCCGTAGTCGAGTCTGTTGGTGATGAGGGCCTGGGTAACGGGTTTTCTCATGTCGAGGGGGATCCATTTGAAGATCCTGCGGAGCATACGGAGGGTGTTGAAGCAGGACGCAGAGACGGCGTTGACTTGCCTGGTCATGGAGAGAGTGGACTCGAGGATGACCCCCAGGTTGCGTGCGTGGTCCGTGGGTTCCGGGGCTGTGCCTAGTGACGTGGGCCACCAAGAGTCATCCCAGGCTGATGGGGTGGGTCCAAGAATGAGGACCTCCGTCTTATCTGAGTTCAGCTTCAGTCTGCTGTCCTTCATCCAGTCGGCTACGGCCTTCATTCCTCGGTGGAGGTTAGCTTTGGCGGTGTGGGGATCTTCGGTGAGGGATATGATCAGCTGGGTGTCGTCGGCGTAGGAGATGATGTTGAGGTTGTGTTGTCGTGCGACGTGGGCGAGGGGGGCCATGTAGATATTGAACAGTTTCGGGCTGAGGGAGGATCCCTGTGGGACGCCGCAGATGATCTCAGTGGTTTTGGAGTGGAAGGGTGGGAGGCGGACGCTCTGGGTTCTGCCGGAGAGGAAGGACGTGGTCCAGGCCAGGGCCTTCTCTTGGATAACGGCGTCATGGAGGCGTGCTGATAGGGTGCGGTGGCAGACCGTGCCAAAGGCTGCTGATAGGTCCAGGAGGATGAGGGCAGCTGTTTCTCCTTTGTCCATCAGGGTCCAGATGTTGTCAGTGGCGGCGATGAGGGCGGTCTCGGTGCTGTGGTTACTGAGAAAACCGGATTGGGAAGGGTCCAGGATGTTGTTAACTTTGAGGTAGCGGGTCAGCTGTTTGTTGACAATCTTCACGGTCACTTTTGCCGGGAAAGGGAGCAGGGAGATGGGCTGGAAGTTCTTGAGGTCCTTGGGGTCCGCCTTGGACTTCTTCAGAAGGGCGTTGATCTCGGCGTGCTTCTAGCTTTCTGGGAAGGTTGCTGTCTCGAAGGAACAGTTGATTGTTTTCGGGAGGTGGGGCGCGATGGTTGCGCTGGCTTTGTTGAAGACGTGGTGAGGGCAGGGGTCCGATGGGGATCCGGAGTGGATGGAGTTCATGGTTTTGATGGTGTCTTCGTCGCTGACGCTGGACCAGACGGTCAGGCAACTGGTGCGAGTGGTAGTCGCAGGGGTGGTGGACTCAGTGGTGGGTGCGGGGGGGTCGGAGTTGAAGCTGTCGTGGATGTCGGTGATCTTGCGGTGGAAGAAGGTGGCCAGGGAGTCGCACAGGTCTTGAGATGGCGGGATGTCGTTGGTGTTGGAGCTGGGGTTGGAGAGTTCTTTCACGATGCTGAAGAGCTCTTTGGTGTTGTGTGCGTTGTTGTCTAGGCTGTCCTTGAAGGCGGTCTTCTTGGCGGTCCTGATGAGTTGGTGGTGTCTGCGGGTGGCGCTCTTGAGGGCTGTGTGGTTGTCTGGTGTTCGGTCGTGGAGCCATTTCTTCTCCAGCTTCCGACAGGTGTGCTTGGAGTTCTGGAGGTCCTCGGTGAACCAGGCGGCTTTCTTGTTGGTGTGGTTGGTTGTAGAGGTCTTGAGAGGGGCGAGGGTGTTGGCACAGTCGTTGATCCACTGTGTGAGGTTGGTCGCGGCGGTGTCTGGGTCGGTGGGTGGTCTCAGGGCGAGGGCGGTAGTCAGTTGGTCCTCGGTGACCTTGCCCCAGCAGCGGCATGGTAGCTGTTCGGTGCGGTGGTGTGTGGTGGGTTTTCTGAAGGTGAAGTGGACGCATCTGTGGTCGGTCCAGTGTGGTTCGGTGGTGTGGTTGAAGGAGACGTGGGGGCTTGCGGAGAAGATGGGGTCGAGCATGTGTCCAGCGGCGTGAGTAGGTGTCGTTACAAGCTGTTTGAGTCCGAGGTTGGCGAGATTGTCGATCAGAGCGGTGGAGTTGGCGTCGTTGTTGTTCTCGAGGTGGAAGTTCAGGTCCCCGAGGAGGATGTAGTCCGTGGAAGCGAGGGCGTGGGTGCTGATGAGGTCGGCGATGGTGTCACTGAACTGTGGGCGGGGTCCGGGAGGTCTGTAGATGAGAGTTCCTCTGAGGGTGGTGTTGGGGTCGGTGTGGATCTGGAAGTGCATGTGCTCGGCGGTGGTGAGGGTGTCATCGGTGTTCGTTGAGATTTTGATGGAGTCTTTGTGGATGATGGCGATTCCTCCTCCCACTCCGTTGGTGCGGTCTCTGCGGGAGATCTTGTAGCCCTGTGGGATGGCTATGGCGATGTCTGGTGCTGCGGTGGCGTTCAGCCAGGTCTCCGTCAAGAAGGCGACGTCGGGGCGGTGGAGTCTAGGAGGTCCCAGAGTTCGATGGCGTGCTTGCAAGCGGAGCGGGTGTTGAGGAGGATGCAGCAGAGGTGGTTGGGTTCTCTGGCTGGTGGTGTGGAGGGTTGGATGCTGGTGAATCTGCAGTTCCGGCAGGTGAAAGGCCCCTGGGTGCGTTTCGGGGTGGCCCGGTAGCAGGGGTGGTCTCGTCTGGTGTTGAGTGCGTGGAGGGTGCTTGCGTCGTAGTGCAGTCTGGCGTTGCGGGGGGTGCGGGTTCCAGGGGTTCTGCTGCTGGGTGCGGTCCAGGCGCGGACGGGCGCAGACGGCTTTGCCTTAGGCACGCATTGGGCGTGCCAGCGGCGCGCCCGCTTCGCGGCCTCCATATGAGGGCAGAGGGAGGGAGGAGCAGCTGGGAGGTGGGAGCGGAGCGCCAATGGGAGTGAAGGGGGCGGGGCAGCAGGGGCTCAGCGGCGAAGAAAAAACCCAGGGAAAAAACGGCAGTAAAAGACGGCGGGAGAGGGACAACAGAGCACAGGGGTATAGAAAGCAAAACACAGGGGCACAGAATGAAAAAACAAAGTGGCACAGAAGCCAAGCGCAGGGGTACAGAATAAAAAAGGGAGCGAGTAGTCAGGCGGCAAAAGCGGCAACGGAGGTTCAACCCACAGGGGGCTGCGTGGCAGATGGGGGGAGCGACCTGCCTGGTGACAGGGTCAAAGGTCTACAAGTGGAACAATCGAGCTTGCCTGCATCAAAAATTTGATACCTATACCTGTGCAACCTGATAAATTCTGGTCAGCAACATTGAATAAGATAAACACGGAGCTGTTAACTTACAAAACATTGCTGATGCTTCAGTGAACACTGAATTCCCAGTTATTGCAGGTGGAATGATTGTAAATGAGGAGTTGGTGTCTGCAGAGATGTATATAAAAGGTATGGGCCATACTGTTTAAGAACTTAATAGCTAATTGGATGCAGCTGACCTTCATGTTGTGCTACATGTTGAGTGGAAATGGTTACAACTGAGTCATTCTACTGTCAAATGACATAGATGGTATTATTGTGCTACTTAGATTTGTTGCAGTGTTCACAAGTCAAGGATTGTCAGAGTTATGGATATCTCATGGAAAAGATGAGAAAAGACACTTAGTCCCGCTTCATATTCTGTACAAGAAATCTGACCCAGCGATGCCCAGTGTTTTTATCAAAGCACATTTTTTTACAGGTGATGACACTAAGCAAAATTGGAACAAATCTTTGACTGCTGAACTTGTGAAGTATCTAAAACGATTTGCTAAGACAGAAGACGAATGTAACTTTAAAGACCTAGAAAAATACATTGTGTGTGTGTGTGTGAGTGTGTGTGAAATGAGTTTTGACTATTACACATTTGACTTTCGGTACAGTGAGTTCAAGAGATCAGACCCATCAAGTCACCTTCCACCGATGTCATATTCTGTGTGTGGACAAATTAAAAGAGCATTCTACTTGATCAAAAGATGTGTAAATGTTTTGGATCACAACAAAGAAAAAAGGGGGTGCAAAATATGAGATATTTGAATTCCGAACAAAGAGACTACATGCTACCAACTCAGACAGGAGTCATTAGGTATATTCATGCATCGTGGACTACAAAAAAAGGGCCCTCACTCACCGTCCGGTGACATGCTTTATCACTGGGCCATGCTCCTTATCAAGCTGCTACTTCAATGCCTGATGGGCCCCTTGAAAGGGCTCTTTGCCGGAGATCTTTTTCAATATAATTGCCAGAGATGAATGCAAAAATGTGGGGTTGGAACAAAAAAGAAGTATTAAAATTGACTAACGGAGTTCAAAGGGCAAACCTTTATTATAATCTGGCACCCCTGTGTAGGTTGAAAACAAAAGCAAAAAATAGGAGAAGCTACATATAATGAGCTATTTCCCCTAAAGTGTTGTTCACCTCAACTATAGTAGTCTACAAAAAAAGAGGGGATGTGTGTGGGTAATTCCTACACTACCTACCATAAAAACTGGTCAACATGTTTCTCGCTCTAATAGTCTGAAGATCTAGTGGCGATTCGTCAGGACCTAAAAAAATCTTAATCCTCACCAAGAGAGTAACAGTGCTTACTGTCAAATAGACACATACTACAATCCTTACTATGGTACTGCAACACAATCAGGCAGCTGGTGAAAATAAAAGCAGATCTAGTTGCCAATTCTTAAAACTGATAACATCAGGTGCAAATCTTCCCCTGCCAACTAGTCACTAATTCGCGAGGTTCCACCAACATGTTGATTTCTTTGGATGTAGAGGCACTGTACACTAACATACCCAAGATGCCACCCTGGAAGTGGTAGAAGACATCCTCTCTTCAGCCACATGGGATTACAACACTCCAATATGATTCATATTGGAATGTTCCACTTTCGCTTTGAAGGATAATTTCTTCCAGTTTGAAGAATGAATGTACCATCCGATGCAGAGGACTTCGATGGGCAGTACATTTGATCCTAGCTTGGCCTGTCTGTCTATGTATTCATTTGAGAAACACCATATTTTAGAGTCCCCTAATCCTTTTGCTTCCAATATCCAATTCTGGTGGCAATACATAGATGATATTCTGGTGGTCTGGAAATGGAGCAAGGAACAGGCAACACAATTTGTCAACTGGATTAACAATCTAGACCAACATTTACACTTTTCTGCCACCATCTGAAGCCAGGAAGTGTCCTTTTTGGACATTGGTATTATGTTGAGAGAAGGATTCCTACACTCATCAGTTTACTAGAAACACACAGGTTATGGTGCTTATGTTTTGTATTGCATCATGTTAGACTTGGCAGCTCTTGGCATATTTTTCTCGTACTTTTTGCTTCTAACCTTCAGTTTTTTTGTTTTTGCTGGTTTTGATGCTCTGAGCACTTTACCACTTCTAACCAGTGCTAAAGTGCAAATTCCCTCCATCTAAATGGTATTGGTAATTGGTTTATCCATGACTGGTATTTTGATTTAAATGCGTAGTAAAATGCACTAGAGGTGCCTGGCCTGTAAATCAAATGCTACTAGTGGGCCTGTATTGTGCCACCCACATGGGTAGCCCTGTGGTCATGTTTTAGACCTGCCACTGCAGTGTGTGAGTGTTTGTGTGTGTGTGTGCAGTTTATAACTGTCAGTTTGACCTGGCAAGTGTACCCCCTTGCCAGGCCCAGACGTTCCCTTTTACTACATATATGTCACTCCTATGTTAGGCACTAGGTAGCCCCATTGGCAGGGTGCAGTGTATTTCAAAGGCAGGAGATGTACTGGTATGTTTTACCAGTCCTACCAGTGAAATACTGTTAAATTAGTTTTTTCACTATTGCAAGGCCCATATCTCCCATAAGTTAACATGGGCATTGCCTAGAAATATCTTCTAAGTGTAATTTCCCATCAGGAGCAGATCGAGATGTGGGCTCACAAAACGTTAATATACATCTTTTAGTGAAGTTGGTTTTTAGATTGTCAGTTTGAAAATGCCCCTTTTAGAAGGTGGGTGTTTTCATGCTTAACCATTCTGTGTTTCTGCCTGGCTATTGAATACATGTTTGGGTCAGACTGACAGTCACACAAAGAGAGCTGAGGTGTGTCCTGCATTTCTAGATGAGTCTTCCTGGGCAAGAGTGGGAGGGAGGAACTAACACCTGCACTTGATAGGGCTCTGCCTGTCCTCTCACAATACAGTCTACAACCCCTTAGTGTGTGTCTGGCGCAGGGCAAGGAAGAGGCAGGGTCTTGTGCACTATAAAGACTTTTTTTTTAAGTTTGCCTACGTCAAAGGCAGAGAGGGGTATAAGTATTGGACCCAAAAAACCCAGACTTTTAGGGGCATAATTAAGAGCCCCTAGCGCCACCTTAGCTCTGCCATAGCTTCATTTTCTTATGCTAATATAGCACTAAAGTGACTTTTCCCATGTGCCATATTCACAAAGTGTCGCAATGAAGGCATTGTGCCACTTGTCAGTCAAAGAACTTTATTCGGCAGTTGCCATAAAAGTACAAATTAAGATCAAAATTCCAAAAGTACAAACAGAAAAAGTGAGAACACATCTTACATATGTTACCAAAGAAAAGGATAACAGAATAATCTTATCCAAATTCCTCTTTCACAAAAATCCCAATATTCTTGTCAAAACGATTACTAGTTTCATGCAATATAGTACTAAAAAGGAAAAAACTGTTTAAATACCTTAAAATATATAAAAAGGTAAAATTGATTTCCTCTGAAATAAAAGATATACTAAACAACATATATAAGGTATGCAATTTTAAGCATAAAAAATGGATTTTAAAATCAACATGAAATAAAAATTCATAAATTACAGGATATTAATACCGATTCCTAATAGCAAAAGATGATCTAATAAAATTTAAAATCTTGTCATTTGGTAATTTCTGAAAATATATCAAAGCTTCCTTATAATGGATTGGCCTTAGAGTGCGTAAAATGGGTAAGATAAAAGTATTTCTAGGGGAGGCATAAAGAGAGCAAAAGAGAAAAAAACAAGAAGTGCTTTGTTTTGATCTGGCATTGCAAGGGCAGGGTGGTAGATCTTTTTGCCAAATACACCGCTTAGGAAAGGCCACCTTAAAATGAATAAAATTTAGTCTAAAGAAAATTAAAAGAGAATATATTTTTGGGCATGCAAACCAGGTCAAATAAGGTTCAATATGTAAGGCCGTAACATTCTGAATATAGGAATCTAAAGATTTCAAGTTGAAACAGCTATGGAGTCTTATGTGCAAAGTATGCTCAGAGTGACGTGCTTTCAACAGGGGCTTTGCAGATTTGGTTAGCATTTGCGGTTCTTCATACATACACCTAAGCCCCAACTTGTCAAAAGATGATCGCAGGTACGAAAGCCAGGGAATCCTGTTTGAGTTAGCCAACTGTGTGCATTCAGTAATACATTCCTGCACAAGACTAGCCGCTGGGTTAGTCCAACATTTAATCCACAGCAGAAGGGGGGCAAAAGAAACCGTGTCCTCTAAAAAGCATTGGCCCACTTCCTCGTGGATAATGATGTTTGCTATACACTTAGGTACCATCAATAGTCTGCGCATAAATTTATTCTCAGTACATTGGAGAGTGGGAATTTTAATGTAGCCCCAGACTCCGGCCCCATATAGGGCTGCTGAGACACACTTGGAGTTATATAGTGTCATAATCTGAGAAGACGTCTGTGGCCCAGTTTACGGGTAAAACGAAAAATCGCTTCAGTATTCCTTGACATTTGCTGAGTCTTAAATTTAAGGTGAGTGTTCCAGAGCATAGAAGAACTTATACGCATACCTAGATAACAGAAGTCCCTCATCTTATTTATGATATTGCCCCCCATGATAAAAGTTTTAGATTTTGTATTTCGGGGGTCACATGTCATAACAAATGTCTTTGAATAATTAACTTTTAAATCTAAGTCCAACATGAAGTCCAGAAAAAGATCCAGCAGGCCTTGTAAACCATTAGCAGTGCATGCAATAAGTACAGCGTCGTCTGCATATAGTAAGACTGGGAGCAATCTCTGGCCCATCTTTGGCACATCCTTCCCGTATTTTGTCAAAAAATCATAAAGCCCATTAATATACATAAAAAAAAAGAAAGAATTGTGCCACTTTGTAAAGCCTTGCACCACATTATCCCTGCACCAGGCATAATGTATGCAAGGAGGCGTTCTCACCGTAGGAGGCCCGCAAAAATGGTGCAGTAAAACTTAACAGATTTCACTGTGCCATTTTTGGCATCATTTTTAACACCTGCCTAGAGCAGGTGTTAAAATGAGGATACCATAGAAACCTATGGGTCTCCTTGCACTTTGCTACACTAGGGCCAATATTTTTGATGCTAGTGTAGCAAAGCGCCACAATAGCGTCAAACAAAAATGTTGATGCTATTGTACTAACGACCGCCATGGTGCGCCGTATCATAAATACTGCGCAACCATAGTGTTGTTAGGTGCCGGAAGGGAGGCGAAGAAAAATTGGTGCATCAGCTCTGATGTGCGACTTTTTCTTAAATATGGGCCTTAGTCTGCTGGATGTTAGTTAAGCTTCGGTTATTTCCAAGACTTGGACATCCAGTGGTAATTCTGTATCTTTGTAGTTTTTTCTTGAGAATTGGTTATATTGAGTTTGAGTTTGTCATAAATTGCTTTAACTTCATTTCTACTTGGGTTTTCTTTGCGTGGCCGAATTGGTTGTAATGTTAAATTTTAAATGTTGATTCAGTTGTGATGTTATAGATTTTTCTCTGCTTCTTATGCTAGGGTGAAACGATTTGTTGACCTTGTTTACCTGAAATACACCATCCATTTTGGTGGCACAAGTCTGGTTACTCCCACAATGAGGGAGAAAAATCAGACATAGTGATAGGGAATTGGGGACAAATTTTCCCATTATGAGATTGTCCAAAACCAGTCCAAATTCTGATCCCATGGTTAGGTCGGACAATTGATGGAGTTCCAGCTTTGTTACTTTACAGCAGATGTGTGAGTGTTAACAGGGTTTGTGCTTGCATTACTTTTGCTAAAGATTGCAGTGAAATGTGATATTGTGAAGTGTTTTGTGGAGTTTCTGAACATTTTGAATGATTGTGACACTTTCTGCTAAAGAAGTTGTGTTGGTTAACTGGTCCATCATGGCTTAAAATACAGGGATAATGCACAAGTGTAGAAGACACTTGGTTAAATTATAGTCTACAGCGTAAGGTGCTGGTCGTGAGACGTCATCAACAGTGCCATTAGTATTGCTTGAGTGAGAGTGGGTGGTTGGAATTAAGTGAATCCTGAGTGCACATGAGGCACTGTATCAACCTGAGTAAGAGCTGCTGGTCAAGTTTTATTCATTGTTAATTGTGAAAGCCATAGTCGGAAACATACATCTGTACTGCTTTGAAGTGTTTGAGTACCCTCTCCTTTAGGAGCAGACAGTTGTTGTTGGTTTTTACTTGTAATATTTGCATTAGGTTTGTGAATAGTGATTGTGAGAGAAATTGTAAAGGAGGGTGAGTTGGTGCAGGGAGTGAGACTGTTACACCATGTTGTGCTGTTATAGGTCGGTTGGTGTGAGGTCACACTGGTATTGGTGCAATACATCATAGCTATAATGTATTATGAAGTCAACAACCCTAGCTCTGCTATTGGTTATTAACATCAAAAAGAAGATTGTGGGAACAGAGTTGCTTCCTGATTTCAATCTAAAGGTAAATTGCGAATTGTTGGAATTTGTTTGAAAATGAAGTCCGTTAAAACATTGAAAAGCCTGATGAAAGAAGAAGTATTTGTCCTGGTTAGAGAGGGAATAGAGACCCTACCTGAAGGTGCTCCAGGTCATTTTGTTTTGTCTGTATTAGATCTTCATGCTTGTTTGTGGCTTGATCAGTGGCATAAGCTTTCAGAAAAACAAGGTGCATTAGCATTTCCCTATTATGGAACATTCAATTTGAGAATTATTGGGAATCGAAAGTGACTGTTATACGAGATGAGACCACCTCCAAGACCCGCACAATTTGAATCACTTAATTCTTGTGAACACATAGCTCATCAGAGACAAAGAGAGAAGTGCAGGTGTAGAATAAAGAAAAGCAATAAGAACAATTGGAGAGCCGAAGGGCAGATATAATAGAGGGAACTAAATTGTATACTGTCTTAATGAGTGAGGAAGGAAGCAATAAACCAAAGAGCAAGAAAACGACAGAAAGAGCAGAACGGGTAGCAGAGGCAGAGAAAAAAGCAGAAACATATGAGAGTGATTCAGATGATGATTCTATAAATCATTTACTGCTAAATCGTCCGCCTCCAAACAATTCTGAGTACATAGGAGCCTTACGTGAAACATCAAGAAATTTGACTTTTGATATGCCTACTGCACCAGTTGAACAGAACCCTAGCAAGACAGTGTATATGTGAATCAAATGGGACAGAATTTCAATTCAAGTCAGCCAATACAGATTTCTAATTCTAATCAGCCAGGGCAGAATTTACATTTGAATCAGACAGGGCAAGGTTTCAATTAAAATTTAACAAAACAAAGTCTTGAAACACAGATGACAGGGCGAGCTTAAGGATGACAATGCAACTGAATTCAATGAATGTTGCTAATCCAGATACATAAAAAGTTCCAGTGACAATAATTCCAGTGGTTCCTTTATATGGTCCAGGTATGATAGAAAATAATGCACATGCATTGAATGTTCCAAATGTCCAGAATATTTCAAATGTCTTGAATATCCTGAATTCCCCAATTGCTCCAAATGCTACTTTGTCCACAAGGGCTCAGGGGTTTGTTAGTCCAAGTGGTTCAGAGATGGAAAGAATGATTTCACTTTTGAGACTGTTAACCTCTACACGCATTTCAGATTCAACTACAATTGCAAGTCAACAAGGATTTACTCCTGATGCGAGGTTTCCTCAGAGATCATCGCCATATTTTATGTTCAGATTAGAACCCTCTATGCAATTCCCTAATAGGAGGTTACCCTTCAACTCTTTAGAAGAAGATATGTCTATTGCAAATCCCCCAGATCAAGTAAATGCAGGTCCTTCAAGAGTTAAAAAATTGCTGAATGCTCCAATAAGCTTGCAAGCTTTTAATGCCCAGGAATTAAATGAGTGGTTATATAACTTGAGTCCTGCAGGTGCAACAAGAGGAAACACAAACTGCAGTGGAAGGTTGGTACAGGCTCCAGAAAGAAAAAGACCACTAGATGTGCCCAGATGAAAAGTAGAATTAAATGAGATGATACTCAGAAACTTAGATCGAGCTTAGTTAGACACAGAGAGGATGAACTGTGATTCAAATGCAAAGACGTTACAAAGCATGCAGGACAAGATTATGAAAAATTAGTTGAATTAGCTCAATATATCTAATGTAGATTTAGAAGAATCAAGGACTTTGAAGAGGAGCACTCATTTCAAATTCAGGGATGTCATGAACATGAGAATTCCAGGAATGAGATTACAGATTAGTGAATTAATATGTTACATCCAATAATAGGGGAAATTAGACAACTGGGAAGGCAAATAGGCGTAGAAAAGAGATCAGAAGAAAGTAAGGATAGAAATGCCTCCATTTGGAGCAGTTGAGAGTGAGGGAAAATTAAAGATGCTTTCCATGAGAGAAGTTCCTGGTGAAGGTATGTACATGTACCTTGGAGTAGAAGTGATATTTTGTCATTCATAACTGACTTCTTGAAATTGAAAGAAAAGTCAGAAGAATGGCACAGGTAGATCGAACGATTTGTGAATCTTTCAAAATGTTTGTGGGAAGATTTGAATACATTATTTGACATTGTGGTTCCAAGTGATTTGTGGACTGAATGTAAGGTTGTTGTCAAATGGCTTGACATAGAACCTCCAAGAGATCTAGTGACAAATGTGCCAACAGAAGAAGTAATGGAGTGGTCTTAGAAAGCAATTGGCTTTTTAAAAGACAAGGTGTTCCCCAAAGATATTGATTGGTTGTGAATTGATAAGATGACTCAGGAGTCTGAGTCGATACATTCCTATTATGAGAGATTGTTGCAGACTTTCAAACATGAGAGCAGAGAATCAAAAGATATGGGTCAGTTTGTATTCAGATTTGTTCAGGGATTAAAACCAGAAATGAATATAATGGTTCAGCAGCATTTATTTTGTTGGCAGAACAAACCAGTTGATGAGATCCTATGGTACGCAAAGTACTATAGTGATGAATTGGATTTGAAGCAGAAAAAGTTGAAAGAGAAGCTTGTGTTGATGCAATTGAAGGCTGCACAGAGAAATGGTAATCCACAGGCTCCAGGAAATACCGGTGGAATGCAGTGTCTGTTTTAGCAGGGAGCTCAGATGATGCAAGGTAATGGTTATCAGCAGCAAGGTAGAAGATGAGGTGTTCCTTCAGATCACAATGTAGTTGCTCATGCAATGACTTTGAACTAATCACTGTCACATGTGTGGCAAAGTGGGCCATTGGAAGAGGCAGTGTCCCCTTAATGTGAATAATAGCCAGGTTCAGGTTAGTGGGTTTGTGCAAATGCCGGGAAATAATCAGGTTCAGATACAGAGAATACGGAGACCCCGAATGCAAAGTGTAAATATGTCCCAAAGACAGCAGATGCAAGTTCCACAACCTCTGATACCCCAACAACAAACTGTTTCTCAACAGAATTTAAACCAAGTCACCAATGTAAATTCAGATAAGTTGACAACAAGTTTCCCCTGATTGATTTGAGTGATGAGGCACTTGAAAGGAGAGCAGGAGTGCCTTCTTTGCGCATCCTGGGTTAGCATGGTGCATATGTTGATGGTGATGTAAATGGTCACGAAGTATCCATTCAATTTGATACAGGAGCTACTCGCTCTACTGTAATATGAAACTGCACATGTCCCTGTAGGGCAATTTCCGAGTCGCAATCTCGGATGCAGAACGGTGTCTCAGACACCGTCTGCGACTCGCTATGGGGTCGCAAAGACCCACCTCATCAATATTCATAAGGTGGGTCGCATTTTGCGACCCCATAACGAGTCCCTGCACTCACAGGGATGGTGGCCTGCTGAAGTCAGCAGACCTCCATGTCTGTGACTGCTTTTTAAATAAAGCAGTTTTTTTTTTCATTTCACAGCCCGTTTTCCTTAAAGGAAAACGAGTTGCAAAATGAAAAAAATACCGAAACCATTTGGTTTTGTTTTTTTCAGAGCAGGCAGTGGTCCATAGGACCACTGCCTGCTCTGAAAAAATATTTTTGTCGACATTCACAAAGGGGAAGGGGTCCCCTGGGGACCCCTTCCCTTTTGCGAATGAGTTACCACCAGTGTGACACTGGTGGTAACTGCGAGTTGCTTTGGGACCGCATTCGCGGTCACAAAGCAATTCTGAATTGCGATGCGAGTCGTAAATAGGAAGGGAACACCCCTTCCTATTTGCGAGTCGCATTCACAAATTGCGAGTCGGTACCGACTCGCAATTTGTAAATGTGCATCGCGTGAGGCCGTTTTCATGGCGCAAACTGCGATTTTTGCAGTTTGCGACATGCAAACGGCTTGCTACATCTGGCCCCTAGTGCTGTAGCAAAAAGAGTTGTGCCTGGAGATCAGTGGTCAAGTGAACAAATTGTGCCAGTCGTGCAAGTGCCCCAAACAATACCAGAAGAAGCTGAAAAGACTGGTCAGAGTGAGAGTGATACAGACAGACCAGTAACTCAAAGATCAAAATGAAGGAGAGTTCCTTGTCAGAAGTAGGCAGCCCCTGAATGGACACATTTTGCAGCAAATGAATGGGAGAAGGAACTTGCAACATTTTATTTCAACAATACGTATCTGGTTGAACATTCTTGAATTTGTTCTTCTTGGCTGAGATGAACTTCGAAATTTCATTGCCACTTGACTGACTGAGACATTATGGGGGTAATTCCTAGATTGGCGGGCGGCGGTCGCCGCCCGCCAAGCGGGAACCGCCACAAGACCGTACCATGGTCAAAAGACCGCGGCGGTCATTCTGAGTTTCCCGCTGGGCTGGCGGGCGACCGCCAGAAGGCCGCCCGCCCGCCCAGCGGGAAACCCCCTTTCACGAGGATGCCGGCTCCGAATGGAGCCGGCGGCGTGGAAGGGGTGCGACGGGTGCAGTGGCACCCGTCGCGATTTTCAGTGTCTGCATAGCAGACACTGAAAATCTTAATGGGGCCCTGTTAGGGGGCCCCTGCACTGCCCATGCCATTGGGATGTGGCATTGCCAGTGGCATGGACAGTGCAGGGGCCCCCAGGGGCCCCACGACACCCGTTCCCGCCATCCTGTTCCTGGCGGTGAAAACCGCCAGGAACAGGATGGCGGTAAGGGGGTCGGAATCCCCATGGCGGCGCTGCAAGCAGCGCCGCCGTGGACGATTCCCTGGGGCAGCGGGAAACTGGCGGGACACCGCCGGTTTCCCGTTTCTGACCGCGGCTTTACCGCTGCAGTCAGAATGCCCCCGGAAGCACCGCCAGCCTGTTGACGGTGCTTCCTCCGTCACCTACCCTGGCGGTCATAGACCGCCAGGGTAGGAATGACCCCCTATATCCTCAATGTGATTATAAGTGATTTCAAATTGTCCATTTATGAGAGACATTTGAACTTTTATTAGGGGCATTTGATGGACCTTGTAGAAATTAGAATATTTTTGCAAACAATTTTTTTGAAAGACAATTGCTTACTATTTGCTTTGCGTACGATAAAAAGACTGAAAAAGAAACTGAAAGAGACAGTTGCTATTTTTGCTGCTACCATTTGTATTTTATATTATTGCATGGTTATTTTTCATTTTTGATTATCAATCTGAAATCAGAGAACTCATGGAGTCCCCTAGAACCAACCACATTAAACTTAAATACTTATGTGTACGAGTGTTAGTTGTGACAGTTGTTTTGATGATTGTTTTGCTTATTGGATTAAGTTTACCTACACCATCTAGATTAGAAAGCATTAGATCAACAAGTATCCCAAGTTCCACAGTTTTCATGGACATTAAAAGGTACACATTAGATGTAAAGGAGTAGCATGTAGACAGTACTAGATGAGACCTTATCTCAAATGATTATTATAAACTGCTTTCTGAATAAGCCGACACCACGAATATCAAAGACTGCTATGTTTGTACTCAAATACCAGCTAGTGAAGGGATTACATATCATAGTCTTAAATATGGTATCACCTGTAGGTTATTGTCGATACTTATGAACAAGAATATTTTCAACATATTTATTCCAGTAATGATTTGTTTTTTTCAGAAGTGCCTGTTTTTAAGCACCTAAACAATTTTGCAAAGAATATAGAGAGAATAGGAACATTCTTTGAACCTACACTGACATTCGGTAAATTTTTTGCTAACAGAACCAATTTGATCTGTACTTTGACACCAGTTTAAAAATAGTTTCTGGGACAATTTGAGCATAGGAGAAGTGGAATGATAAAGAAGGCTTAAGGAGGTGTATGAGTATGAAATTAGGGAAAAGAAGACAAAGCCCATTTAGCACCAGGGAGTCAAGCTGTCTTAACATTAGATTGGCAACATGTAGGGAAATCATGTGTATATAGACCCAGATTGAAAACGGACACAAAGTTTGTATGGACCAGTGAGAGTAGGCATGTGTTTTTGTTTCAGTGTTTGTACATTTAAATTGAATAGACAAGATCCAGCAATTCCAGGAGCATATTTCATTTGTGGAAAGAACGCCCATTTTAGATTGCCAAAAGGGTGGTATGGTACGTGTTATTTAGGAGTAGTTATTTAGCAGTAGTTTTTCTGAAGATTTGTCATGTGAAACATTTTGATTATTCTGTGTGGGATGAGATGTTAAAATCCTAGTATTAAGAGAGGTGCCAGTGCTTCAGAGATTGTAGGAGATATTTGGTGCAATGATTCAATCTGTAGGAGTGATCCTAAATGATCAAAAGATACAAAAGTTATCAACTATTGTAAATAAGTTGTCTACAGATACAGCAGATGCCTTTTTTGTTAATTGAGACTGAAATGGTTGCCAGAACATCAATGGTTTTACAAAATTGTCTTCCTTTAGATATACTTGTTGCGAAAGAGGGTTGCACTTTTACACTGGATAACAGTAAGGAGCTGAGGAAGCACATTAAGAATGTGACTGACCTGGAAGCAACAGGGGTCTGGGAAGCAATAACAAGTGCTTTTTCAGCAGTTAGGAAGCAGTTTGGAAATATAAGTAGTGGAGTTATTTGCAGTATTTTGAGACCTCTGCTGAAAATAGCTCTATGTGCCTTAGTTCTGTTTGGTTCTTTCAAGTTGTACAACAAAATGAAAGTGAAAAGCATAGAAAGGTTGAAGAAAAAACTATTTTGAGCTTGAGAATAGACACTGGGGCCCTCATTACGAGATTGGCGGGCGGCGGAGGCCAATTGCCAAACTCTTTCTGCCTTCAGGTCATCTGTGCGGCCTTAACCCCACCGATCCTATTAGGAGTTCACCACAGGGGCGGCGGGTGGAAACAGTGTTTCCACCCCACCAGCCCTGCAGTGAACAGGGCCTTAATATTAACATCGGCTCCTAATGGAGCCGGCACCAATGTGGTGGTACAGCGGGTGCAGCAACACCCGTTGCGCATTCCACTGCCCGTAATTCGGGCAATGGAATGCGTGACAGGACTGGGCATGGGGACCCCTGCACTGCCCATGCCAAGTGCATGGGCAGTGCAGGGGCCCCCATGGGCCCTCCAACACCCCCATTCCGCCAGTCTTTCCATGGTGGTGTAATCCCCATGGAAAGGCTGGTGGTACGGGGACTCGTAATCCCCAGGGCAGTGCTGCAAGCAGAGCTGCCCTGGCGGATGGCAACCACCGGGACTGCCAGGCTGCCGGCAGGCGGCAGCCTGGTGGTGTTGGTGGTCCGACCATGGCAGCTCCGCCAAGGTCATAATGTGGTGGTCTCACCACCAGCCTGTTGGCGGTGGGACTGCCACCGCGGGTCTGGCAGTCATGCAACCGCCAGACTCGTAATGAGGGCCTGTATCTATTACAGTGACATTAAGGAGTTAGAGGAGTCTAGAAGAACTTACCTGGTATGAATGCAGAGATTTTGATCTGTCTCATTGATATGAGAGATGTAATCTGATGTGATGGCTTGATTCGCCATTAGAGAGAGGACTGATGTAGCTGACGTGTTATTGCTACCCTTTGACATCACCATAATCATCTATGTGGGACAGAGTTTGCATTTTATTTTTTAAAGTTCTAACACGTTAACTGTAAAGTGGTGCACTAAAAGCCTATATTAAGGTGGATTCACTGTAGAATAGTGATCTAATGTGATGTGGTATGGCCCTGAAACTTCAAATGTGATCAATTAATTTGAATCCATGCTTTTCCTTTTGATGCTAATTAATAGCTTTCTCTAAAACAATAATGAATTTCTAGAAGGAAATGTTTTTATTGCCACATGTTAATGTTGAGAATGTAGTTCTCTATTAAAGATGCTGAAATGTATTAACAAAGTTATTTTTTTTTAAAATTACAGTAACAAGAATATTTACAAGGCTTATTAATGATGGCATTGCAATTATATTGCTTTGTGTGTTTTGTTTAATGTGGATAAATGTGGCATATTAATTTCATTTTGTTTTAGTTCAGTCATATTGATTTTCTGGACCTCTTTCAAAGGAATGACACATTGGCAAAATAAAAACAGCTTTCTCACATTTGTTCCAGAATGGTAGCTGGGAAATAGATGTTTTATTGTTGAACTCATAGAGAGCCTTAGAAAGTAATTTTGAAATTGTGACATCGAGAAATTGTGGACAGGGATGATATGAGAAACTCTGGACGTGGACGATGTACAATTGTTTCAAATCATACAGGAGAGGAAGATGGATGCCTTTCCCATGTTGGTATGGGAATCAGTCCCGAAGTTGAATATGACTGTCATGTGATGGACTATGATGGGACAATCTGTCTATCTATTTACTTAAAAAACAAAGATTACAGGGACGTTATAGTTAGGCTCACATTTTAAATGTACAAAACCATAGAAATTCACCTGTTAGAGTTATCGCAAGTAACTATAACTCTTACCCTAAGGTAACTAAAACTTGGGCCCCTGCCATGAACAGTTTTTTCATTAAAGATTTTACTGCAAATATTGCATTGATATTATCAATGATGTTATCAAAGATGTCATAAGTGCCATAATTTGTGGGGTAATTAGCAGTGCACAGTGAGGGTGGAACTACTGATTGCACATTGTTTTCTAATAGAAGGTACTGTATAGTACAAGCCCCTTGACCAACAGGGATGGCAGCTGGCGGTGATTCCAGTACTTTATTTTCTATAATGTTGTAACTGTAAGTCACACTCCTAAAGTTTTCAGGATGGGGCTGGGTCTGACCTCTGCCAACACCTCCAGCTGGATGCCACAATGGCTGCAGGGGCACAGGCCATGCAAGGCTGGTGTGGTTGAGGCCCTGATATTAAGAAGTCCTGCATGGATGAGATGATCCTCTGTTGCTCTGTTGTGTATTTGTTCTGGATGTTTAAAATGTTTGGTGGTTTATGTTTGGTGGGGAGGGATTCTGGACTCATACACTGCAGGAGTTTGTGGGTTTTGTGATACTATCTGCAGTTCTGTTGATGTTGAACTACTGTTCACTACAGTGTGCGTGGTCAGAGGTAACAGGCCCATGTCTGTATGCATTCTTGTTAGCCGTCCGGTCAAATGTCTGTGGGAGAGGGCAAGCTTTTCACTGACAGCCGCCTTACTTGGATGGGGGCAGTTTACTGCCCACAGGTTGTACTTTGGCATTATTTTTGAGTCTAATGTTCTCTCCCAATGCAGGAGTATAGATGGATTGGACTCCAATTCAATTACGTGGTAGGGTTGTGATGCAAAACATTTAGATAAATACTTTGAACATACAGTGCCTACAGAACTGTGTCGAGAGGCATAGAAGTTTCTCCTACATTAAACAGCAACATGCTGGCATAGCATTTTTTCAGGATATGCATTTCACTTTGCAGGTGCATGCTGAAAGTGACTGTAAGGTGGAAGGGCAAGCTGTGCTTTGCAGTTTACTTATCTTATGGGCGACGGGTGTCAATCTGCGTTGATGGGAGGCTGCCCTTTACCATTAGTGAGGTTGTCTGAGACAAAGGGGGCTGAACTCTTCTGACTGTGGGGTCCTTGGAGGGTGTCTTGATGAGCTGGGCAGGAACATTTAACTGCATTGTTCCCCTATGATGGACAGACACCCACCAAGGGACGTCTCTCACACTATAATCGTCACTCAGTTGGAAGTTTCAACATGCACAGGATAGGTATATTATCGTATTATTCATTGCCACATAGCTCTTACAGTACATTGGATAATTCTATCTTTAGACTTGATGTTTGTGTGGGTTGTCTTGAGGCAGAATACATGAGCAGAGCTTTCTCAGACCACTACCCCATAGTATCAACACTGCAAGGGGTTGTGTGTGTGCGCCTATCCCCACTTGGAGGCTGCAGATGCACACCCTTATGGAAGAGGAATTTGCTGCTCATTTTCTTCAGGTTACCACTGACTACTTAGAAGCTAGTTGCGGCACCCCAACCCAGAGGCTGACTGAATGGGAGGCGATGAAGGTGGTGAGAGGTTGTCATTGGCAGGAATGTCAGAGTGGTTGGGCAACCTGAAATGGAGAATCATCTAGGGAAGCAATACGTGAGGGAAGATGAGAGGCAAATGATGCATTGGTAGGATGCCACAAAGACTCTGGTCGGCTTAAAGTCTTGTCTCACTGAGATATATGACCAACTGGATAAGTATACATACACACTCTGACAAAAGCTACACAAGTAGGAGGATAAATCTGGGGCCACTGCTAGTTTGGCTCCTCTGTATGATGCTTCACAGGACATGCATTGCTTTTATCACTGATGCTGGTAGTTATGTTCATCAGACACAGTAGCATTCTAAATACACCTGCAATGGGTATATGCTTGATGCCCATACACTCACTGTCTATTAGAGGGGTGAGGCGCAGTATCATCTGCTGATGAATTCACAGAGGAACTTGACCAACCCTTAAAAAGTGTGGAGCTGCATGCAGCTTTAAGTGATATGTAAAATGGGAAGACCCTAGGGTCAGATGCAGGGCCAGTGATAGGCATGGGTCATGTTGGCAGCTGGCCAGGGCCCTGCTCCTGCTCACAACTAAGGGGCCCTGCACTCCCTTTCGAGTAGGGTGACCACCTGGCATTGAGGCAAATTCTGGATGGGTCTGTAAACAAATCAGGACACAGGGTCAAAATTCAGGACAAATATTCTGGATGAAGGGTCAAAATTCAGGAAAAGAATTCAAGAACAAATGTCAGTTTTACAGACACAACCACGAGAGGCCATACCCTATTACGTAACATCAGCACATTTTACTATTTTTTAACATAGCACTATTTATTCACTGTGGTCTTTTTGTGATTGCCTCCAGGTATGCTACATTCAGGTGTCACATTAGTTCCTTGTTCAATAGTAAATTAATTCCCTTCAGCACTGTGCCAAGGCCATCACCCCTACCCAAATCTACCCAATCTTTCTTAAAGAGAAAGTAACAACAACATTTTGTTTATGTTTCTGAACATTTTAAAACCCCTGGCAAACTGTTTGGGAAACATTAAGGTAATTAACCTTATGCTAGTTTAAACAAATTGAACAAAAACATCTGGCTCATCCCAACTGCCCATGTACTTTCAACCTAAAAAAAATGTAATGAGGCAGGATAGGTGGTGTGGGCGACGGTCTCACACCTAATGTCAGGATGTGAGGTACCCACAAATTGTCTGTAGTCTCACTGCACTAGAGTGTATGCCTGGGACTCTACATTTATCTCAGAACTGGGAACCCGGGCTACCAATCAAAGCTAATAAAAGAGGAGGCTGAAATCGACATCAAATGGGAGGTTGCTGCTAAAAAACGGATAAATAAGGAAGAGAACAACAAAGTGGGACAATTGCTAAAATCAGACAAGATGGGTGCACCAAGACTATCGGACGTTATTGGGTACCTGGGGAGTTGTCTCTGCAGACCCGAGAGAAACAGAAGAGGCACTGTCAAGTGGTTGAACAAGAAGCACCTACCCACCTTGGCAAACTCTTCTGGTGCAATGGTCTGCTGTTAGTGCTTGTGAAGGGTGAGCAGGGGATGGACCCCTCGCAAGGTTGGGCAAGGCAATTGCCTGCTTTGTCCATGTCTTAAAATGGTTTTGAAATTGAGCCAAAGCCAAACTAGTGATCTGGGTTATCCCTAAGTGTCAAGTACACATGAAATCTTCAAAATATTTGGGATGCAAATTGCACAAACAAAATGTAAAAATTGTAAAGTGTAATTTGTGTTTCTTTAACATATAGCACTGTTTTCCCCTTTATATATAATTTGACCTCAGATTGAACTTGGAACCATTTACCTTTCAAAACCTAGTGATTAATATCTACCATTCTCCCACTGATTTGCAGGATGGAAATCTCAGCAGAGCGTCATGGTCCCTCTGAGCCGAGTTTGCTTTTTGGTCTTTTCTTCTGCTTTCTGTAGTGGGCCACGTGGCACTAGTTAAGATGGCGTGCTACCATGATGATAGTATTATTTTGCAATCCTTCCCCTGCTCGTCCTTATTTCCTTCTTCAGACATGCCACACATCTGATTTGGTTGCTGGGGCACTGTCGTGTGGCTCTTTCCACTCTAAAGCTACCCATGACTGCAGGTAGATTAGGCCTTCTGGACTTAGAATGCTATTATTCAGCTGCACAGGTACAATGGGTGGCTCGCTGGCTTTCTGCCCGCCCCTGCATGAGATGGAATTTATCCATAAAGAGGGCTTACTGCACTGTTCATTGTTTCCTACTGACCATTCTATGGATCTCCATCTGGGGTTATCATGGACAGCTTTCTCCTGCCTTGCTGGAATCTGTAAACTCACTGACACAAGAAACCCTGTGCTCCTGCACAACCTTTGCTAAGTCTTCCCACTGGCACAGAATGGCTGTGCTCAGAGCAACTCCATCAGTAGCATGCTACAGGTGTCTTAAAATTGGGGGATTTGTTTCTGGATGGTGAGCTATTGAATTTCCAAACCCATGCAGCAGACTACCATCTTCACCCCGGTCAACTCCTTACTTACACCCACCTTAAACAATCATTAAATGCCCTATTTCATGTCTTCCACCTAGCACTAAGGCTACATAAGGTGTGCTAGAAGCTCTATGCCATAGGAACTGGTGGCTAACGGATAGAATGGGTGTGCAGACCTTTCCTGCAACATTGAGACCACTCCAGGTCTTCTCGTCATACTACCTGGGTGATTGATGTGGCCAAATCTCTGCAAGATATGGACTGGACTAAAATACTGGACTTTCCCCACAAGGTATCCCACGGCTGTCACTTTAAGTACATTCATAGAGCTTCCTTGGGAATGCATTCTGCCCATTGCTTGCCATTTACTTTGTCATTTGTAACTCACATTTCATTGCTTTCAATTTGCTGGCTTTATTTGTTTTAGGCTATGCATCTTGAGTTTGTCCCTTCCCTTGTCCACCCTTATTTACAGTATCCTTCTGTAACAGAAGTGCTCCCTTTGTGCTCCCTTTCTGTAAACAGACCTGTAAATTTTGTTCTTATCTCATCAAATTTGCTGTGCATTCAAAGAACAAGGTAAATGTTGGAGTCTATTCTTCGGTGGGAACTTGGTGTTTACTTTTCTTTTCTGACTTCAAAGTGAGAGGATTTATGGAACAATCTTGCTGGATACTGGGGTCAGGAAAGAGTTTTTTCTATCGCATGATAACATTTAAATAAACTTCAGAATATATCAGAATCAGGAGTACACATGAAGCCCATTTTTGTTAATTCTGAACTGTGCTGGAAACAAATAACTTTATACGATTAAAACAAATCATTGCATTATGTGATGCCATTTCCACACATAATCATCTGTGCACTGTATAGTTTTATTTTGAAAAACTGTATGTCTGTGCAATGTAATGGTCATTTCAATGGGCAGTTCAATTGAAAACGTGTTGTCAGTAATGGCAGCGTGTTACCACACCATGCATACTCCACTCCACTGGGCTCTGCACCACTCCACACCACTGCACCCTACTCTGCATCACTCCACTTTACAACACTCCATGCCACTGCACTGTGGCACACTGAACACTTCTACACTCTTCTCAACTCCACTCTATGCCACTTCACTTTCTGCTACTTCACACTACGCCTCTCTACTCTACTCTGTACCACTCTACTCTAAGCCAATGCACCTTACGCCTCTCTACACCCCGCGCTCTGCGCCTCTGCACCCTATACCACTCCAGTCCAGGCAACACCAATCTAGTCTGCACAACTCCACTCTATGCCACTCTGCAACACTGCACTGTATGCCACTTCACTCTATGCTAGTGCACTTTACTCTGTGACACTCAACCCCTGCACTCTACATCAATACATTGTACATCACTCTAATCTACTCTATGCCATGGCACTCTACACCACTTTACTCTATGCCATCACAATCTATGCCACTCTGTGCAACTCCACTCTACCCTGCACCTCTCCACTCTACTCCACTTCACTTTACTGTGAAACAATATACTTTATGGCACTGCACTCTGCTCCACTGCATTCTATGCCACTGCACTCTACTGTGAAACAATCTAGTCTATGCCACTGCACTCTACACCACTCTACCCCACTGCACTCTAAATCACTGCATTCTACTTCAATAAACTCTAAACACCACTATACGCCATAGGACTTTGACACCCTACTCTCCAACACTGCACAGGCCGCCACTATACTCTACACCACTCTACTCTGTACTACTGTATTCTGCACCAATACACTCTATTCCACTGCACTCTATATCACTCTACTCTGCATAACTCCACTCTACGTCGCTGCACTTTACAGCATTATATTCTGCTTTGCACTGCACCACGCTACACTGCACCACACTACACTACTCCACTCTGCACCACTCTATGCCACTCAATTCTACTCTGCACTCTATGCCACTGCACCACTCTACTCCACTGCACTCTATGCCACTCTACTCTGCCCCATGCCACTCTATGCCAATGCACTCTATGCCAATGCACTCTAAATAGTTGCACTGTACGCCACTGCCCTTTACTCTGCACCACTGTACTCTACGCCACTGCTCTCTGTACCATTCTACGCCACTCCACACCACTGCATTGACACTCTACTCTGCAACATTGAACTCTCCGCCACTATACTCTACACCACACTACTCTGTACTACTGCATTCTACTCCACTGCACTCTATGACACTGCAGTCTACATCACTATACTCTACTCTGTACTGCACCACTCTACACCACTCCACTCTGCACCAAAATACACTGCTACACTCTTGCCATGTGAGTCTACTCTGCACTCTATGCCACTGCACCACTCTGCACTATTGCACTCTCTGCCACTCTATTGTACGCCACTCTACTACACTGCATCCTATACCACTCTAGTCTGCCCAATGCCACTCTATGCCACTGCACTCTACGCCAATGCACTCTAAACTGCATTGTATGCCATTGCCCTCTACTCTGCACCACTGTACTCTATGCCACTGCTCTCTGTGCTACTCTACACCACTGCACTTATTCTCTACTCTGCAACATTGCACTTCTCCACCACTTTACTCTACACCACTCTATTCTGTAGTACTTCATTCTATGCCACTGCACTCTTTGCCACTGCACTCTACATCACTCCCCTCTATGCCACTGCACCCTACAGCACTATACTCTACTCTGCACTTCACCACTCTACCCTACTCCACCCTGCACCACTCTACACCACTGCACTCTATGCCACGCGAGTCTACTCTGCACTCTGCCACTGCACCACTCTACACTACTGCACTCTCTGCCACTATAGTGTATGCCACTCTACTTGACTGCATTTTATGCCACTCTACTCTGTCCCACGCCACTCTGTGTCACTGCACTCAAAACCACTGCACTCTAAACAACTGTACTGTACCCCACTGCACACTACTCTGCACCACTGTGCTCTACACCACTTCTCCTATGCCACTGTATTCCACTCTACACCACTATGCTACTAACTTTTAGCCATACTGAACGGCAGCCACTCTGGCTAAAACACATTTGCAAAGCCAAAATCTCTTGCGTAGACGAGACCTATTGGCTTTGCCAATGTTTGTTAGTGTTATGAGGTACTGAGGTCCCTGAAATAACTGTGAATGTGTACGTCCTTATTTTAAACATGCATTACACACATCATAATATAGGCTTCTATAAAATGCACCAATACAGTTCAGTTAAATAAATAAAAAGTCCTTCTAAAATACAGATTTGAATAATATACAGTTTATACCTAGTATTAACATTGTTATAATAACAGTCCAATAAAACCACACACTCCACATCTCACCTTGGAACACCCTTACAGTACATCTCTAAAAGAAAATGTCTTCCACATCAGAAAGCTTCAAGTGACTCCTTCAATTAAAGTCAATGCAGGTTTCCAAGCCCCTTTACATTTGCAGATTTACCAGTTGCGCTCATTTGCATTTCTTTAGGGAAGGAGACACCCTGGCAAGAAGCCCTTTTCGTAGCTGTCTGCCCCTCCCTCCCTCAGAGCACAGGAGACTCACTGCCTTACACTCCAGCTGGGGAAACTGATCTGTCCTAATTACAATTTGTCCTTTAGGTGAAAAGCTACAATTACAGACAAATGCTGTCAGTTAAGCCTTTCATAAAGGACAACTGACAGCAGAGCAAAATTACGGGCGGACAGGTGATGACCCTACTTTCAAGAGACTCTGGTGTTACGAGGCCCAGGAAGCAGTTGAGGTGCAGCGCTGTGAGGCCCATGGGAGGGAGAGAAGGGGCCCCCTCCCCTCGGCCTCGCATCCATGGGCTGAAAAAGCTTCACAAATCTAATTGCTGCATCTGCATGATAACAGCGATTAGATGGGCACTTGAAGTGCCTTTTGTTGTGAAGTGAGCCCTGCCTGAATGTGATGCAGGGTGTCCTGTAGGGCTCACAACAATAGAAGGAATCATATCCCATCACCTAGGATTCAGGAAAGGGAGACAGGCATTATCAGTATGAAAAAAACACATTTCTTTAACACAGAGCCGTGTTTTACCTTAGTACATGGGACTAGATCACTGCATTGAGATGTATTGAATAAAAGTGAGAGGTTTTAAACATGAGCTGAGCACACTACTGCTCCTGTCCTGGTGACAATAGTATTACTGAACTAAAAGCAGGGCCACAGGAATTATGTGGCAAGAAAAGACCAAATTAGAAGGCAGCATTTACTAAGTTATGTGGCAAGAAAAGGCACATTATTTGTCATAATGTAGCACATTTCATGATAGTATTACCTCTTTATTCCATCAGTCACCCTAATACAGCAATAGGCAACAGAAAGATGACCAGTTAACCTTTGCGAAGGGCTTTCCACTATGCAGCAACAAGTGCTGTGTTTCAGTAACATTTGAGCTAGAAACAAAGATATTTGTTGTTAAAAGCTGCAGATTATGCAGCAGATGGCTTAAGTGGCAAATGTGGCAAATCCACAATTATGAGGAAAATACAGCAGCCACAAAATCAAATAATGCCAGTGGCCCTGACTAAGTAGCATGTCAGGGTTGAGGTGTACCCTAGGTGTGGGATAGATTCTTATTAAATATGCAGCAAATGTATAGTTTATTCCATCAAACACAAAAGTTGCTGTACAGCACACACCCTGACTGCACGTATTTGAAAGTGCTGTGATGTGCGATTATGAACAAAATGGAGGTTGATGAAATAAAATATTTGCCTAGTATCACACAATCTGGTCAAGCAGGGGAGCCGGGTTTGATCATGGATTTTCCAGTTTTTCACTTTGCAATTCGGCCACTGCATGGGTATCTCTTTATGGCATTAAAGCTTAATACTTCATCTTTAATTCTTGGAGGATGAGACTAGAGTATGGGTGACGAGCAACATCCACATTTCATTTTTGATAGCTTTACATAGCACAGATGTTGACCGTGGACGTAAGAGTGCTACACAACAGACACAGACTACAGTAATTTTTTTCCAGCTCAGAGATTTACCTGGAATTAACAGGATACTGACAAAGACTGGGATTGAAGTCTGGCTCCCATTGATGTATGGTGGGCAGTTGTGGCCACTAGGCCACATCACCTCCTGTGAAAGCTCAGCTCATTTTGGGCTTGAGGTTCCAAGAGGACCTTGAGTTGAGCAGAGCCAGGCCTCTGATTCAAGTTTTCTGTGGCTTGCCCACCTATAATAGCATGCAAAATATATTATTTTTAGGAGGGGCAGAATCCATGCAAAAATGTAAAAACATTCAGCGAGTCCGAGGGTGCAAGGGGAGAAATGAATGTAAAGTAAGAGAACGGCTAAAATAAGGGAAGAGGCTAGAGCGAGAAGAGTGGTATACAGCAGCATGTAGAGGCAGGATGTGAATGTGAGAGGGGCAGAACCAGCAAGATGAGGCTGGGGGAAAAGGGAAACATTGATGTAAAGAGGGGAGAACCAGCAAAAATGTAGAGGCGAGATAAGGTGAGAAGTTGGATGGAAATTTGAAAGGAAAGTAGCTGAGGATTGAGGGGAAGATGGATGTTAGAGTGGCAGAATCACACAGATTAGGTAAGATGCTTTGTGAGAGATAAGTGAACAGGAGCTAATGCAGAGATGAAGGGTATATAAGAGGGGTCTGAAACAGCAAGTGTAGGCAATAGGTTATGCAAGAGATGAGGTGAAAAATAAAGCATGGATGGGAGGGTTGGAAGTAAGTGGACAGAATCAGCAAAAAAAAGTAAGAGCCTGGAGAAGAGATAAAAATGTTGTTGATCCAGTATTTGCTGCTAAAGCCATTGAGCCTCCTGCTGAAGTTTACAATTCCTTATGTCTTTTTTTTCCTGTAATAAAATGTAAAAAAAAAAAAAACCTGTCAGTTTTGAGATGCATGTAACGTCCTTCACAAAGGGTTGTGATCTTGAACCATCCTCAGTCTGTCTGCTGCATTTCAGCCTGCTGTCTGTGCACTCTATCACCTCTCTATTAAATCACTCCCAGTAGGACTCTTTCCTGCCCGAGCCGTGACCGGAGATATAGAAATCCTAATTCTTGCCCTGAACTCCCTTTGCAATATCTTGCTTGCTTTATCCTATGTTCCTACTAATGTAAAAACTAAACAAACTCTGGTTCTGCTAACAAAAACCTTCAGCAGGCTCAAAACCTCTCTGCATCTTCTAACATCTCTTTGTGACTTTTTTCTCTAAAGTCCCACAATATATTTCCGGAATAGAAAAAAAGGCAAAAGTGTAATGTGAGATCTTTACTTGGGCCAAAGGCAATAGGTGATTCAGTGGCAGTATCTGTGGAGGATACTGTTGTTTATGATTGCTGTTTCAGAACTAAATATTTCATTTGTTTAAGAGTTATTCCTTTTAGAAACGCCTCTACAAAGGTGGCAATAATGAGCAGTCAAAGTTTTCTTCAGGAGGCGATAAAGGTATTGGACCTTAAATAGAGTATGTCATGTTAATCATGGCCAAATACCACCTTATCCAGTCAGCCTAACTATGCCTTTAAAAGGGACTGATTTATAGCAGGTAGTTGTGGAATGAAACAGCACAACATGTGTTCTGGGAAATCATCCCAGAATACCCAGCAAACATCCTAAAATATCTCTGCATGTTCAAAGTGTCCTGTAAAGTGATAATGGACAGTTGTCCAGCCTGCAAGACTTAAGTGCTGTGAGGCCCATGGAAGGGGCTAGGCCCAGGTAGAACAGACAGGGAATCTACAATCAAGCATTGGGCCTATGGCCGAGGCCAGCTGGTGGAATGATTTCTTTATTACTCTGGATAAACCTGCTCCTTGCTAGGCTGGCTTGGCTCTTGTTACACAACCCAAAAAGCTGATGTAGCCTTAAGGTTGGTATGTGCAGTCAGTCTGACTGCGCTCACACAGCCACCCAGCCAGCCTGTTGACCCGTGCAGAATGACAATGGTGCGGACTGGGGAAGCAAAGTATGATGTGGACTTCTCCCACAATAAGTAATTCCAAATCTCTGGGAGTGACTACAAGGCCTGGGGAAATGGCTGCTTTTCAGAAGCACAGTTAGAATTGGCCTCCTGTGGGAGATGATGGGAAGAAGGGAGAGTAGAGGAGATGGGGTTGCGGGGCAAGAGGGCAGCTGAGAAGCGAGTGGGCATATCAGTGCACATGGCGTGATTCTGCTAAATACGGAGCCAATGCAAGTAGGTAGCCAGTAGGTTCAGGGAGGCAGATTAAGCATTGGAGGTTGAAAAACCAAAAGTGTTTGGTTAGGTACCTGGTGAGTGACTGGAGTGACTAGTGGATGATGGAAATGGTATTGCAAGGGTCTTGCATTCAATTAACTGTTTGACCAAAATCCTATGGATTTTCCTGAAGACAGGTGCAATTTGGTAATTACTTCCTAAGCTAAATATGAGTTGAGCTGCAAGGTTCTGGTTCACTGCAATCTCAGATATTAAGGACATGTAGCTTATTTTTTCAATTATAGGTCTCTGGTATTACTTAAGTGTAATTTTTTAACTCAAGCACCACCTACCCCAACCTATTTATTCCGAATTGCTACTAAATGTAGTATGCCCTTTTTGTTTCATTGCTTTAATGTATCTTTTTTGTGACTGGCTCCCATTAAGGCTTTGGCAGTCATTTTTCCCTTTTCACCATCTCTTCTTTGTATCTTTTTTAGTTCAGCCCTTTGCATCTCTTACAAATGGAGTTTGAGACTAATTGCTGTGTTTAGATGCTCAGTATGCAGATTAATTCCAGCCTTAGGTGATTCTGCCTACCAATACATTGGCCACCTCACGTCCTAATCTTAATCAAATCCTAATCAGTAAACAATTAGTGAACATTGTAGCAAGCACATCAGTTTGGAGAGATCAGCCAGTTTTATTATTGTAATGTATTTCCACGTAATACAGCTGTAAAATAGAAATACTTTATTTTTAGCCATTTTACGGATATCCACAATAGGTAAGTCGGTTCTTACAAAGCTGCTTCAACAATTCCAGAATATTGATGTTGGATTGAGTGCCCTTCCTGTGATGTAACATCTTAGAGGGGCCTCACATGTTCTCATTCTGCCTGGGGCCCCACAAACATTAGGACCGGCCCTGGTCAGACGGACTTCTACTGAAGTAGTCTCCTGAGCTCCTCTTGGACAAACTCAGAGCGGTAGTGAAGGAGGACTGGGAGGTGTGGGCCCCGTCCCTCCCTCCCACATTAAGGGACGCGCTAATTGTTGTGATTTCTAGGGCAGGTAGCTATTCTTGCGAGTTGGGGTCTTATCGGCCTCTATTTATGATCAACATTGACACCAAAAGTTCAAGTGAATTGTTAGTCTACAGGCAAGGCTAGACATGTTTTACAATTCATTGATGTTAGGTCTTTAATTTGCTGGTTGACCACTACCTGCACGTTGCTGAGAACAATTATGCTGTGGTTTCACTTGACCTCAAAAAAGCCTTCAATACTTTCATGTGTGAGTAAGTATTGAGGGCATTATTTTGAGGATACAACTGCTCACTTCCTTTTTGGTGGAAACTCCCCTTGTCACTTGCTGGCAGGGTGACTGTCAGTCAAATGATTAGACTGCCCTGCTTTTTATATGTATTTCAGCGCCTCCTGCAGCAATCCATCTTTCAATAGATCAACACCTAACCTACAGTGGGATGGTGAAGTCAAACTGAGTTCTCTCAAACTCCCGTATGAGGAGGGATGTGTGGACTTTGAATGTTATATTGCCTCTTAACTGCAGCATCTCCTACTATTGCTCAAGAATAAACCTAACAGGAAGAAGTTGCTCCTGGCAGGATAATACCTCTCGGGAGATCTGAATGTGGTGACTCAGACTTAGAGATGCAAATCTCTAACATCCCAGGGCTGGGATCACTTTTGTCATGATACTCTGTATCTAATGTAAAAATGTATTCTCATCTGAGCTTTCAAGATCTTAAAGTGATGGCCCAGAATGCGGGCTGCCTTGAGGGATGCTGCCATGAGATGGAAGACCTGTATCAAGTAGCGGTGTTTCTCATATTTGATGAGGCCAGACTTAAATACCACGGGGCACTTTTCTTCCGCCCCTTAGCACCCCCCTAATGCCACCATGTGTGCGCCCTATGTAAGATACGGCGCACCATGGCAGTAGTTAGGGAACTAGCGTCAGAATGTTTGACGCTAGCTCAGAGCTTTGCAGGATTAGCATAACAAATGTTGACGCTAATCCTGCAAGGTCCATCAAGGCCCATTGTAAACAATGTTGTGCCTCCTTTTAACTCCTGCTCTGAGAAGGCTTTAAAAATGGTCAAAAAAATGACTCAAAGAAATCGCTTAGTGGTGCATGCATTGCGTCACCTTGTAAATTTGACACATCAATTTTGGCCTTATTGGGCCATATTAACATAAAAAAATGACGCTAATGTGGAGTAAGGAAGTTCTTGGGGCCCTTAAATCTGCCCCAAGTCAGAACGGGTCAATCTCTAACCTTTGCTAAGCTAACTGCTGCTGCTGTGCATGGGTGCTGTCCTGTCTTCCTGAGGCGACCCCCAATATCACACACTCTCAGTGCCATCACAGAACTCCAAGATGGAGGCAGATGTGTCTTCTTTATTTTTATGGCAATGATGTAGGGCAGGACTCATGCCGCTTTGCCAATACACATTAAATGGACAATTGATATTGGGGACCCACTCACTGATTCAGAGTGGGAGTGTGTCTCAAGTAATTCCAGGTTTCTCTTTGTGCAATTTAACCTTCTCCATCATTCCTTTTCAAACCCCACGTCCTCAGTAAAAATCTATCCAACGCAAATGGGGGCGAATTTGAGGGGATCAAACTGCCCAGATGTGGTCAGTCTGCGGAAGACCTACATAACCTGATCTGGTCATGTCTGGTAATTGGCGACCATTGATTCAAGTCTTGTCTGCAATACTATCGCTGATGCTTGTCACAAGAAGCTCTGGTATTCTTTCAGGTTTTAATTAGTTGTGGGTGGAGCTCATGGAGTTCTACTCTGTGGAATTCCGCTGCATTATGTAAAAACTCACGGAAATTCTCTGGACTTCTGCATGCAGCGGAATGGTACCCAATCCTACTTCCTTCATCAACTACCCTCCTTCATAAACTTGCTACAGATGGGCAAGCTCACCCCCTGTCTTGGAGCAGCCTTGCACTTGCTTCTTTTGCACTTACACACATTCTCGGACCACCCTTTCTTTAGGGCACTATCAGTAGGCAGAAACAAGCTCAACATCAGCAGCCTGCTATTTTCACAAAGTGCCTAGCCTTGCTTCCCACTGGGCTCTAAAGCACGCTCTCAGGCCCCCTGCATCTCTGTCTGGTGGGGGCTGCCGGACTACCACTCAGCAACTGATAGTCACCTGGTCTCCAGAAACTTCTGCTGCCCTCAGCACCACACCCCATAACACCATTCCTTTCTCAGAGAGTCTTGGGAGACAGGTTCTTTTCTGGACTGCAAGTTTCCTTCTTTTATAAGCACAGACCCCAATCCCCCATATGCAAATAATGTCCAAGGCCATTGCACCACTGTGCCCCTAGAAGAGAAACCAAGAAGAGGTTCTCAATGCTGTCTGGGTCCAGGGTCCCCATAGCCAGTTGCATGGCACCCTGCCTCCCTCTGCCCCTTGCTCCCGGGCTGCTGAGGACAGTGAAAGGAGGGAGGCATGGAAACGGAGCTGGTGCTGGCGCAGCCACTCAGCAGCGGTAGCCTGTAGTAGTATTTCAACACCGATCCACACAAAGCAAAGCCTTAGGTAGGTTTCTTCATTTTGGGCGGCCGAGTGTAATGTGCAGCCCAGTTTTCAGTTTTCCTTTGGAAAGTTATGGGCCACATGTATTTTGATGTTATTGCTGTTTTCAATGTATTTTGTCCGAGAGAAAAAGAGAGTAGAAGAAATAAAAAGTGAAAAGCGAAATTAGTGAGGAAGCTGTGTAATAATTGAGCTACTGACAACGTACCTTCTAATCATGTTGCTCTGATCTGCCACGTGAATTTTTTGTTAGTAAGAGTGAAGACTGAACAGTGATTATCGCATTAGAGGATCGCAAACACTGTTGGTTAAATTAAAGCTAGCTCATTTGGGATGCCAGTTACATCTCACAGTGATAGTTTTCACTCCTGTTGGATAGTCTCTCTGTAGTGTCGATCTACTATGAACTTTTGCTGCCATCTAGTGAAAGTTTAGATTTTTCTTTATAGCCCAAAGTTTGCAAACAAAGCCACATTATTGAATGTCCCAGCCTAATTGTTCTTGCCATCAGCCAAGAATAGATTGCCAAATTGCATTTGATCTAAAATCTTTGACTACTGGGTAATGGCTGCAGTACCAACATGCCTCTAATAGGATCACAATTATTTTAAGGGGTGGGTGAGTGGTGCGTCAGTGAACTCTGCTCTGCTGCAGGCTGGTGGAGCTTTTTTACTGAACGCTGCACTCTGTTTGGACCACATAGTGCAAAAAACTCTGTGAACTCTGCCAGCAGAGCGGAGCTCATCACCAACTCCTAGTTTTAATGTGCACAGAAAATAACAGCAGAGAAGTCCCAAGCCAGCCTGCAGGTCTTCAACTGACTCTTGAGATTATGGTAACTCTAGAACTCAGGAATTTCTGATGTTATGGTTCCTTAGAGCAGTCTGACACAACCTTCACTTACAACACATCTCCTTTCAATTACCAAAATACATAAACAACAACAATATAACATTACTAAATAAGTATGAAAGAATGAGAGGGTGAGAGACTTCATCTTCAGGAAAATTAACGAAATAAAGCAATAATGAAAGAATAAACGAAATTACAACATAATACTTATACATTTTCATATAAATAAAACAACAATTAAACTAATAGTTTGTGGACCACCACCTTTCTCACATGCAGGGAGGCTCACTAAATATAGCCAGCATGGCTAATTAGTGCTTTCCTTCTGGGCCTAACTTCATTGAATTCTTTGGTTCCCACCATAGCCAGCACACTTCTCGTCTTTCTTTTGATAACTTCACCACCCCCAACAAAGCCATTTTGGTGGACACTCTTCATCAGACATCAGCATTGTTAGGAATGGGGTCTCTAGTTGGCAGTCAGTTTGCACCCTGTCCAAGTAAGTACCCTCACTCTAGTCAGCATAAGGGAGATACCCAGCTCAGATAACCCCATCTCACCCCCTTGGTAGCCTGGCAGGACCAGACAGGCTTATCTCAGAAGCAACGTGTAAAGCATTTGCACAAAACACTGAGTAATACATTGAAAACACTACGAAAGGACACCACACCAGTTTTAGAAAATAGCCAATTTTTTATCTATGTAAAAAAAGACCCTGTCTGGGGCTATCAAATCGTCGTGAACAACAAGGCTGGCCACGGCATCACAGGCCAGCTACGGTGTTGGGAAGACCCACAAACAGTACCTTTGAAATGCAGGGCGTTATGATGAGATCCGGAGTGCAGTGTTGCTGGCGTCGCAGGTGTCAGTTCCAGAGGTCAGTGCAGGAGTTGTCGGGCCCTTGAACTCACAACCGTTGCAGATAGAACTTGGGGCTATTGCTGAAGTTAGGAGCGCTGGCATTCATGGTGTCGGGCTGTGGTGCGAAACAGGGCAAGTCTCCGTGCAGCGTAGTCCGGTCACGATGTGGGCATTGGCGTTGTTGATGGCATCGTGGTGGTTTTTCATCTGTTGCAGCACAAAATTCACAGGTCCCAGTGCTGTAGGCAGATGAAGCTGAAGTCTTTGATAGCCCTGAGACTTCCAACAGGGGGTAAGCTCTTCTCCAAGCCCTTGAAGAAACTTCACAAACAGGGAACACAGCAAAGTCCAGTCTTTGCCCTCTTCAAAGCAGACCCAGGAAAGCACACACAGCAAAGGTGCAGTGTTCCCTCATCCTCCACTCTTCAGCTCTTCTCCTTGGCAGAGGTTCCTCTTGATCCAGAAGTGCTCTAAAAGTAAGTGGATTTGGGTCCACTACTTATACCCATTTCTGCCTTTGAAGTGGGCAAACTTCAAACAAAAGTCTCTGTTGCTCACAAGATCCTGCCTTGCCCAGGCCTGGCCCCAGACACACACCAGGGGGCCAGAGACTGCATTATGTGAGGACAGGCACAGCCCTTTCAGGTGCAGGTGTCAGCCCCTCCCTTCTCACTCTAGCCCAGGAAGACTTATCATGATATGCAGGCTACACCTTAGCTCCCTTTTTGTCACTGTCTAGAGGACATTCTCAAACATCCCAACTGTCAGCCTAACCCTGTCAGACAGAAGCACAGAATGGTGAAGCAAGAAATTGCCCAATTTCTAAAAGTGACATTTTCAAACAGACAATCTAAAAAACAACTCTACCAAAATATGTATTTTTAAATTGTGAGAGATAAGCCTTCCAATAGAGAAAAACACATTTGGCAGTATTTCACTATCAGAGCGTGTAAAACACACTGTTACAAGTCCTACCTTTTAAATGCACTGCATCCTTCCCATGGGGCTACCTAGGGCCTTCCTTTGGGATGAAATACATGTAGTGAAAGGGAAGGTTTTGGGCCTGGCATGTGGGTGCACTTGCCTGGTCGAATTGGCAGTGAAATAATGCACACACAGGCACTGCAGTGGCAGGTCTGAGACAAGTTTACAGGGCTACTCATGTGGGTGACACAATCAGTGCTGCAGGCCCACTACTGTAGTAGCATTTGATTTACTGGCCCTGGGCACACATAGGTCCTCATTATGACATTGGCGGTAAATCCCGCCTACTGCCGCGGTGACGGCCGCCAACATACAGCCACGGAGGTGAACATCCATTCGCCAAATTATGACTCACACCAATCCGACAGAATACTGCCACATACACAAATCCACCAGCCCAAAGGTCAGTGCTAAACTGGCGGTACAAACACCCATACTGTTACGCCAACAAAACAACACCCACCACATCATGACCCACGAATCACCAGGGTGGACATTCAATGGCGGTAAATCATCGTAGGTACACACTGGCGCGCTCAAAATGGACACACAAATACTAAACTACACAACATTGGCCAATACCAAAAACACACACCTGACACTAATACGCATACCACACACACAGCACTATAAAACACCCACCCACATTACCCACAACCCTTTACAAATACAAATTATTGCCACCAGACAGACACCAAAACCACTACGACAACTAGACACACACACCACATACACCCATACATTCTTCACGCACCCAACTTGAACACACCCAACCACAGTGCCGAACACCCACACACTTATACACACCACACAACACCCATGTCCCCACAAAGGCACCCCCGTTTCACAGATGAGGAGTTGCAGGTCATGGTGGATGAAATAGTCAGGGTAGAGCCACAGCTGTTTGGAGCACAGGTAGAGCAAATATCCATTGCCAGGAAGATGGAGCTATGGCAGAGAATCGTGGACAGGGTGAATGCTGTGGGAGAGCATCCAAGAACAAGGGATGACATCAGGAAGAGGTGGAAAGACCTACGGGGGAAGGTATGTTCCAAGGCAGCAAGGCACCAGTTCACCATCCAGAGGACTGGCGGTGGACCCCTACCTCCTTCCCCGCAGCTCACAGCATAGGAGGAGCAAGTCTTGGCAATACTGCATACTGAGGGACTGACGGAAGTTGCCGGAGGACTGGACACTGGTGAGTCAACATTTACTACATATCAACCCCATACCTGCATGCCATTTCACCGCCTCTCCCTCACTCCCATCACTCCACTCCATCCCACACACTGCACCTACACATATGACTAAGCCCATTGCCAAGCCCTGCATGCTATACCAACGCATGGAAAGCCCTCCCAGCCCTGCATGTACACCCATCACAAAAGCGTGCACAGCTAACAACCCCACAATACATCACCATACACAAACAAAGGTGGCAGGGCAAAAGCAACGATAGAGGGGAAGTTAGGGATGTACAATATGTCACAGACATGAAGCATAATACATTACTTACATCCTCACAGGTGCCCCAGCCAATATCAGCGGAGAGGAGGTGCCACAACAAATCAGTCCCCCAACAGAGCTTGTCCTCAGTGATGACAGTAACTCTGGACTTCTGGATCTGGGTGAACTACCTGGCCTATCAGGGACCACTGGTCAGTCGGTCACCCCAGCCCACTCACAGTCAACCACAGAGCCTCCCCATCAGCATCCAACACCACAGCACTCACCAAGCGGCCCCACACCTCCGTCCCCAGGAAACATCAATCAGCAGTGTGCCCACCTTCACAGGGACCCAGTCCACACCTCTCCCCAAGACAATCAGGGACCTGGGCCCAGTGGCAGTGGGCACACCGTTCAGGGGACACAGGCACAGGGCAACAGGGACAATGGGAGGACCGATGTGTGCCAGAAGAGGACAGGCACAGGGAACCGACTCTCAAGGAGGCGCTCAACAAGATCCTGTAGGCCTACCAACAATCCCAGGACACGATGGGCCAGATCCTTACCAACATGCCGGAGAACAAGCGGCTGAAGGAGGAACACCGTCAGGAGAGCTGGAAGGACTTGCAAGCTCTCAACACCACCATGATCTCCATAGCAAGGGTGCTGGCAGACATGGCCAACATCATGATGGAATCAACAGCACACCAGTGGGCCCCTACCACTATCCAGTCTATTGACCAGCCCTCCCCTTTTGCTGCAGCTCATGGGCAGGAGGCACCGCCACAGGACCCACAGGCCACTAGCGCCACTCTCCCTGCAGAAGGTGAACCACCCTGCAAACATTCCCTGAGAACCAAACAGAAGACACTTGCCAAGACCAATAACACCGCCAGGAAATGAGACTCTTCTGATTGTCCCCCTTGTGTCCCACCCTGTCACCTTGTCCACTTTGAACTGCATTTTCTCCCCTTCTTATGGCCCCCTTGGACACTGGACCTGTGCTACAAACAGACTGGAACAATACCCTGGACTTTCTGCTACCATCACCCCATTCCATTGCACTTTTCAGTCAAATATTTGCACTACAATAAACACCCTTGAACACAACTTGAGTGGAACTGTTTTATGTGTTGAAATTGTGCATTTATGGGAACAGTCACATCTAGTGCAAATGATCTGAACACTGTGATAGCATACAAATAATGACCTGTAGCTGTCTGTAGTAAACACATCAGGACACTGTTGTCATATCACCAACATCTGTAAAATGACAAGCCATGGGTGACAGTAAGTTGAGTTGCAAAGGAAGTGAATGCCTTCATGCTACAACCACACAGATAAATAAATAGTCAGAGTAATGGTCAGTTCCACTGTCTCACCTGTGTCATTGGAAGTGTTGACGTATAACAGATGCTCTGTTGTCCACATCCTCATCCTCTGCCTCCTCATCCTCACTTTCCTCAGGGTCCACTGCTGCCACAGGGGCATCTCTAGTCTCCTCCTCCTGCAGAAATGACACAGGTTGGGCAACATGCAGCATGCCACTACTATCTGGCAGACCTTCTCTGGTGAGTAGCACAGGCATCCACATGTTAGATGCAGGCATCTGAACCTGGCCTTCAGGAGGCCGAAGGTCCTTTCGATTGTTCTCCTGGTTCGCCCATGTCCATCATTATAATGGTTCTCAGCCCCTGTCCTGGCATTCCTCACAGAGGTCAGGAGCCATGATAGGTTTGGGTAACTGGAGTCACCTGCAAGTATTGAGGGACAAACTTTAGCTTTACATAATGCTGTGGGGATCACACCTGAAGGCATACACTGACACACAGAGGGTGGGGACTCTGGGTCAGCTATTAGCCACACCCTGTGCTTCCGTAGTTGGGCCATCACATTTGGGATGCTGCTATCCCTCAGAACGAAGGTGTCATGCACTGACCCAGGATACTTGGCAGTGATGTGGGTGATGTACTGGTCCACCAGGCACACCATTTGCACGTTGAGTGAGTGGAAACTCTTCCAATTCCTGAACACCTGTCATTCTGGCAGGTGGGGGACAAACACAGTATGTGTACATCAATCGCCCCAATAATATTGGGTATATGTCCTATTGCATAGAATCCAGCTTTCACAGTGGCCAAATCTTCCACCTGGGGGAAAGAAATGTAGCTGCACATGTGTTTACCAAGTCAGACAATACCATTGCTAGCACGATGCAGAACATTGGCTGTGACATTCCTGCTGCCAAGCCCACTGTCACTGGGAAAGAACCAGTTGCCAGGAAATGGAGCACTGATAGAACCTGCACAAGAGGGGGGGATCCCAGTGGGATGACGGATAACTGATATCAGGTCTTGCTCCAATTCGGCACACAGCTCTGTGATTGTGGCCCTGTCCAGTCTATAGGTGAGTAGTATGTGTCTGTCCTCCAGTGTAGCCTAGTCCACAAGTGGTCCGTACACAAGGGTTTGTCTCCTCCTCCTATTCATCCACAGTGGTAGGACACAAGAGTGAGTAGGATGTCACAATTTGAACAATGGAACCACCACCTCAGTGTGCATACCTCATTAACATGATGTGACTGTGGGAATGGCAATGTATGTGCAATTTTCGGGAATGACGCAGTTATGGAAGATCTGAATGTAGTCCACCACCATGAAATGGCGACCACCTGTCCTGTATCTAAGGACAGGTGGAAGTGAGGTAACTCCACTGACATTGGGTGTCGTGGCAGAAGGCGGTCTTGCACCGCCGTACAATTCTTAATTGGCTAATATGGGGCTCCATGGAGTACAGTGGACGTGACTGCCATTTTCTGTCTATAACCTCACTTGATTCCTGACTTTCCACAGGACAACACCTACACTGCGTGTGCTGCAGTGACCTGTGTCTGGCACCTACCATGGCCCGTGTGACCAGGGAAAGGGCCATTGCCTTCACTTTGATGGAGTTGGAGCACTTGGTGGATGGTGTCCTGCCCCATTACGGACAGCTGTGTGGGCCTCCAGCCCAACAGGTGAGTACACTTTGAGCATGAAGAATGTGGGAGGGTTGCATGGAGATGTGTGTGCTGGCATTGTCATTTGTAGGGGGGATGTCTGGTGGTAGTGTACATGGTGTGCACCGGGCAATGTGTGTGCCAATGGATTTGGAAACAGGATTTGTGGGCCATATGTGTGACAGTCTGGATTGTATGTGTAATATTGTCCTCCTGTCTGTATTACCTCTGCAGGTCAGTGCCCATCAAAAGAAGGGATTTTGGCGTGCCATCACCCAGGACGTGAGGACCATTGAGGTCTACAGTAGGCGGAGCACCCATTGCAGGAAACAGTGGGAGGACCTGAGACACTGGGTACAGAAGACCGCGGAGGCCCAGCTGAAGATGGCCTCCCAACGAGGAAGGGGTGCTCGTCAGAATCCGACCCCTCTGATGGCCTGCATACTGGCAGTGCCCTACCCAGAGCTGGATGGGCACTTGAGGGCATCACAGCAGCCACAAGGTGTGAGTACATTGAGCATTACTACAATAATTGGTAGGTGGCATGTGATCCGGGTGGTGGGTGTGAGTTAGTGGGTACCCCTTAATGCCAGGACAGACATCACAGTGTGAGCCAGCTCAAGGGTAATTGGTGTATAACAAATGCAAGTAACCTAGCTCGTTTGCATTCCATGTCAGTCAGGGCTTTGTGGGCCTAGGAGAGGTGCAGTTGATGGTGTTTGTCCCTCATCTTGCTGTGGCATCCAGCCAATTTAATACCAGTGCAATGCATAGTGCTCAAGCCTGATGCCTGTGTGTGATCCCTTTCTCTTCCCCCCCCCCCATTTTTACTTCTGTCATCCTGTCCATGTGTGCCTTGGCATCATCTGGTGGAGGATCAGGGCCACTGGCAACAGGGGGAGCTGCATCCCACAGGACCCAGGAGGCAGAGTCCACCAACGCTGAGGGAACCAGTGGGACGGAAGGCGAGGGGAGCACCACAGCAGCGGCAGGAGGTGACAACACAGACTCTGATTCCTCCTCCAATGGAAGCTCCCTGGTGGTGGCGGACGCCTCTGTGACCACCCCAGCTACAGGTACAGCCCCCACCCCATACCAGCACCGCCCTCCCAGAGGCCCCTCAGCGAGTTGCCCGTGCCCGCTCACCCAGGAGGGTGGGCATCTCCTTCGCCTCATGCACCTGAGGCCCTGCCTCAGTGAGCCCTGCTGTCCTTAGTGAGGATGCTATTGACCTCTTAGGATCCATCTCTGTAGGGCAATCAACCATTGTGAATGCCATCCAGGGGCTGGCATCCCTGATGCAGCAATGCAATGCATTCCTGGAGGGCATCCATTGTGGATTGGCAGCCCAACAAAGATCCATTCAGGCTCTGGCCTCATCTCCGATGGTAGCCATTGTCCCTGTCCCTAACGCTCCCCTCTACCTACCACTGCCAAGTCCCAATCTCCCCAACTCCATCCCATCCACACATACAGACGAGCATGCACACAAGACAAACCACAAGAGTAGCACAGTCAAAAACATGTACCACACTTCAACACACAATCACTCACGCAAACACCAGACAGTTGCAGACACAACCACATCCACTGCCTCCAGTGTCTCCCCCTCCTCCTCTTCCTCCACCTCCCTCATAGTCACGTCCACACTCACACCTGCATGCACTGCTTCAACATCCACCACTAGCATCACCACACCTCACTAGCAGACACCACCACAACATCCATGCACGTCTCCGATGTGTCCTCTCCAACCCTGTCTGTCTTCTCTCCTAAAGCTCACAAACGCAAGCACTCAGACACCCAACAGCCATCCACCTCACATCAGCACACTCCCCATGCACCTGCACCCACGTCCAGAAGATGTACTCCTCCAACAACCACTCCCTCAACCTCCACTCCCATCTCTCCTCCCTCTTCCCACCCCACTGTCCCTAAAAAGCTTTTCATTGTCCAATTTGACCTCTTCCCTCCACCACCCCCTATCCTGCCCATAAGAGCAGGGTCCCTATGACCCAGCCCAGCATCTCAGCCAAACAGTCCACCTCCTAGTCATGGGGGAACCTCCTAGTGGAAGCACCTCCTAGTCGTGGAGGCAAGACAGTGAAGGATCCCACTCCACCATCCAGGAAAGGGAGGATCCCACTCCACCAGCCAGGAAAGGGAAGGATCCCACTCCACTAGCCAGAAAAGGGAAGGATCCCACTCCACCAGCCGGGAGGGTTAAGGTTCCCACTCAACCACCAATGACAGAAGTGGGTCCCTTTCAACCACCAATGACAGAAGAGGTTCCCACTCAGCCACCAATGACAGCAGCAGGTCCCACTCAACCACAAATGACAGAAGAGGTTCCCACTCAACCACCAATGAAAGGCAAGAAGCCCTCACCTCCAGCTGAGACACAGCAGCCCTCACCTCCAGCAGAGGCTGCCCAGGAGACACCTCCCACAACAGAGACAATGCAGCCCTCACCTCCAGCAGAGGACATGTAGGCCTCCAGGGACTGTTGTACTAGGAGCCCCCTCCAGAAGCAGTGAGCAAGTTCCACACATTAGAGACTGTGACCTTGCACTCCCCAGCTTTGGAAAATGGGCATGGAGCCACCTCCAGAAGCAGCGGGCAAGCTCCCCACCTCAGAGACTGTGACCGTGCACTCCCCAGCATTGGGAAATGGGCATGGAGCCTCCTCCAGAACCAGTGGGCAAGTTCCCCACCTCAAAGACTGTTACCTTGCACTCCCCAGCATTGGGACATTGGCATGGAGCCCCCTCCAGAACCAGTGGGCAAGTTCCTGAATTCACCTGAGGTGCCTCTCACCCCTCTTCCTTCTTAGGTGCCTGTCCACTTCAGAGATGTTGCCCCTGCACAGTTTTGTGAGGAGTTAGTCAGGATCAAGTTGGGCCTTGGACTGTCCCTGTGGCCATGTGGGCCTTATGTACTTTGGGTTGGGCATTGACCCTTTCTGGACAATTGTCCATGTATCTTTGTTGTAAAATTGGTTCATATGGTGGCTGTTGTCATGCAATAACAATTTCAGTACTGCCAACCTGTAGTCCTTGTATTATTATGAAGTGTGTCCTGTGCCATTGGTTTACGTCTGCAGCTGGTTGTGTGTATGGTGTGTGTGTGTCTGGTGTGTGTTGTGCGTGTGTGTGTCACTCTCCTTTTCCTCCCTCCCTCCATTGTGTACTACGGGGCTGTACTCACCATCGTTGTCTTCGTCTGCATTGGTGTTCCAGGTGGAGCATGGCGTAGAAGAGCATCGGGAAGACTTGAAGTTCCGGTTCCATGACGGTGTTGATCTTCTCTGTGTCTCTGTTGGTGAGTCTTTGGTCTTCTGTGCAGTGTTTCTGCCAGGCTTTTGATGGCGTTGGTACCGCCCCGGAAATCGTGGCGGTTTGCAGTGTCATGATATGGTGGGCGGTACTTTGTCTCCTGCCTGGCTGTTGATGGCTACCGCTGTGATGCATGGTGTTAACGCCCTGGCGGATGGTGCTGTACATTGGCTGTCCATGGGAGTTATCACCCCCATGGTCTTAATTCAGCGGTAATTACCGCCAGCCTGTTGGCGGTATTTCCACCGCTTTAACAGTCACCGCCAATGTCATAATGACCACCATAGTGCACTTTACTAGGGACTCACTAGAAAATCAAATATGCCAAGCATGGATAAACCAACCATCATTACAATTTACACAGGGAGCACTTGCCCTTTATCACTGATCATCAGAGTTTGCAGAGACAATAAACAAGCAAAAACAGATCAGAAAAAAGGGAAGGAAGGAGGCAAAACATTTGGTGATAACCCTGCCAAAAGGACCATTTCCAACAAGCATCAAAACTCTACACCAATTCATATCGCAGATATTCCTTCAAAATTCTCACCATGTCACTGGTATACAGCCATCCTTCTTCTCTTCCATCATTGAGCATTATCCAAATTGACATAAATACCTTCGACAGCAACGACTTTAAAGGACACCCTAATTATCACCCTGAACTTTGCATTCAGTTCCTGATCCCTGTATATGTAACCTGGATAAACAACCACCTGTCTCTTCTTCCAAACTGGCACATGTTGTAAGGTGTCATTATATTCTATAAGATGGGAGACCAATTTCACCAACCTTGCAGGGGTATTTGATGTTCCCCAGGTTGCAAGATTTATATCAATGGTTTGTGATCCTTGTACAGCAAAAAGGTTCAGTCTTTTCAGAATCTTTTTTTACAAACTTTGCAGAATATTCCAATATACCCATAAAGGACCTCAATTCCTCCTTGTCTTGTGGTTCATGAGCATCATTTAAGGCCTTTATCAAATCTGCTGTAAGATTTATATTTTGCTCACTTAGCCCCAGATTTAATGAGGACTTGGTTTGTCCTTGCAAAGTACACTAGGCTATTATGGTCACCACAACCAGCAGCACAAGCCTAGGGTAAGCACACTGAATCTGGTGCAATTGTAGCATGTTTTCTCTTGATTACTGTGGGACTACAGGGGTACACCCTGCCTCCCCCTGAGAAACTCAGTGGTTACCCAAAAGGGATGCCACAATTGTCCTCTATACTACATTACGGCAAGTGATTATACTCCCTGCATTCATTTGATTAGCACTACATGGTCAAACATTCACCAAAATAGGTATTCACGTTGACACTGGGGGTTGTTATTTTAAATACATCCTGATGAAAGCCTGGGACCTTACAGGTCAGGTATAGGGGCTGAAACATGTTGATGGCTTAAAGTGAATATCTTAGGACCGTAGTACCCTAGTGTACCCCTCCATATTATTATTTGTATTTATACCCACTGTCACTGCTAATAAAGGGATACCCTTGTGATAATTAGGTATTTTTGATCTTTAGCAAAAGCGGTGCTGACCTAGCGCCATATTTATATTTTGCCATTAGACCCGTCTAGCAACAAAATTTCAGAGTTAGTGCAATTTTTGGGGAGCGCTGCCACACAATGCATCGTTTGACAACAATGATATGCAAGGTAAGAGTTCCCTTCCAAAAAATGCTGCTAGCCCTCTAGCGCCATATTTACTGCCCACTGCAAAAATGATGCATGTTAAGGAACCGGTCAAATAAAATGAGGCTAACTCTGATTAGTGTCACAATGTAATGCCTGGAGTTGAAATGAGGCCCACACACTACTACATAAGGAAAACACACAAAAGGAGCACTGGCAACCCCCTGGACAACATGGATCTGTTATTGCTCCAGCTTGGCACACACCGTAGACAACAGTGACAACAACATGTCCTACCAGCACCACCACCTTAGCAAACCCATACACCACTACAGCAGCCACAAGGGCAGCGCAGACGGGGGGAGAGGATATTTCGACAGCGCACAACCATCCTTGTGCTCAGGGAACAAGATGTCATCAGACTCTACCGTTTGAAGCTGGAGTCGATTGTACTCCTGCTGTACCACATTGTGCCAGACATCACTGCAAGGGTGAAAACTCCAACAACTATTCCACCCATGACCAAACTCCTGGCTGTCCTACATATGCTGGCCTCAGGTCATTCCAGACATCTTGGGCACAAGTGGGTGGCATCTCCCAGTCATCCTTCTAGGTCTTCCTTCCAAAAGTTCTGGACGCAGTCTTCCGCTTCACACCCCACCGCATCTGGTTCCCCAACACCCAGCAACTGCAGCAGGAGACCAAGCAAAGTTTCTACCAAATTGCTGATTTCCTGCATGTGCTGGGTGCCAAGGGCTGCACCCATGTCCAGCTTGTGCCACCTGCTGCAATGGAACACTGCTACAGGAACCACAAACACACCCATTTCATAAATATGCAGACCATCGTGGACCACCGACATGAACATGATACCATAGTTTGCTGGTAGGAAGTCTAGTCTGGATTTGGTAATTGACATTGTTGTGGAGTGTCTGGTGGACAGCATGTGTCATCTGATGATGGTGTGTACATTGCATGGTTGTTCAACCTCTACTCAACCGCTTTCCAATGCAGTATTTGATATCATGGTCTCTATATATTCTAACTGCCAATATGACCCCAGCACAGAAGCATGCTTTTGATAAGAGGGCGGAGTGGTCCAGTACAAGTAGGGTACAGGAAGATGTCCAGGAGAGATTGGCAGAAGAAGTAATTGGGTGTTTGGCTTCCCTTCAAACATGGGGGACCTCCTAAACAGGCTGCAGTAGGACAGAGCACATCAAGTACCACATCATGGGTCAGGAGTGCCTCAGCTGGTCCAACACATTCCATATCCACAGCACCAATGGCAACATAAGCACCGCAACAGCCACCTGCACCAGCCACATCCTCCAGCTTTGAGGCAGACATGAGGAAGGACCTGACAGCTAAACGGCCAGGTTGGACAGACTGGAGCAGGACAATGCTCGCAATTTCAAACTCTTAAAGTTCTGTAAATGAAGCTGAAGAAGCTGTAATCAAGGATATTAACAGCCTCCCAGTTTCTTCCCTTATCTTGTTGTATTTTGTATTTAGTTTTAATGGGTTTTAGGTGGGTAGTAATAGGTTAGCATAGATTAGGTTAGTTGTAGGATAGAGTAAGTATAGTTGGGGGGTGGGATTTAATTTCATACCCAGCTACGCACAAATTGATCACAAATTCACGGCCGACACAGACGCACAAATGAGGAAAACACCAGGCAGCCATAGTCAAACGCAGGACAACAGAATAAAATTGCACCAACTGGACAGGTTGGCCAGTTATATTAAACTAAACAACAAAAGGGTAAAGTGAAACTATGTACAAAGTTGCCCATTGGGAAGTCCAAAGGTCCATGTCAATGTGGCACAATAGTGCCAAAAAGGTCCCAACTTGACTCCTAACATGACCATGGTCTCAACAGGGCAAGGGTATCAAAGGGGCAGACACCTCAGGGCGCATGGGGGAGAGGGTGGTGGTGGGGACTCAGTTTAGGAAGGGATGGGCTTTGGCTTCAGCTTGGGAGGGGTTGGGGGCTTGGCCTTAGCTTTGGATGGCAGGGGAGTGGGTTTAGACCAGTGGGTGGGAGTGGGATCAGGCCTCTTAACAAGTTTTTCCTTGGTGGGGGAAGGGACGTGAGAACCGGAAGGAAGGTCTTGGGAGGGTTGTGAAGTGGAGGGTCTGAGTTTGGGGAGGCCAAGGGAACACATAGGGACAAGACGGAACGTGCCAGGAGGTTCGACTAGGTCAATGCGGGAGAGGAAACGTTTTTTAGGAGCATGTGGAGGGGCTGTGGAAATAGGCGTGGGAGTGGACATTGAGGGAGTGGCCGTAGGACGTGTAGGTGTGCTGGATGTGAATGCAGGTGGGTGCTTAGTCTGCTTGTGTGTAGTGGATGAATGTTGGGTGCCTGAGTTGGGGTGTTTATGTGTTTAGGGAGGAAGGGCGGAGAAAGGGTGGAAGAACACAAACAGGCAGTGTGAATAGATGTTGTGGTGGTGTCTGAAGGTCTGGTGTGTGTGCTGCGGGTGTCTATTATGGTTGTGGTGAGTGTGGGTGTTGTGTCTTTGGTGCATGTCTGGGTGACTGCTGTTGTGGTGATTGTGCCAATGGGGGCAGGATGGGAGTGAGGATGCAGTGCTTATGGGTGTGTGTGGTGAGGTCACTCTAATAGAGGAGGCAGTGGAGGACATGGCTGTTGTTGTGTTTGCATCTGTCTGTTGAGTGTGCGCATGGCTGTGGTATGATTTGTGGTGCCTGTATGTGTCCTTGTGTGCCTTGTGTGTTGTTCTGTGTGCATGCTGTTAGTCTTGTGTGCTAGGGATGGATGAAGGGAGAGGGGTGCTGGATGGGGCGCAGGTGGTTGGAGGGGGGACGGAAGTACTAGGGACACTGGCTGTCATCAAAGATGAGGCCAGAGCCTGAAATTATCTCTGGATGCCAAAGAAGGCACTGTGAATGCCTTCCAGGTATGCATTGGTTTGCTGCATCTGGGATGCCAGCCCCTGGATGGCATTCACAATGGTTGTCTGTCCCACAGAGAAGGTTTTCAGGAGGTCAATAGACTCCTCATCGAGAGCAGCAGGGCTGACTCTCTTGTATTAGGATCCATGATGTATTTCTTATTAAGCTGCCTGGAAGACATATTGGAAATTCAACAGCTTCCCTTAGGAGTGGACTTTAAATCATAATGCACTCTATAATAAAAAATCAGTCAGCGTTTTAGTGGCATGGTTTTCCCCTGCAAAGTTTCCACAGCCCCCTTACTTTAGTGAATCGATTTTGATGATTTCCCTAAAACATATTTAACTTATTCTTTATTACTTATTTATTACTTGGGAGGCCAAATTTACCATGATTTGATGCAATGAAAAGCAGCAACCAAAGTGCTGCGTTAAGTCAAAGGGAAAGAGGAAAAAAAATGCCATATCTGATGTCATTGCACTGTTTCTCTATTATCCTGCACTGGCACACTTTTGACAGCATTGCACCATGCACACACCTTTGCACCACAGAGCGCAAGTGTGTGCGCGTGATATCTAGTGCAGATTTTGTAGTGGAAGAGTACCCTTCCAATACGAAACGCTATACTTTGATTTAGTTAAAACATTTTCTGTGTTTGTGTGCCATATGTTAGAGCAAAAATGCAAACTTAGACAATTTTTCATAAAGGCAACCTTTTCTCATGTTATGCCTTCCTCGAGGCATGGAAGTCAATTCACCAAAATGCCTGGGATAGCAGAAGTGACATCACATGCCTTTTGACCTTCACTTTCCCTCATACACACATACTTATACATAAACACATATTCACAATTACATAAACACACACAAGTTAGACTTACTCTCACATAAACATACTCTCACCCGCCAGCACGCAAGAAACATACACTTAAAATAATTTTTTACTACCTCATCTGCCATGGAAGGGCAGTTTCCAGCTAATGGTACTCCATTTTTGTTACACTAATAGTGAATAATATCCTATTAGCTATTATTTACTCTTAGTGTAATAAAAAAAAATTGACAGAAAACATAAGGATGAGCAGCCACTGTGTATCTGGCACTGAATTTGCCACCTCTGAGGCCAGGGGTCACAAAGGCTGTACAAGGGGTAGCAAAGGGTAAGACAGGAGTTACAGATGCGACTCCTGGCGACCCCTAGATAATGTCCATGCCTCAAGGAAGTTTATTTTTTTTAACATAAATTCCTGTCAAAGGGTAATTTTTCAACATAAATTCCAGTTGACCTATTTTAGTAGATAGAGATTTGCAGCAAAAACCAGGGGTGATTGCATGGGAAAACCCACGTACCAAACTCAAACTTAGGGGCATATTTACAAGAAACTGGGGCATCAGCTATGATGCACCACTTTTCTTGCCCCCCCCCAGGACCCCACTAATGTCACCATGTTAGCTCTATATTTACAATAAGGTGCACGATGGTGCACTTTAGCACAATAGAGTAAACGTTTTTGAGGCTACTGTGGCTTATTGGTCGAATGGCGCCAAACATGATGATGCTAGGCCAGCAATGCATGGGGAGGCCCATTGAAAACAATGGGAGCATCAAATTGATGCCTGCCTTGGGCAGGCATTAAAAATGGTGGGAAAATAGTGCAGTGAGACCTCGTAAATTTCACTGTGCCATTTTTCTCGGCCTCCTATCAGGGGGAATGCCCCCCTATGCATACTTTATGCCTGGCGCAGGCATAATGTGCCACAAGGGGCAAATAAGTGGTGCAATGCTTGTATTGCGTTACTTTGTAAATCTGGCATGGGTAAAAGGCCACCTTGATGCAGCCTTAGCGTGAAAAAAATAAATTACTCTAGGAAGGTACAACGAGGCGCTAGGGGCTTCTAAATAGGCCCCATAGTATGCCCCCTTGAAGTGAGTGAAATGGTCCAAAAAGAGCTACTTTGAGGGTACTTTGGAGGGAAAAAGTGCTTTATTCTCATTAAGCAAATCCCACAATCACTTCTTTCCTTGGTTTGCACCACCTTAGTGTTGATAAGTTTGTCTGGAATTGTACAATCCTATTTACAACCTGTTAGAAATGGGGTCTTTGGTTGGCAGTCAGGTTAACCCCTGTCTCTAGTGAGGGTAAAGGAGAATCACCCTCAGTTAACCCCCGATCACCCCTGTGGTAGCTTGGCACGAGCAGGCAGGCTTAACTTCAGAAGCAATGTGTAAAGTATTTGTACCAATACACACAGTAACTCAAGGAAAGACTACAAAATGACACAAGACAGGTTTAAAAAAATAGGTAATATTTATCTAAACAAAACAGGACCAAAATGCCAAAAAATCCAACATAGACAAGTCAAGTTATGAATTTAAAAAGCAAAAGAGTCTGAAATCCATTAGAAAAACAGTGAGAACGTTGTTAGCATACAAAAGAACCTGGGTAGCATCAAAATAAAGGCGCATGGGCGAGTGTGCATCGAAAAAGGCCAGCGAAGTGTTGATTTCTCATCCGCAAGCGAGAATATGCGTAGTTCCTTCTCTGGTCGGGTTGGCGTGCGTTGTTTCTTCTCTCCCAGCTCCCTTTGTGTCACTGTCTAGAGGAGAGGTGCAAACAGCCCAACTGTCAAACTGACCAAGACAGGGAATCCACAAAGAAGGAGAGTCACAGAATGGTTTAGGCAAGAAAATGCCTACTTTCTAAAAGTGGCATTCTCAAACACACAATCTAAAAACCAACTTCACTAACCCTTCGCTGCCAGGCCTTTTCCCTCTCTGATGCCAGGCCTTTTTTTGGCTTTTTGGAGCAGGGCGCTTAGGCCCTCATAACTTTTTGTCCAAATAGGCTACCCACGCCAAATTTGCGTCCTTTTTTTCCAACCTCCTAGGGATTCTAGAGGTACCCAGACTTTGTATGTTCCCCTAAAGGAGACCCAGAAATTAGCCAAAATACAGTGAAAAGTTCAGTTTTTTAAAAAGAAATTGGAAAAAAGGGCTGCAGAAGAAGGCTTGTAGTTTTTTTCCCTAAAAATTGGCATCAACAAAGGGTTTGCGGTGCTAAAATCACCAGCTTCCCAGCTGTCAGGAACAGGCAGACTTGAATCAGAAAACCCAATTTTTCTACACAATTTTGGCATTTTACTGGGACATACCCCATTTTTTTATTTTTTTTTGCTTTCAGCCCCCTTCCAGTCAGTGACAGAAATGGGTGTGAAACCAATGCTGGATCCCAGAAACCTAAACATTTCTGAAAAGTAGACAAAATTCTGAATTCAGCAATGGGTAATTTGTGTAGATCCTATAAGGGTTTCCTACAGAAAATAACAACTGAAATACAAAAATATTGACATTGAGGTGAAAAAAACAGCTATTTTTCTCTTCGTTTTACTCTGTAACTTTTTCCTGCAATGTCAGATTTTTTAAAGCAATATACAGTAACGTCTGCTGGACTCTTCTGGTTGCAGGGATATATAGCGCTTGTAGGCTCACCGAGAACCCTAGGTACCCAGAGCCAATAAATGAGCTACACCTTGCAGTGTGTTTTCATTCTATACCGGGTATACAGCAATTCATTTGCTGAAATATAAAGAGTGAAAAATAGGTATCAAGAAAACCTTTGTATTTACAAAATGGGCACAAGATAAGGTGTTGAGGACCAGTGGTTATCTGCACATCTCTGAATTCTGAGGTGCCCATACTAGCATGTGAATTACAGGGCATTTCTCAAACAGACGTATTTTTTACACACTGTCTTATATTTGAAAGGAAAAAATGTAGAGGAAGACAAGGGGCAATAACACTTGTTTTGCTCTTCTATGTTTCCCAAGTCTCCCGATAAAAATGGTACCTTACTTGTGTGGGTAGGCCTAGTGCCCGCAAAAGGAAATGCCCCAAAACACAACATGGACACATCACATTTTCCCAAAGAAAACAGAGGTGTTTTTTGCAAAGTGCCTGCCTGTGGATTTTGGTCTCTAGCTCAGCCGGCACCTAGGGAAACCTACCAAACCTGTGCATTTTTTAAAACTGGAGACCTAGGGGAATTCAATATGGGGGGACGTGTGGGGCTCTCACCAGGTTCTGTTACCCAGAATCCTTTGTGAACTTTAAAATTTGGCTCAAAAAACACTTTTTGCTCACATTTCGGTGACAGAAAGTTCTGGAATCTGAGAGGAGCCACCAATTTCCTTCCACCTCGCATTTCCCCATGTCTCCCGATAAAAAATGATACCTCACTTGTGTGGGTAGGCCTAGTGTCCGCAACAGGAAATGCCCCTAAACACAACGTGGACACTTCACATTTTCCCAAAGAAAACAGAGCTGTTTCTTGCAAAGTGCCTAGCTGTGAATTTTAGCCTCTAGCTTAGCCGTCACCTAAGGAAACCAACTAAACCTGTGCATTTATGAAAACTAGAGACCTAGGGGAATCCAAGATGGGGTGACTTGTGGGGATCTCACCCGGTTCTGTTACCCAGAATCCTTTGCAAACTTCAATATGTGGCCAAAAAAAAAACTTTTTCCTCACATTTCGGTGATAGAAAGTTCTGGAATCTGAGAGGAGCCACAAATTTCCATCCACCCAGCTTTGCCCCAAGTCTCCCGATAAAAATGATACCTCACTTGTGTGGGTAGACCTAGTGCCCGCGACAGGAAATGCCCCAAAACAAAACATGGCCACATCACAGTTTCTCAAAGAAAACAGAGCTGTTTTTTGCAAAGGGCCCAGCTATGGATTTTGGCCTCTAGCTCAGCCGGCACTTAAGGAAACCTACCAAACCTGTGTTTTTTTTTAACTAGACACCTAGGGGAATCCAAGATGGGGTGACTTGTGTGGCTTTCACCAGGTTCTGTTACAGAGAATCCTTTGCAATTCTCAAAATTGGGCAAAAAAAACACTTTTTCCATACATTTCGGTGACAGAAAGTTGTGGAATCTGAGAGGGGCCACAAATTTCCTTCCACCCAGCTTTGCCCCAAGTCTCCTGATAAAAATGATACCTCACTTGTGTGGGTAGGCCTAGTGCCCGCGACAGGAAATGCCCCAAAACAAAACATGGCCACATCACATTTTCTCAAAGAAAACAGAGCTGTTTTTTGCAAAGGGCCTAGCTATGGATTTTGGCCTCTAGCTCAGCCGGCACTTCAGGAAATCTACCAAACCTGTGCTTTTTTTTAAAACTAGACACCTAGGGGAATCCAAGATAGGGTGACTTGTGTGGCTTTCACCTGGTTCTGTTACCGACAATGCTTTGCAATTCTCAAAATTTGGCCCAAAAAACACTTTTTCCGTACATTTCGGTGACAGAAAGTTGTGGAATCTGTGAGGGGCCACAAATTTCCTCCTACCCAGCGTTCCCCCAAGTCTCCTGATAAAAATGGTACTTCACTTGTGTTGGTAAGGCTCAGTGCCCCCTAAAGGAAATGCCCCTAAACAAAACATGGTCACATCACATTTTCCCAAAGAACACTGAGCTGTTTTTTGTAAAGTGCCTAGCCGTGGATTTTGGCCTCTAGCTCAGCTGGCACTTAGCAAACATATACATTTTTTTAAACTAGACACCAAGGGGAATTCAGAATGGGGTGACTTGTAGGGCTTCCGCCAGGTTCTGTTACCTAGAATCCTTTGCAAACATTAAAATTCAGCAAAAACACCACTTTTTCTTACTTTTCCATAATGGAAAGTTCTGGAATCTGAGGGGAGCCACAAACTTCTCTCTACCCAGTATTCACCCAGGTCTCCCAATAAAAATGATACCTCACTTGTGTGGGTGGCCCAGGTGCATGCAACAGGAAAAGGTCAAAAATGTGTAGAGATTGAGGGGATAGCACAGAGAGTTGATAAGCACAATTTATTCTTTTAAAGATGTTTAGACTGACTGTGCTTTGGGGAACCACACAAGTGAGGTATTATTTTTCTTCGGAGACTGGGGAGAATGTTGGGTGGTAGGAAATGTGTGCCGGCGTGGTAATCCTACAAAGAAAACTGAGGAAAGTATTAATTTTAAGCAAATTTTGAGGTTTGCAGAGGAGTCTGGGTAAGAAAATGTTGGGGGATCCATGCAAGCCACACCTCTCTGGACTCCTCTGGGTGTCTAGTTTTTAAAAATGTCTGGGTTTGGTAGGTTTCCCTAGATGACCATCGAACCCAGGACCGAAAACACAGGTGACCCCCCCTGAAAAACAGGTAGTGTTGCAATAGGTCATTTATATGTGTCCACATCCTTCTGTGATGTTCAAAACATTAAAATTTGAAAAGAAACACACTTAGGTTATGTTAAGAGGACTCCTTCACCCAGTAACACGGTTGGTGGCATGCTTCATCATTGGGGTCTCACTCGAGACACCTAACATGTCAAGGGTGTGCTCCGAAACCTGATTACAGCAGAGCAGGTTTTGTCATTTTTACCGGTTGGATTTGGCACGAGTGTGAGTGATGGTTCAGCAGATCAAATTTTATTAACAAGAGATTTCACAAAAATTAAATTCACTGTTAATAACTGAAAGGCCAAAAAACTGAACCAATGACTCACAGCTTGTGAGCTGTAAAGTTGTGTCAAGGCACCAACTGCTTTACAGTCCATTCACACACCTTTCATACATGACATGCACAAGACCATTCACGCCGCCAGCCACGGGCCCAGCACATTACAACACTTGCATCAGCAGACAGTCCCATTCAAGGAGCCCATCACTTTCATACGCCCACATTCCTGATACAGCAATCACACCAGCTGATGAGAGCGTGTGTATTGACATTTGGCTGGCAGTGTGTTGCCAAGCGCCACTCCACACACACCGCCATCACTTTTTTTAATAAACAAAAAAGAGACCACAAATTAACTATAAAGAAGTACAAAACTACAAACTCAAAAGCTCTAGCTAAATGCATGACAGTAATGCCAACCGTGAAACTGAACAAAAATAAATAAAACAATACAGAACAGGCACTCTTCACTCATGGTAGTTCACAATAATTCTTTTGGGTGTTGTAACTTCTAAAACAGCTGGCCAAACACAGCCCAGGTTTAGAGGGACAATCAGGGCAGTAGTTCAGAGTCTCCCTCTGGATACTTCTTCGGCCACAGACTCTACATTTCTTAGTGGAAAGTCTTTTTTGGGAGTGGGAGGAATGTGATCCGGAAAGTGGCGATCTTTCAATCTAGCCATATCCTCCACCACTGCTACTCTAAAAAACTCTTGTCTGTTCCACCACAATAAGGTTCTCTATCACCAACTCCTGAAATTTAACAAATTCCATCCTTGCTTCAGGGAAACAATCCTTGAACACAAAAAAGCACTAAAAGTTGCTAAATGAAACAAATGGGTGGCCAACTTTTTACACCATACGTAAGACTTACAAATAGCAGTGTAAGTTTCCAACCTCTGTTCTACTCTATCAACATCACCCATGTGCTTGTTGGAGTCTAAAATGCACACAGGTTTGCTTACTTCAGCAACTTGACCCCAAACAGCCACAGGTGAAGTACTCTCATCATATATGGTAGTTAACATATAGACATCCCTTCTGTCTGCAAATTTCAGGGCTGGCAGCTCATCATTCTGCAAGGCACTGAACTGTCCCCTCTCAAGTTTTTTACAGCCAAGCTCCCTTGGATAGTCTTTCCGGTTAGAGCGGATTGTGACACATGCAACAGTGTCAACTCTGAACAATTCCTTGAAAAACTGCACTCCAGTGTAGAAGTCATCTACATACAAATGGTGACGTTTGTTAAACAGTCGTCTACCAAGTTCCCCCACAATTTTCTCACTAACTCAAAAAGTGGACGGACAACCAGGGGGGTCATTACTGGAATCCCCACCAGTGTAGACCCAGAAATTATACACATATCCTGTACTACTTTCTGACAGCATATACAATTTAATTACATGCCATGCCCTCTTGCTAGGAATGTACTGCTTAAAAACCAAACGCCCCTTGAACAGGACCAAAGACTCATCTACTGATATTTCTTTCCCTGAACATAAACCTCTGGAAACCATTCTACAAAATGATCAAGGATAGGCCTAATCTTAAAAAGACGGTCACAGTCAGGGTGATATCGTGGCAAGGCTAAAGCATTGTCAACAAAATGCAGCATCCGAAGAAGCAAATACTAATTACGAGTCATGGTTGCAGGAAATTGTCAAGACCCAGTTCCTCGGGATCTGCGCATTGCTAATCAAGGGGCCCTCCTCCAGGCAGCACCAACTCAGTTGCCACAATGGTGCTGAGGATTGGAGAGGCCAGGCGGGAGGAAGGGAAGGAAGGGAACAGCCAGGAGGAAGATCTGAAAGAGAAATTGTTAAGCACAAAGTATCACTACATTATCATATGCTCAAAAGTAATGACATAAGAAAGCAGAAAACAGAGGTCCGAAAGTAGATTCAAGGATCTAATGATGCCACTCAGGCCAAAACCACAAGACAAAGCTACAATCACCAAAAGCATATCAAAAGCATATGTCAGAAGCTCAAAAGGAACACCGCTAACTAAATAAGAAGTAATAGCAGTTTCTTCAATCAGTAACGTCGATAAGCATGATCATCACACGATGATAAGAAATGTCTCTCTCAATGCACGATCAGCAATAATACTGCTTCTTAATAAACACGCAAACATCATAAAAACAACATAACAATAACTCGCACGTAAGATTATTATTAATCACAAAGAGACAGTATTCATCTGAACTGTGCCAAAAGGTAATTGTCTCTTCCCCTGAACAAACGCATTACCACGGGAAAAAAAAGAATCCAGTCGCTATGACAACAGAACTCCGCTAATCTCCGAGAATCCAGGAGAAGCGGATACAACGTAGCAAGATTTCACAAAGCCGGCGGGGAAGCCCCCATCGGAACATTCTTACCAGTGCGAGTCCATCCACTCTCTGAAGGAGAATCCTTTCTCCGGATGACAGGAGAGATGGAAAGCTCTTACTCAAGGAGGTTCCAGAATAGCAAGCACTGGAACAGGGGTGGGGCTAGCTTATATAGCCTGACCACACCCAAACCACACCCAAAGATGATTGCAATGTGGGACTGCTAGGAGTTGTAGTCCTAGGCTCGGGGCAATGCAACCACCACTTACTATGGCCTCCAAGCAGATGGAATTTGCCACAAGGAAGGTGCGAACGGCGCAATCTGCAGCATAGAAGAGCTGGGCAGATGCGCATTGCATCAGGGAGATTGTGGCAACCTTTAAAGGGGTCGTTGCTGAGACCGCGCCATGGTGCAAGAGTGCGCTGAACCCAAGTCCTGACAGAAATATAGCCATTGCCTTCAAGGGACTAGCAGACCAATGATAAGCCAGAGATGGCTTCCTGATCAACCCCATCAAAAAAATCTAACCCAGGAACTTTTTCAACTCCTCCAGATTTGTGGGAACCCACTGGGTAACTCTAGACGTAGGCCTAAGTCTGTCAGCGTTGTCCCTCAAACACTGCTCCACATACAAATTAGTCTGCTCAACTATCTCTTCCAAAAATACATCATCCATAAACAACTGAAAAACTTGACAGGCAAAACGTTTTCCATATTGACTCTAAATCCTGGGGGACCAGTAAATGCAGGCAGCTGTGGCTGCTCCATGTTTGGGGCAATCCAGGTGTCAGGTCTTCCAATGGGAAACCCTTCAGCCCCAGGCTGCTGCACTATTGGCACATCAATGTCCTCCTCTAAAACAGGTCCTTCATCTGCAGTGAGAGTGGCTTCCTCATCAGAAGATTCCTCTCAGACAGAAAACTCACTACCAGAATCTCTCACTTCCTCCTCTGCCTCAGATGCAGAGTCAGTCTCATAATCATGGCAGAAGATGACTCAAAAAGCATGCCAACAACCTGCGGGTAGCCATAATCCTTTCTAAGAAGTGTAGCTTGACCAAAGTGTCAAGAGCTACCAGCACTGTCTAAAATAAGAAATAAACCAAGTGGGTTTTATCAAAAGAGTTATGTACTCAAAAACTATACCAGTCACTTGCCTGAAAAAGCTAGACTCACCAGCAACTATTCTGCACAGACACAGCAATTAGCAATGATGTCCCACAAAAAAAAAAAAAAAAATTAGACATAAGACAACAGAAATATCATTATGCACAAATCTAAGGACAATTTCACACACAATCCTGCATTTGGTACACCAGCTACAAACATGTCATTCCTGCATGTCAATAATACTCCTTTGGAGTAAATTGCTTTTACTTACCTAAAGCGTGCATCTACACAAACCTCAGGTCAACTACTGCCAAAACTGCAAGGATCCACAGCAAAGAGAGCAAAAGCTTTGAACTAGAGCAAAAAGGAGAAATAAACTGTTATAATCACAAATACAAATACTTCACCAGTTGACAAACACCCCGCCACCAAGCATTTTCAAATTTTCCCTGGTGCCTAAGTTGATTCCGCCCCCATGCGGGGGCAGATGGGCCTACAAATAATAGGCTGAACTGCCCCCAAGGGAGGCAGAAATGGCCATCAGTAATGTGCCCCCTTTGGGGGGCGACCTTGCCAAAAGGGCCGCCCTCCCATACAAAACACACACACACAAGATCCCTGGTGTCTAAGTGGATTCTGCCCCCATGGGGGCAGATGGCCAGAAAAAAAATAGGCCTATCTGACCCCAAAGTGGGCAGAAATGGCCAACAGTTCTGTGCCCCCTTTGGGGGGGCAACTCTTGCCAAAGGGGGCGCCCCAGCACAAAGAAAACAAAGAGGAACAAAAATAAATCCCTGGCGTCTTGGTGGCTTCTTCCCCCCCTTGGGGACAGATGGGTCCTAAAAGAAAATAGGCCAATCTGACCTCTTGAAATGGCCATCAGTAATGTCCCCTCTTTGAGGGGGCAACCCTTGCCAAAGGGGCCTCCCCCACACAAAACACAGACACACGATCCCTGGTGCCTAAGTGGATTCTGCCCCCCTTAGGGGCAGATGGCCCTCAAGTAATAGGGCGATCTGCCCCCAAGGGCCAATGGCCAACAGTTTTGTGCCCTCTTTGGGTGGTGACCCTTGCCAAAGGGGGCGCCCCAGGCAGAAAAAAAACAACAAATGGGAACAAATCAAAATTCCCTGGCTTCTTGGTGGCTTCTGCCCCCCTTGGGTGCAGATGGGCCTAAAAAAGAGGCCAATATGCCTCCAAGGGGGGCAGAAATGGCCAACACTAATGTTCCCCCTTTGAGGGGGGTAACCCTTGCCCAAGGGGTGCCCCCAAGACACAAAAACCACACTCACATAACACAATCCCTGGGGCCTAGTGGGTTTCGACCCCACCGGGGGCGAGATAGGCCAAGAACATGGCCGAGCTAGCCCCGGGGTGGGGGGGGAAACTAATAAAAAAATATTGCCCCCAGGGCAGCAACCCTTACCTCAGGTGTCGCTGCCCTGAAACATAAGATAAAAAAAGTCCCTGGTGTCTACACAGATATATTTATGTCCCCAGGGGAGTGACCCTTGCCCAAGGGGTCGCTCCCTAACATAAACAAAGAAAACATCCCTGGTGTCTAGTGGGTGGATTCCTCCTCCACGATCGCGGGCCTCACCCGCGATCGTGCAGCAGGAATCCACTCAAAACAGGCACAGGGGGAAAGGAAAAACTCTTTCCTTTCCCCCTGTGTCTGTTTTCCACCCCCCAGGAGTAGGACTCACCAGAAAGGCGTCCTCTCTCCAAACGTACTGGAAGCAAACGGCTTCAAGTGCATCCCCTGCAGCATTTGATGACATCAGCGTGCTGTGAGCATGCTGATGGCATCAGATTGCCGGGGAGGGTCAGTGGTGGAAGGGGAAGCGATTCCCCTTCCATCCCCGATGGGGGGGGGGCTGTAGCGTTCCCCCAGTGGCCGGTGCAGGACGAGCTGGGCTCGTCCTCGGCACACAGCAACCATGGCCGAGGCGAGCCCAGCTCGTCCAAGGCCCCAGAGGGGTTAAGTGAGAAAGAGTGTATGTAAGTGTGAATTTGTGTGTATGTGTAAGTATGTTTATGTGAGTGAAAGTGAAGGTCAAAGGGCGTGTGATGTCACTCGCTACCTCTGCCATTTCGGTGAATTGATGTCCATGGAAATAGGGACTCTATCATTATGACCATGTTGCTTAATTCACAGCAAAAGTGTTTTTATGTCAAGCTCCTTAGGCCCATTTTATTAAAAAATTAGTTGACACCACAGAATTTGGTTGCCAAATTTCAATCATTTTCATCAAGGGGTGGAATCGTTTTTGAGGGGCTGCTGGTTCCCAAATCTTGTGTATCAGTTTCTAAAGCTCATAAGGATGATTCGCTAAAGTGTGCAGCTGTACTATTACCAATATTTACACCATACATGGCATGGCAAAAAGGAAAGGCCTGATCCTACATGAAAAACGTTTGAAGTCTGCCATAAACATGTAAAATGTGTCAAGTCATTTTAGATATGTTAAAAGAAGCATATAGAGTGTTATCTTGACACTTTGATTCTGGAACCAGTTAGAGGACCAAGAGTGAAATCCGAAAACAAATAGGATCTCAAAAGCCAGTTTGCAAACCTTGTCCCCACTTTTAGTACTCAGCTCCCTCTCCAATCACTCACTGATTGCACCTTAGCCTTTGACCTTTATAGCACTCCCCTGATTTTTGACTAGGGTTGCGCTATACAAATACCTTATACCTACTGATGTATAGCGAGCATCTTAATTGTCATTGCCCAAGAAGAAATTACAGGATTACAAGGTGTGCTGGTTCCTGATTCTGATTCTCAAAATAGATATGCTGGGATGGCAAGGAACCCATCTTTTATGGGTGACCTGGAAACATCCCATTGGAATTCGCCAAGGAAAATTTCTGACTAAAGTTCAACTGCCGGCAGAATGAGAGTGCTTGTAGTAAAAATATACTATAGCCGCCAGCCAGTCATGTCATCATAGCACAACACTAGCAGGTTCTTTTTTTCATTTTTCAAAGACAGATAGACTTAACTCAAAGCATATTCCAAAAGTCTTCACTAAGAAGATAGACATGGCAGCAAGGGAGCAAATGGAGCAAACTTAAAACAAATCAAGTTTCATATACGTCATTTAGCCCATATCAAAGAACCAGGCCCTCATTATGACGTTGGCGGTAAATCCCGCTTACCGCAATGCTGACTGCCGCCAAATTACTGCTGCAGCGGCAGATATCCATTTACCATATTATGACATATACACACCAATCCGAAAGAATTCAGCCACATATACAAATCAGCCAGACCAAAGGTCAGTGATAAAGTGGCGATATCAAAACCAACACCATTACGCCAAGAGAACAAGTTGAATTTTTTTCTAAGTCCCATCTCATTCTGAGCCACGAATCACTGTGGCGGGACATTCAATGGCAGTAAACCATTGGCTGTACATACAGTCGCGCTCACAATGGACACCCACAGACAAAACAACACTACATTGGACAATTAAAAAAACACACACCTGGCACCCATACACACACCACGCCCACACACCCACACCACTATAAAACACACACCTGCATTACCCACAACCCATTACGGATATAAATCTTGGGCAGGAGACTGACACCAAGACCACTGACACAACTACATACACACACCACATATACCCATACATCCCTCACACACCCCACTGCACACACCTCAACACATTATCCAACACACCCTCACCAACACACATCACATAACACCCATGGCATCACAAAGGCACCCCCGTTTCACTGAGGAGGAGTTAAGGTCATGGTGGAGGAACTCATCAGGGTAGAGCCACAGCTATTTAGAGCACAGGTGCAGCAGATATCATTAGCCAGGAAGATGGAGCTTTGGCGGAGAATCGTGGACAGGGTCAACGTCATGGGACAGCACCCCAGAAAAAGGGATGACATCAGGAAGAGGTGGAACGACCTATGGGGGAAGGTACGTTCCATAGCAGGAAGACACCAGCTCGCTAGACAGAGGACTGGCGGTGGACTCCCACCTCCTCCCCCACAACTCACAGCATGGGAGGAGCAAGTCTTGGCAATACTGTATCCTGAGGGCCTGGCCAGAGTCAGAGGAGGAATGGACTATGGTAAGTCAACTCTCAACTATTATCACCCCCCTACCTGCATGCCAATCACATACACTCACCTTCACTCCCATCACTCCAATACATCCCACGCACTCCACCATTGCATCTCTTTAATCCCAATGCCAAGCCCTGCATGCTGTACCAATGCATGGACACTCATCATTAAAGCATGCACAACATAAGGAAACTAACAATCCCACCATACAATAACATACACAAGTAAAAGCTGGCAGAGCAACACCAACCATAGAGGGGAAGCCAGAGATGTACAATATGTCATACACATTAACCATAACACATAATTTACATCCCCACAGGTACCCCAGCCAATGTCATCGGAGAGGAGGTGCCAGCACCATCCAACTGAAGAGGCCCACAGTGATAACAGTAACTCTGGTCTTCAGGATCTGGACAATCTACCTGGCCCATCAGGGACCATTGGACAGCCAGTTACCCAAGCCCAGTCACAGACCACCACAGAGCCTCCTCCATCAGGAACCAACATCACAGCACCCACCCAGCATCCCCAAACCTCTGTCCCCAGGACACGTCAATCAGCAGTGTGTCCACCTGTACACGGACCCCAGGCCACAACTTGCACACAAGACAATCAGGGACCTAGGTTCAGTGGCAGTGGGCACACGGTTCAAGGGACAGAGGCACAGACCAACAGGGACACTGTGAGGACTGCTGTGCACCAGGGGGAGGACAAGACCAGGGAAACAACGATCCAGGAGGCACTCATTGAGATCCTGGGAGCCTATCAACATTCCCAGGACATGATGGGCCAGATCCTAGACAAAGTGCAGGAGAACAGGTGGCTGCAGGAGGGACAGTATCAGGGGATCAGGGAGGACTTTCAGGCCATCAACAACACCTTGATCTCCATAGCAGGGGTGCTGCCAGACATGGGCAACATTATGAGGGAGGCAGTCTCACACCAGCGGGCCCCTGCCACTAGCTAGTCCTCTGAACAGCCATCCTCTTCTACTGCCACTAGTGGCCTGGAGGCCCCGCCACAGGACTCACAGGCAACCAGCACCCCTCCCCCTGCTGAAGGTGAACCACCCTGAAAACGTTCCCTGCGATCTAGACAGAAGCCAGAGACACTTGCCAAGACCCCCGCCAGGAAATGAGACTCTCCTGATTGTCCCCCTGGTGTCCAACTCAGTCACCCTGTCCACCTTGAACTGCCATTGCTTCCCTTCCTATGTCCCCACAGACAACGCACCTGTCCTAAAAACAGACTGGAACAATACCCTGGACTTTCCTCCATCATCAACCCATCCCATTACATGTTCCCCTCTACATATTAGCACTATAATAAACACCCTTTGATAAAAATCGATTTCGAGTATGTCATGCATTTCAAATATGTATTGATTGAAACAGGTACAACCATTGCAAATGAACTGTACATAGAATGAGCAGAGAGTTAATGACCTGTAGCTGACTGTTGTGAGCACACCAGGAGTATTTGTCAAATCACCAGCATCTGCAAAATGAATAGCCAGAGGGAACAGTAAGTTGGCATAGAAGTGGGAAATACCAGCATGCCAATGCCACACAGAATACAACCAATTGAAATGTAAAGTTGCACTGTCTCACCTGTGTGTCATTGAAAGTACTGACAGATTACAGATGTTCTGTTGTCCACATCCTCATCATCTGCCTCCTCATCCTCTCTGTCCATGGGGTCCACTGCTGCCACAGGAGCATCCCCAATCTCCTCCTCCTGCAGAAAAGGGACATGGTGTCTGAGGGCCAGGTTGTGCAACATTCAGCATGCCACCACTATCTGCCAGACCTTCTTGGGTGAGTAACACAGGGATCCACCTGTTAGATGGAGGCACCGGAACCTGGCCTTCGGGAGGCCAAAGGTCCTTCCAATGATCCTTCTGGTTCGCCCATGTGCCTCATTATAATGTTCTTCTGCCCTTGTCCTGGCATTCCTCACAGGGGTCAGCAGCCATGATAGGTTTGGGTAACCAGAGTCACCTGCAAATATTGAAGGACAACATTTAGCCACACACTATCCCATATGTGCAACACCATAGCCATACATCAACATATACTGGGTAGGAATCAGGGCTCACCTATTAGCCACACTCTGTGCCTCTGAAGTTGGGCCATCACACTTGGGATGCTGCTATTCCTTAGGACAAAGGCATCATGCAGCGACCTAGGTTACTTAGCATTGACATGGGAGATATACTGGTCTGCCAAGCACCCCATCTGCACATTCATAGAGTGGAAACTCTTACGATTCCTGAACACCTGTTCATACTGGTGGGGGGAGGACAAATGCAATATGTGTTCTGTCAATCCCACCAATTATTTTGGGGATATGTCCCATTGCATAAAAACTTGGCCTTCACAGTTGCCAAATTCTCAACTCGGGGAAAAACAATGTAGCTGCACATATGTTTTATCAGGGCAGAAAACATTCTTCTCAGCACTATTGATAACATTGGCTGTGATATTCCTGCTGTCAAGCCCACTGTCACTTGGAAAGAACCAGTTGCCAGGAAATGGAGAACTGATAGCATTTGCACAAGAGGGGGGATCCCAGTGGGATGATGAATAGCAGATATCAGGTCAGGTTCTAATTGGGCACACAGCTCTGTGATTGTGGCCCTGTCCAGTCTATAGGTGAGTATTATGTGCCTATCCTCCAGCGTAGCCAAGTCAACCAGCGGTCTGTACACGGGGTATGTCTCCATCTCCTATTCATTGATAGCGGTAGGAATCTAAGGGAAAAAAGAGTGAGGAGGTTGTCGCAAACTGAGCAATGGAGCCACAACAGTAGTCTGCAATCTGTAAACATGTTATGGGACAATGTGATTTGTCAAGTATGTGCCTCTTTATCCTCAGCATTATTCGATAGACCTGTCCCCCCCGAAATGGTGTCCGCCTGTCTTGTGTGGAGGGACAGGTGGAAGTGAGGTAATGCTACTGACGTTGTGTGCAGTGGCGGGAGGCGGGAGGCTGTCATAAACCGCCATGCAATTCCTCATTGGTTAATATTGGGCCCTATGGGGTACAGTGGCCAATGGTTACCTACGCCCGCGGTGATGGTATGCACCGCCGTGGACGTGACCGCCATTTTCTATCTGATTCCTCACTTGTTTCCTGACCTTCCATGAGAGAGGACCTACACTGCATGTACTGCTGTGACCTGTGCCTGTAACCTACCATGGCCCGTGTGACCGGGGAAAGGGCCCCAGCCTTCACTTCAGAGGAATTGGAGAGACTGGAGGATGGGGTCCTACCCCAGTACGGACTGCTGCATGGGCCTCTAGACCAACAGGTGAGTACACTGTGGGCACGATGCATGCGGCATGAATGTATGGAGGTGTGTGTGAAGGCATTGTGTAAGTGAGGAGGGATGTCCTCTTGGCTGGATAAACATTGAGTGCTGGGCTATGTGTGTGCCAATAGTGATGGAAACAGGTATGGTGGGTCATTCGTGCTACAGGCTGAACTGTTTGGCTAATGGTGTTTTCCTGTCTGTATTGCCTCTGCAGGTCAGCTCCTATCAACAGAAGAGTATATGGCGTGCCATCGCCAAGGAGGTGTGGATGCTGGGGGTCTTTGGCAGGTGGAACACCCACTGTCGCAAACGGTGGGAGGACCTGAGACACTGGGCACGGAAGACTGCGGAGGCCTCCCAACGAGGAAGGGGTGCCCATCGAACCCTGACCCCCCTGGTGGCCCGCATACTCGCGCTGGCCTATCCAGAGCTGGGTGGGCACTTGAGAGCATCACAGCAGCCACAAGGGGGTGAGTACAGTGGCCATCATTGAAGGAAATGGCTGGAGGGGTGGTAACCAGGTGGTAGGTGTGTGTCAGTGGGTGCCCCTAGGCCAGGCCAGACATAGCAGCATGGGTCCTCTGGTGGCTAAGGGTCTGAAGGGGAAATACTGCCTACCTAGATTGTTAGTATTCACTACTGGTCAGGCCTGCGTGGGTCCCAGGTGTGCTGCAGTTGGCGGTGTGGCTCCTCCTCATACCTTGGTGGCTAGCAATATCACTGGTAGTGCAATGCATAGTGCATATGCCTGTTCCCTGTGTGTGAGGGTGTTGTGTATGCCAACGGTGGTGTTGATGCAGTCATTGACCCAGTGTATCCTTTGTCTCTCTCCCCCCGTTTCTAGTTTTGTCATCCTGTCCTTATGTGTATTAGCATTATCTGGCGGAGGAGCAGAGGCACCGGCGATGGAGGGAGCTGCATCCCACAAGACTCTGGAGGCAGAGTCCACCGACGCTGAGGGCACCAGAGGGACTGGAGGGACAATACAGACTCTGATACCTCCTCTGATTAGACCTCCCTGGTGATGGCGGACACCTCTGTGACTACCCCAACTACAGGTACAGCCACCACCCCTGTACCAGCACCGCCCTCCCAGCAGCCCCTCAGTGAGTTGCCTGTGCCCGCTCAGACAGGAGGGTGGGCTTCGCCCCAGGCATCTTAGGCCCTGCCCCAGTGAGCCCTGCTGTCCTGAGTGAGGAGGCTATTGACCTCCTGCGATCCAACTCTGTAGGGCAATCAACCATTGTGAATGCCATCCAGGGGCTGACAGCCCAGACGCAGCAATCTAATGCATTACTGGAGGGCATTCACAGTGGATTAGGGGCCCAACAGAGATCAATCCAGGCTCTGCCCTCCTCTCTGATGGCAGCCATTTTCCCTCTTTCAACCGTCCCCCCTCCAATTACCACTTCCTAGTCCCATTCTCCTCAACCCCAACCCATCCCAAGCACACAGCCAGACGAGCATGCCCACAGGACAACACCCAAGAGTGTCACAGGCAAACACAAGCACCGCACTTCATCCCACAGGCACTCACACAAACACCATTCATTTGCAGACACAACTACATCCCCTATTTCCACTGTCTTCCCCTCCTCCTCGTCCTCCACCTCCCACCCACTTACGTCCACACTCACACCTGCATGCACCACATCATCATCCACTACCTGCATCATCACCACACCAAGCAGAACACATACCTCACTGGCAGACATCTCCACAACATCCATGCACACGTCCCCTGTGTCCTCTCCCACTGTGTCTGTCCCCCCTTCCAAAGAACACAACACAAGCACTTAGACACCCAACAGCCATCCACCTCACAACAGCATACAACCCATGCACCTGCACCCAAATCCAGCAGGCAAACACCTCCAACAACCACTCCCTCATCCTCCACTCCAATTAATTCTCCCTCTTCCCACCCCAATGTCCCTAAAAAGCTTTTCCTTTCCCAGATTGACCTCTTGCCTCCCACCCCCTGTCCTGCATGTATGGCCAGGGTATCAAGAACCCAGCCAAGCACCTCAGCCAAACAGTCCACGGGCCCAGTTTCATCAGCACCTACTCGTGGTGGAAAGGATTCCAGCCCACAAATACAGAAGGGGAAGGAGCCTGCACCAGCCAGCAAAAAGGGAAAGGAGCCTGCACCAGCCAGCAAGAAGTGGAAAGAGCCTGCTACCGCCATCAAGAAGGGGAAGGAGCTTGCATCAGTAAATGTCACAGAGCCCCTACCGCCAGCCATGGTTGTGCAGCCATCAGTGAGTGCAGGGGCTGAGCAGGAGCCTCCCACTACCACCATCACAGTGCAGCCATCAGAGGGTGCAGGTGCTGAGCAGGTGCCTTTTTTCAAGATTTTGTTCCACTTTCAAAATTTGTTTCAAATAACTTTTATTATAGTTTCCCACAGTCCATATAAATGCTCATATGGTAACCACCTTGATCCTTGTAATATATTCTCCAAATCCAACATCAGTCCATTGGGTGTCCATTAAATCACATCAAATAAATTGTGCGTTAAATCTCCATGTTACATCAGCCTCATGTTCATCAAAACAGCCAACACGTGTTTCGTCAGGGAAATCTCCCACTAGAATTCATCAGGGCTTCATTGTTCATTAGATCCCTTGTTTTCAAATTATAATCCGTATGCTTTCATGATTCTTAGTTCATAGTTGATTGGCCCTCATAATTAGCCATGAATTCTGCTCCTTATATCTACTTAAGATCACCACCACAGCCATCGGAGGGTGCAAGGGCTGAGCAGGAGCCTCCCACAACCACCACCACAGTGCAGCCATCACCGCTGGTGGACGCCATATGATCCAGCCCCCATGGGCTGCTGTGCGGCCTGCCCCCACCAGAACCAGTGGGCAAGTCACCCACCTGAGAGACTGTGGCCTTGCACTCCCCAGGACAAAGCAATGGGCATGTTGCCCCCTCCAGAACCAGTGGGGTATTCACCCACCTGAGAGACTGTGGCCCTGCACTCCCCAGGACCAAACATAGGGCATGTTGACCCCTCCAGAACCAGTGGTCTTGTTTAAGCATCCGGCTGAGGTGCCCCCCCCCACCTGAGGTGGTTGCCTATTTGCCAACTGATGCCCCTGCAGTGTTCTCTCCGTATTGGTGCAGGGATCGAGTGGGGCTTTGGACTTTGCCCTGTGGCCATGTGGCCCCTGTGAACTGTGGACTTGGCAGTGTCCCTTTTTTGTACTTTTGTACATTTCTGTTGCATTGCCATATCGACTTATTACTTTTGATGTTGATCCGATCACAATCACTTTAGTCAATTCCTGTTGTCCTTGTATTATTCAGCCGATTTACGGGGATAAATTGCTTTCTTCTGCAGCTGGTTGTGTGTATGGTGTGTGTGAATGGGGTGTGTGTGGTGTGTGTGTGTGTCACTCTTCTTTTCCTTCCCCCCTCCCTTTTGTGCAAGGCAGCTGTACTCACCGTTGTCATCTTCGCTGGCGTTGATGTTCGTGATGGAGCATAACGTAGAAGATCATCGGAAAGGCTTGCAGTTCTGGTTCCATGACGGCGTGGTTCTTCCATGTGTCTCCAATGGTGAGTCCTTTGACTTCTGAGCTCTGTTTCCGCCAGGTTTTGGATGGTGTTGTACCACCCCGGAAAAGGGGGCGATTTGGCATGTCATAATATGGTGGGCGGAACTTTGTCTTCTGCCTGGCTGTAGGCGCCTACCGCCGTGGTGACTGTTGTTTCTGCCCTGGCAGTCGGTAATGTACATTGGCTGTCTTTCGGTGATATCACCTCCATGGTCATAATTTAGCAGTAGTTATCCCCAGCCTGTTGGCAGTATTACCGCCACTTTATCACCGAGTGCCAGGGTTCGTAATGAGGGCCATAGCCTGTTACTAATAGTCAGTAGCGTAGTAAGGATGCATTGGTGTTGTAAAAAACCATCTGTTTCAAAGTTATTATTCTGCCCTGTTCACCCCCATTTTTTGCTGCTGACTGGTGCTGATGGTAACTGACTCTGACTGTGCCCTGGGTTCTGTTAGCCCGACCCAGGCCAGTGCTATGTGAAAACACATACATGTAGAAGAGTACACTAGGTATTAGGGTACACTTCCAATTGGCCTGACAGACCCTGTAAGTCCCTAGTATATAATAGAGAAAGGGGGTACAATCTGCCTATAAGCCCCTAGTATATAATAGGGCATATAGATTAGAGGCCAAGCAGAATTTCTGCACTTACATGTGTCAACTTCCGTGTGCTCTCTGTCCTTTTAAATGCACACCTGCCTTGCAGCCTGTCTTTAAAAGTAAAATTCATACCACTTGCATGATAGCACCTATAAGTCCCTAGTAAATATTATGACAAGGGGTTGCCAACTACATACAAGACACTTGTACATCATAGGACATGGAAGTAGAGGCCCAGCAGAATTACTGCATTTGGATGTGGGCACTGCTGGAGGTTTTCTGTCATTTTTTAATTCAGCCTGACTCTGCAGACTGCATTTAAATGGAAATGGTGTCCACATTTGACTTTATGCTATGGGCACTTTAAATGTGATGATCTACCTTATGTTCACTATTACGTACCCCCATGGTCTCCCCTAGGTGTCCCAGGAGCGGGAGGTTATGTAACTATAAGCAGGGGCCTTATAACAGATGTTTTATAAACCCTGGTGAGGAAAAAACTGGTCATTTTATTTGTCCCCATTGTAGATACTGGGCTCATAGGCTATCATTGCAATATTGTATTTTATTGTAAATATAGTAAGGAAAAGCGTAGAGAAGTCATTCAAGGACTTGAAGGTTTGTTTTGATAAATCCAGCAATTTGGCATTAATGAATTTATCATAACTTGTACAGAATGGAAGTTATATGGCTTTTCTTTCTGTAAGCCAAAACCCAGCCTTCTGAAGGTCGTCTCTGATTGATCAGTGCTAACAGGATTAGCAGAGCTGCTTTGATTAGGTGATAAGTGCTGTCCAGGGTAGAGGCCTGGTGAAGGGCAGCTCCACAGGAATGCCACGGCAGGGGGAGAGAAGATATAATGAGAGCCTCAAAGGAGAACAGGAGAGGCAGAGAATGCCAGATCACCTTCTGGACCCCTCAGCCAGATACCAAGCTTAAGGAAGGATTTTGCAGAGTTATGGAAATGAGCACACAGATGTTGAGTTAGTCTGCTGTGACTAGTCTGCTGAAATTTCAGCCATCATGGTTTTTGGAAGAATGGTGCTTTCTGGGACAGGAATATGCCACATTTTGGAGGAAGTGGTCAGCGGTGCCCCCTTCCAGATGCCCAGAAGCAGGGATTTAATGTGTGAGAGGTGCATAGCCGCTCAGATCTGATACCTGAAACTACTGCTGGAATCTGGATCTGCACCCTTGGCCTGCAATTCTGAGTGAACTGCGCCTGCTGCACAATCTGGTATGACAGCCCTGGGGTGGTGCCTTGCTTCAAGAAGGACTCATGAGTGAACTCTCTGCAGCTACAGCCTAACATAACTTCACCAGCATCATCTCCAGCAAGAATCCCCAGCCTGGAGTACATCCAGTGGCCTTTAAAAGATTTGGCCAAGTGCACTGTGGGAATTGTGGTCCAACTTTCCAAGGACCACCCAGGAGATTCCAGACCCTTGGAGTTGTGTTTTAGGCCCGTTATATCTGCAAGGAGGACTTCAGGAAACACCTCCCAAAGTTTGGAGCAGTTTGGAGAATTTTGGTAAAGATGGCGCTTTGTGTTTCCAAGCACTAGGAAGTGTTTATTCTTTAAAAATCCATATCTCTGGTCCCAAGTACCATCAAGGATATTCTAGACCATCAAATTTGTGTTCTGGGCCCTTTGTACCTGCAAGGAGGTCTTCAAGAAACACCTCCTGAAGTTTGTAGAAGTTTGGAGAATTTTGCTAAGGTTGGTGCCTTGTATTGCTAAGAACTAGGAAGTGTCTGTTCTTTAAAAATTCATCTCTCTGGTTCCATACATTGGATTTTTCTCATTTTGGTGTCAATTTACTCATAGAAATATAACCTGTGTTTATAAATTAATTGGAGTAGGAGTTTTATTGTTTGTTCTGTCTCACTTATTGGCTGTGTTGGTGTTTTTATATGCTTTACACTCTTGTCTCCTAAGTTAGGTCTGCCTCCTCCATTATAGCTACCAAGGGTTGAGCAAGGGGCTAATTTGCTGACAGACTCTCTTAGGTTAGGGGCCTTATTGCCAGTGTGAGGTTCATACTTACCACTACCGATAACCCACTTTCTAACACCATCTTTTGTGTGGTATTCCCCCAGATTTTTGCATTCACTCCCCTATTTTTGCTAAACCCATTTTTGTTGGCTTTAGGTTTCCGATTACTTTACTCCTGCTAACCAGTGGTAAAGTGCTTGTGCTCTCCCTGCCAAACACAGTAAAATTGTCATACGCCCAATTGGCAAATTCATTTATGTATATGCCCCTAGTATATAGTACTATGTGTGCCTAGATCCTGTAAATTAAATTCTGCAAGTGGGCTTCAGCACTCATTGTGCCACTCATCAGAGTGGCACTGCAACCATCTCTACAGGTTTGCCTTTGCAGGCAGTGTGTACAGTTTGAAAGGGCCATTTATGCCTGGTAAAATAAATCTTTTGCCAGGTCTAAACATTCTTTTTTATTACTTATAAGTCTCTTCTAAGAAGGGCTCTACCAGCTCACAGGACATGGTGCATGGTATTTAAAAAGTAGGACATGTATATTTCATGTTTTACATGTCCTGGCAGTGAAAACCCCCCAAAGTCATTTTCACTGTACAAAGGCTGGCCTCTCATAAATTAACACTGGTTTAGCTTATTATATTTAATAAGTGCTAAATTCTGATAGGGAACAGCTTAAGAGATGCTTCTTCAACTCATTTTTACCTTAATTTAAAACCCTGTTTAATGGTAAAGTTAGGTTTTAATGCATTATTTTGGAAAGGTCCTTGCCTTAAGTTTCTGGAGCATTAGTGAGTGGCCAGTTGCACTGGGTCTGTAGCTGGCTCTCCAATGGGAAACGTGTGTTGTCCCTGGCAGATAGAGCTCACATCTGGGCCTGTCTGCCCTTTGCTTCACTAGAGAAGCTGGAACTATGCCATGGGAAAGATAAGGATTCACCAGAACCAGATGTAGAGTTAGACAAACAGGTGGCCCCACCCACAGATTGGCACTCATTATAAAAGTGACAGCTCCACAAAATGAAACCATAACACTTCTGGACCTGGGAAGATTCAGATGAAGGACTGCCCTGCTGTATGATGAAGGACGACTGGACCTGATTGCATTAAAGCCTGGACCCCAGAAGTGACTCCAAGGGTCAGTTGCTGGAACTCCTGTGTGGACTACAGGGTACATCAAGTTTCCAGAGTCTTTTTTTGCTTTTATTTTGACCAGACTCAACAGAACAGGAGCTGATCTGGTCCTCTCTACTGATCTCTGTAGGAGTGAGCCCTGACCCCCAAGAACTATCCTCAAGGTCGAGGACCCCTGGTACTTCTCCCAGCCTAACTGAAGGCTTCACTGGATTCAACGCCAAGCAATGATGAGCAAAGCCAAGTGGAACCCAATTGACAGCCTCACCAAATTTGGCACTGAGCTGCACCCAATCAACAGCTCCACTGACCCTGATGCAAAGTGGCGCCTGATAACTTCACCCACTGTGACACCAAGAGGCAGCTGATTGCTGGTTTCAGTGACTCCGACGCTGAACGGCACCTGATCACAAGCTTCCCCGACCTTGATGCCAAACCTGCCAAGCACTCTTCGAGTTACTCCAAGACCTTCTGCAGTAACTCTCTGTTGTCACCAAACCTCTCTTTGGTCCCACCCAGCTGCCTGGCTCTGCTATTAGCCTCCAATCTGGTTCCTAGTCCCGCTGGTCCATTAAAGTTGGCTTGAATGTTTGACTTTGATCGAGTCTAGTGTGACCAGTAAGTGACTGTTTAGCACTTGCTTTCATTTTTTAGAATAGGAGAAGTAGTGTTTACGGTCCTGATAAAGCGTCATGGGATCACTTGTTGACCATCAAGACGCGAAACATGTTGACCATATTACTCTAGGATTAGGTACACTACCTTTTTCCTCTGTGTAGAGTGTCCCATGACATTATCCCCATAGTCACTCACTTTGTTTATCTTTTAATCTTAGCCTGGACCTTTGTCTGATTCATTAAAGTGATGTTTAAAGGCTCAGAGCTAATTTTAATTCCTTCAGTCTCTCCTACACCGTTTTTTCTTTAGTCAGTATTTGCTCCAGACCCTATTCAACTTTTGCATACAATCTTTGGTACTGTACCATCCCTATAATAAGGGATTGCAGCACCGATCTGACGAGGAGACTGCCTAGTGATGAAACTTGGCATCCCTTTGGGTGTTTGAGGGCTCTCCTGATACCACTGACTCATTCTGACCCTGCATCACTACATTATCTTTTGGAACAGTGTACCATTTCTAATTTTCAACTTTCTAAAACTGCCACTTTCAACATTGTAATTTAAAATCATACTTCACTATGAATTCGGATTTCTCATTACATGTCCAAAGGTCCCAGAAACAAAGGAATTACATGTTCCCCTTGTGAAATTGCAGCTTATTAGATGTAATAAGGTAACTCCAATGTTATCCTACGGGAGAGGTAGACCTTACAGTAGTGAAAAATGAATTTAAGAGTTTTTCATTATCAGGATATGTAAAAATCAAAAGGACATGTAAAACTTAAAAGTAATGGTGACATATGTATTCAAAAGTAGGATTTGGACCTCCCAAAAGGTTCATGTTTTCCAGGTCGAAATAGTAGTTTTGAAACTGCACACACAGGCTGCAGTAGCAGGCATGAGGCATGATTACAGGGTTTCTTAGGTGGGTGGCACAGTCAGTGCTGCAGACCCATTAGTAGCATTTAATTTACAGCCCCTGGGCACACATAGTGCCACTTTACTAGGGACTTACAGGTAAACTAAAAATGGCAATTGGGTTGAAGCCAATTCTTCCATGTTTTCAAGGAGAGCACAAGCACTTTAGCAAAGGCGAGCAGTGATAAAGTGCACAGAGTCCTAATACCAGCAAAAATGAATTCAGCAAAAAAATAGGATGGAGAAGGCGCAAAGTTTTGGGGTGACCCTATGGAGAGGGCCAGGTCCAACAAGGGTCATATGTACAAAACCATGTTTGTGGTCGGAAACGGCCTAATGCAAAGAATCAGGTTGCTTCCAATTGCAAAAGTGCTTTTACATATGCACAGATCACAAACTGTGATTCAGCAACATGTTACGTAATCACAATTTATATTTAGTGATTCGGTGTGTGAAGGGGCGTGTTTAGGGCATAACTTTTAAAAACCAAATTGCAGTGCTATATATGAATGCTTTGCGAAATACAGTCGCAGAACATTCATTTTTTCCCCACACCTCAAGGGTGGTGGTAACCATTCACAAACGTAAGGTTTCCCCACAGGATCCCTTCCACTTTGTAAATGTCAAAACAAATTTAACATTTTTAACTGCAGGCAGTGGTCCAATAAGAAGGAGGAGAAAAACATAGCAACTAATGTTACTGACTTGTAGAACTACTCCAAATTATGTAACTTCAGCAAGCCTCTTTGAGTTGTTCAGAGGCTGTGAACCGAGTACTAAAATTGTTTAATGGTGGATAAGAAACAAGAATGAAAGTAGCTTTGAAAATGACTTCAATAAAATAAGAACATTTGGAGAAAAATAGAAGTGCAAGATGAAAATAGACATGGATATGAAATGAGGAGCTTGTACTAAGCCATGAGTAATATTGTTGATTAAAAACATATAATGCTGCAGTGCAAGGAGCTGCGTGTTGGTCAGATCCAGTACAAATCAAAAGGATATTAATATTTTTTTGTAGCGGATGATGGGGGTCCAGGTTGTAATTTTAAACAAGTTTCACTATGTAAAGGGACATAGGGTGTATATACGTGACCAAGGATGAAAACAATGACATTGTGTATGTGCCTGAGATTCATTGTGAAAGGGTATTTGATGGGGTCATGCAGCCTGCTGAGGTCACATCTGATTGTGTGGTGGGGGACTGAGCCAGTCATACTTTGTAAAATCATACTTTGTAGATTAGAAACAGTCGTGGAGCACTAGAATACCGGTTAAACGTAATGATGATATTTTATTGTAGGGGTAGATTTATCTTTATTTTTTGTTTGTTTTGTTTGTTTATAAAGGGGGAGCTGTCTGTGTTGTTATAGTTTAAAGGGTGTTTACTTTCTAGTTCTTACTCGTACTTCCTGTCAGTGAAAACTAGAATATGAAAGAGGGGATGAAAGGAATGTTATAGCCTTACTCATGATCGTATGCTGGACCTTGGGAATACAATGGATGTATAATTGAACTACCAGCTGTTTTATTGAATGAAAACCTAATCTTCAATTCACAGAATTTCTGGTTCTTCTGTTTCAAACCTTTTTTTTTGCATCATGTCCCAAAATGCCACAGTAGTACTGAATTAAATACTGGCCCTGCGCTTTTGGCAACGCTCTGGCAACTCTGTAACTCGTTAATTGTATCACATGATATAGAACTGCACACACCAAATATAGAATTCATAAAATTCACATAATTTGTTAATGTTATCTCAAAATGTGTAAGTCAATCAGTTAAAATATCGAAAATGAACCATACAATATAAACAAAACGATAATATTGGTGTATTTGCTGTCAGAAGAAAGTGAGCAAAAAATTATACCACAGCTCCCATGTGTTTTTCAGTTTAGTATCAATACTTTCTGAGCTAGTCAACACATTGGTTTGTGCTATATCTCATTAGTGTGTTATGCTGCTAGTTTAGAATGGGTCATTGGTGTCTTCCTATGTTTTGAGAACAAAGCTGATAAACCCTGCCATATTTTCAATCCTGGGAATTGCGAGAAAGATGAGGTAGATGAATATCTTGTCTTCTTTAAATGTCACTTTTAAACCAGATACGTTTTAAGGCAGTGGTTCCCAACCTTTTGATTTCTGTGGACCCCCACTTTAACATAGTATTTGTGTTTTTTTAATTATTTTGTATTTTTTTGTATTAATAAATATTTGGCTATTTAAAAATATTCTTTCTTGTATAGGTATATGTTGCTAAAAGAACTGACACCTGTGTTGAAAATGTAAGAATACCATTTTAGGAATTCTGTGCATCTTACATTGCTTTTCATTTAAAAAAATTGTTTTGATTTGTGTGCTCCGCTAGTTCTTTTTCGGTTCATTTTACTGGCTTTCCTGTATAGGAATTCTGGGATGCACATTATGGCAACAATGTGCTTTAGTGTCTGAGCACCATGAGCTATTGTTATATTCAAGGGAATGTGCTTTGATTTTTTTCTTAGTGTTGCCAGAAATTTTCTTATATCTCTCCACTTTTACATTCTCTGCACTTACATCTTTCTGTGCCTTACAATCCACGTCTGGCTGGGTTTAGTTGACAGCTCCTTGTGCATTCACTCAGACACACCCCAAACACAGAGTACTCAGCCTCACTTGCATACATCTGCATTTTGAATGGGTCTTCCTGGGCTGGGAGGGTGGAGGGCCTGCTCTGACACAAAGGACTGCCACACCCCCTACTGGGACCCTGGCAGACAGGATTGAACTGAAAGGGGACCTGGTGCACTTCTTAGCCACTCTTTGAAGTCTCCCCCACTTCAAAGGCACATTTGGGAATAAAACAGGGCATCTGCCCTACCACCTCAGACACTTGCTGGAGAAGAAACCTGAACCAGAACCTGCATCCTGCCAAGAAGAACTGCCTGGCTGCCCAAAGGACTCACCTGACTGCTTTCTACAAAGGACTGCTGCCTTGCTGTTGGCCTGCTGCCTTGCTGAACTCTTGCCTTGCTGCAGAAGTGCTCTCCAAGGGCTTGGATAGAGCTTGCCTCCTGTTCCCTGAACCCAGGACCAAAAAGACTTCCATCTTTCAACTGGACTCCTTGTGCGCCGAACAATTCGACGCACAGCTTGCTCCGCGGTGAAAAATTCACTGCACGCCTATCCGGAATGACGCCGCTCGACCCCGCAAGGAAAAGATCGATGTGACGCCTGCAGCGCAACCGGAACTTTGACGCACAGCCCGCCTGGACAACGCCGCCCGACTTCCTGAGAGGAAATCGACGCGACGCCTGCCGAGAGGGAGAAAATTCCACGCACAGCCCACCGGAACGACGCGCAGTGGATATCAAGCCCAGGATTCCACCCACAGTCCCCGGGACATATGGGAATCCCACGACCCACAGAGGAGACCTGCCCGCGCGCCAGAAAACGACGCACGTCTTCCCCGCGTGAAAAATAATGACGCAAGTCCGTGTGTGAAGGGGGGAAACCGACGCACACACCATTTTTCCACGCATCTCCTCCTCTGCGGCCCTTTGCGGAGATTTTCCACTCCAACCCAGGTACTTTGTGCTTGAAAGAGACTTTGTTTTACTTTTTAAAGACTTAAGACAATTTATATCACTTTTCAGTGATATCTCTACAATTTCTTATTGCATCTTTTATCGTTTTGACCTGCAAATATCCAGATAAATATTATATATTTTTCTAAACACTGTGTGGTGTATTTTTGTGGTGCTATATTGTGTTATTGTATGATTTATTGCACAAATACTTTACACATTGCCTTCTAAGTTAAGCCTGACTGCTGAGTGCCAAGCTACCAGAGGGTGGGCACAGGATAATTTGGATTGTGTGTGACTTACCCTGACTAGAGTGAGGGTCCTTGCTTGGACGGGGGTAACCTGACTGCCAACCAAAGACCCCATTTCTAACACATAGCAAACCTATATTTACCTACATATAGTTACCTTCATAACATTTTGAAAGTCAATATTCTGGCCACAGTTTTTTTGTAGGATGAAAGTTCATCCGTGATAGCCTTCTTTACACCAAATGTTACTTACACTCAATTAAACGGAAAAGTGCGCAAAGAAAATCCAGATACCAGTTCAAACACAAAAGGATATGATCATTTTCACACGTACAGATCAGATGTCATGCTGAAAATGTGAAAGGTGTGTCCGCAAGGTATGTGGTTTACTCCACAGTCAAAGGCAACTTTTAGGTGAAATCAGCAGGCGTATCTTTAGATTCCATGGAGCTGGGTTAAACTTTCATTTTTTTTAGTATAAAGAAATATGTCCCGGGACAGAAGAAAAGATACACGTCTGGCGTCATCTCGTGGCTGCCCATGTTGGTTGACACATCATTCATAAACAATATAATCTTGCGTTAGAAATCTATTTATAGATGTAGCAGTGACGTGCGGCCCAGGAAAACATGGATCATGGTACATACTGCACCACTTGTGACAACCCTGGAATTAGCTGTTGCCAGGAGACAACTGGTCAGTGCATTGCTCTGCCTCCTGTGGCTCTAACCTCTAAATAGAGCCATTTTCCTGGTGTAGGAAGTTGGCTCTGTATGTGCTATTTCAAAGTAAGGAATAGCATGCACAGAGTCCAAGGGTTCCCCTTAGAGGTAAAATAGTGGTAAAAATAGATAATACCAATGCTCTATTTTGTGGTAGTGTGGTCGAGCAGTAGGCTTATCCAAGGAGTAGTGTTAAGCATTTGTTTTACATACACATAGACAATAAATGAGGTACACACACTCAGAGACAAATCCGGCCAATAGGTTTTTGTATAGAAAAATATCTTTTCTTAGTTTATTTTAAGAACCACAGGTTCAAATTCTACATGTAATATCTCATTCGAAAGGTATTGCAGGTAAGTACTTTAGGAACTTCAAATCATCAAAATTGCATGTATACTTTTCAAGTTATTCACAAATAGCTGTTTTAAAAGTGGACACAGTGCAATTTTCACAGTTCCTAGGGGAGGTAAGTATTTGTTAGGTTAACCAGGTAAGTAAGACACTTACAGGGCTTAGTTCTTGGTCCAAGGTAGCCCACCGTTGGGGGTTCAGGGCAACCCCAAAGTCACCACACCAGCAGCTCAGGGCCGGTCAGGTGCAGAGTTCAAAGTGGTGCCCAAAACACATAGGCTAGAATGGAGAGAAGGGGGTGCCCCGGTTCCGGTCTGCTTGCAGGTAAGTACCCGCGTCTTCGGAGGGCAGACCAGGGGGGTTTTGTAGGGCACCGGGGGGGACACAAGCCCACACAGAAATTTCACCCTCAGCAACGCGGGGGCGGCCGGGTGCAGTGTAGAAACGAGCGTCGGGTTCGCAATGTTAGTCTATGAGAGATCTCGGGATCTCTTCAGCGCTGCAGGCAGGCAAGGGGGGGATTCCTCGGGGAAACCTCCACTTGGACAAGGGAGAGGGACTCCTGGGGGTCACTTCTCCAGTGAAAGTCCGGTCCTTTAGGTCCTGGGGGCTGCGGGTGCAGGGTCTCTCCCAGGCGTCGGGACTTTAGGTTCAAAGAGTCGCGGTCAGGGGAAGCCTCGGGATTCCCTCTGCAGGCGGCGCTGTGGGGGCTCAGGGGGGACAGGTTTTGGTACTCACAGTCTTAGAGTTGTCCTGGGGTCCCTCCTGAGGTGTTGGATCGCCACCAGCCGAGTCGGGGTCGCCGGGTGCAGTGTTGCAAGTCTCAAGCTTCTTGCGGGGAGCTTGCAGGGTTCTTTAAAGCTGCTGGAAACAAAGTTGCAGCTTTTCTTGGAGCAGGTCCGCTGTCCTCGGGAGTTTCTTGTCTTTTCGAAGCAGGGGCAGTCCTCAGAGGATGTCGAGGTCGCTGGTCCCTTTGGAAGGCGTCGCTGGAGCAGGATCTTTGGAAGGCAGGAGACAGGCCGGTGAGTTTCTGGAGCCAAGGCAGTTGTCGTCTTCTGGTCTTCCGCTGCAGGGGTTTTCAGCTGGGCAGTCCTTCTTCTTGTAGTTGCAGGAATCTAATTTTCTAGGGTTCAGGGTAGCCCTTAAATACTAAATTTAAGGGCGTGTTTAGGTCTGGGGGGTTAGTAGCCAATGGCTACTAGCCCTGAGGGTGGGTACACCCTCTTTGTGCCTCCTCCCAAGGGGAGGGGGTCACAATCCTAACCCTATTGGGGGAATCCTCCATCTGCAAGATGGAGGATTTCTAAAAGTTAGAGTCACTTCAGCTCAGGACACCTTAGGGGCTGTCCTGACTGGCCAGTGACTCCTCCTTGTTTTTCTCATTATTTTCTCCGGCCTTGCCGCCAAAAGTGGGGCCTGGCCGGAGGGGGCGGGCAACTCCACTAGCTGGAGTGTCCTGCTGGGTTGGCACAAAGGAGGTGAGCCTTTGAGGCTCACCGCCAGGTGTGACAATTCCTGCCTGGGGGAGGTGTTAGCATCTCCACCCAGTGCAGGCTTTGTTACTGGCCTCAGAGTGACAAAGGCACTCTCCCCATGGGGCCAGCAACATGTCTCGGTTTGTGGCAGGCTGCTAAAACTAGTCAGCCTACACAGATAGTCGGTTAAGTTTCAGGGGGCACCTCTAAGGTGCCCTCTGGGGTGTATTTTACAATAAAATGTACACTGGCATCAGTGTGCATTTATTGTGCTGAGAAGTTTGATACCAAACTTCCCAGTTTTCAGTGTAGCCATTATGGTGCTGTGGAGTTCGTGTTTGACGGACTCCCAGACCATATACTCTTATGGCTACCCTGCACTTACAATGTCTAAGGTTTTGTTTAGACACTGTAGGGGTACCATGCTCATGCACTGGTACCCTCACCTATGGTATAGTGCACCCTGCCTTAGGGCTGTAAGGCCTGCTAGAGGGGTGTCTTACCTATACTGCATAGGCAGTGAGAGGCTGGCATGGCACCCTGAGGGGAGTGCCATGTCGACTTACTCGTTTTGTCCTCACTAGCACACACAAGCTGGCAAGCAGAGTGTCTGTGCTGAGTGAGAGGTCTCCAGGGTGGCATAAGACATGCTGCAGCCCTTAGAGACCTTCCTTGGCATCAGGGCCCTTGGTACTAGAAGTACCAGTTACAAGGGACTTATCTGGATGCCAGGGTCTGCCAATTGTGGATACAAAAGTACAGGTTAGGGAAAGAACACTGGTGCTGGGGCCTGGTTAGCAGGCCTCAGCACACTTTCAATTGTAAACATAGCATCAGCAAAGGCAAAAAGTCAGGGGGCAACCATGCCAAGGAGGCATTTCCTTACACAACCCCCCCCCAAACGAAAGAGGATGAGACTAACCTTTCCCAAGAGAGTCTTCATTTTCTAAGTGGAAGAACCTGGAAAGGCCATCTGCATTGGCATGGGCAGTCCCAGGTCTGTGTTCCACTATAAAGTCCATTCCCTGTAGGGAGATGGACCACCTCAACAGTTTAGGATTTTCACCTTTCATTTGCATCAGCCATTTGAGAGGTCTGTGGTCAGTTTGAACTAGGAAGTGAGTCCCAAAGAGGTATGGTCTCAGCTTCTTCAGGGACCAAACCACAGCAAAGGCCTCCCTCTCAATGGCACTCCAACGCTGCTCCCTGGGGAGTAACCTCCTGCTAATGAAAGCAACAGGCTGGTCAAGGCCATCATCATTTGTTTGGGACAAAACTGCCCCTATCCCATGTTCAGAGGCATCTGTCTGCACAATGAACTGCTTAGAATAATCTGGAGCTTTTAGAACTGGTGCTGAGCACATTGCTTGTTTCAGGGTGTCAAAGGCCTGTTGGCATTCCACAGTCCAGTTCACTTTCTTGGGCATTTTCTTGGAGGTGAGTTCAGTGAGGGCTGTCACAATGGATCCATATCCCTTCACAAACCTCCTGTAATACCCAGTCAAGCCAAGGAATGCCCTGACTTGAGTCTGGGTTTTTGGAGCTACCCAGTCCAGAATAGTCTGGATCTTGGGTTGGAGTGGCTGAACTTGGCCTCCACCTACAAGGTGTCCCAAGTAAACCACAGTTCCCTGCCCTATCTGGCATTTGGATGCCTTGATAGAGAGGCCTGCAGATTGCAGAGCCTTCAAAACCTTCTTCAGGTGGACCAGGTGATCCTGCCAGGTGGAGCTAAAGACAGCAATATCATCAAGATAAGCTGTGCTAAAGGACTCCAAGCCAGCAAGGACTTGATTCACCAACCTTTGGAAGGTGGCAGGGGCATTCTTTAAACCAAAGGGCATAACAGTAAACTGATAATGCCCATCAGGTGTGGAGAATGCTGTTTTCTCTTTTGCTCCAGGTGCCATTTTTATTTGCCAGTACCCTGCTGTCAAGTCAAAGGTACTTAAGAATTTGGCAGCACCTAATTTGTCTATGAGCTCATCAGCTCTTGGGATTGGATGAGCATCTGTCTTGGTGACAGAATTGAGCCCTCTGTAGTCCACACAAAACCTCATCTCTTTCTTTCCATCTTTGGTGTGAGGTTTGGGGACTAAGACCACTGGGCTAGCCCAGGGGCTGTCAGAGCGCTCAATTACTCCCAATTCCAGCATCTTGTGGACTTCCACCTTGATGCTTTCCTTAACATGGTCAGACTGTCTAAAGATTTTGTTCTTGACAGGCATGCTGTCTCCTGTGTCCACATCATGGGTACACAGGTGTGTCTGACCAGGGTTTAAGGAGAAGAGTTCAGGAAACTGTTGTAGGACTCTCCTACAATCAGCTTGCTGTTGGCCAGAGAGGGTGTCTGAGTAGATCACTCCATCTACTGTGCCATCTTTTGGGTCTGATGACAGAAGATCAGGGAGAGGTTCACTCTCTGCCTCCTGATCCTCATCTGTTACCATCAACAGATTGACATCAGCCCTGTCATGGAAGAGCTTAAGGCGGTTCACATGGATCACCCTCTTGGGGCTCCTGCTTGTGCCCAGGTCTACCAGGTAGGTGACCTGACTCTTCCTTTCTAGTACTGGGTAAGGGCCACTCCATTTGTCCTGGAGTGCCCTGGGAGCCACAGGCTCCAGAACCCAGACTTTCTGCCCTGGTTGGAACTCAACCAGTGCAGCCTTTTGGTCATACCAAAACTTCTGGAGCTGTTGGCTGGCCTCAAGGTTTTTGGTTGCCTTTTCCATGTACTCTGCCATTCTAGAGCGAAGGCCAAGTACATAGTCCACTATGTCCTGTTTAGGCTCATGGGGAGGTCTCTCCCAGCCTTCTTTAACAAGGGCAAGTGGTCCCCTTACAGGATGACCAAACAGAAGTTCAAAGGGTGAGAATCCTACTCCCTTCTGTGGCACCTCTCTGTAAGCGAAAAGCAGGCATGGCAAGAGGACATCCCATCTCCTTTTGAGTTTTTCTGGGAGCCCCATGATCATGCCCTTTAATGTCTTGTTGAATCTCTCAACTAAGCCATTAGTTTGTGGATGGTATGGTGTAGTGAATTTATAAGTCACCCCACACTCATTCCACATGTGCTTTAGGTATGCTGACATGAAGTTGGTACCTCTGTCAGACACCACCTCCTTAGGGAAACCCACTCTGGTAAAGATACCAATGAGGGCCTTGGCTACTGCAGGGGCAGTAGTCGACCTAAGGGGAATAGCTTCAGGATACCTGGTAGCATGATCCACTACTACCAGGATATACATATTTCCTGAGGCTGTGGGAGGTTCCAGTGGACCAACTATGTCCACACCCACTCTTTCAAAGGGAACCCCCACCACTGGAAGTGGAATGAGGGGGGCCTTTGGATGTCCACCTGTCTTACCACTGGCTTGACAGGTGGGGCAGGAGAGGCAAAACTCCTTAACCATGTTGGACATATTGGGCCAGTAGAAGTGGTTGACTAACCTCTCCCACGTCTTGGTTTGTCCCAAATGTCCAGCAAGGGGAATGTCATGGGCCAATGTTAGGATGAACTTCCTGAACAGCTGAGGCACTACCACTCTCCTAGTGGCACCAGGTTTGGGGTCTCTGGCCTCAGTGTACAGGAGTCCATCTTCCCAATAGACCCTATGCGTTCCATTTTTCTTGCCTTTGGACTCTTCAGCAGCTTGCTGCCTAAGGCCTTCAAGAGAGGGACAGGTTTCTTGTCCCTTACACAGCTCCTCCCTTGAGGGTCCCCCTGGGCCTAAGAGCTCAACCTGATAAGGTTCAAGCTCCAAAGGCTCAGTTCCCTCAGAGGGCAGAACTTCTTCCTGAGAAGAGAGGTTCCCTTTCTTTTGCTGTGTTGTAGTTGGTTTCCCAACTGACTTTCCTGTTCTCTTGGTAGGCTGGGCCATTCTTCCAGACTCCAGCTCTACTTGTTCACACTGTGCCTTGCATTGTGCTCTTGTTTTCACACACACCAGTTCAGGGATACCCAGCATTGCTGCATGGGTTTTTAGTTCTACCTCAGCCCATGCTGAGGACTCCAGGTCATTTCCAAGCAGACAGTCCACTGGGATATTTGAGGAGACCACCACCTGTTTCAGGCCATTGACCCCTCCCCATTCTAAAGTAACCATTGCCATGGGATGTACTTTTCTCTGATTGTCAGTGTTGGTGACTGTGTAAGTTTTTCCAGTCAGGTATTGGCCAGGGGAAACCAGTTTCTCTGTCACCATGGTGACACTGGCACCTGTATCCCTCAGGCCCTCTATTCTAGTCCCATTAATTAAGAGTTGCTGTCTGTATTTTTGCATGTTAGGCGGCCAGACAGCTAGTGTGGCTAAATCCACCCCACCCTCAGAAACTAGAGTAGCTTCAGTGTGGACCCTGATTTGCTCTGGGCACACTGTTGATCCCACTTGGAGACTAGCCATACCAGTGTTACCTGGATGGGAGTTTGGAGTGGAACCTTTCTTGGGACAGGCCTTGTCTCCAGTTTGGTGTCCATGCTGTTTACAGCTATGACACCAGGCCTTTTTGGGATCAAAGTTTTTACCCTTGTACCCATTGTTTTGTGAAGAGGCTCTGGGCCCACCCTCCTGTGCAGGTTTTTGGGGGCCTGTAGAAGACTCTTTACTATTTTTAGTTTTGGTTGTCTCATCACCCTTCCCCTGGGGAGTCTTTGTGACCCCTTTCTTTTGGTCACCCCCTGTTGAAGTCTTGGACACCCTTGTCTTGACCCAATGGTCCGCCTTCTTTCCCAATTCTTGGGGAGAAATTGGTCCTAGGTCTACCAGATGCTGATGCAGTTTATCATTGAAACAATTACTTAACAGGTGTTCTTTCACAAATAAATTGTACAGCCCATCATAATTACTTACACCACTGCCTTGAATCCAACCATCTAGTGTTTTCACTGAGTAGTCAACAAAGTCAACCCAGGTCTGGCTCGAGGATTTTTCAGCCCCCCTGAATCTAATCCTGTACTCCTCAGTGGAGAATCCAAAGCCCTCAATCAGGGTACCCTTCATGAGGTCATAAGATTCTGCATCTTTTCCAGAGAGTGTGAGGAGTCTATCCCTACACTTTCCAGTGAACATTTCCCAAAGGAGAGCACCCCAGTGAGATCTGTTCACTTTTCTGGTTACACAAGCCCTCTCAAAAGCTGTGAACCACTTGGTGATGTCATCACCATCTTCAAATTTTGTCACAATCCCTTTGGGGATTTTTAACATGTCAGGAGAATCTCTGACCCTATTTATATTGCTGCCACCATTGATGGGTCCTAGGCCCATCTCTTGTCTTTCCCTTTCTATGGCTAGGAGCTGTCTCTCTAAAGCCAATCTTTTGGCCATCCTGGCTAACAGGAGGTCATCTTCACTGAGAGCATCCTCAGTGATTTCAGAAATGTGGGACCCTCCTGTGAGGGACTCACTATTTCTGACTAACACAGTTGGAGACAGGACTTGAGGGGTCCTGTTCTCCCTATTTAGGACTGGAGGAGGGACATTGGCCTCCAAGTCACTAATTTCTTCCTCTGTGAGGTCATCATCAGAGGGGTTGGCTTTTTCAAACTCTGCCAACAGCTCCTGGAGCTGAATTTTGGTAGGTCTGGAGCCAATGGTTATTTTTTTGATATTACAGAGAGACCTTAGCTCCCTCATCTTAAGATGGAGGTAAGGTGTGGTGTCGAGTTCCACCACATTCATCTCTGTATCAGACATTATTTTGTTAAGAGTTGGAAGACTTTTTAAAGAATCTAAAACTGTTTCTAGAATCTAATTTCAAACTTTTAACAAACTTTTAAACTCTAAAAGACAATGCTAAACAGGGACTTAACACACAAGGCCCTAGCAGGACTTTTAAGAATTTAGAAAAATTTCAAATTGCAAAAATGAATTTCTAATGACAATTTTGGAATTTGTCGTGTGATCAGGTATTGGCTGAGTAGTCCAGCAAATGCAAAGTCTTGTACCCCACCGCTGATCCACCAATGTAGGAAGTTGGCTCTGTATGTGCTATTTCAAAGTAAGGAATAGCATGCACAGAGTCCAAGGGTTCCCCTTAGAGGTAAAATAGTGGTAAAAATAGATAATACCAATGCTCTATTTTGTGGTAGTGTGGCCGAGCAGTAGGCTTATCCAAGGAGTAGTGTTAAGCATTTGTTGTACATACACATAGACAATAAATGAGGTACACACACTCAGAGACAAATCCGGCCAATAGGTTTTTGTATAGAAAAATATATTTTCTTAGTTTATTTTAAGAACCACAGGTTCAAATTCTACATGTAATATCTCATTCAAAAGGTATTGCAGGTAAGTACTTTAGGAACTTCAAATCATCAAAATTGCATGTATACTTTTCAAGTTATTCACAAATAGCTGTTTTAAAAGTGGACACAGTGCAATTTTCACAGTTCCTAGGGGAGGTAAGTATTTGTTAGGTTAACCAGGTAAGTAAGACACTTACAGGGCTTAGTTCTTGGTCCAAGGTAGCCCACCGTTGGGGGTTCAGGGCAACCCCAAAGTCACCACACCAGCAGCTCAGGGCCGGTCAGGTGCAGAGTTCAAAGTGGTGCCCAAAACACATAGGCTAGAATGGAGAGAAGGGGGTGCCCCGGTTCCGGTCTGCTTGCAGGTAAGTACCCGCGTCTTCGGAGGGCAGACCAGGGGGGTTTTGTAGGGCACCGGGGGGGACACAAGCCCACACAGAAATTTCACCCTCAGCAACGCGGGGGCGGCCGGGTGCAGTGTAGAAACGAGCGTCGGGTTCGCAATGTTAGTCTATGAGAGATCTCGGGATCTCTTCAGCGCTGCAGGCAGGCAAGGGGGGGATTCCTCGGGGAAACCTCCACTTGGACAAGGGAGAGGGACTCCTGGGGGTCACTTCTCCAGTGAAAGTCCGGTCCTTTAGGTCCTGGGGGCTGCGGGTGCAGGGTCTCTCCCAGGCGTCGGGACTTTAGGTTCAAAGAGTCGCGGTCAGGGGAAGCCTCGGGATTCCCTCTGCAGGCGGCGCTGTGGGGGCTCAGGGGGGACAGGTTTTGGTACTCACAGTCTTAGAGTAGTCCTGGGGTCCCTCCTGAGGTGTTGGATCGCCACCAGCCGAGTCGGGGTCGCCGGGTGCAGTGTTGCAAGTCTCACGCTTCTTGCGGGGAGCTTGCAGGGTTCTTTAAAGCTGCTGGAAACAAAGTTGCAGCTTTTCTTGGAGCAGGTCCGCTGTCCTCGGGAGTTTCTTGTCTTTTCGAAGCAGGGGCAGTCCTCAGAGGATGTCGAGGTCGCTGGTCCCTTTGGAAGGCGTCGCTGGAGCAGGATCTTTGGAAGGCAGGAGACAGGCCGGTGAGTTTCTGGAGCCAAGGCAGTTGTCGTCTTCTGGTCTTCCGCTGCAGGGGTTTTCAGCTGGGCAGTCCTTCTTCTTGTAGTTGCAGGAATCTAATTTTCTAGGGTTCAGGGTAGCCCTTAAATACTAAATTTAAGGGCGTGTTTAGGTCTGGGGGGTTAGTAGCCAATGGCTACTAGCCCTGAGGGTGGGTACACCCTCTTTGTGCCTCCTCCCAAGGGGAGGGGGTCACAATCCTAACCCTATTGGGGGAATCCTCCATCTGCAAGATGGAGGATTTCTAAAAGTTAGAGTCACTTCAGCTCAGGACACCTTAGGGGCTGTCCTGACTGGCCAGTGACTCCTCCTTGTTTTTCTCATTATTTTCTCCGGCCTTGCCGCCAAAAGTGGGGCCTGGCCGGAGGGGGCGGGCAACTCCACTAGCTGGAGTGTCCTGCTGGGTTGGCACAAAGGAGGTGAGCCTTTGAGGCTCACCGCCAGGTGTGACAATTCCTGCCTGGGGGAGGTGTTAGCATCTCCACCCAGTGCAGGCTTTGTTACTGGCCTCAGAGTGACAAAGGCACTCTCCCCATGGGGCCAGCAACATGTCTCGGTTTGTGGCAGGCTGCTAAAACTAGTCAGCCTACACAGATAGTCGGTTAAGTTTCAGGGGGCACCTCTAAGGTGCCCTCTGGGGTGTATTTTACAATAAAATGTACACTGGCATCAGTGTGCATTTATTGTGCTGAGAAGTTTGATACCAAACTTCCCAGTTTTCAGTGTAGCCATTATGGTGCTGTGGAGTTCGTGTTTGACGGACTCCCAGACCATATACTCTTATGGCTACCCTGCACTTACAATGTCTAAGGTTTTGTTTAGACACTGTAGGGGTACCATGCTCATGCACTGGTACCCTCACCTATGGTATAGTGCACCCTGCCTTAGGGCTGTAAGGCCTGCTAGAGGGGTGTCTTACCTATACTGCATAGGCAGTGAGAGGCTGGCATGGCACCCTGAGGGGAGTGCCATGTCGACTTACTCGTTTTGTCCTCACTAGCACACACAAGCTGGCAAGCAGAGTGTCTGTGCTGAGTGAGAGGTCTCCAGGGTGGCATAAGACATGCTGCAGCCCTTAGAGACCTTCCTTGGCATCAGGGCCCTTGGTACTAGAAGTACCAGTTACAAGGGACTTATCTGGATGCCAGGGTCTGCCAATTGTGGATACAAAAGTACAGGTTAGGGAAAGAACACTGGTGCTGGGGCCTGGTTAGCAGGCCTCAGCACACTTTCAATTGTAAACATAGCATCAGCAAAGGCAAAAAGTCAGGGGGCAACCATGCCAAGGAGGCATTTCCTTACACAACCCCCCCCCAAACGAAAGAGGATGAGACTAACCTTTCCCAAGAGAGTCTTCATTTTCTAAGTGGAAGAACCTGGAAAGGCCATCTGCATTGGCATGGGCAGTCCCAGGTCTGTGTTCCACTATAAAGTCCATTCCCTGTAGGGAGATGGACCACCTCAACAGTTTAGGATTTTCACCTTTCATTTGCATCAGCCATTTGAGAGGTCTGTGGTCAGTTTGAACTAGGAAGTGAGTCCCAAAGAGGTATGGTCTCAGCTTCTTCAGGGACCAAACCACAGCAAAGGCCTCCCTCTCAATGGCACTCCAACGCTGCTCCCTGGGGAGTAACCTCCTGCTAATGAAAGCAACAGGCTGGTCAAGGCCATCATCATTTGTTTGGGACAAAACTGCCCCTATCCCATGTTCAGAGGCATCTGTCTGCACAATGAACTGCTTAGAATAATCTGGAGCTTTTAGAACTGGTGCTGAGCACATTGCTTGTTTCAGGGTGTCAAAGGCCTGTTGGCATTCCACAGTCCAGTTCACTTTCTTGGGCATTTTCTTGGAGGTGAGTTCAGTGAGGGCTGTCACAATGGATCCATATCCCTTCACAAACCTCCTGTAATACCCAGTCAAGCCAAGGAATGCCCTGACTTGAGTCTGGGTTTTTGGAGCTACCCAGTCCAGAATAGTCTGGATCTTGGGTTGGAGTGGCTGAACTTGGCCTCCACCTACAAGGTGTCCCAAGTAAACCACAGTTCCCTGCCCTATCTGGCATTTGGATGCCTTGATAGAGAGGCCTGCAGATTGCAGAGCCTTCAAAACCTTCTTCAGGTGGACCAGGTGATCCTGCCAGGTGGAGCTAAAGACAGCAATATCACCAAGATAAGCTGTGCTAAAGGACTCCAAGCCAGCAAGGACTTGATTCACCAACCTTTGGAAGGTGGCAGGGGCATTCTTTAAACCAAAGGGCATAACAGTAAACTGATAATGCCCATCAGGTGTGGAGAATGCTGTTTTCTCTTTTGCTCCAGGTGCCATTTTTATTTGCCAGTACCCTGCTGTCAAGTCAAAGGTACTTAAGAATTTGGCAGCACCTAATTTGTCTATGAGCTCATCAGCTCTTGGGATTGGATGAGCATCTGTCTTGGTGACAGAATTGAGCCCTCTGTAGTCCACACAAAACCTCATCTCTTTCTTTCCATCTTTGGTGTGAGGTTTGGGGACTAAGACCACTGGGCTAGCCCAGGGGCTGTCAGAGCGCTCAATTACTCCCAATTCCAGCATCTTGTGGACTTCCACCTTGATGCTTTCCTTAACATGGTCAGACTGTCTAAAGATTTTGTTCTTGACAGGCATGCTGTCTCCTGTGTCCACATCATGGGTACACAGGTGTGTCTGACCAGGGTTTAAGGAGAAGAGTTCAGGAAACTGTTGTAGGACTCTCCTACAATCAGCTTGCTGTTGGCCAGAGAGGGTGTCTGAGTAGATCACTCCATCTACTGTGCCATCTTTTGGGTCTGATGACAGAAGATCAGGGAGAGGTTCACTCTCTGCCTCCTGATCCTCATCTGTTACCATCAACAGATTGACATCAGCCCTGTCATGGAAGAGCTTAAGGCGGTTCACATGGATCACCCTCTTGGGGCTCCTGCTTGTGCCCAGGTCTACCAGGTAGGTGACCTGACTCTTCCTTTCTAGTACTGGGTAAGGGCCACTCCATTTGTCCTGGAGTGCCCTGGGAGCCACAGGCTCCAGAACCCAGACTTTCTGCCCTGGTTGGAACTCAACCAGTGCAGCCTTTTGGTCATACCAAAACTTCTGGAGCTGTTGGCTGGCCTCAAGGTTTTTGGTTGCCTTTTCCATGTACTCTGCCATTCTAGAGCGAAGGCCAAGTACATAGTCCACTATGTCCTGTTTAGGCTCATGGGGAGGTCTCTCCCAGCCTTCTTTAACAAGGGCAAGTGGTCCCCTTACAGGATGACCAAACAGAAGTTCAAAGGGTGAGAATCCTACTCCCTTCTGTGGCACCTCTCTGTAAGCGAAAAGCAGGCATGGCAAGAGGACATCCCATCTCCTTTTGAGTTTTTCTGGGAGCCCCATGATCATGCCCTTTAATGTCTTGTTGAATCTCTCAACTAAGCCATTAGTTTGTGGATGGTATGGTGTAGTGAATTTATAAGTCACCCCACACTCATTCCACATGTGCTTTAGGTATGCTGACATGAAGTTGGTACCTCTGTCAGACACCACCTCCTTAGGGAAACCCACTCTGGTAAAGATACCAATGAGGGCCTTGGCTACTGCAGGGGCAGTAGTCGACCTAAGGGGAATAGCTTCAGGATACCTGGTAGCATGATCCACTACTACCAGGATATACATATTTCCTGAGGCTGTGGGAGGTTCCAGTGGACCAACTATGTCCACACCCACTCTTTCAAAGGGAACCCCCACCACTGGAAGTGGAATGAGGGGGGCCTTTGGATGTCCACCTGTCTTACCACTGGCTTGACAGGTGGGGCAGGAGAGGCAAAACTCCTTAACCATGTTGGACATATTGGGCCAGTAGAAGTGGTTGACTAACCTCTCCCACGTCTTGGTTTGTCCCAAATGTCCAGCAAGGGGAATGTCATGGGCCAATGTTAGGATGAACTTCCTGAACAGCTGAGGCACTACCACTCTCCTAGTGGCACCAGGTTTGGGGTCTCTGGCCTCAGTGTACAGGAGTCCATCTTCCCAATAGACCCTATGCGTTCCATTTTTCTTGCCTTTGGACTCTTCAGCAGCTTGCTGCCTAAGGCCTTCAAGAGAGGGACAGGTTTCTTGTCCCTTACACAGCTCCTCCCTTGAGGGTCCCCCTGGGCCTAAGAGCTCAACCTGATAAGGTTCAAGCTCCAAAGGCTCAGTTCCCTCAGAGGGCAGAACTTCTTCCTGAGAAGAGAGGTTCCCTTTCTTTTGCTGTGTTGTAGTTGGTTTCCCAACTGACTTTCCTGTTCTCTTGGTAGGCTGGGCCATTCTTCCAGACTCCAGCTCTACTTGTTCACACTGTGCCTTGCATTGTGCTCTTGTTTTCACACACACCAGTTCAGGGATACCCAGCATTGCTGCATGGGTTTTTAGTTCTACCTCAGCCCATGCTGAGGACTCCAGGTCATTTCCAAGCAGACAGTCCACTGGGATATTTGAGGAGACCACCACCTGTTTCAGGCCATTGACCCCTCCCCATTCTAAAGTAACCATTGCCATGGGATGTACTTTTCTCTGATTGTCAGTGTTGGTGACTGTGTAAGTTTTTCCAGTCAGGTATTGGCCAGGGGAAACCAGTTTCTCTGTCACCATGGTGACACTGGCACCTGTATCCCTCAGGCCCTCTATTCTAGTCCCATTAATTAAGAGTTGCTGTCTGTATTTTTGCATGTTAGGCGGCCAGACAGCTAGTGTGGCTAAATCCACCCCACCCTCAGAAACTAGAGTAGCTTCAGTGTGGACCCTGATTTGCTCTGGGCACACTGTTGATCCCACTTGGAGACTAGCCATACCAGTGTTACCTGGATGGGAGTTTGGAGTGGAACCTTTCTTGGGACAGGCCTTGTCTCCAGTTTGGTGTCCATGCTGTTTACAGCTATGACACCAGGCCTTTTTGGGATCAAAGTTTTTACCCTTGTACCCATTGTTTTGTGAAGAGGCTCTGGGCCCACCCTCCTGTGCAGGTTTTTGGGGGCCTGTAGAAGACTCTTTACTATTTTTAGTTTTGGTTGTCTCATCACCCTTCCCCTGGGGAGTCTTTGTGACCCCTTTCTTTTGGTCACCCCCTGTTGAAGTCTTGGACACCCTTGTCTTGACCCAATGGTCCGCCTTCTTTCCCAATTCTTGGGGAGAAATTGGTCCTAGGTCTACCAGATGCTGATGCAGTTTATCATTGAAACAATTACTTAACAGGTGTTCTTTCACAAATAAATTGTACAGCCCATCATAATTACTTACACCACTGCCTTGAATCCAACCATCTAGTGTTTTCACTGAGTAGTCAACAAAGTCAACCCAGGTCTGGCTCGAGGATTTTTCAGCCCCCCTGAATCTAATCCTGTACTCCTCAGTGGAGAATCCAAAGCCCTCAATCAGGGTACCCTTCATGAGGTCATAAGATTCTGCATCTTTTCCAGAGAGTGTGAGGAGTCTATCCCTACACTTTCCAGTGAACATTTCCCAAAGGAGAGCACCCCAGTGAGATCTGTTCACTTTTCTGGTTACACAAGCCCTCTCAAAAGCTGTGAACCACTTGGTGATGTCATCACCATCTTCAAATTTTGTCACAATCCCTTTGGGGATTTTTAACATGTCAGGAGAATCTCTGACCCTATTTATATTGCTGCCACCATTGATGGGTCCTAGGCCCATCTCTTGTCTTTCCCTTTCTATGGCTAGGAGCTGTCTCTCTAAAGCCAATCTTTTGGCCATCCTGGCTAACAGGAGGTCATCTTCACTGAGAGCATCCTCAGTGATTTCAGAAATGTGGGACCCTCCTGTGAGGGACTCACTATTTCTGACTAACACAGTTGGAGACAGGACTTGAGGGGTCCTGTTCTCCCTATTTAGGACTGGAGGAGGGACATTGGCCTCCAAGTCACTAATTTCTTCCTCTGTGAGGTCATCATCAGAGGGGTTGGCTTTTTCAAACTCTGCCAACAGCTCCTGGAGCTGAATTTTGGTAGGTCTGGAGCCAATGGTTATTTTTTTGATATTACAGAGAGACCTTAGCTCCCTCATCTTAAGATGGAGGTAAGGTGTGGTGTCGAGTTCCACCACATTCATCTCTGTATCAGACATTATTTTGTTAAGAGTTGGAAGACTTTTTAAAGAATCTAAAACTGTTTCTAGAATCTAATTTCAAACTTTTAACAAACTTTTAAACTCTAAAAGACAATGCTAAACAGGGACTTAACACACAAGGCCCTAGCAGGACTTTTAAGAATTTAGAAAAATTTCAAATTGCAAAAATGAATTTCTAATGACAATTTTGGAATTTGTCGTGTGATCAGGTATTGGCTGAGTAGTCCAGCAAATGCAAAGTCTTGTACCCCACCGCTGATCCACCAATGTAGGAAGTTGGCTCTGTATGTGCTATTTCAAAGTAAGGAATAGCATGCACAGAGTCCAAGGGTTCCCCTTAGAGGTAAAATAGTGGTAAAAATAGATAATACCAATGCTCTATTTTGTGGTAGTGTGGCCGAGCAGTAGGCTTATCCAAGGAGTAGTGTTAAGCATTTGTTGTACATACACATAGACAATAAATGAGGTACACACACTCAGAGACAAATCCGGCCAATAGGTTTTTGTATAGAAAAATATATTTTCTTAGTTTATTTTAAGAACCACAGGTTCAAATTCTACATGTAATATCTCATTCAAAAGGTATTGCAGGTAAGTACTTTAGGAACTTCAAATCATCAAAATTGCATGTATACTTTTCAAGTTATTCACAAATAGCTGTTTTAAAAGTGGACACAGTGCAATTTTCACAGTTCCTAGGGGAGGTAAGTATTTGTTAGGTTAACCAGGTAAGTAAGACACTTACAGGGCTTAGTTCTTGGTCCAAGGTAGCCCACCGTTGGGGGTTCAGGGCAACCCCAAAGTCACCACACCAGCAGCTCAGGGCCGGTCAGGTGCAGAGTTCAAAGTGGTGCCCAAAACACATAGGCTAGAATGGAGAGAAGGGGGTGCCCCGGTTCCGGTCTGCTTGCAGGTAAGTACCCGCGTCTTCGGAGGGCAGACCAGGGGGGTTTTGTAGGGCACCGGGGGGGACACAAGCCCACACAGAAATTTCACCCTCAGCAACGCGGGGGCGGCCGGGTGCAGTGTAGAAACGAGCGTCGGGTTCGCAATGTTAGTCTATGAGAGATCTCGGGATCTCTTCAGCGCTGCAGGCAGGCAAGGGGGGGATTCCTCGGGGAAACCTCCACTTGGACAAGGGAGAGGGACTCCTGGGGGTCACTTCTCCAGTGAAAGTCCGGTCCTTTAGGTCCTGGGGGCTGCGGGTGCAGGGTCTCTCCCAGGCGTCGGGACTTTAGGTTCAAAGAGTCGCGGTCAGGGGAAGCCTCGGGATTCCCTCTGCAGGCGGCGCTGTGGGGGCTCAGGGGGGACAGGTTTTGGTACTCACAGTCTTAGAGTAGTCCTGGGGTCCCTCCTGAGGTGTTGGATCGCCACCAGCCGAGTCGGGGTCGCCGGGTGCAGTGTTGCAAGTCTCACGCTTCTTGCGGGGAGCTTGCAGGGTTCTTTAAAGCTGCTGGAAACAAAGTTGCAGCTTTTCTTGGAGCAGGTCCGCTGTCCTCGGGAGTTTCTTGTCTTTTCGAAGCAGGGGCAGTCCTCAGAGGATGTCGAGGTCGCTGGTCCCTTTGGAAGGCGTCGCTGGAGCAGGATCTTTGGAAGGCAGGAGACAGGCCGGTGAGTTTCTGGAGCCAAGGCAGTTGTCGTCTTCTGGTCTTCCGCTGCAGGGGTTTTCAGCTGGGCAGTCCTTCTTCTTGTAGTTGCAGGAATCTAATTTTCTAGGGTTCAGGGTAGCCCTTAAATACTAAATTTAAGGGCGTGTTTAGGTCTGGGGGGTTAGTAGCCAATGGCTACTAGCCCTGAGGGTGGGTACACCCTCTTTGTGCCTCCTCCCAAGGGGAGGGGGTCACAATCCTAACCCTATTGGGGGAATCCTCCATCTGCAAGATGGAGGATTTCTAAAAGTTAGAGTCACTTCAGCTCAGGACACCTTAGGGGCTGTCCTGACTGGCCAGTGACTCCTCCTTGTTTTTCTCATTATTTTCTCCGGCCTTGCCGCCAAAAGTGGGGCCTGGCCGGAGGGGGCGGGCAACTCCACTAGCTGGAGTGTCCTGCTGGGTTGGCACAAAGGAGGTGAGCCTTTGAGGCTCACCGCCAGGTGTGACAATTCCTGCCTGGGGGAGGTGTTAGCATCTCCACCCAGTGCAGGCTTTGTTACTGGCCTCAGAGTGACAAAGGCACTCTCCCCATGGGGCCAGCAACATGTCTCGGTTTGTGGCAGGCTGCTAAAACTAGTCAGCCTACACAGATAGTCGGTTAAGTTTCAGGGGGCACCTCTAAGGTGCCCTCTGGGGTGTATTTTACAATAAAATGTACACTGGCATCAGTGTGCATTTATTGTGCTGAGAAGTTTGATACCAAACTTCCCAGTTTTCAGTGTAGCCATTATGGTGCTGTGGAGTTCGTGTTTGACGGACTCCCAGACCATATACTCTTATGGCTACCCTGCACTTACAATGTCTAAGGTTTTGTTTAGACACTGTAGGGGTACCATGCTCATGCACTGGTACCCTCACCTATGGTATAGTGCACCCTGCCTTAGGGCTGTAAGGCCTGCTAGAGGGGTGTCTTACCTATACTGCATAGGCAGTGAGAGGCTGGCATGGCACCCTGAGGGGAGTGCCATGTCGACTTACTCGTTTTGTCCTCACTAGCACACACAAGCTGGCAAGCAGAGTGTCTGTGCTGAGTGAGAGGTCTCCAGGGTGGCATAAGACATGCTGCAGCCCTTAGAGACCTTCCTTGGCATCAGGGCCCTTGGTACTAGAAGTACCAGTTACAAGGGACTTATCTGGATGCCAGGGTCTGCCAATTGTGGATACAAAAGTACAGGTTAGGGAAAGAACACTGGTGCTGGGGCCTGGTTAGCAGGCCTCAGCACACTTTCAATTGTAAACATAGCATCAGCAAAGGCAAAAAGTCAGGGGGCAACCATGCCAAGGAGGCATTTCCTTACACCTGGTACCTCTGAACTCCTGACCCCTGTCAGGAGTTCGAGGCCCTCCTCCAACCGCAGGCTTCTGCCTGCGCCTCATCCCTGGTGTCTAGTGGGACAGCTCTGCTTTCATACTAGGCTACCAGCTACCTCTCTCCTCCATATGCTTTGCTCTCTGCTCCACTACTGTCCCTTAGTGATCCTTTTCCTCGTTTCTCTCTCACTCAGCTCTCCCACTAACTTTCACTCTCCCTCTCTCCCTCCCCGCCGCTGCTGCCCCGCGCCCCCCCTTTTTCGGCTCTGCCCCTTTTCGGCTCCACCCCCTTTTTTGCACCGTTTTTCATCCCTGTCCCGCCTCCCAGCTATCCTATCCTTCCCCTACCTCCCTACTTAATGGCATCTGCTGTGGGGCCGCTCCGCTGGCACGTCGAAGGTGCGCCAAAGGCAAGCCCATCTGCACCCGTCCGTGCCTGGACCGCGCCCAGGGCCAGAACCCCTGGCTCCCGTCCTCCCCACCACCGCCACACACGTCTTCACTATGACGTTGCCACCCTCCGCGCCCTCAACACCGGCCGCTCTCCCGCCTGCCTTCAAGCCTCCCTGCAGACCCTCTGCGGACTCTTCCCCTGCTGGAACTGCACCTTCACCAGCCTCCACGCCAACGACCCACCTACCAAGGCAGGACGCCACCATCTCAGATGTATCCTCCTCAACACCCGCTCTGTCCACAAGCACGCACTAGAGCTATGGAATCTACTCGCCTTCCTGACTGAGACCTGTATGAGCCCCTCCTCAGCACCTGACATCCCGGACAGCTATAAGATCACCCTTAGGGACCGCTCCAACAAACCAGGAGGACGCATCTCCATCATCGCCGTCATCCACAAGAGCACCCTCAGGATCAAGACCAACACCGAAGACACCATCAGCACCGCCGAACTCCTGCACTTCCAAATCCACACTGACCCAAACACCGCCCTCCAAGGGACCCTCGACTACAGACCCCCCGGCCCACAATAGCAGTTCAGCGACTCCATTACTGACATCATCAGCATGCATGCTCTCGCATCCACTGACTACATACTGCTCGGAGACTTAAACTTCCACCTCGAGAACACCAACGACAACAACACCGCCACCCTGCTCCACAACCTCTCCAACCTCGGTCTCAAACAGCTCATCAGGACACCAACCCACTCTGAAGGACACACACTGGACCCTATTTTCTCTGCCAACAATCACATCTCTTTCAGCCACACCACCAAACTTCACTGGACAAACCACCGCCACATCCACTTCTCCTTCAAGAAACCCACAACACACCACCACCCACAACGGATCCCCCACCACAGTTGGAACAGGGTTACCGAAGACCAACTTATCATGACCCTCTCCCAGAACCCACCCATCGACACCACCGACACTGATGCAGCTGCCTGCAACTTCAGGCAATGGGTCAACACCTGTGCCAATACTCTCGCCCCAATCAAGAATCCCTCCAATAGACGCAATGACAGAAAGGCCTTCTGGTTTACCGCCGACCTCCATGAATCTAAGCAAAGCTGGCGAAGACTCGAAAGAAAGTGGAGCAAAGATCAAACTCTGGACAACCACACAACCTTCGAAAACACCATCCGCAGAAACCAACTCATCCGAGCCGCCAAAAGAACCGCCTTCAAAGATCGAATCAACAACAATGCACACAGCCACAAGGAGCTCTTCAACGTCGTGAAGGAACTTTCCAACCCCAGCTCCAATGTTAACGACATCCCGCCATCCCAAGACCTCTGCGACTCCCTAGCCTCTTACTTCCACTGCAAGTTTGCAGACATCCACGACAGCTTAGCACCCAGACCCCCGGCAACCACCAACACCACAAATTCACCTCCAACCAACCTCCTGCTCTCCTGGATCCCCGTCAATGACAACAACACCATCAAAATCATGAACACCATCCACTCCGGCTCTCCATCTGACCCCTGCCCTCACCACATCCTCAACAAAGCAAGCTCCGTCATCGCACCCCAACTACAGAAGATCATCAACAGCTCCTTTGATTCCGCCACCTTCCAGGAGAGCTGGAAACACGCTGAGATCAATGCCCTCCTCAAAAAACCCAAGGTGGACCCAAAGGACCTCAAGAACGTCCGGCCTATCTCCCTGCTCCCCTTCCCGGCAAAAGTAATCAAGAAGGTTGTCAACAGATAGCTAACCTGCTTCCTAGAGGAGAACCGCACACTGGACCCTTCCAAATCTGGATTCCACAGCAACCACAGTAACGAAACCGCCCTCATCTCCACCACCGATGACATCAGAACCATACTGGACAGCGGCAAAACCGCGACACTCATCCTCCTGGACCTCTCGGCCACGTTTGACACCATCTGCCACAATACCCTACACACACTACTCAGCAATGATGAAATCTGCGACAGAGCCCTGGAGTAGGTCACCTTCTTTCTCACCAGCAGATCCCAGAGAGTTTGACTCCCCCATTCCGCTCGGAGGCCACTGAAATAATCTGCGGCATACCCCAGGGTTCGTCCCTCAGCCCGACCCTCTTTAACGTCTACATGGCCCCGCTCGCTAACATCGCCCGATCCCACAACCTCAACATCATCTCATACGCCAACGACACCCAGCTGATCCTCTCCCTCACCAAGGACTCCACCAAGACCCACCTCCACGAAGGAATGAAGGCCATGCCGAATGGAGGAAGAGCAGCTGCATCAAACTCAATTCCGACAAGATGGAAGTCCTCATCTTCGGCTCCACTCCCTCCGCATGGGATGACTCCTGGTGGCCCACCACTCTCGGAACCACTCCGACTCCCACCGACCACGCATGCAACCTAGGATTCATCTTGGACCCCTCACTATCCATGACCCAGCAAGTCAACGTCATCTCTTCCTCCTGCTTCAACACCCTCTGCATGCTCCGAAAGATTTACAAATTGATACCCACTGAAATCAGAAGAACAATCACCCAAGCCCTTGTAAGCAGCAAACCGGACTACGGCAATGCCCTACACGCAGGAACCACAGCCAAACTCCAGAAGAGGCTGCAACACATCCAGAACGCCTCTGCATGCCTCATCCTGGACATCCCCCACCACTGCCACATCGCAGACCACCTGAAAAACCTGCTCTGGCTCCCAGTCAACAAGAGATTCACCTTCAAACTCCTCACCCACGCTCACAAAGCACTGCACAACACCGGACCAGAATACCTCAACATACAACTCTCCTTCTACATCCAGACCCGGTATCTCGGCTCCGCCATCCTCGCCCTTGCAACCGTCCCACGCGTCCGCAGAACTGCAACCGGTGGTAGATCATTCTCGCACCTCACCGGAAAAAACGTGGAACACTCTTCCCACCCACCTGCGTGAGACCAAAGACATCCTTATCTTCACAACACTTCTCAAGACCTGGCTGTTCGGGCAGTAGCAGCACCTCCCCCCCTCACCCTTGCCCCCTCCCCTCCGCAGCGCCTTGAGACCCTCACGGGTGAGTAGTGCACTTTACAAATCCCTGATTGATTGATTGATTGATTGGATCAAGCGTGTAATGCAAACTGTGTGACCACCAATGAGACATTATTCTATAAGTGTTCACAAATATTTGGACTGTTTTCTAAAACTTTTTAGCATTTATAGGACATAGGAGTAAGAGGTACTGCTGCTAGCGCAGGTGTTTTTATAGAAATTAATAATAGGTGTCTATGTATTCTGAGTAATGGATTTGTGAAGAAAATACAATAACGTAGAAAAGTAATGCACGCATTTGAAAATGTGATCACGATGAGTGGCCACCAATGTTAACAAAGTGTACTTATTAATGGTTTTAAATTGAAATGTTGAGCATATGTTTGATTATTGTAGTAATATGTCACAATAAAGGTTATGAATTATGTATTAGCTTTATTAATTTTAGGCCATAACTTAGCAAGGGTCTTTGCCTAGTTGCCAGGCCTCATGTCAAGCTGTATTTCCTAATGTTTAATAAATGGCTGTTCTATAGAGTTAAACTGTGATTTTTCATTGTATTGTGTATATGTGCTGGCAGCTGAGAAAGTTTTCTCATGAGAACTGACTGCTAGAAGATGCTGTTCTTGCTAAATGTAACATTATGGGGGTCATTCTGACTTTGGCGGGCAGCGGATGCCGCCCGCCAAAGTTACCCCGTCGAAAGACCGCTCCGCGGTCAAAAGACCGCGGGGGTCATTTCGACTTTCCCGCTGGGCCGGCGGGCGACCGCCAAAAGATCGCCCGCCGGCCCAGCGGGAAAGGCCCTGCAACAATGAAGCCGGCTCCGAATGGAGCCGGCGGAGTTGCAGGGGTGCGACGGGTGCAGTTGCACCCGTCGCGATTTTCACTGTCTGCAATGCAGACAGTGAAAATCCTTGTGGGGCCCTGTTAGGGGGCCCCTGCACTGCCCATGCCAGTGGCATGGGCAGTGCAGGGGCCCCCAGGGGCCCCACGACACCCGTTCCCGCCATCCTGTTTCTGGCGGTGAAAACCGCCAGAAACAGGCTGGCAGGAAGGGGGTCGGAATCCCCATGGCGGCGCTGCAAGTAGCGCCGCCATGGAGGATTCCCCCAGCCGGGGGAAATCCGGCGGAAAACCGCCGGACCCGGCTGGGCGACCGCGGCTTCAAAGCCGCGGTCGGAATACTGAATGAAGCACCACCAGCCTGTTGGCGGTGCTTCAGCCGGCCTCCACCCTGGCGGTCATAGACCGCCAGGGTCGGAATGAGGCCCTATGTGTGTAATGTGTGTAAGACTGCCTTTCTCAGGAGGAGAACAATGGAGAGACTGAGTGGAGTAGAAGAGCCAGATGATGAGAACATTGCAGGAAAAACCAATCAGTGACATTTGAACGTAGTAGTGGTAGAATTCATAGATCTGGAGTTTTATTTTTATTGGACAAAAATAAAACATGCGATCCCTTGACCAATAGATATTTGGAAAGTAGTTTTAGTGAATTTAACTTAACGGGACTGCACCAAGAAACGAGGCGCCATTCTCTTTATTCCTCTGGAGGGTTTACCTCCATTTTTTCAAGCTGCTTAAAGACCTTGTGTTTTCTGAACTTTGATGCTGAATCCTGATGCCTTGCTGATCGACTGATGTCCTGATGACAAAGACTATCTTAGCTTGCCCGGCATGCTGATGCTAATCTGATGTTAGTTAATGTTCCTCACTAATGAAAATCTGCTAATAAGGAATGATGCTTGATAAATTTCTTTGCTGAATCTACTTGTATGTGATCTTGTTTGCGAAATTGTTCTTTTTATTAATTTGCACCATAACCTTAGAATGTGTAATAGTTCAAGCTTTGATTAGATTGCACTTCTTCTGTGATTTTGGACAGTCAGTGTTGTTTCTGTATGTATATCATTTGATTTTGAGATTAATTTACATTACTTTAGCATTGTTAATATAGGGAAATAAATATTCTAACTTTTACTAAAAGGTGTGGTTATTCATGACTGAAAGGTCATGGTTTGTGACAATAACTGACTCCAATGATTATTAATGTCATTGTTTATTATTAATTATTGATATTGTGTATTGGTTATTGATTATTGATCTGCATGTACTGGAATTATGGTGGGATCATCCTAATTGCGAGTCCAAAGGTTCATCGACCTGTTCGTGTCCCCTTGTAAGTTTACCTATGGAGGTCAGACGCGCTAACATTGCAAGTGTGAAAAAGGGATTAGACCAGCCTTGTTTTTGAGTGGATGCTAAGGAAGAGATTTTTTCAAATAAAAAAACGTTTTTATGTGAAGAAAATAAATCACAAATAAGTGTGACATTTCACACCTATCTGAACCCCATGTCTCCTGACTTCTCAAACTGTGAAAGATTCACATGGAACAGTTTTAAGTACAAAAAGATATACCACAACATTTATTAAAGTAGTCTGCATACCACATGACTCAGGGCTTTGATAATCATTAAAACATTTTAGGTAGCCCCTTTCTGTAGACCTAAACAAATGATTCAGCCATATTCACATTTATATGCTAATTTGATCCTCTCCACGGGCCCCATTTACAAAGCTAAACTTAGACCAAAAGTCTAAGGCCAAAATTTCAGAAAATGTCTGGTGCCACCTAGCACCACATTAGCATCATTGTTGCGACACTAATGTGGCATTAGGTTGGCAAAAACTCCATGCCAAATTTCAAAGTGGTGCAATACACGCATTGCGCCACACATTATGCGTGCACCAGGCAGAATGTATGGAAGGGGTGCGTTTTTCCGTTATTTTTATTGTGATTTTTAACGCCTGGTCAGTGCAGGAGTTATATTGAGGCACACTATTGTTCATAATGGGCCTCTATGTACTTTGCAAAATTAGCGCCAACATTTTTGGCACTAATCCTGCAAAGTACCACAATAGCATCAGAAATTATGATACTTTTGATCCTAACGTGCGCCATGGTGCGCCGTATTATTAATCCAATGCGCACATGGTGGCATTAGGGGAGCACTATGGTGTGCAAGAAAAGTGGCGCATCACTTTTCTTTAATCTAGGCCTAATGTTAGACCAAGTGTAAGTGTAAACTTATAAGAAAAGTTCTAATTTTATTCCTAGTAAAGTTACACTTTTGGTCTAAGTTTAGAATTGTGGTCTAACTTTGGACCAAAATTCTAAATTTAGACCAAAGTGTAACTCTACTACGAGTAAAGTTAGAAATTTGGTGTAACTTTAGACTTTTGGTCTAAACTTTTGTCCCTACCCTGCGACCATGGCGCAGGGTAGGGGGCAATAGCGTAATTTTTTGTGACGCTATTGATTGTGACACTATTGATGTACTCTGCAGGAGTACACCAAAATGTTGGTGCTACTCCTGCAGAGTACATAAGTGCTCATTATAAATAATGGCCCCCCTTTTAACATCTGCTCTGAGCAGGCATTAGAAGTGCCGAAAAAAATGGCGCAAGGAAGTCTCTTAGATTTCCTCGGGACATTTTTTCAGCCCCCCTTGCGTATATTATGCCTGGAGAAGGTATAATGTGGTGCAAGGGTTTACAAAGTGGCGCAAGTTGGCACTAGGGGCTTATAAATATGCCCCATAATTCAGACTGGTAACAAGAGGTTTTCTGACTAATCACGGTCACCTGCCCAGTACTGGGCTGGGGACGGACGCCTTGTGGAAAACTCACTGTGCTAAATTGGCCACTGAAAAGTACTTTACTGGCGCACCACCCCACTGCAAGAGAGTAGACCCTTGATTTGTAAATTTGCATGGCCAATGGTGCCTTGATGGCAGAGACCTTACTGCCATTGGAAGAAAGAACTGTCCGGATGGAGAGAATGATTCTTTCAGATGTGGTATTGTCGTAATTGTGTAACTACGCCATCCATTTAACTATTTAGGTCTCGTTTCTTTTTGGCTCCTGCTACACACTCCCCATTTAACGAGAGCTTTCATTAAAAGACAATAGCCTTAAGGCCTTGGCATATAATGAGCTGTACAAAATCCATATTCAACCACTCAATCAGCCAATTAGCAAACACAGCACTACTACTGATAGTGGATGAGGTGATATGGCATCTATCTATGGGGAGCTCAAGTGAAACAACCAAGTAATTAAACTAAGGTCATCAGATGAGCAGAAAGAGTCAATAAACTTTAGTTGTGTTCAGCCAGCACCAAGTGTTGGAAGACAACGTTCTGTGTAGCCGTAAACAGTCATTCGACAGGTGACCTGCATAAAACACTACTTGTATGCAGCTCCACAACCATACCATTGTCACTCCCTATTTTTGACACCAAGTCAAATTGCTGCTGTGTCGACAATCGAACAAGTCCAGATGCATTTTCTTGCATGAAATCAAGTTAGCAACACTTTCTTATAATGAGGATAATATGTCAATAATTTTAAAGCACACTGTGAATCGCTCCTCGCCAGGTCAAAGGTTAACAGTGACAAGTAGCATCAGTCAATGAGGAGGATACTGACAAATCAATGCGGCATGCAGCTGGGGAATTAAATGTCTCTGGACGCCCAAAGACCCTCCTGCTAGCAAATCTAATGTATTCTATCCAAAAGAAAGACAAAGACAAGATTTATTCGCTTCGCACATTCTGAGGGAATCTATGTTCAAACGCAAATTCAAGAAGTGCATTATAACTATGGGGCTCATGTTATATTATGCTATGCAGTGTTATGTTGTATTTTCATGCTGTGCAACTGCCACTGGTAGCGTCTTAGGCTGTACCTTGTATAGGTGTCCTTCGTGTAGAGTTTGATGCCACATATGTGTATAGACACATGTTCAAATCATGTTGCAATGGACTTGTCACTGAAGTTTACAGAGCTGTGTCTTAGGTCGTCCAAGGGTCTGCACATTACATAAATACAATGATGAGAGCTCCCTAAATCCAATTTTGTAATTGAAGAGCACCTTAATGTGGTGAACGGAAGGATGAGGATTGAGTGACCCAGTGATAGTGCAGAAAAACAGCTAAGTATGCCATTTCTGTGCTTGGAAGGTGGTTATGTATTTCTTCAGGTGAATTTACAGCGAATTCCATAATTGTGCTATATTGACTGAGAAGTACGCTCCTCCTACATGGCACTTGTGATGAATTGCTAAACTTCAATTCTCCTACATGTACATTGACAAGTGAATGCCTAGTTGATCCTCCAGTACGGACAATTCAGAAGGAAGTAAAATACCCCAGGACCAAATTCTTTGTTGATTTATTATGGAGACAAAACTCATTTGGTCCTGCAGGTGTTTTGTTGACAAGAGGTTGGAACTACTAAGGTCTTGAATATCCAAATGTCCACCCAAAGTAAGATGCAGACACATGTCAGAATTTGTCAGGCCTAATACATCAGTAACTTTCACCAAGGCGTGAATCCCCCGAAGATGTCCATCCTGGAGTAAGATCTAGAAGCAGTTAAGACAAACAAATTCACCAAATTCCCAAATAGGGTGCAAGGAAATAGAAGTTGAAAAGGTAAGTGCACCCAAAAGGATGATTTGGCAGTGGTTAAAAATTACTCAAGCCAAAATGCCTCAATAGTTTTATGCTGCTGGTGTCCGACTTTCTCACATTACATAAAACAGAGAAGTCAAGTCCTATCATGTAGCAAATGACATAGGGGGTGATTCTGAGACTGGCGGGCGGCGGAGGCCGCCCGCCAGTCTTCCCCCGACAAAATACCGCTCCGCGGTCGCAAGACCGCTGAGGGTATTTTGAGATTTGCCCTGGGCTGGTGGGCGGGCGCCAAAAGGCCGCCCGCCAGCCCAGGGCAAATCTACCTTCCCACGAGGACGCCGGCTCCGAATGGAGCCGGCGTAGTGGGAAGGTGCGACGGGTGCTGTTGCACCCGTCGCGTATTTCAGTGTCTGCTTTGCAGACACTGAAATACTTGGTGGGGCCCTCTTACGGGGGCCCCTGCAGTGCCCATGCCATTGGCATGGGCAATGCAGGGGCCCCCAGGGGCCCCGCGGCACCCCCTACCGCCATCCTGTTCCTGGCGGGAGACCCGCCAGGAACAGGAAGGCGGTAGGGGGTGTCAGAATCCCCATGGCTGCGGAGCGCGCTCCGCAGCCATGGAGGATTCTCCCGAGCAGCGGAAAGTCGGCGGGAGACTGCCGACTTTCCGTTTCTGACCGCGGTTGAACCAGCGCGGTCAGAATGCTCGACGGGGCACCGCCAGCCTGTTGCCGGTGCTCCCGTGGTCGGTGACCCTGGCGGTCACCGACCGCCAGGGTCAGAATGACCCCCCTAATTCTTAAATTGTAACCTTATTATTAAATAAAATGAGAAAAAGAATGGTATATGTTTTTGTTCACAGATTTGCTCCGTGAGATGTGTGAAAAGATATAAGGAATTAAGCGAGTGACTCAAAAAACAATGTATGTGTCAATAATTCTGGGCGATTCAATTCAAACATACTATAAAATGGCATTAGTACCATACAAAAATCAAACAAAACAATACTTGCATCATAGTTAAATCCTGGACTCACAAACATTTTGCTATTCACAGGTAATAATGTAGTAAAAATATATGCTGAAATGATTTGTGAGCATCTGGACTGTAAACGAAAAAACTAAACCAAGTCCATCTTTCTTGTGTCAAATGAATGCATTACTACAGCACCAATGTACTCCTGAGATTCAACGAATAATAATTAAGGGTATTTTGTGGGACTCAGCTCCAGGTGGCATGGAAAGACTAAGGAGGGAAATGTGATGTTCTTATTTTGGCATTTTCAAGCGTTTTTCAAGTGTGCATCTGCCGTGGGAAGAATGCATAGTTTAAACATGCTATCAGTTGTTATACGTATAGTGAATGCACCTCTTTTCTTTCTGCCCAAGAACTGAACTCCAGTAAATTTCCATTGTTGAATGAGGTTATAACTACCTGCGCTTAAAGATTTTTGTCAGACATTTTCTGGAGCTGCAGGAACTTCTAAATCATTCACTTGAATAAAAACCTGCTCTCAAAGATTGATACTGTTTTTGAATTCTATGTGAAGTGCACGCTTTCACAGATGCACACAGATGATTTACAGCTGCAGTCGCATAGTTCATTTCCAACATGGATGCTGACTAGGGAGAAGTGCATGGCCGACTTTGCAGCAGTAAAGAGAAAGACAGTGTAGCAAATTGCAGTGGCCAGAAAGCAAGCAGATATCAATGTCATGAAGATTCTGGCATCCAGAATGGCGACCCCATGATTGGCTAAATGTAGGAGCATGGCAATGAGTTGCCAGTCTCGGGCATGCGCATCCTTGAAATGCCCATAAGGCCCACTAGGGGGGTGCTCTGCAATGGATGTTCAGTGATGGTATGTTTGTTGGAGAATATCCCCTTCTAAAACCCTGCCACCCTGGGGCATTCCCAGCCGAGATTCAGAAAGGTGGCCTGTGGTGATCTACATTGCAGGCAATGGGTCTCCTCAACAAGTCCCATCTAGAGGAGATGCAGTGCAGTGCAGTATAGGTGATGTAGAAATTTGAAGTGTATAAGCCTCCGACTGTAGTTTGGGTGATAGGAGTTTTATCTGACCACAACAGTAGGACTATTGGGTGTCTGTAATTGGGGGGTTGACGTCCTTATCCCAAGCTGTGCAGGGAGTAGGGGTCGCAAATTCGCACTGTGGATTCCATAGTGATGTACAACTGAGCAACAAGCTCCTAAGGTGAGGGGTTAGTGAGAATGTGTTCACGTGCCTACAGTGTTGATGAGGAGCGGGGAAGGTATCATGCAGTGCCCTGCAAGTAGCTCGAAGTTGAATATATAACAGTGTCTCGAGTGTTCTGGGGTGTGAGGCTGCTGAAGCCTCACAGGGTGGCATAAAGTGGCCATCCGGGTATAGATCAGAGAAGGTCTTAAGATCTCTCCCATATACCCTCGCTCTGCCCCCAGCATCAAGCACAGAAGGCAGCTGGATATTGTTGCCAAGCAGTATGGAGGGTACGTAAATACAGGACATTCCTTTGCATCTCCACATACTGTCTCATGCCCAGTGTAAGCATTCTACTGTATCTATCTCAGTGCTTGGTGCCTGGAAGGGCTTATAGAGGGCAGTGACTAAGGGCCAGGTGTCAGCACAATCAGCCTCTATGGCCACATGAGGCTGGAAACCCATCTCTGAATCCAAAAATACAGATATGACACCCGATCACACAGTGCATAGATTGACCTATTGGCTGGGGCTGCCACACTTGGAGAGTGGTAAGGTAAAAAGTTCCCATTTGATAAGCAGTTGGCCAGCCCAGGTAAATGCTACAAGATTAGAGCATAGATGTTTTTTGGAAGTGTGCTGTGAGAGGGAGAGGCATGTTCAGGATGAGGTACAGGAATTTTGGTAAAATAACCATTTATGCTATCACAACCTGTTCAGGGATGGACAACATGGGTTGGGACTAAAGTGGTACTCTGTCCTCCAGCCTGACATAGCACAGCCATAGTTAGCCACCCATAGCTCATCCGGGTGGTGGCTGAGCCAGCTTCCCAGATAGCGGACCAGCTCAGAGATCCATTAGTCTAGTGGGAATGGCTGTGTGCCATCAGTGAGACAGAATAGGATGAATTTGGACCAGTTGATCTGTACCCCCGAGAATCCACTGAAATGGATAATCTGTCTTGTGAGGAGTACAAGGTTTTCCTGGGGCTTCGGGATGTAGAGTGTGACATCATTCGCATAGAGGGAAATAACTAGCTCCCTTGTTTTAAAGATAAGACCGTGACGTGTGTGTGATGTTGCTATGGTAGGCCACCAGAGGCACCATTGCATTAGCAAAGAGGATGGGCAACAGTGGGCATCGCTGGTGCGTCCCAGGATGGACGTGTAAATTTAAGGGAAGCTATCCTCAGAAGCAGAATATTTCCATGCATTTTTCAGTGATTATATTTGATCTCTTTTCTGGTGCATTCTGGGGATGTAGTTGTACACAGTAATATTTTCAAAACCAAAGAATAATACAGACCTGTATGTTAAACTCATTTTGGGCATATATGCATCATATACTCAGGAACAAATTGTCATGCACTTTTATATACACCTCTGTGATATCCAGTTCACTGATACTTGGCGCATATGGGACATCAACCAATTGTTTATTGTGCAAGATAGAAATGATTTCTGGGTGTTATGATTGTTATGGGAACTCAAGCTGATGTTACCTTCCCTCTTATGTGTAATCTCAAGTACTATTGTGTGAAGCTATTGTAATATTTTGCCCTTAAAGTGGTAGATATGTACTTAAGTGACCTCCTTGCCCTAAAGATAGTCTGAGCACTCTGATTTGTGTTTTATTGTGCTAAGAAGCTACCTGTCTCTGACAGTTCATTTAAGTTAAGCCATTGTCTGTCATGCGCTTCAAGTCTCAGCGATATGGGTTCTGAGTTTTCTGCTGTAACGTATCTTAGTACACTCCATTGCATGTCGCTAAGTGAATGAATTTTCTCCATGTAATGTTGAGCCATGGGTGCATTCATGGTTTTACATCTAATGCACAATATATGCTGGACAATATGTTTTAGTATTTCTTGGTTCATTTTTCTAATATAGGCATTATCACATTGACAGATGACACAATAAACACATTCTTTGTGTTGCAATTGGTAAATTCCATGTGTCTAATCTTGATTTGTCTGTAAGTGAACTCGTCTCCTTCTATTGCACATAAGCAGAACAGTTTCCACACTTGTGATGTCCTCTCACTGGTGGCAAATTCAGCAGGGTACTTAAGTTAGGGGTATTTGTTCTTAGAATGGTATTTGATCTGATGAGGCTGTCTCAGATGTTCTTATTGCATCTAAGTGCAAATGAGGGTAACTCCTTGAAGGGCTGTAAATCATTCACAATTTTCCAATTCTTTCTAATTGAGCTTTTCCTTAATTTTTTTTACTACAGAAAAAGTTATCTCACTGGTTGTAGTAGGTTCTCATGTGGGGTATACCAGGCATCCTTCCTTGCATGTTTTAACAGTTTTTTCAGGGAATTGCATTATTGCAATTTGAAAATCAAGTTCTCTGCATTCATAAAATAGCCCTCCCTCTTTGAACACTTCCTTATTATCCTCATGAACTGGCTATAGGGTACATTGTATCCTAGATTTCTTTGATGGGGGCTGGAATAATGCAGGAATGTATTCCTGTCTTTCTCTTTCATAGAGTGAGGTATATACTTGATTATTTTTCTGTCACAAAGTTATATCCAGGAAGTTTATTTCCTTTTTGCTTGTTATCATGGAAAATTGAATATCTCTGCTTCTTGTGTTTAAACAGATGGTGAAATCCTCAATTCTTTCATCTGGATCCTTCCATATCATCAGTACTTTGTCAATGTATCTTTTCCAAATATGAATGCATATTCTGAAGCGATTGCTATTATAAATCCATTTATCCTCATACTGAGCCATAAACTTTATGGCCATTTCTGGTGCATAAGGACATCCCAGCGCAGTCCCTTTTGTCTGTAAATATAATTTGATCTTAGAACCCCCTGCAAAATATACTGATATATTCCTTAAACCCGTGTTAGCAGACTTACCTAGCTAGCTTAAAGGACACCTTGGATGCTATTAACATTCTGGAAGGTATGGATTTCAATGAGATGATTGAAACCTTCGTAACTTTGGACATCATGAGTCTTTAATGAACATCCTTCAAGAGTGCACTTTGGAAGCCATGGAGTTTTTCCTCAACAAAGGCAGCACCCACATGAGGTCCCAATAAAATACATCCTGGAATTATTAAAAATGTGTCTCAAATTCAACTTTTTCTAGTTCAAAAAACAATTAACCCCTTAAACAATAGGCCTCCCTGGTGTTTTCAGTGGGTCTTTGTGAATTTTAAGGAGAATGTACATTAGAAGTGTATGTGGATTTTTATTGCACACATACTTCTCCTCTTTTTCAGATACCCATCCTTCCCATTTACCTTCTTTAACAAGCACAATGATCTTTCTAGTGATCATATAACTGGGGTCCTCTGGGTCTTTTTTATAGTGCTCTTTATTTTGCAATTGCCTCATAATTTCTTGTTCATGTTTTCTCCTATCCATGTTGACTATGGCAGCACCATTATCTGCTGGTTTTATTATAATCTCCTGGTTGGTTTTAAGTCTCAGGAGAGCTCCGTGTTCTCCTTTGGACAAGTTGTATCTTGTATATTATCTTTTTCTTTCAATGTCATCAATATCTTTTCAGACATTTTTTCTCATAGGTTAGTAATCCCATGGGAATGTTCAAAGTAGATAGATTCTTCAAGAGTTCTTTAATCTCAAAAATATGTCTCTCTTGTGGGCTCAGGTAGTCTGAAAAAAGGACTTTCAAATGCAACAGTCTTGTGGAAGTGACAAAGGACAGGCCACTGCTGAGTAATCTCATTTCATCTTGGTCCAGTTCTCTAATTGAGAGATTGTAGATGGGAAATAATTCTGGTAACCTCATCTGTATGTCTGTCATCTTGTTTTTATCTCTCCTACTTGTTGGTTTGGATTGAACCATCTCCTGCCTCTGTTTCTTCCCTGAGCTCCTCCTTGGCCTCTGACAAAAAAAGAGGAGGGTCCTGGATGATTTTGGGCCGTGCTTGTCGATGGTTCTGGATTACTTGAGATGTCACATTATGACGAGGTGTCTCAGAAGAAGATACATTTCCTCCTACTTCATCCTTGGACTTGGGTCAGCACTCATGTGTTATCAGGATGTTTACAAAAGTATGTATCAAGGTAGGCGTATACTTTTACCAGAGTAAAGTTGGTGATGTCCTTCTACAGTTTTGTCTCTATGAAATCTTTTGTGTTTTTCTCGGATAGCCGTTTCCTGTACAATTTTGCTCTCGAGTGCTCTTGCGTCATCAATAGTCGTGTTGTGCAGTAGTGCTTCCTCAAGTTCCTTAATTAGTTCCAATTCTTTTTATGGATAAAAAATCAACCAATCTCTTGTACATTTGGTGCCTATATGGCTGAAGTCTCTGATATATTCAGGGTCCTCAACAAAAATCAAAAGTATATTCTTGACTTGCAATCCTAAAGGTATTCTTCCTGCTCTCAAGTGCTCAAGTGACACCTCACCATGTAATGCAGTTCTGATTTGGTTCTTCTTAAGTCTAGTGATTTTGGTTTTACATCAGATGGTTGTGCATTGTTCTGAGCGCTAGTTCCTATATTCAAAGTAGATGGTCTTCTTAACAGTTCCGCTATCTCTTCTCGTCCAAAGCTTAAGGTTTTGGGCTCCAACGTGTTCTCCAATCAGGTTTGCTCGAGAAATGTATGGTTATTCTTGAGTATCTAGGTGAAGTGGGTGGATAACTAAGGGCCAGATGTACAAAAATGCAATTTTACATCTCTTAAATAGCGACTTCATAGAAATCACTATTTGAGAAATGCAAAATGCTATGTACAGAAATACCGATCTCTTAATAGTGATTACTACAAAGTAGAAATCGTTATTACAAAATCCGTAATAAGAAATCCCATTGCATTTTAGTCAATGGCCCGGTTTTACATTTCCTAAACAGGGACTTTTTATTATGAAATCGCTAATTAGGAAATACAAAACCAGGGATGGCAAAGGGCAAAAGGCCCCCCTTGGTGCACCCCAAAAATAGGGGTGCACCTGAAGAGCATACATATGCCTAAGGTGCATGTGTGTGTGCTCTATTGCAATTAAAAGAAGCACCTTGGGGTGCTTTTTTAAATTGCACCTGGTTACCACCGACTTGAAGTCAGTGGTAATTGCATCTCCTAAATGCCCAAGTCACATTAAGGAAATGCTTTGTACATCAGAATAGGAATAGGAAATCCCTATTTGCGATTTCCAATTCTAGGAATCTCAAATTGCGATTTCTACAGGGTAGAAATTGCAATTTGCGAATTCTTAAAGGCCTTTGTACATATGAAAAGGCCGTTTTGCATTCCTTAATGACCTGAAATACCTATTTAGACCATTAAGAAATGCAAAAGGGCTTTGTACATTTGACCCTATATTGGGACACCTAGAGTTATTACTCATGGGTGCAGATGGGGTAACCAGAGTAATTATTTCCAAGTAGTAAAGGATTCCCTTGTGGGTAAAATACCCACACAAAATAATGTGTTGTACTGGCAAGCAATCCTGTTGCGGCAATAGGGGGTGGGAACAATAAATTAATGAGTATACAGAATAATATTGCCTGTACCGAAAGACATCATAAAATTCTTGTGCAAGCTACGTAATTATTCTGCGCCTCTCATAACCAAATGTCCTTGGAAATGTAACTATATTATTTTTTAAATGTATCCTCACGCTATTCTACTTTTGATGCTTGCATGATATAGGATTCTAAATATACTAGCAGACGTGTAACACACAAGTAAAAATATACACCAAAAGACTCTTTATCATGGATTTTATTGATCCGTCAGCAAAATGTATTCATGAGAAAATACAAAACATAATCACAGATACAATAATTTAAACCAAAAGAAAGACTTAAATACTCCTACAAATGACATCACTTTTCATTACATAGATTGACATTTTTCACATGGTACTTCTGTTTTCAACATTCATAAGTGTCCAACATATTTTGTGGTACTTTGTTCAGCAACAAATATAAATGTCCAACACATAACTAATACTTTGTTATCAACAAACATAAATATTCAAAATATATAGCATTCCATAAACTGAAAGAGTCTAACAAAATTACTTTATTTAATGTCGCTAGGGGTGTATTATTATCCTCCACAAGCATAGTCCTCCAAATACCATAGGACCCTATGCCAGTCGGGCATGTTCTTCTTAAAACATTAAAATATATGAGCGGTATGAATCCTCTGAGATTTTATCATTTGCTTTTTTTGGCCTCACATAGGTGTGTATGACCTCAAATCACACATCAAATATGCTGATGAGTTTCGACCTGCTCAGTGGGCCTATTAATGTAATTAAGGTTTTCCTGAGGGCTGTGTGCTTTTTTTGTGAGGAGGGACAGTGTAGGTGGAACATAAAAAAGGGAGAAGGAAAATGAATGCCATGGTGTAAAAGTTTAAAACGTCATGTCAATAGCCATTGTATCCCTGAACCTCGTAGATGCCATGTTTCTGTTCTTTAGAGTTCACTTCGGAAAATCCCTTGGCTCATCTTACTACAGGGAGTACTGCGTGTCTGGGTAAAAGTTTCTTCTGGGGTTCGTGTTACATTGGTTTTCTATTTCTATACTGGTGCATGCCATTATAATGTTTTGACTGTATACTGAATTGTGTGTTCCATGGAATGCCAAGAGGGGAATGCTGGAGTTAGTTGATGTGCTGCCTGTGATGCAGGTGGACGTGCTGTGCGGCCAGGAATAAAACTCTTATTACTACAGTTTGGAAATATGCGTTATGACAATGGTGATGAGTGGCAGAGGTATCCTGTCATCAGAAGCAGACCGGGAACAGATTTACCTCTGAGAACCCATAGTCATTATTGGAAGTATTCAGTGGAAAACAAACATATTGGACCTGGAGAGATCCACTGGTATATGAATATATTATTTGTTGATTGGTTGGTGAACAGTGTACCACTGGCACTGAATATTTTGTTTGCTAAGATATGCGATCCAACTCATTACTGTTTTAACTCCAACTAAGTTTCTTGTCATGTGAGCAAGTACATTCTTAAGCTGCTTCCTTTTGCAGCATTGATTCAGAAGCTGGAGGACTATGACGAGGGAGCGTCACTGTTGAGTTTTCTGACCTTCACGCATTACGCATCACATTAGTGCAATGGGGCATTCGTCATCACGTTTATGTAGCCACCATCTTTAAAAGGAAGTGTTTCGCAACCTTACGCTCACAACTTTTACAACCTGTTATTTACGCTTTTCAACTTGGCAACCTGGATTCAAGTTCAAAGGGGAAGGAAAGGATTTTGGTAGTAATAATATATATATATATTTGCATAATACAAACGATTATTCAGCTTAGGAAGTGAATTCACTGCATATCATCATGCAATTTGACCCACCAGCAAAATCTTTACCAAGTAAAGGGGAACCTCTCATACCTTGGATAAGGTGGAAAGAGGAATTTATAACATATATGAAAGCTATTGATGGTGAAAGAATGGGTGCTGAACGGAAGAAAAACAATTTGTTACACTGTCTTGGCTCAGAAGGCCAAGTTATATTTAGGACATTACCCCAAGTAACAGCTTCTGGTGGGCAAGGAGATTTGGATGCATATCAGGAAGTGCTGTTAAGGATGGAACTGGAATTCAAGCCAGCCACCAGCATTGCCTTAACTAGATTTCAATTTTATACCAGGGCACAACCTAAGGAGAGACATTTGATGAGTGTGTTACTACTTTGAGAGTTTTATCTATGACATGTCATTTTGGCACTATGACTGATGAAATAATCACAGACCAAATTATTGTACATGTAAAGAACAAGAAAACTCAAGAACAATTGTGGATCGTGGATGATCCCAAATTACAGATGCAATCTCTATGGCAAAGGCATTAGAACAATCAGAAAAAATATGTCTACAGTCAAGAGTACTGCTATACAAGCGGGGAAGGAAGATGTATGTCTACTGAAATGTCAGGATGGATATCGCAGGGGTAGAAGTAATATGAGTGTTTCACATACAAATAATTTTGTTAGTAAAAGAAAAGTTGAAAAACAAAAAAAGGGTAATGCATGTTACAGGTGTGGAAGTTATAATCATATCACTTCATGTAGTTGGTGTCTAGCAAGTAACAAAGTATGTGTGAAATGTGGTCGCTTAGGGCATTTTCACAGGTTTGTAGAGACCTTAAGAAAAAGTCTGGGCCACTGCGAGGTAAAGTATCATATGCTACAGAGATGGTTGAAGGAAATGGTGGACAGGAGGGTGAAGATAGAGAAGGGATAGTGCTATCTATTCATGAAAAACATTATAAGAATGCAGATCAAGAAGTGAAGACACCACCCAAGTGCACGGTTAGCATTTCTGGGGTAGAGTTGGAATTAACGGCTGATTCTGGCTCTCCTGGGACAATAATAACTCAGAAATGTTTTCAGCAAAGATGTATTTAGTGGTGATCAGTTAAAAAAAACCCTGATATCAAATCAGAAAGTTTTGATGGTTCAACCATTGAGATGGTTGGATATATTAGTGTGGAGCTGGTGTTCAAAGGTAAAATTGCTCAGATTAATATGTATGTAGTGGAGAAAGGAGTAAATGTTTTGGGTTGGAGAGACCAGTGGAAGTTGGGTATTACTTTAAATCCTAAAAGTAAAGAACTAGTTTCCATATTAGATCAAGAACAAATATTATGGCCCTCATTACAACCCTGGCAGTCGGTGATAGAGTGGCGGTAATACCACCAACAGGCTGGCAGTAACTACTGTAAAACAGCAGAACGCAGCAGGCTCGTGAGATACACACCAATCCCTATAGGTTCCCAACTATACAAACATTGGGACATTCAAATGTCCTTAGTGTGCAGCTCCACCAAGGCACCTGCTGCAAAGGTGCTAGAAAGGTTAGAAAAAAACAATAATGAAAACTATAATGGTGGTTCACCACTTGTTAAAAATGATCAATTCACATATAGGGAAAGTCCAGTTCTCTTCTGATATGGATACGACAAATCGTCTCTTTATTTTCTTCCTTCAGTTATTTCCTTCCATATTGTTCTTGGTGATACATAATGTACATAGTAGCAACAGCCAACACAGTTCGCCCTTTAACATAGGGCTTCTTCAGGGCTGTAACATAATGTGTAACAAACATGAAGGAACAAACAACACTTGGACACGTAGTCACAACAACACATAATTATGAGACAAAACATAAAGGTAAGTGTAAATACAAATGTAAATGAATTTAGGAATAGACATATAAGTATATAAATATATACAAAGACGTAAGTCTAAAACGCTACTTGGAATTAAATGGACAGCAGTGAAACCACAGTGTTGTGACATAGGAGACTAGCAAGAGAATGTAAACGTGAATCAAGAATGAAAAAAGTATTAAAAATGTAAAGTAATGGTGGAATACCCAGTATAGTAAATTATTGGTTATTGTCCCAAGTGTCAGAGGCAGACTTTATACATGCGTAATCATGTGATGGTCCATAATTGTCAGGCGTAGACCTACCTATTCAGTTTCTTATGGGTTATGATTTAGACATGTCTTCACATACATATTTCTAGTGAATCTGGTAGGGAGAAGGAAAGAAAACCAGACCATTGTATGACCAAACCGGAAGGAGCCGCAGGCGGTGAGTGCCAGCATATCGAAACAATTATCTCTAGCCTAACCCCGAGTCATGTCATCAATACGTTTATCGTTATTGAATATATAAAGGTACGAGGCAGAAAACTTGTGTCACTTATGTGGTAACAGTTAGCAAAAAAGTCCCTAATATTGTTTAGATCATCCATCGATGGTCATAGTCGGATGGTTGGTTACATAGACCGACCCGTATTATTAGTACCGAATCCTCCGTTAATATGGGCGAGATCACGAAAGGTCAAATGTCTTACCCAAATATTCGAAGTGAGTTCATAGTGCCAGTGAAAAACTATCCATGGCCCTCATTGTGGTTAAGGGACCATTTGAGGCAGGAAAAGTCTGTCTGCAATTCGCTGGTGCGGTTTCAAATTTACCGCCGCCGTCGGCGTCCTTGAATGCGGGCGCTTGCTATGCGATCCTTCTGATCCCGGAAGTCCGGGACCAATGAATAGAAATAGAAAGTGGACCATAAAATTGGGAGTGGCGGCCATATTGGTAATATGTATCACCCCGTCTATGCGTGGTGAGAGATCACACTCTAGAAAAATAGAATATCAAACGGGCTAAGTGTGAAAAAAGGCAGCCATCTTGTTCGAATAAAAGTCCTTGGACATTACTTTACATTTTTAATACTTTTTCCATTCTTGATTCACGTTTACATTCCCTTGCTAATCTCTTATGTCACAACACTGTGGTTTCAATGCTGTCCATTTAATTCCAAGTAACGTTTTAGACTTACGTCTTTGTATGTATTTATATAGTTATATGTCTATTCCTAATTTCATTTATATTTGTATTTACACTTACCTTTCTGTTTTGTCTCATAACTATGTGTTGTTTTGACTATGTGTCCAAGTGTTGTTTGTTCCTTCATGTTTGTTACACATTATGTTACAGCCCTGAAGAAGCCCTATGTTAAAGGGTGAAACGCGTTTGCTGTTGCTACTATGTACATTATGTATCACCAAGAACAATATGGAAGGAAATAACTGAATGGAAGAAACTAAAGAGAAGTTTGTTGTATCCATATTACAAGAGAACTGGACTTTCCTTATATGTGAATTGATAATTTTTAACAAGTGGTGCACCACCATTATGGCAGTAACTACTGCCAAATTATGACCTTGGCGGAAAGATCTCCGAAACACAGCCAAAGTTTCACACCGACTGCCAGGGTGGAAACAACAGGCACCATGGCGGTAGCTGCCTACAGCCAGGCGGAAGACAAAGTTCCGCCCACCATAATATGACAAGAGAATCCGCCACCTTTTTGGGGCAGTACCAACAACATCAAACGCCTGGCAGAAACAGAGCTCAGAAGTGAAAGGACTCCCCATTGGAGACACAGGGAAGAATGACACTGCCATGGAACCCAAACTGCAAGTCTTCCAGAGGACATTCTATGTCATGCTCCACCACGAACACCAACGCCAGCGAAGACGACGACGGTGAGTACAGCTGCCTAGTACAAGAGAGGGGGGGATACGACAGTGACACACACACACGCACTATACACACAGCACACACACACACCGTACACACAACCAGCTGCCCAAGTAAACAAGTTAAACCCCCTAAATCAGTTGAATAAAGCAAGGACAACAGGAATTGACCAAAGTGATTGTAATAAGATCAACACAATATTAATAATGATTTTGCCAGTGCAACAGATACGCACAAATTTACAAAAAAGGGACACTGCCAAGTCCTCGGTTCGTGTGGGCCACATCGCCACAGGGCAAAGTCCAAGGCCCCGCTCGTTCCCTGCATCATTATGGAGAGAACACTGCAGGGGATTCAGTTGGCAATTAGGCAGGCACCTCGGGGGGCACCTCAGCCAGATGCGGAAACAAGACCACTGGTTCTGGAGAAGGCAACATGCCCTGTGCTTGGTCCTAGGGAATGCAAGGCCACAGTCTCTCGGATGGGTGTCTTCCCTACTAGTTCTGGAGGGAGCAACATGCCCTGTGCTTGGTCCTGGGGAGTGCAAGGCCACAGTCTCTCGAGTGGGTTATTTCCCCACAGGTTCTGGAGGGGGCAACTTGCCCTGTGCTTGGTCCTGGGGAGTGCAAGGACACAGTCTCTCGAGTGGGTGACTTGCCCACTGGTTCTGGAGGGGGCAACATGCCCTGTGCTTTGTCCTGAGGAGTGCAAGGCCACAGTCTCTTGAGTGGGTGACTTGCCCACAGGTTCTGGAGGGGGCAACATGCCCATTGCTTTGTCCTGGGGAGTGCAAGGCCACAGCCTCTCGAGTGGGTGACTTGCCCACAGGTTTTGGAGGGGGCAACATGCCCATTGCTTTGTCCTGTGGAGTGCAGGGTCACACTCTCTTAAGTGGGTGACTTGCCCACCGGTTCTAGAGGGGACAGACTGCACAGCAGCCTAGGGAGGCCGGATCAAATTGCGTCCGCCGGCCGTGATGGCTTGCCTGTGGTGGTGGTAGTGGGAGGCTCCAGCTCAGCCCCTGTACCCTGCAATGGCTGCGCTATGGTGGTGGTAGTGGAAGACTCCTGCTCAACCCATTCACCCTGCGACGGCTGCACTGTAGTGGTGGTGGAAGTACTGGGAGGCTCCTGCTCAGCCCTTGCACCCTGCGACGGCTGCACTGTGGTGGTGGTGGTGAAGGTAGTGGGAGGCTCCTGCTTAGCCTCTGCACTCACTGATGGGTGCACAACCACAGTTGGTGGTGGGGGCTCTGTTACAGCTGCTGGTGCAGACTCCCTCCCCTTCTTGCTTGCTGGTGCAGGCTCCTTCCCCTTTTTGCTGACTTGTGCAGGCTCCTTCCCCTTCTTGCTTCCTGTTGCTGGCTCCTTCCCCTTTCTGCTGGCTGCTACAGGCTCCTTCCCCTTTCTGCTGGCTGGTACAGGCTCCTTTTCCTTTCTGCAGGCTGAGGCATGCTCCTTCCCCTTTCTGCTGGCTGGTGCAGACTCCTTCCCCTTCAGTATTTGTGGCCTGGAATCCTTTCCACCACGAGCAGGTGCGGATGGAAGTGGGCCTGTGGACTGTGTGGCTGAGGTGCTTGGCTGGGTTCTTGATACCCTTACCATACGTGCAGGACGAGGAGGGGAGGGGTAGGAAAGAGGTCAATGGAAAGGAAAAGCTTTTGAGGGACATTGGGGAGGGAAGAGGAAGAAGTAATGTGAGTGGAGGATGAGGGAGTGGTTGTTGAAGGTGTTTGTCTGCTGGACTTGGGTGCAGGTGCATGGGCTGTTTCCTGTTGTGAGGTGGATGGCTGATGGGTATATCTGAATGCCTGCATTTGTGTACCTTAGGAGCGGGGGGACAGACATGGTGGGAGAAGTCACAGGGGACGTGTGCATGGCTGTTGTGGACGTGTCTGCCAGTGAGGTGTGTGTGCTACTTGGTGTGGTGATGATGCAGGTAGTGGATGATGATGTCGTGCATGCAAGTGTGAGTGTGGACGTAACTGGGTGGGAAGTGGAGGAGGAGGAAATAGTGGATATTGGTGTGTCTGCAACTGGATGGTGTTTGTGTGAGTGCCTGTGGAATGAAGTGTGGTGCTTGTGTTTGCCTGTGACACTCATGGGTGTTGTCTTGTGTGCATGCTCGTCAGGCTGTGTGCTTGGGATGGGTTGGTGTTGAGGAAAATGGGCCTGGGAAGTAGAAGTTGGAGGGGGGAAGGTAGAAACAGGGACAATGGCTGCCATCAGAGAGGAGGCCAGAGCCTGAATTGATAACTGTTGGGCTGCCAATCCACTGTGAATGCCCTCCAGGAATGCATTAGATTGTTGCATCTGGGCCGCCAGCCCCTGGATGGCATTCACAATGGTTGAGTACCCTACACAGATGGATCTCAGGAGGTCAATAGCCTCCTCACTCAGGGCAGCAGGGCTCACTGGGGCAGGGTCTGAGGTACCTGGGGTGAAGGAGCTACCCACCCTCCTGGGTGAGCGGGCACAGCCAACTCACTGAGGGGCTGCTGGGAGGGCAGTGCTGGTACAGGATGGCGGCTGTACCTGTGGCTGGGGTGCTCACAGAGGTGTCCCCCACCACCAGTGAGCTCCCATCAGAGGAGGTATTTGAGTCTGTATTGTCCCCTGCAGTCTCGCTGTGGTGCTCCCCTCGCCCTCCGTCCCACTGGTGCCTTCATAGTCAGTGGACTCTCCCTCCTGGGTCCTGTGGGATGCAGCTCCCTCCATCGCAGGTGCCTCTGCTCCTCTGCCAGATGATGCTAATGCACATAAGGACAGGACATCAAAACAAGAAAAGGGGGGAGACAAAGAATACACTGGGTCAATGACTGCACCAACACCACCGTTGGCCTACACCGCACCCTCACACACAGGGTACAGGCCTACGCACTATGCATTGCACTACCAGTGATATTGCTAGCCACCAAGGCGTGAGGAGGGGCACCCACTGCCAACTGCAGCACACCTGGGACCCATGCAGCCCTGGCCAGGAGTGGATGCTAACAAGCTAGGTAGCCATTATTTTCACTTCAGACCCCTACCCACCAGAGGACCTACGCTTCTATGTCTGGCATGTCCAAGGGGCACACACTGACAAGCAACCACCACCCAGATACCACCCCACCAGGCGTAAGCTGTAATGATAGCCACTGTACTCAACCCCTTGTGGCTACTATGTTGCCCTCAAGCGTCCATCCCGCTCTGGATAGGCCACTGCCAGTATGCTGGCCATCAGGTGGGTCAGGGTTCAACGGGCACCTCTTCCTCATTGTAAGGCCATCCCCAGCTGGGCCTCTGCGGTCTTCCGTGCCCAGCATCTCAGGTCCTCCCACCGTTCGCGACAGTGGTTGCTCTGCCTGCCATAGACCGCCAGGGTCCATCACTCCTTGGTGATGGCATGCCATATACCCTTCTTTTGATGGGCGCTGACCTGCAGAGGCAATACAGACAGGACAACACCATTAGACAAACAGTCCATCCTGTCACACACATGGACCACCATACCACTTTCCATCACCATTGGCACATACATAGCCCAGTTCACAACATGTACACTGCCAACAGATAATCCCCCCCTTACACAATGACTTCACATACAACTTCATGCATCCATGCCACATGCATCGTAAACACAGTGTACTCACCTGTTGGTCTGGAGGCCGATACAGCTGTCCCCATCCACCAGTCGCTCCAACTCCCCTGAGTGAAGTCTGTGGCCCTTTCCAAGTCACATAGGCCATGTTAGGTTCCAGACATAAGTCACAGCAGCACATGCAGTGTAGGTCCTCTCAAATGAAAAGTCAGGTAACAAGTGAGGAATATGACAGAAAACGGCGGTCACGTCTGAGGCGGTGCATACCGTCCCCGCCGGCATAGATCACCATTGGCATAAGGCCCAATATTAACCAATGAGGATTTGCACAGCGGTTCCCGACTGCCTCCCACCACGACGCACAACATCAGTGGAATTACCTCACTTCCACCTGTCCCTCCACTCAGGACAGGTGGATGCCATTTCAGGGGGGGCAGGCCTATGGAATAATGCTGCGTCACAGGAGAAATAAGACCATACTGGTCAAATCACACTGACCCATTACATGTTTACAGAATTCAAACTACTGTTGTGGCTCCATTGTTCAGTTTGTGACAGGCTCCTCACTTTGTCCCATAGATTTCTACTGGTGCGGATGAATAGGAGATGGAGACATACCCCCGTGTACAGACCACTCGTGGACTTGGCTACACTGGAGGACAGGCACATGATACTCACCTATAGACTGGACAGGGCCACAATCACAGAGCTGTGTGCCCAATTGGAGCCTGACCTGATATCTGCTATCCATCACCCCACTGGGATCCCCCCTCTAGTGCAAGTGCGAGTAGAACTTAATTTCCTGGCAACTGGTTCTTTCTAAGTGACAGTGGGCTTGGCAGCAGGAATGTCACAGCCAATGTTCTTAATAGTGCTGACATGAGTATCGTCTGCCCTGATAAAACACATGTGCAGCTACATTGCATTCCCCCATGTTGACGATTTGGCCACTGAGTTTTATGCAATGGGACATATCCCCAGTATAATTTTGCATTTGTCCCCCCGCCAGAATCAAAAGGTGTTCAGGAATCGTAAGAGCTTCCACTCCATGAATGTGCAGATGGTGTGCTTGGCGGACCAGTACATCTCCCACATCAATGTTAAGTATCCAGGGTCGGTGCATGATGCCTTTGTCCTAAGGAATAGCAGCATCCCAAATGTGATGGCCCAACTACAGAGGCACAGGGTGTGGCTTATAGGTGAGCCCTGGTTCCCACCCAGTATATGTTGGTGTGTGGATATGTGAGGGCCATATAGGATAGTGTGTAGCTAAATGTTGCCCCTCAATAATTGCAGGTGACTCCGGTTACCCAAACCTATCATGGCTGCTGACCCCTGTGAGGAATGCCAGGACAAGGGCAGAATAATGTTATAATGAGGCACATGGGTGAACCAGAAGGATAACTGAGAGAACCTTTGGTCTCCTTAAGGCTAGGTTTCGGTACCTTCATATAACAGGTGGATCCCTGTGCTACTCACCCAAGAAGGTCTGCCAGATAGTAGTGGCATGCTACATGTTGCACAACCTGGCCCTCAGACACCATGTCCCTTTTCTGCATGTGGAGGAGAGTGGAGATGCCCCTGTGGCAGCAGTGGACCCTGTGGACAGTGAGGATGAGGAGGCAGAGGATGAATATGAGGACAACAGAACATCTGTGATACATCAGTACTCCCAATTACACACCGGTAAGACAGTGTCACTTTACATTTCAATGGATTTGGTTGTATTCTGTGTGGCATTAGCATGCTGGTAATTCCCAATTCAATGTCCACTTACTGTTACCTCTGGCTATTCATTTTGTAGATGTTGGTGATATGACAAATACTCCTGGTGTGATCCCTACAGTTAGCTATAGGTCACTAATCTATGCTCATTCAATGTACAGTTCATTTGTAATGGTTGTACCTGTTTCAAACAATACATATCTGATATACATGACATACTCAAAATCAAATTTTGTGAAAGGGTGTTTAATGAAGTGCTACATATAGGGGGAAAGTGCAATGGGATGGGGTGATGATGGAGGAAAGTCCAGGGTATTGTTCCAGTCTGTTTGTAGCACAGGTGCTTTGTCCAAGGGGACATAGGAAGGGGAGTAATGGTAGTTCAAGGTGGACAGAGTGACTGAGTGGGACACACGGGCGACAATCAGGACAGTCTCATTTCCAGGCGGGGGTCTTGGCTTCTGTCTGGATTACAGGGAATGTTTGCGGGGTGGTTCACCTTCTGCAGGGGGAGGGATGCTGGTGGACTGTAAGTCCAGTGGCAGTGCCTCCTGGCCACTAGCGGCAGTGGAAGTGGATGGCTGTTCAGATGACTGGCTAGTGGCAGGGGCCTGCTGGTGTGAGACTGCCTCCCTCATAATGTTGGCCATGTCTACCAGCACCCCTGCTATGGAGATCAGGGTGTTGTTGATGGCCTGCAAGTCCTCCCTGATCCCCTGGTTCTGTTCATTCTGCAGCCGCCTGTACTCCTGCACGTTGTCCAGGATCTGGCCCATCGTGTCCTGGGAATGTTGGTAGACTCCCAGGATCTTGGAGAGTGCCTCCTGAAGAGTTGGTTCCCTGGGCCTGTCCTACCCCTGGCGCACAGCATTCCTCCCAGTCTCCCTGTTGGCCTGTGCCTCTGTCCCCTGAACCGTGTGCCCACTGCCACTGACCCCAGGTCTCTGATTGTCTTGGGTATGAGGTGTGGCCTGTGGGCCATATAAAGGGGGACACACTGCTGATTGATGCGTCCTGGGGACAGAGGTGTGGGTATGCTGGGTGGGTGCTGTGGTGGTGTTTCCTGAAGGGGGAAGCTCTGTGGTGGTCTGTGACTGGGCTTGGGTAACCGGCTGTCCAGTGGTCCCTGATGGGCCAGGTAGAACGTCCAGATCCTGAAGACCAGAGTTACTGTCATCACTGTGGGCCTCTTCAGTTGGAGGACTGGATAGTGCTGGCACCTCCTCACCGGTGACATTGGCTAGGGTACCTGTGGGAATATAAATGATGGGTTATGGTTGATGTGTATGACATATTGTACATCCCTGGCTTCCCCTCTATGGTTAGTTTTGTTTTGCCAGCTTTCACTTTTATATGTTAGTGTATGGTGGGATTGTTAGTTCTCTATGCTGGGCATGCTTTAGTGATGTGTATCCATGCAGGGCTGTCGGGGTGTCCATGCATTGGTACAGCATGCAGGCTTTGGATTGGGATTAGTGAGATGTGTTGGTGGAGTGTGTGGGATGGAGTGGAGTTATGGGAGTGAGGGTTGAGGGTTTGTGTTGGCATGCAGGTAGGGGCGTGATTATAGTAGAGAGTTGACTTACCAGAGCCCAGTCCTCCTCGGACTCTAGCCAAGCCCTCAGGATGCAGTATTGCCAAGACTTGCTTCTCCCATGCTGTGAGTTGTGAGGGAGGAGGTGGGTGTCCACTGCCAGTCCTCTGTATAGCGAGCTAGTGTCTTGCTGCTATGGAACGTAGATTTCCCTGTAGGTCGTTCCACCACTTCCTGATGTAATCCCTTGTTCTTGGGTGCTGCCCCACGGCATTCACCCTGTCCATGATCCTTCACCATAGCGCCATCTTTCTAGCTATAGATATTTGCTGCACCTGTGCTCCAAATAGCTGTGGCTCTACCCTGACAATTTCCTTCACCATGACCCTTAGATCCTCCTCTGTGAAACGGGGGTGTCTTTGTGGTGCCATGGGAGTTATGTGAGGTTTGTTGGTGGGGGTGTGTTGGGTAATGTTTTGGGGTGTGTGATCTGTAGTGCGCGAGTGGTATATGGGTGTGAGTGGTGTGTTGCTCTAGTTGTCTCAGTGGTCTTGGTGTGTCTCGCTGGTGGTAATGATTTGTAATCATGAAGAGTTGTGGGTAATGTGGGTGTGTGTTTTATAGTGGTGTGGGTGTGGTGTGGTGTGTGTATGGGTGTCATGTGTGTGTTGTTTGCATTGTCCAATGTGGTGTTGTTTTGTATGTGGGTGTCCATTGTGGGCGCGGCGGTATGTACCGCCAGTGGTTTACTACCATTGAATGTCCGCTGTGGTGACTAGTGGGTCATAATGTGGTGGGCGTTGTTCTGTTGGCATAATGGTGTGAGTTTTGATACCGCCACTTTATCACTGACTTTTGGTCTGACAGATTTGTGGGTGTGGCTGAATTCTGTCAGATTGGTGTGTGTGTGTCATATGGTGAACGGATATCCGCTGCCACCACAGTAAGTTGGCGGCTGTCAGCGTGGCGGTAAGCGGCTTTTACCCCGAATGTCATAATGAGGGCCAATGTGTTGATGAGAACAAGAAAGAAAAATGGGTGAAGAAAAAGTTTCCCAAAGTTTCAAGTGGAAATCTTGGAAAATTCAAAACTTTTGTGCATAAGATCAAAGTTAAACATAATGCGGTTCCTGTTAAGCAGATGTTGCGGGGGGTACCTATAAATATTAGAGAAACATTTAAATTAATGTTGAATGATTTAGTTAAAGAAGGAATAATAGAGGAGGTAGAATCATCTGAGTGGGTTTCTCCTGTAGTTCTGGCTCGGAAAAGTGATCAAACGTTGAGGTTGTGTGCGGATTTGAGAGCAGTGAACACCTACCTAATTAGATTGTCATCTGTTACTTAACATCAATGAAGTGGTAGCTATGTTGGAAGGTGCAAAAACATTTTCCACATTAGATCTCAGATCAGCCTATCATCAGATTGAACTTTCTCAGGATCCAAAGCATTTAAAAGCATTTATAGCACCACAAGGTTTGTATCAATTTAATAGGATACCATTTGGACTGGTATCAGCAGCCTTGGTGTTCAAAAGAGCCATGTTCCACATTTTTAGAGATGTGAGTGATTTTGTAAATTGCTTCCAGGATGATATTTTAATATTTTCAAAAAATTGAGATGAGCATGTTCTACCCATATCTGAAGTGTGTGATAGGTTAGGGAGACATGGTTTGAATCTGAAGGCAACTAAATGTAAAATATTTTTAAAATCTGTTGAATATCTAGGACACATATTGTCCGGTGATGGTATTGTTCCAAAAGTATTGAATGTTGAAGCTATTATAAACGCACCGGCACCTGTCAACAAAGAGCAATTGTTATCATTTGCTGGCATGTGTGAGTACTACAGCACATTTGTTAAAGATTTTGCTATAAAAATGGAACCCTTAAGGGAGCAGTTGTTACAGAAAACTGAGTTTGTGTGGTTGGAAAGGCAACAGTCAGCTTTTGAAAAAATATAAAAATAGATTGTGGGTGCCCCTACAGTCAAGCCATTTTGCATGCATAAAGAATGCGTAATCACTGTTGATGCTAGCATGTATGGAGTAGGAGGGGTATTGTCACAGAGGTGTGGGAAAGAAGAATGGAATGTGGCATTTGCATCACATACATTAAGTGAGGCAGAAAGAAGGTACGCAGTTATTGAAAAGGAGTTAGTGGCATGTGTTTGGGCGAATGAACAATTTAGGAATTTTGTTTTGGTTAGTAAATTTATCCTTAGGATGGACCACAAACCATTGGTCAATATTTTATCTCCAATTGGGGGATGGAATTCCACAGCACGTATTGCTAGACTTACTTCAAGGTTACAAGAATATACTTTCAATACTGAATTTGTACCAGGAAAGAGCAACATGATTGCTGATTCTTTATCAAGGTTACCATGCCAAAGTGGGGAGGAAAACTCTGTGAGAGAGGATGATGTGGTAGCCACCATAAAAGATTTAAGCCCTCATTGTGAACTTGGCGGTAATCACCGCCGACCGCCATGGTGACAGTGAACAAAAGACCGTCAGTGGTGGTAGATGGCATACCGCCGTATAATGATGCCAAAAACAGAAACCCCCAAGAAATTGACAACCTCCACCTACCGCCAGGGCCAACAATGGCAGAAACGCAGGACACAGCACCCCGCCACCGCCAAGCAGGCAAACCCCCCACCCACTAAATAATGATGCACAAATCAGCGCGACAGTGTGGACGACAGCGGAAAGATGTCGGCGGTGTGGGACTGCCCATACACAACATGGGACCCCATCAGCCGTCATCGAGCACCCCGAAGAATGTAAGGCAAGCGGGGTCCATGGGTGAGTGTCCCTATGTGTATCTGGGGTGTCTGGGTGATCAAATGGGGTGTCTGGGTGGCTGTTGGCGTTCTGTGTCGGTAACAATAAAACATTTTATTTTTGCTGTTTGTGTATGGGGGCATGTGGTTGGTGGTGGGCCCCAACGTTTGAGTCATGGGTGTGAAATTTGTGGGAATGGGAGGTGCATATACTGTTGTCTCCCTGTCTCCCACATACTTACAAAGGGGACCACCATGCTTTACCTGGCTGTGATGACCACTGCAGTACAGGTGGCGGTCCTTGTCATCAATATACTCGCAGAGGAAAAATGCTGAAAATGAGCCTGAAAGGCTTACCGCCATTGGCGGCGGCTCTCACACACTGGCAGTGAGTAGCTGAGCCACTGGCTGTTTCTCATGTGCATCATTATATGGCGGTAGGTACTGCCACCACCCGCAGAGAGGTGTGTACCTCCATGTTCAAAATGACCTCCTTAGTGTCTGGAGAGTGTGATGACATTTCAGAAGAATTTTGGAAGGAAAGTGAGCAGAAGGGTAAGGTATGGAATGTGGTCAAGAGATATGTGGTTGAGGGATGGCCAAAAAGTAAGGAGATTGAGGCAGAATGCTTACATATGATCAAGGTGGCAGAGGAGTCGGTTGTTGAAGGGGATTTGTTATTTAAAAATGGGAACTGCATTCCTCTCAATGATGTACAAGAGAGGATTCTTAAGTCGGCCCAGAAGAAGCAACCAGGAATGTCAATTATGAGTTAATCCGTAATTATTTTTGGTGGCTTGGAATGGACAGGATGATTGATAGGACTGCTAGAGAATGTGAAGTATGTGCTATCTGTGAGAAGATGCTGAAGGTTTACACTCCTCTTCTTAAGTCCGTGGGGTGGCCAGAGTCTCCTTGGCAAAAAGTTGCAATTGATATTTCTGGTCTATTTAATATTCTTTCAGTTGACTCCATATTTGTGTTGGAACTTATTGATTATCATTTGAAATGGGTGGAAGTGAAATTGGTCTCCCAGACATCTATTAATGTGGTGATTGATTTTATCAAGGACATTTTTGCCATAGAAGGTTGCCCCTGTGTATTAGTAGCTGATAATGGGGTACCATTGAAATCTCAAACATTGTGGGATCAAGCATGTTATCACAGCGCTTTATGAAACTCATGAAAATGGTCAAGTTGAGAGATTAAATCATGTATTAAAAGGTTTCATCACTGAGGCACGCAAGGAAGGTGGTGATTGGAAGAATTCTTTGAGGGAAAACTGTGGGAGTCATGGAATGTCATGAGGGGAATGCTGGAGTCAGTTGATGTGCTGCCTGTGATGCAGGTGCTCTGCTACCAGGAATGCAATTCTTATTACTACAATTTGGAAATACGCGCTATTACAGTTTGCCTTTTGTTCAAGAAGATGTAGAGCTTTCCAAGACAGAAATAACACTTGGTACACATGGTGACTTAAGTTCTATTGTGCCAAGAAGTTTTGTATCTCTGACAGTCCATTTAAGGCATTCTCTGTCATGTGCAAGCATAATATCTTTTTTATTTCGAGATCCGTTTAGAAGGGATTTCATGTCCCATGATCCTTGTACGACTGTAAACTTCGTACTTGTATAGCGCACTACTCACCGGTTAGGGTCTCAAGGCGCTGTACGCATACCACTGTGGAACCCCTCCTGGCTTTTCCCTGTGAGTTGCCCACTCCTGGGCAATCTCCAAGGTGAAGCCAGCCATCCCAGCGCTGTTGGTGTCGTTGTGGAGATTAAGCAAGCTATTGCCCAGAGTTACTGAGTGGGACCCTTGAATTAGATTAGGCACCGATGTGTGAATTATGAGGTCTGAGGAAATTGAGCCCAAGACCCACCAAGACAGGAATTGAACCCTGGTCCCGGGCCAGATTTCTGCATTAGGGTCTGCCGCTCTAACCATTGAGCCATACTTCTCCACCAGGCCAGAGAAACAGAACAATCCATGTTTAGGGGTGAAGGCACAAGCCTGTGCACTTTAGCACTGTTAAGCAGTGGTAAAGTGCTCAGAGTCCTTAGGCCAACAGAAAATAGGTCAGAAAAAGAGGAGGAGGGAAAAAAAAACATTTCTGGGTGACCCTTTAGAGAGGGACAACTTCCAACAGCCTCCTTGATTCAAAGAAATACAAGGTGTGTTGTGTTTGTTCTCATGATAATTTATTTTATAACAAAGTCACACAAACTGGGCTTTGTGTGGCTTAGTAAATTCAGAAATTCATTTTGCATCAGGCCGAAAAATGCACGCCAAACAAAATGTTAGTAAATTTGGACCTTAGTTTCTTATCTGGTTTTAGATTGTAGTAATCTGCTTTCTCTTGCTGAAGTTGGGAAAAAATATCATGCTGCATTTTCAGGCTGAACATTTTCGTATACTGTCTAGATGCGGTATACAGTTGCTCAATCCTTCTGAATGCTGTGTGCTTTCTAGATGACTACTGTTAACACGTCTGACCTTAGTAGGTAAACTTACAAGGGGACGCAAATAGGTTGATGAACCTTTTGACTCGCAATTAAGATGTTCTTACCATAGCTCCAGTACATGCAAATCAATTATCAATAACCAATACACAATATCAATAATCAACAACAATCAATAACAGTAATAATCAATAGAGTCAGTAATTGTCACGCACTCTGACCTTTCAGTTATGAATAACCACACCTTTTAGTAAAAGTTAGAATATTTATTTCCCTATATTAACAATGCTAAGGTCATGTAGATTAATCTCAAAATCAAATGAGACACATACAGAAACAATTCTGGCTGTCCAAAGTATTGAAAGAAACGTCATCTAATCAAAGCTTGAACTACAACACATTCTAAGGTTGTGATACAAATTAATAGCAAGGTCAACTGCGACAAAGTGATTACATACATTCGAGTTCAGCAGAGAAATTCATCAATCATTTTTTTCCTATTAGCACAATTACATTAGTGAGGATCCTTAACTAATACCAGATAAGCATCAGCATGTTGGGCGTCATGCAAAACAATTTAGCAACACCAATTTGGAATGACATCTAACTATGTCTCTATCAAAACAGTACATTTGGTACCTAGAAAGGAAAAACAAATATGCATGATAATCAATATTCTAATTCATAATACTTATCCTCAGTGTGGATCAGCAAGCAGAGTCAGTCTTCATCCTCAGGACATCAGTATATCAGCAAGCCATCAGGATTCAGCATCAAAGTTCAGAAAACGCAAAGGCCCTCCTTTCATCCTTGGCGGTCTTTTCTTAAGACTGCTGAGGTTCCGCCGGGCCGAAGACCACGGTCTTCCGCCAACCATATTATGACTGCTGGCGACCCTCTGGCCTTTTTTGTACGGAGAGCCGCCAGTATATACACTCAGCGGTGTAGTGGAGGCTGTTCCACCGTCACCGCCACGTCATCAGAACACCGCCCACAGAATTACGTCCCAGTATTCGGCGTGGCGGTGTTCTGGTGATGGGGTGCTGGCAGCGGAGCAGCCCCCATGGATCCCGTTACCTCCCGGAGGACCACCGAAGCAGGTAAGGTGATCTTCCAACAGGGGAGGGCGGTGGGGGGATGTTGTGTGGTGTGTGCGTGCATGGGGCTGTGCGTTTAGAGGGGGTGTGTGAGTGCGTGTATGTATGCGTGAGGTGTAATGTGTATAGGGGAAATGTTCCGTGTATGTATGTGTGCATGTGTGCATGTATGTGCGTGTGTATGTGTGTGAGTGGTGTGAGCGTGCGTGAAGGGGGTGGGGGTTATGTTTGGGGGGTCTATGGGGGTCGGGGGTCCTACCACCTTTGGGGGATGGTAGGGGGGTCATGGGTGTTGGACTCAGGGGAGGGGGAGGGGGGAGTGGGAGACCCCAATCAGTGCCATGAAACGAATTCCCTGGCACTGATAGTGCCTACCACCATGGAGTTCGTGGCGGTTCAAAACTCCACAAAATCCATGGCGGTATGCGGGGTCATGATCCCACTGGCGGACTAGTGATGGCCGCCGGGCTGGAGACCGTTGTCTCCAGCCTGGCGGCCGTTACCGGCGTGGCAGACGGTGTGGTACATTGGCGGTTTGGCATGTGCCAAACCACCAATGTCATAATGGGGCGGTAATGACCGCCGGCCTGTTTGCGGTCCAACCACCACCATTGCACCGTCCGCCAGGGTAGTAATGAGGGCCAAAGTCTTTAAGCAGTAAAGTTAAACACATCTCTTGTCAAGATGCACAAGAAATTGTTGACCTTTCAGTAAGCTAGAAAATGGGCAATGAATCTGTCTTCTCACAGTACAGTGTTGTTAAATCAAAACCAGTAAAACTATTTCCCAAATCCCCATTGGTCAATGAATCACATGTTCACTCTTTGTCCAATAAAACTAAAACTCCAAATCTATGATTGTCCTGCAATGTCCTCATCATCCGGCTTGTCAGGTAACAATATTGTTGCAGCTTCTACTCCAGTTAGGATCTACATTGTTCTTCTCCTGAGAAAGTCAGTCTCACACACCTTACACACAAAATGTTACATTAGCAATAACAGCATCTTCTAGCAGTCGGTTCTCATGAGAAACTCAGGAGAAACTCCTAACTCCATATTTATACTTTGGCGCTAGACACATCTAGCGCCAACGTTATGGAGTTAACGTTGTTTTCTGGATGTGACAACCTACCTTGCATCAATGAGTTGCAAGGTAGGTGTTCCCATCCAAAAAAGGACGATATTGCCTTTGCGCCATTTTTATCCCCCGTGCTAAAATCCAGTTCGGGGATGGGGGCCTTAAATAATGGCACTAAGCTTGCTTGCTTACTTGCTTAGTGCCATCATTTAACGCCTGGGTATGGGCAGATGTAAGGGGACCTTTAGGCATATTTCCATGGTCAGAGACCAAGGAAAGTGCCCACAGGGGCCATTCTCTGGCCCCAGGGACACCACCACCCACACCAGAGGGACACCTCAGGATGGAGCACCTTTTCCAGGTAAGTCCCGGTAAGGCCCTGACTTCGGGCCCCCTGCATGGGTCTGGCCCCAATAGCCAAAGGTCCCCTGGGCTTGGCCAGTGGGGTGGTGGACATGGCTCCTGTCTTCCGTAAGACAGGAGCCACGTCCATGGGGATTGTGCGCCAGAAAATGGAGCTTCACTGCTTAGAGGCATTTTCCTGCCTCTAAACAGTGTAGCGTCATAATTCGGCACACAAGCTCCAGTTTCCCCTACGCCTCCCTCCTTTCCAAGGATGCTAACAGGGCATTAGCGCTGACTAGCACCATTCCATAAATATGGCGCCCGGCAGGCATCTTAGAATGACGCTAGCCGGCGCTATTATTTTTCACGCAAAACTGCGCTACCTCAGTTTTGTGTGAAAAAGTATAAATCTGGCCCCTAGTATTTTTACTTTGCTGTCCAATATTACTCATGATTTGTAAAGAATCAGAGAGCTGAGGAAAATTTAGAAAAACTGCAGCAAAAATCAAAACAAACAACTCTTCTTTCAGCAGTTATTTACAGCTTTCAGTCTCACTTCCAGGATCCCTTGTCAAAATCGGTAAGCAGCTTGTCAAAATCAGGTTTCAAAAGTCAAATCAGGTTATCAATGTCTCTTCCGGTGACTTTCAACAGTGTCTTTTCTCAAAAACTTTCTCCCAGATTGTTTCAGCAGTTCAATTTCATCAGCTTCCTTCAAGTGCCAAAATACTGACCCGGAATGTATCTATCAGAACAAAAAGACAAAAATTATTTCTGCCATTCACTTGTAGTTGCATACTCCCATTCAGGACCTGCGTCTCTTCAACTTGCTATTCTCTTTCTTTTCAACTTTCGATCACCATTCAATTCTCCTTTACTTAGATCTTCTCTACTTGTTGTATCTAGTTCTTCCTCGATTGTTGTCTCAACAACCACTTTCTTTTCTCTTTCTATTTGCAACTCCGGCCACTTATCTCCTTTCAGTGGACCTTTTGTCAGTGTTCTCTTCAGAGTTGCCCTCGAACCTTCCTCTTGTTCTGCAGTGTTTTCTCTTGACGGACCTGCAATCGGTTCAGGAGGAGTCCGATCAAAGTGGCTTTGATCCATCTCAACTCCTTTCCCCTCTGGGTCTGGCAATTATTCTGTTTGTCTCTCAAGACCATCTGCTTCTGGGGAAGCCCTCCTCTGACTAGGCTCTCCTGCTGCCTCAATTGAGATAGGCTCTCCGTCACCCTCCTGGAGGTGTAACTGAACCGTCGTCAATGGGCTCAGATCCGGTCTCAGTTCCTCTTTGTTGTCTTTCCGGACCTGAGATTTGTTTCACTGTTGTTAGTGCTCTCAACAGCTCTTCTTCCTCATGATCCAGTGGACATGCCACTTTCTTTGTGTGACTCGCATGAATCCAGTTCGGAATTCCAGCACACTTCACAGCTGTGGTTGTTGTCAGAACTACCTGGAATGGACCTTTCCAACAAGGCTCCAAACACATTTTTTTCACGTGTTTCAGGACTACAACCCAGTCTCTAGCTCTCAGATTGTGCCCTGGGTCATGGATCGGTGACAGAGTGGTGGCTTCCACCTGCTGAGAGAAAGAGCAAACCACATCAGCCAGACCTTTGCAGTAGTCCAACACCATATCATCTGCAATGTTGACAAGTGCATTTGCAGGCACCACTGGCAACCTCATGACTCGGCCCATAAGGATCTCATGCAGCAACAATCATGTCTTCCTGACGGGTGTGTTTGTCATTGACATCAACACTAAATGCAATGGGTCAGGCCATTTCAAATTCATGGACGCACACATCTTTGCAATTCTTGACTTCAAGGTACCACTCATCTGTTCCACTAGTCCTAATGCTTCTGGACGGTCACTACAATGCAACTTCTGCTCAATGTTCAATGCTGCACACAATAATTTAATTACTTCATTGTTGAAGTGACTTCCCCTATATGATTCTAAAGAGATCAGAAACCCGAAATGCAGAATCAGTTCCCTAAGCAGTAGTTTTTTCTACTGTGAGACTATCATTTCTACGTGTAGGGTAAGCTTCAATCCTGTGACTAAAGATGCAAACAGTCACCAACACATATCTCAAACCTCCACACACAGGCATCTCAACAAAATCCATCTGCATTCTGCTGAATGGACCTCCCACTCTTCCAATGTGGCTCAAATTAACCACTGTCCCTTTCCCCGTGTTCAACTGTTGGCAAATGGCACAACGATGGCAAACTGCTTCAGCAACCTGTCTAAACCTTGGGTTGAACCAATCATGTTTGAACAATCGAATGATTGCATGTTTAAACAATCGAATCATTGCATCCCTTCATTCTTCATTCCACTCAAATGGGTTTTAAGCCCCTCCATAGCACAGAGTCGGCATTGCTAGCAGTCATTTAGGAGGCTAGATCGCGCCTTGATCAAGGTAGTGCAACGGCCATTATTCTTCTTGACGTCAGCGCGGCTTTTGACACTGTGGATCACGGCATACTTCTTTTAAGATTGGTGGAGCTTGGAATTATAGGCAGTGCTTTGAGTTGGCTCTCCTCCTTTTTGGAGGGGAGGACCTTTCAGTTATTGGACTGGTCCTTTCTATCTAACTGACTATCGCTCAACTGTTGGGTACCCCAGGGTTTTTCCATTAGCCCCACCTTGTTCAACATTTACATGTCTCCACTCGCAGACATTATGAAGCCTTACGGTCTGTAAATAGTGTCATATGCAGATGACACTCAGCTGGTGGTTTCATTTTCCACTAATCCCAGCACTAACTGCTCTGCACTCATACCTTGCTTCCAGGCAGTGACCAGATGGATGTCGGAATGTAAGCTGAAACTTAACAAAGATAACACTGAAATAATGGTATTAAGACATCATCCCGATTTGGAGCTCCACTCTCACACCCTGGATCCCTTAAGGAAAATCTGTCTTCCCCTAAAGAGAATATCAAGAGCCTAGGTGTCTGACCAGACCCTCGGCTCACAATGGATTACCATGTAAAAAAGATCTCCACAACCTGATCTAGTCTGCTTAGACTTTTGAGGAAAGTCTTCAGAATTCTTCCATTTGTAGCTAAAAGACTGATTGTTCAGGTCCTTATTATTTCCTGGCTTGACTATGGTAATGCACTGGATCTCAGTTCTCCAAAGTATGTAAGTAGGAAATTGCAGGTGGTTCAGAATACCTCTGCTCGGCTCCTTCTAGACATTTCTAGAATTATGTCTGTTAAAGAGTCTATCTCCTCTCTTCACTGGCTTCCCGTGGCATAGCGCATAACATTCAAAGCTCTGTGCTATATTCACAGATCCCTACATAACAGAGGTTCTTCTTTGTTAAGGCCTTTAGCCTCCTTCTACACGCCCTCTAAGCGGCTTAGATCTCCGACAGCTGTACTAGTTAGACTCCCAATTGTAAAAAAGGCCAGAGTGGTGGGAAGCTCAATGGCCTTTTTAGGAGGCAAAATATGGAATATACTCCCTCTCTGCTTCCGGCTGACCAGCCATGAGCTCTCCTTCCGTAGATTGCTTAAAGCCTTGCTTTTTAGAGCTTAATCGTCATACCATGCTCTGAAAATTGGTAACTAGTGCTGGGAGGCCTTCGGGTAGCCATGTGCTCTATAAATCTTCCTAACATAACATAACATATCATAACATAAGCGGAGACACTTTGTGACCATTGTTTCCCAAATGGTTCAGTAAGGCAGTCGCATCATACTTGCACTCATCCCTTGTTTTGGACACAGTCAGCAAGTCATCAATGTACTGCACCAACGTTGATTGGAAAGGCAATTCCAACTACTCCAAATTATTTTTCAAGATCTGATTGAATATGGAAGGTGACTCTGAAAGCCCTTGAGAAATTCTGCTCTAACAGTAAACTTGATCCAGAAATTTGAAACAAAAGAGAAATTGACTATCCTCATAAAGAGGCACAGAAAAGAAGGCTTGCGACAAATCAATGACAGTGAACCACTCAGCATCACCTGGAATCTGAAACATTGTCACAGCTGGATTTGGTACCACGGGACAACATTTGACCACAATCTCATTTATTTTTCTCAAGTCCTGGACAATTCAAACTTTCCCACAGGGCTTTTGCAAACCCATTATCGGTGAATTACATGGACTGCTCAATACTTCCTTCAAAACCCCTTGCTTTAAAAAATGTCTGCAGTTATCTGAGCAACCTTCCTAAGGACATCTTGCAGGATGTGGTAATGTGGAAGTTGAGCAAAAACTTCATTCGGCTTTACATTAACTTTAACTGGCTCAACTCCCTTTATCAAAACTACTTCTTTTCCTGTCAAATCCCACATTTTCTCCTTAACCGTTCCTTGCAAATCAGGATGAAGCTCTTTCACAGTGAACATCAGGAAAAATTCAATCTTAGGATATTCCTCATTTATAGTTTCCCCCTCCATCTCTGGGGCTTGGTCATCTTCATCGTCACTATTCATCTGAATCTCAATTCCATCATTTGAATAAGTAATCGAACATTTTGTTTTACACGGTAAGTCTCTTCCCAGTAGGGATACTGGACTTGAATCGCAGACTACAAATTTGTGCAATCCCTGAAAGTTGCCAATTTTAATCTAAACTGGTTCTGTAATCGGGTTGGTCAAATATTGATTCGCCACTCCTACAATCTGAACAGTTATACCTGAAAGGGGCAAATTTGGAACTTCTACACTTCTCACTGTAGAGCGTGTAGCTCCTGTGTCTACCAAGAATGAAACTCTGTGACCCCTAACCTTTCCCTTTACATAGGGAGCTCTTTGATCTACTTCTAAGGAAGTTGCAAGCAAACATGGCTCCTCATCTGAACTGTCGCTCATCCAATCATCATTTAATCCATTCTCACTGTGTAACAGGAATTGGTGCACTGTGTTTTACATTGGTTGAGCCTCTGACCTGTGACCTGTTGAGATAGCATCATCTATTGCTGTTCCATTGGGGCTTGAGGAATTTGAATTTGCTGTCTAGGTATCATGGGAATCTGCTGTTGCATTGGCTGCAACTGTGTCATCTGTAGCAGTGGCATTTGCACCTGCTGCATGGGTTGAAAATTCTGCATTTGATTCACATTATTTTGAAAATTTGGATTAGGACCTCTCACTCTCGGCCCTTTCATGTTCTGGAATGAATTGATGTAATTACTCTGTTGAATGACATCTTCCTGCACAATCATTGGACTCTCCCGTTTCCAATGTCCAACGGCTCCGCAAACGTGGCATGGCAATAACTTCTTCATTCCCTGCACATCATTCCAAACCCCTACAATACGTAAATATGGACCACGAGTCATATTTCCTCCATGAACTCTACCTCTCATCTGGGGCTGGAAAATCATGTTCCCCTGCTGCGTTAACTGCTGTGGAAAATTCCCTTGCATTCCTGTTTGAGCTGCTTTAATCTGCATCACCATTGTCTTCTCTTTCAACTTTTTCTGCTTCAACTCAATCTCATCACTACAGTATTTAGCATACAGCAACACCTCATCAATTGGCTTAGCTTTCCAGCAAATCAAATGACTCTTAATCATCTCGCCAATTTCAGGTCTCAACCCCTCCACAATTCTGAACACAAAATGAATCATGTCTCTCGCCTCAATTGTCTCTGTACCACTGTAATGCTTCAATGCCTGCAACAATCTCTCATAATAAGCATGTATCGACTCCTTTGCTTCCTAAGCTGTCCTGTCAATCCTCTGCCAATCAATATTCTTTGGCGAAACTCTCGCTTTCAAAAACTCAATCACCCTATAGTAATATTTTATTACCTCAGGAGATGGTGCACCTGTATATTTGTCTCTCTCTGGTTCGCTTGTTGGCTAATCTACACTCCTCTTACATTCGGTCTACAGATCAGCTGGAACCACTATCTCTAGTAACGTGTTCAAGTCCTCCCACAGGCACTTTGCGATTTTCACAAACCTGTCTGTCTGCTGATACCACTCTACTGGCTTCTCTCTCAATTTTGGATAGTCATTCATAAATGATAGAATATCACTTCTGCTCCAAGGGACATGAACAAAATTCCCTCCTGGAATCTCCCTCATTGGCAAAATTTTCACTGGATCTTTTTTCTGCTGCACATTTGCAGTCAGCTCCACAGAATCCCTTTTCCTCTTGTCTCTTTTCTTTCCCCATCTGCCTTCCCAGTTGTCTAATGCTCCCCAAGTCTGGGCACTTTGAAACAATTCCTTAAGATGTGCCTTCATTCCGGCAGCTCTCATGTGTTCAAAATCTTTAGCCTCAAAATCCAATCTGTAACTCCTTTTGAAATGCCTTGTTTTCTCTATTTCTATGCTGTACTTCTCTGCCACGTCTGCTAGTTTCTGATGCCCATTGCTCACATCCCTCATAATCTTCGGGCACAAATATCTCAATTCTTCCCCTGTGTAGGATTCTAACCTGTTCACCCCCATAGTTCCCTCAATGAGTTCACCCGCTTCTATGCTTAGCCTGGCATAATTCAAACACTCCTCTCCCTTAGTAGCACTCTGTGGGGGTATTCACCTTGTCTAACCATTCAGTCAACTGCTGAGCTGTCAATCCTTGCAACAAAAGTTTACTTGCTCGGAGTGGTGCCACCTGCTGTGCAACTGCATTCAGGGTCTGCGGTGTCAACAATTTCAAACTCTGGCTAACGTTTGATCCTGCCATAGTATCTGGAAGTGCTGCAAATGGAATAAGGTCTAACAATGATCTTGATCCGTCAAAAGTCTGTCCCACAGGAGAGACTATTCGAGCATCTTCATTATGACCTCCCCTCATTATACTCTGGGACATGGCTCCCTGTTTACCTGCAGTCATTTTCTTCTTTGCAAATGAGGGTACAGCTGGACCAACAGTAGTAGGGAGCTATATAGCATCTGGGGTTGGCCTGGCACTTACGCTCTGTGGGAGAGTAACTCTTATATTCTGATTCATCATCAGAGTCATATCTGATTGTGTCCCTGTTACTGGAGTGAATCTTGGCATTACCTGCAGCTGCACTTCGGGCAGTAAAAGTGGAGTTGGTTCAGTCTGAAGCAATATCGGTCTCAGGTAAATCTGTTCCGTGGGCACCATTAAGTTCGAAGTCATTGCCATAATGGGCACATCAGGATAAATTATCTGAACCTGTGGCATATGCACCTGATTTTGCACTACAGAAGTAATAGGTACATTAAGACCATTTTGCATTGAATTCTTTGTCAGGCTTGCATTAACCTGCATCGGACTCATTGTCCCAAAAACCTGTGTCGGGGCTGTCGGATCAGCACTTGTACTTGGACCACTCTCATGTGCATGTGGGCGATTTCTCTAACTGTTTAATAAACTCATCATCATCTGATTCCTCCTCTTCTGTTGAAGACTTTCTAGTCTCCCTACTTTCGGATTGACTTCTGTTAGTCTTTCTACTAGCTTTCCTTCCTTCCTTCTCATTGTCCTGCTTAATTGCCGGAAACAACTTAATTGTGTGTAAAGTCTCCATCCTCCAAACTCTTTGATCACTGCCCCACCTAGCCCCTGTTTTCTGCCTTTCTCATCCTCCTCTCTAATTTCTGTTGCTGTTGCTGTCTGGCTACTAGGTCCCAAGTTGCTAATGCCTCAAACTGCGCTGGTCTCGGAAGGGGCTTCGATTCGAATAGCAGCATCTTTAAGTGCTCCAAAACCCTCAAATTGAACGTCCCGTTTGTAGGAAAAGCTAAGTTCCCATTCTTCTCTGTCAATTTTCACCATTGCTTTAAGCAAAGACATGACACAACATCCTTCTCTTCCCTTACAATGTAAGCTGGTGTATTTTCTGGCGGTGTAGTCTTGCCTATACTCGTTGTAATATACCTATCTCCCCTTAAGGCACTCTTTAAAGCTTTCAAAAGTTTCATCTTTTTGACCTTTTTGCTTTTCAAAATCAAATCAGGTAGTGACTTTTAATCCCAAGATTCCTTTCACCTACTTTCTCAACCAATTGCCTCTCACGGACAGCTGTCAATCCGTGCGCGACCCTTCTCACTAACCAACCTACCCCAGCACGGCTCCAATGAAATCACACTCACACGTACTGCGGCTGACAAAGTCTTGTGGCTTGTCCTCCCAAACTCAAATTCACACAAACTAATGCCAAAATTGCTAGCACAAATCAAAAAACAAAAACCAAATCTGCTGGTTTACTAAAGGAAAGGTAACATAATCGCTTCAAAAACCTTACCGATTTTTCACTGACGGCTCTCGTTCTAACAGCTGCCCCTTCTTTCTCGGTCTCCCAGATTCATAAGCAAGATTCGACCCACAAATTTTACTCTCAACTGATCAGTGGGTCTGACCTGGTGCACATAGGACACACCAAGTCTCATAAAAAAAATGATTTCACTCACTTTAACTCAGACTCTGACTTGTTGATCACGCCCAATCAACCTACTAAACCAACCAGATTACAACATAAAACCAAGTGTCTCATACACCTTTCAATATACTCCGGAGTCTTAGACCATGCAGGATCCGTACATCAACAACCACGTGGACAATTTTTTAGCACAAAGCGCCACACACATATGAAGTTCAACGACTTCCCTACTCTCACACTATGGAGTACGCACACTCCCATAGCCCTCGCAATCCCCACATTTCACCTGCAATTTGCCTAAGCTGTGCAAGCGCAACCTACTTCATTCACACTGTCACTAGAACACTGAGAACATCCTCAAACAACCATTAACAGGATCCAGGATTAGGGGAAAGTCATTTCTGGGCCTAAGGGAACATTTTCTCTCCAATTAACATCATTGAAAAACAAAATCCAAATCTCAATAATAATTAATCTTCACCTCTGTTACTATCTCTGGACATCTATCATGGGTTCTTAAGGAGACTGACCTTCACCTCTCTTTACCAGACGTCTATGATGAACTCTTAAGGAGACTAACCATTAACTTTCTTTACCGGACGTCTCTGATAAGCTCTTTCTTTAGAAGACTAACCATTACCTCTGCTACCATCTCTCTTAACATGTCTGACCTTAATAAGTAAACTTACAATGGGACGCGAATAGGTCAATGAACCTTTTGACAATTAAGATGTTCTTACCATAGCTCCAGTACATGCAAATCAATAATCAATAACCGATACACAATATCAATAGTCAACAACAATCACTAACAGTAATAATCTATAGAGTCAGTAATTGTCATGGACCATGACCTTTCAGTCATGAATAACCACACCGTTTAGTAAAAGTTAGAATATTTATTTCCCTATATTAACAATGCTAAGGTCATGTAGATTAATCTCAAAATCAAATGAAACACATACAGAAACAATACTGGCTTTTCAAAGTGGCAGAAGAAACATAATCTAATCAAAGGTTGACCTACAACATATTATAAGGTTATGATACAAATTAATAGCAAGGTCAAATGAGACAAAGTGATTACATACATTCGAGTTCAGCAGAGAAATTCATCAAGCATTTTTTTCCTATTAGCACAATTTTATTAGTGAGGATCCTTAACTAACACCAAATTAGCATCAGCATGTTGGGCTTCATGCAAAACAATTTAGCAACACCAATTTGGAAAAACATCTAACTATGTCTCTATCAAAACAGTGCAGTTGGTACTTATAAAAGAAAAATAAATATGGATGATAATCAATATTCTAATTCATAATACCTATTCTACGTGTGGATCAGCAAGCAGAGTCAGTCTTCGTCCTTAGGACATCAGTCGATCAGCAAGACATCAGGATTCAGCATCAAAGTTCAGAAAACGCAAGGGCCCATATTTATACTTTTTTAGCGTTGCATTTGGATCATTTTTTTACGCAAAAGTGGCGCAAACTTGCAAAATACAATTGTATTTTGTAAGTTTGCGCTGTTTTTGTGTCAAAAAGCGGCGCAAATGTGGCGCTAAAAAAGTATAAATATGGGCCAAACTCTTTAAGCAGTAAAGTTAAGCACGTCTCTTGTCAAGATGCACAAGAAATTATTGACCTTTCGGCCAGCAGGAAAATGGGCAATTAATCTGTCTTCTCACAGTGCAGTGTCGTTAAATCAAAACCAGTAAAACTTTTTCTCAAATCCCCATTGGTCAATGATTTGCATGGTCACACTTTGTCCAATAAAGCCAAAACTCCAAATCCATGAATTCTACTATTACTCCGTTCACTTGCCGTTGATTGGTTGTCCTGCAATGTCCTCATCATCCGGCTTGTCAGGTAACAATATTGTTGCAGCTTCTACTCCAGTCAGTATCTCCATTGTTCTCCTCCTGAGAAAGTCAGTCTCACACACATTGCACACAAAATGATACATTAGCAAGAACAGCATCTTCTAGCAGTGGGTTCTCATGAGAAACTTTAAGTTATGAGCAGATCTAAACAATACAATGGAAAATCACAGTTTAACTCTCTAGGACAGCCATTTATTAAAAGTTAAGAAATACAGCTTTGACTTGAGGCCCGGCAAGTAGGCCAAGACCTTCGCTAAGTTAAGGCCTACAATTAATAAAGCTAGGACATAATGCATAACCTTTAATATGACATATTACTACATTAGTCAAATATATATTCAACATTTACAGCATTAGACTATTAATAGGCACACTTTGTGAACATTGGCGGCCACTCATCGTAATCACATTTTCAAATGCGTGCATTATTTTTCTACTTTATTATTTTCTACACAAACCCATTATTCAGAATACATGAACACTCATTAATAATTGTTATTAAAACACCTGCGCTAGCACTACCTAGAGCCATTTTGAATGTTGAGTGCGTGTGCATGTGTGCTTGTGTATGTATGTATGAGTGTGTGTGCTTGTGTTATCATGAAGTGTAAGTTTCTGTTGGGAGAAATCTCTTCAAAGACATAAAGGCACAGGTTCTAATTCACAAAGGTGACTTACGCATTTGAGTATGTTTACTACTTTTGGTATTCCCCAACTCTGAGTGCAAACTTATTACCAAAGTGTAAGTTACATTTCTAAACCCCCAGAGTAATGCACCTTGTTTACTCTTGTGTGGCTGTGTGACGTCCCACACTAAGCCACTTCCTGACTCCTTTTTGTAGTAAGTTTGCCCCTTTTGCCACACATGCCTTCCAGTCCCACACACTAATAGTATTGCTAGTAAAACATGCTTAATTGTGCGCGGTGGACAATTCTGCACACGTAAGTATAGGTAATGCAAAGGTGTCGAACTCAGCACATAATTTGTAAATTTTGTAATGCATTTTGTAGTCCTACAAAAAAGTACTACAATGTTCATTTTGTGAATCAGTCTCACAGAGAGAAAGGCTCTTCGTGGATCAACTGAAGGCTGCAAAGGTGAATGGTGAGTAGAATCCTTCCGTGGAGTTTTCCCATGTGTGATTCTGAGGGGCATCTTTCTCAATTAATGTGGAAACACCAATAAGTATTTTCCAAACTGATCTTGATTAGGGAAATCCTTTCCTTATTTCAGCTGAATCTTCATGAGAGAAACATACCCACATGTAAGTAAATGATATTGACAATACTGAGAAACTTCTAAATAGTACACAATTTTTATGAGACTTAGGAATATCAGCATGACTATGCGATTGAATGAGACCATCACTCACTATATTGATTAAAGCCATTCTGTACCGGAGGATGTAGGAGGGTCCAAAGCTCTGATATGAATATGTGAAATGAAAACTAAGTGTAAGCACTGGGTGCTTTAGAGGTGTGTGCAGCAATGGCTGAAATAATCACGGCATAAGCAGTATCTTATTCTGATTTATTCAAGATACGTACAAGGTGAGAAAGTTTGGGTTTCTTCACCTCACAAAAAAACAGTAAATCTGACTTTTACGTCAGTTAAGCGAGGCAGCCTCCATGTAACGTTTCAAGATCTAGGATCTTGGTTTGTTACAGTTTCCCCTTTTGAAACAATATTCTGAAAATACGACTATGAATTCTGTTAATTACATTGCATGTACAAAAAGGATTAACTTAATTAACCAGTTCAGATGTGGTGCCCGAATGGCAACTAACAGAGAGATAAGGTTCGATGTATTGAATGTGTAGACTTTTAAGCAACTACAATTCAATTTTATTCTTTCAGACTTTTTTGTGGATTTAATATCTTCATTGCTCATTTTGATCTTATATTCTTTGTAACTTGCATCTACTACATCTGGATTGGATCTTGGAACTCTACTCATAGTCCACACACAACCACGTTGTTTTTTTCAATGATCTGCAGTAAACTTTAACCACTTTCAAAGGATGTGTATATTTATAACTAGAAACATTTCTTACTGGAACTTTCATTACTGTTCACATCTCCTACCATCACTCTTACTTTCACTTTTGTCCACCCCACTGCCTTTCTTGTGTCATAACATTGTTATCAATGCATTCTTCTATTTTCTCTTTCTCTCTGCTCAATACTTGAATTTCTATCACACATTCCTTTATTCCATACCATCCAGCCTGGAGACAGTTTGGTGCTTGGTCTTCTACACCTAAAAGTTTCACATTTTGACTCTCCTGTAATGCTATGTGGAGATATTCTGTAAGCCCACATTTCTCTAGTGATCTCTTTTTTCCAGCACAGTCTGCTACTCTTGGCCACCAGCACAGGTTCAGTCAAAAAAAGATACAAAAACACAATTGAATCTCTCTACTACTCCATTTTAATGGTGTAGCAAAGAATTTCTGTGTTCACTCCTTCTCTCTTCTAAATTCATTTCCATATTGTAGGAGGCTGGCATGGCTTATAGTGGGTACCTAGTGCTACGTACACCTTGTACCAGGTCCAGTTATCCCTTATTAGTAGATTAGAAGTGTTCTAGCAGCTTAGGCTGATAGAGGAAGCTATAGCAGAGCAGCTTAGGCTGAACTAGGAAACATGCAAAGCTCCTACTATACCACTTATATCACTTAGCACTATATCTTAAGAAAACACAATACTCAGAGTTACTAAAAATAAAGGTACTTTATTTTAGTGACAATATGCCAAAAGGAGGTAAGTAATACACACAAAATATACACATAAACCAAAATCAGGTAAGTAAACAGTTAGAAAGGTAGTGCAAACACTGTAGAACACAATAGAATGCAATAGGAGGCAATAGGTCTAGGGGCAACACAAACCATATACTCCAAAAGTGGAATGAGAACCACGAATGGACCCCAGGCCTAGTGTAGTGTGTAGAGGGTCGCTGGGAGTGTAAGAAAACACTAAGAGTGTCCAAGATACCCCACCCCAAGACCCTGAAAAGTAGGAGTAAAGTTACCCTACTGCCCCAGAAAGACAGTAAAGTCGAGATAGGGGATTCTGCAAAGACAACAGCTGACTGCAAAGCACTGAAGACGGATTCCTGGACCTGAGGACCTGAAAAGGAAGGGGACCAAGTCCAAGAGTCACGCAAGTGTCCGGGGTGGGCAGGAGCCCACTAAACCCCGGATGAAGGTGCAAAAGGGCTGCCTCCGGGTGGAAGAAGCTGAAGATTCTGCAACAACGGAAGGTGCCAGGACCTTCTCCTTTGGTTAGAAGATGTCCCAGGGTGTGCTGGAGGATGTAGAGTTGTTTCCACGCTGAAAGACTGCAAACAAGCCTTGCTAGCTGCAAGAGTTGCAGTTGAGGATTTTGGGTGCTGCCAGAGCCCAGGAAGGACCAGGAGGTCGCCCCTTGGAGGATGAGACAGAGGGGGCACTCAGCAACACAGAGAGTCCATGCAGAAGCAGGCAGCACCTGAGCAGGCGTTCAGAAGATCTGGGCACAGCAGTCGTCTCAGCACAACAAAAGGGGGTCCCATGTAGTCGGAGTCCAACTCAGCGAGTTGGGCAATGCAGGACAGAGCTGGGGACCTGGGCTATGCTGTGCACAAAGGAAGTCTTGCAAAAGTGCACAGAAGCCCTAGCAGCTGCAGTTCACGCAGTACACAGGATTACTGTCTGACGTGGGGAGGCAAGGACTTACCTCCACCAAATGTGGACAGAATGGCCACTGGACTGTCGGGGACACTTGGAGCCAGCTCCTGTGTTCCAGGGACCACGCTCGTCAAGATGAGAGGGGACCCAGAGGACCGGTGATGCAGAGGTTTTGGTGCCTGCGTTGACAGGGGGAAGATTCTGTCGACCCACGGGAGATTTCTTCTTGGCTTCCAGTGCAGGGTGAAGGCAGACAGCCCTCAGAGCATGCACCACCAGGAAACAGTCGAGAAAGCCGGCAGGATGAGGCGCTACAATGTTGCTGGTAGTCTTCTTGCTACTTTGTTGTGGTTATGCAGGTGTCCTGGAGCAGTCAGCGGTCGATCCTTGGCAGAAGTCGAAGAGAGAAGTGCAGAGGAACTCTGGTGAGCTCTTGCATTAGTTATCCGGTGAGATACCCACAGGAGAGACCCTAAATAGCCACCAGAGGAGGACTGGCCACAGAGAAAGGTAAGCACCTATCAGGAGGGGTCTCTGACGTCACCTGCTGGCACTGGCCACTCAGAGCTGTCCATTCTGCCCTCACACCTCTGCATCCAAGATGGCAGAGGTCTGGGACACACTGGAGGAGCTCTGGGCACCTCCCCTGGGAGGTGCTGGTCAATGTCCAGTTTCACGCCAGAGCAGGGTTGGGGGGATCCATGAACCAGTGTAGACTGGCTTGTGCAAGGAGGGCACCATCTGTGCCCTTCAAAGCATTTCCAGATGCCAGGAGAGGCTACTCCTCTCATGCCCTTCACACCTATTTCCAAAGGGAGAGGGTGTAACACCCTCTCTCAGAGGAAATCCTATGTTCTGCCTTCCTAGGACTGGGCTGCCCAGGCCCCAGGGGGGCTGAAACCTGTCTGAGGGTTGGCAGCAGCGGTAGCTGCAGAGAAAACCCCGGAAAGTTAGTTTGGCAGTACCCGGGCTCTATGCTGGAGACCCGGGGATGCATGGAATTGTCCCCCAATACCAGAACGGTATTGGGGTGACAATTCCATGATCCTAGACATGTTGCATGGCCATGTTTGGAGTTACTATGGGCTGCTACATATAGATATTGACCTATATATAGTGCACGAGTGTAATGGTGTCCCCGCACTCACAAATTCCGGGGAAATTGCCCTGAACAATGTGGGGTCATCTTGGCTAGTGCCAGGGTGCCTTCACACTAAGTAACTTTGCACCTAACCTTTACTAAGTGAAAGTTAGACATGTAGGTGACTTATAAGTTACTTAAGTGCAGTGAAAAATGGCTGTGAAATAACGTGGATGTTATTTCACTCAGGCTGCAGTGGCAGTCCTGTGTAAGAATTGTCTGAACTCCCTATGGGTGGCAAAAGAAATGCTGCAGCCCATAGGGATCTCCTGGAACCCCAATACCCTGGGTGCCTAGGAACCATATACTAGGGAATTATAAGAGTGTTTCAGTGTGCCAATCAGAATTGGTAAAATTAGTCACTAGCCTGCAGTGACAATTTTAAAAGCAGAGAGAGCATAAACACTGAGGTTCTGGTTAGCAGAGCTTCAGTGATACAGTTAGGCACCACACAGGGAACACATATAGGGCATACTTTATGAGCACTGGGGTCCTGGCTAGCAGGATCCCAGTGACACAGGCAAAAACAAACATACATACAAGTAAAAATGGGGGTAACATGCCAGGCAAGATGGTACTTTCCTACACATATCCTTTGAAACAAGCTGGACACTATTGTTGGTTAATAACATTTTTGGTATACATTCCCTCAAAATAATCTGATCCAAAAATTGTATTATGGTACTAGTAATTTATTTCCATTACAACTTCAAATTCAGGCCACCTAGAGTTTCAGTTGGTCCAAACTACTTCAAAACTTGGGTCCTTACTTACATCAATTGGACCTAGGAAGTCTAAACGTATTTCCTCCCATAGTTTCCTTTAATATATTTACCAAAAAAATGCTTGATGAATGTGCAAGAGAACTCCTCCTTTCCTAAAAGTGACATATGTTCTTCCTGAGTCACGGGACTTCTTAAGTTTATTATAATATCTACCAAAACTTCCTTTGGGTTTTACATGACTTAGTAAATTTCCTAAATATCAAGTTTGTGACTCAACAAATAAACATTCTTTGCTTTCAAAGTCATACCAGTTATTTGAAAAATATCAAGGACTACTCTCATTCTGATACTGCATTCATCTACATCTCACAAATCTTGAGCTGGAGGCGCGCCAGAGGCAAGCCCATCTGCGCCTGTCCACGCCTGGACGGCGCCCAGCGCCACACCCCCTGGGTCGCAAGACCCCTGCACCTCCAGACGCCGCTACACGGCCGACCAACTTAACGCCTTCAATCCCGGCTGCATCACAGCATGCTTCCAGTCCTCACCAAGGAACACCAACGGACTCTTCTCATGCCGCACCTGCAGATTCACCTGCGACAGAACAATGAAACCAACAAAGACCGGAACAAACCACCTCCACTGCATACTCCTCAACACCCGCTCTGCATGCAAGCACGCCATCGAGCTCTGGGACCTGTTCGACTCCAATGCCCCAGATGTAGCCTTCCTGACCGAAACCTGGTGGAACGACTCCTCGGCGCCCGACATCGCAATAGCCATCCCGGACAGCTACAAGATCATCCGTAGGGACCCACCAACGGAATCGGAGGAGGAATAGCCATCGCCCACAAATCCACCCTCAAGGTCGACACCCACACTGACGACTCCCTCAATACCGCCGAACACCTACATTCCCGCATCTCTCAGAGGAACGCTCATCTACAGACCCCCTGGACCACGAGCACCTTTCAGCGAATCCCTCGCTGACCTCACCAGCACCCACGCATTCACCTCAACGGATTACATCCTCCTCTGGGACCTAAATTTCCACCTGGAGAACAACAACGACACCAACTCCATAACTCTGATCGACAACCTCACCAACCACGGCCTCAGACAACTCGTCGACACACCAACCCACATCGCTGGCCACACGCTTGACCCCATCTTCTCCTCAAGCGCCCACGTCACCTTCAACCATACCACCGTACTCCACTGGACCGACCACCACTGCATCCATTTCACTTACAAGAAACATACCGAGCACCATCGCACCCAACAACCACCCCACTGATGCTGGAGAAAAGTTACAGAAGACCAGCTTACCAACACCCTCGCCCAGAACCCACCCCTCCGACACCACCGACCCAGACACCGCCGCCCACAACCTCACTCTGTGGATCAACGATTGCGCTAACACCCTCGCGCCACTCAAGAAACCCACCGACAACCAAACCAGAAGAAAAGCCACCTGGTTCACCGACGACCTCCTAAACTCCAAACGCGACTGCCGGAAGCTAAAAAAGGAATGGCTCCTCAAACACACACCCGACAGCCTCACAGCCCACAAGGACGCCACCCGCAAACACCAACTCATCAGACAAGCCAAATGATCCCACTTCAAAGACCGCCTGGACAACAACGCACACGACAGCAAAGAGCTCTTCAGCATCGTGAAAGAACTCTCCAACCCTCAGCGCCAACGTCAACGACATCCCTCCATCCCAAGAACTCTGCAACGCACTGTCCACCTTTTTCCACCAGAAGATCACCGACATCCACTACAGCTTCAACGCCACTCCCACGCCAGACCCCACCCCCGAACACCCCACCTGCACAAACCACCTGACGTCCTGGACCAACTTCAACGACACAGAGACACGCAAGATCATGAACTCCATCCACTCAGGATCTCTGTCAGACCCCTGCCCCCACCACGTATACAACCATCACCATCATCCACCATCACCCCCCAACTACGGAAGGTCATCAACATCTCCTTCAAAACATCGACATTCCCGGAAAGATGGAAACACGCCAAAATCCGCGCCCTCCTCAAGAAGCCCAAAGCAGTCCCCAACGACCTCAAGAACTTCCGACCCATCTCCCTACTCCCTTTCCCAGTGAAGGTGATTGAAAAAATCGTCAACACACAACTAACCAACCACCTCAAAGACAACGACATCCTGGAACCCTCCCAGTCCGGCTTCAGACGAAACCACAGCACTGAGACCACCCTTCTCGCCGCCACAGACGACATCAGATGCCAAATGGACAACGGCGAAACATCAGCCCTCATCCTCCTGGACCTATCTGCAGCCTTCGACACAGTCTGCCACCACACCCTGAAATCACGCCTCCAAGAAATCAGAATTCAAGGAAAAGCCCTCGACTGGATCATCTCATTCCTCTCCGGCAGAACCCAGAGAGTCCGCCTCCCCCCCTTCTGCTCCTCAGCCACCGACATCATCTGCGGCGTCCCCCAAGGCTCATCCCTCAGCCCGATGCTGTTCAACATCTACATGGCCCCCCTCGCACAAGTGGCCCGACAACACAACCTCAACATTCTCACCTACGCTGACGACACCCAGCTCATCCTTTCACTCACCAAAGACCCGGGCACCGTCAAAACCAACCTCCACGAGGGAATGAAATCCATCGCCGAATGGATGAGTAGCAGCAGTCTGAAACTGAACTCGGACAAGACGGAGGTCCTCATCCTCGGACCCACCCCCTCCGCCTGAGACGACTCCTGGTGGCTTACCGCACTAGGAACCCCACCGACACCGACTGACCACGCTCGCAACCTGGGCTTCATCCTCTACTCCTCACCTCATCTTGTCTAAACAGATCAACGCAGTTTCCTCCTCCTGCTACAACACACTCCGTATGCTCCGTAGAATCTACAAGTGGATCCCGACAGAAACTAGAAGAATGGTGACACAGGCCCTCGTCAGCAGCAGGCTCAACTACGGCAACGCACTCTACACAGGCATCCCAGAAAAAGACCTACTACGCCTCCAACGCATCCAAAACGCCTCCGCCCGGCTGATCTTCGACGTACCACGCCACAGCCACATCTCCCACCACCTGAGAAACCTTCACTGGCTCCCCGTGGACAAGAGGATCACTTTCAAGCTTCTTACCCATGCTCACAAAGCGCTCCACAACACCGGACCAGCCTACCTGAACAACAGACTCAGCTTCTACACCCCCACCCGTCAGCTCCGCTCCACTAACCTCGCCATCGTTCCCCGCATCCGAAGAAAGACCTCCGGTGGCAGATCCTTCTCATACCTCGCCGCCAAAATTTGGAACACCCTCCCCACCAACCTGAGACAGACCCAAGACCTACTCACCTTCAGAAGACTCCTCAAGACCTGGCTCTTCGATCAGTAACAGCACCCCCCACCCACACCCAGTGCCTTGAAACTCTCACGGGTACGTAGAGCGCTTTATAAATACAATGATTGTTTGATTGATTGAACATGTAAGAGTCATGGTGAAGTTTAATTTGATGGCACGCAGATGGTAGATCCAGTTTACAGAATATCTTAGCCTCTTTAAGTTCAGAAATAATTATACTCTTGGGGAAAGGATATTTGTCTTCTACTACATTTTTATTTAAACTTCTCTAATCAATGCAGAGACAAATCTCACACATCTGTCTTGGTTGCTATGTAAACCCGAGCTAGCCCCTCTGTGGCTTCAGCAGGTTCTATCACTCTTAAATGTAATTGTTATTTTATTTCTGTCCTGTTCTACCCCTTAATAGGCAAACCCACATTTTGCATAAATGGTTTTGGCTTTTTGTTTCAATTTGATCTTGTGAATGTAGCCTTGTAGACAGTCTGATCCTTCTTCAATTACTTTGGGTAATTTTTCCACAAAGTTTCCATCTTGTACACTAACCTCACGGAGCTGTATTGATGGATAGGTTTTGGGGTTTAACAACACACCCAAAAGCTTTTGGTGAAGCCAACTTAATGAACAGTCACATTTAGCTTAACTGCCAGAGTGACCTTACTTTTATTATTCTATCTTTATATGTCAGTTGACTGCCAAAATATCCTTTAATTCTATAAGTTTCACACTGTACCCCATTGGTGATAAATCTGTCTTGCCAAGTTTTATTCCTAGGAAACATTCTTTGAAAACCTTCTATAGTTATAATGGTAACCACACCCTAGAATCATAACAGCATTTACACTCCTACACCCTCAATCATCACATTATCCTTTGGTATGCCCCATTACTGCACCCCTATTTCTAATACAGATGCATCTGCATCATTTGCTACTTTTTCTTTCAACATTTATGCTGTGACAACACTTTCCATATGGTCCTTTCTTCTTGCATTATTTACAGTTTTCAATGTTGGGCAATCTTTGTCAGTCGCCATGTGCCGTCTTTCTTCACATCTAAAACAAACTCCTTTAAATGTGTTTGTTGGTTAATCACCAGGCCAAACTGGTACATTAGTTTTCAGTTTTTCTACAAAATAAACTTGTTATCTGTTTTCCACCTAATTCTTTACCCTCTCTTTAGGTTGTTTTCTTTGTGATTTATTCTATAAAGGGCAAATAATGATTACTCTTTTTATCTACGTTCAGGATTTCAGTGAATGGTGGATCATCTTTTAACCATAGCTCCTTATGCTCTGTGTCGCTCCTGAGTTTAAGCATAAACTGATCCCTTGTTTTTTTAGGTTGAGGGTCCAAATTTATAGCTTGAAGCTAAGTTCCTTAGAGCATTTACACACTCTTCCATGTGTTCCCTTTCCCTCTATTCTTGTATGCTAATATGGCATCTCTCCAATACCATACTTATTTCACGGAGATAGTGTATATCATGTTTTAATAAACATATCTCAATTTCACTTAAGCCTGCAGTTTTTTAGTTTGATAACTCTAATAGATTTTCAAATACATCCCTCCCTTCTGCTCTGTTGTATACACATGACTATACACATGGCTAGAGTCATATAGCAGGTTAAGATGATTTATTCTTGCATCAGAATACACCCACAACTGGAGAGGAGCTGGCAGCATTTAGGAGCAAATGTCACCTGTTTATACATTGCTGGAAGGGTTTCTGAGGCTCCCACTTCCATTCTAGAACATGGAATGAGATTGGCATTTAAAACATAACACAACACACTAGAATAATGAACAATGAATTATGAATGTACTACAATGTATTACATAATGAATCTACTACAACACCTTCCAGTTTTCCAGAAACAAATGAATGCAAAACTCAAAATAACTTTACGAAATCATTATTTGAAAATGTATAAATGACTGGCAAAGACATAAAATGATACATTGTCTTTGTCTAAAAATATACAATACATATCTGAAATAATTCAATACTACTTAAAATAATACATTGTCATTGATTTTGCTTGGTGCCTTCTTTTGATGGCTTTCACCCTTTCTCCTCATTGGTTCCTCCACGCATAATTCTGGACCTCTTGTGAAGGTTACAAATTTACAGACTCCTTATTGAACGTGCTCTTGTTAACATCTTGACAATTAACTTGAGAAGACTGGGTATATGTTTGCATCACCTCTGAACCGCTGTTGCTTTCATTTACTGCACCCACAACCAATTAGCCCAGTCACAATTTCCTGTTTTGTTATGTTTGAGATTCCCTATCAACTCTGCTTGTTGTCTTAAAATGCGGACAAGACTTCTCTTTTCAAACAAGAAGAACCGACCATTGATCACTTTCATTATTTGAATTGGTGATGAAAATGTTGATATACCTTTCTGTACCCTGTTGGGATTTTTTATCAAGACCCACTCACTAACATGTGAATCTTTATTTTTAAAATTCTTTCCTGCATCGACATACTGTTTCATAGTCTTTTGTTTCTGTAAAACACAAGATTTCACTACTTTGTATTTTCTAGTCTTTTCATGCTCCCTTTTATTCACACATATCCTTACTTTGCAGCCAATCAGGAAATAAATGTGTGTGCTTTTTTCCATCTGAGCAGTGTGAAGGGATCTATCCCATCTATCCCAGTGGTAGAATGAGGTGTAGTGTTCTGACTCCATACTTTTGTTTTCATGAAGTCCTGAACATAACATCCTGAAGAAAGGGCTATTTGAATGCCTTCTTTTACCCACCTATTAGCTCTCTCTATCAATTCATTGGACGAAGGTGAGCCACTTTATAGTGTTGCACATCATGGAATTCTACAAGAGTGAAACAAAATGTGTGCCATTGTCATTGACTACAATATTGGGGGAACCTTCTAATGCAAATATGCTTTCCAAGAATTTTACAGCATTTTCTGTAGTAGGAGCATCACAAAAATGTAGTAAATCCATTTTGCATAGTAATCAATTAGTAAAATTAAATATCTGCTGTCCCCAGATAATGTCCCACATGGTCCTGAAAAATCCAATCCAACTTTTTCCCAAGGACTGCCAGGATAAGATATTAGAAAATGCAGAGTTTCAATAGTTTTCCAACATTTGACACAACCATCAATGATAGATTTCACCTGTGCATCTAAGGAAGGCCACCAGTAATGTTTTAAACATTTGCAAGTTTTAGTAATGCCAAAATGCCCCTGACGACCCACACAAATAATGCCCCTTCTTAAACTTTCAGGAGGAATAAACAACTCATGATGCATAACATGTCATTAACAATAGACAATTCAGTAGCTACTTGAGCAAAGCTCTCAGGCTCCCCTGAGAGTTTTCTCGTCTTTGGCCATCCATTGTTCATATATTGTTTTACCTGGTTGAGTTTTTCATCCGCAGAGTAAGTTTTTTTGCCATGCATATTCTGTTATTTCTAAAGTACATTCCTCAATAACATCCACTGCAGTTACTACACAATCAGGTCCTCATTACAACCCTGGCAGTAAATGCCACCACCCGCGATGCTGACGTCCGCCAACATACCATGACCGTGACGGTATGCCGTTACGAGTATTATGACCCACACAGAGAAATCCACCACTATACAGACACCATCACAAGTCCGCCAGACCAAAGGTCAGTGATAAACTGGTGGTACCCAAACCCACACCATTACGCCAACAGAAATAAACCCACAGCATCATGACCCACGAATCACCGCAGCGGACACTCAACCGCGGTAAACCATTGGCGGTACACACCGCCACGCTCAAAATACACACTCACTAACAAAACTACACCACATTGGACAATTCAAATACACACATCTGACACACATACACACACCACACACACACACCCAATCCAATATAAAACACACACCCACATTATCAACAACCCCTTACACCAAAAATAAATATAGCCAACTGAGACAGAGACAAGCTAGGAGCACCCAATGAATCTGAGCCACATAACACTATCACCCATACACCATCCACACACCTCACAGCACACACCCCAACACCTCACCCTACACACCCTCACACATACCACTCACACTACACCCATGGCACCCCAAAGACACTACAGGTTCTCAGAGGAGGAGCTAAGGGTCGTGGTGGAGGAAATCATCCGGGTAGAGCCACAGCTATTCGGATCACAGGTGCAGCAGACGTCCACTGCAAGGAAGATGGAGCTATGGCGAGAGTCCTGAACAGGGTCAACGCCATGGGGCAGCACCCCAGAATAAGGGATGACATCAGAAAGAGGTGGAATGACCTACGGTGAAAGGTGCGTTCTGTGGTTGCAAGACACCAGAGAGCCGTACAGAGGACTGGCGGTGGACTCCCACCTCCTCCCCCACAACTAACAACATGGGAGGAGCAAGTCTTGGCGATCATGCATCCTGAGGGCCTTGCAGGAGTTGCAGTAGGACTGGACTCTGGTAAGTCAAATCTTTACTACTATATCCCCCACCCTACCTACATGCTATCTCAAACTCCTACCCCTACCCTCACCCCCATCACTCCACCACCTCACATATACCCCACTATCAAAACCCACCCATCCCAAGACCAAGCCCTACATGCAACACCAATGCATGGACACCCATCACAGACTTGCATGGACACCCATCACTGAAGCATGCACATTAGAGAATCACCTAGCTCACAAAATCACCACTCACACAAGGCAAAGCTGACAGGGCAATCACAACCATACAGGGAAACACACCCATGCACAGGATGGCACACACAGATAAAATAACACTGCATTTACATCCCCATCTTCGTCACTGTCCACAGGCTTCACCGCTGCCACAAGACCATCTCCAGGCTCATCCTCCTGCAGAAACGGCACCTGGTGTCACAAGGCTAGGTTGTGCAACATGCAACATGCTACGATGATCTGGCACTCCTTCTTGGGAGAGTAGTACAGGGATCCACCTGTCAGATGGAGGCACCGGAATCTGGCCTTCAGGAGGACAAAGGTTCTTTCAATTATCCTCCTTGTTCGCCCATGTGCCTCATTGTAACGTTCCTCTGCCCTTGTCCTAGCATTCCTCACTGTGGTCAGTAGCCATGAGAGGTTGGGGTAACCAGAGTCACCTGCAAATATCGAGGAATACCTGTTAGACACACACTCACCCTTAGGGACAACCCCACACCCATATAACTACATCAACTGGGTGGGGACCATGGGCTCACCTATTAGCCACACCCGGTGCCTCTAGAGTTGAGACATCACATATGGAATACTGCTATTCCTCAAGATAAAGACATCATGCACAGAGCCAGGATACTTGGCATTCACATGAGAGATGTACTGGTCCGCAAAACACACCATCTGCACATTCAGAGAGTGAAAGCTTTTTCTATTCCTGAATACTTGTTCATTTCCCGGGGGGGAGGGCACAAATGCTATATGTGTACCATCAATGGCACCAATGATGTTGGGGATATGTCCCAGGTCATAAAAGTCAGCCTTCACTGTGGCCTAATCCTCCACCTGGGGGAATGCGATATAGCTGCGCATGTGTTTCAGCAAGGCCGACAACACTCTGGTCAACACGTTGTGGAACGTTAGTTGAGACATCCCTGATACCATGGCCACTGTTGTTTGGAAGGAACCACTTACCAGGAAATGGAGCACTAACAGGACATGCACTAGAGGGGGGATACTTGTGGGCTGGCGGATAGCTGAAATCAGGTCTGGCTCCAATTGGACAAACAGTTCCTGGATTGTGGCCCTATCAAGTGTGTAGGCAAGGATAATGTGCCTGTCCTCCATAGTTGCCAGGTCCACCAGGGGTCCGTACATGGGGGGATGTCTCCATCTCCTATTCATCCTCAGTGGTTGAACTCTAGGGTCGAAAACAGTGAGCAGAGCGTCATATTCACACATATGTCGCAATAAAAATGCATTTCTTCCAGAAACAGTATGTGAATATGAAAGTCAGTTAATGTGCCAATGTCTGCTGTGACGCAGCTAGGTGCCATGGCCGGTGCCCCCTGAAATGGCGGCTGCCTGACCTCTGAGGAGAGACAAATGGAAATGAGGTAATCCCGCTGGTGTTGTGTGCCTTGCGGTCAGCGGTCAGCGGTCGCCGACCGTCGCGCAACTTTGCATTGGTTATCATTGGGCCCTATGGGTTCTAGGAACCAATGGCGATATATGCCGGCAGTGTTTAATCACTTGCTACTTGACTTTCAACAGGAGAGGACCTACACTGCAAGTGCTGCTGTGACCTGTGTCTGGAAGCGACAATGGATCGAGTGTCTGGGGAAAGGGCCCCCACCTTCAATAAAGAGGAGTTGGAAAGACTGGTGGATGGGGTCCTACCCCAGTACACTTTACTCTATGGTCCTCCAGATGAACAGGTGAGTACTCTGTGAGCATGATGCGTGGGCCATGAATGTATGGATTGCTGTGTGTGTAAGCCTTGTGTGGGGGGGGCTGAGGGGTCCTGGGCAGAGTGCTGCATGTCTGGTGGTCAATGTCTGTGCATAAGGGGATGGGAGGGATATTGTGGGCCATGAGTGTAACAGTCCGGACGGTATGACTAATCCCTTTTTTCTATGCATATTTTCCTGCAAGACAGCACCTATAAGAAAAAGGGTATTTTGCACACGTTAAGGTTGTACCTGGGTGGGGGATGTGGGCTGTGGGTGCCCCTAGCCCAGGGCGAACTGGCAGGGTTAGGTCCCTTGTTGGGCAGGCCCTGAAGCACTCCAACCCTAATAGTGTTAGTGGGCATCTACTACTAGGCAGGGTCCTGTTAGTTTCTGGTGTGCAGCCAATGGCCTTGGGCAATGTACCCCATGGGCTGGTGACTAACTTTGTAACTGGTAGCGCATGGCCTAGTGCATAGGGCTGATCCCTGTGTGTTGTGTACGCCAATGATAGTGTTGTTGCTGACATTGACCAAGTGTATCCTCTGTCTCTCCCCCCCTTCTTGTTTTGTCACCTGTTCCTTATGTGCATTAGCATCATCTGGCAGAAAAGCAGAGGCACCGGCGACGGAGGGAGCTGCATCCCACATGGGCCTGGCGGGCGAAACCACCGATGGTGAGGGCACCAGTGGGACGGAGGGCAAGGGGAGCACCATGATGGAGACAGGAGGGGACACTACAGACAGCGAATCCTCCTCTGATGGAAGCTCCCTGGCGGTGGCGGAAACCTCTGTGCCCACCCCAACAACAGGTACAGCAGCCACCCCCCCTACCAGCACTGCCCTCCCAGCAGCCCCTCAGCGTGTTTCCCGTGCCCGCTCACCGAGGAGGGTGGCCATCTCTTTCGCCCCAGTCACCTCAGGCCCTGCCCCAGTTAGCCCTGCTGCCCTCAGTGAGGAGGCTATTGACCTCCTGAGATCCCTCACTTTTGGGCAGTCAACCATACTGGGTGTCGAGAGGCATTTGCAACAAACAAATTCATACCTGGAGGGCATTTACTCTGGCGTGACAGCCCAACAGAGAGCATTTCAGGCTCTGGCCTCCGCACGGATGGCAGCCATTGTCCCTGTATCCAGCCTCCCCACTCGAAATTCCTTCACCCACTCCCAATCCCCTCAACCCGAACCTATCCCAAGCACACCTTCAGACCAGCATTCACCCAAATCAACACACAGAAGTGGCTCAGGCAAACACAAGCACCACACTTCATCTCACAGGCACTCACACAAGCACCATCCCCATGCAGACACACCAACATCCACTGCCTCCACTGTGTCCCCCTCATTTGTACCCTTTAAAGGTTTTACCCTGGTCATCCGTCTGTATGTATTGTACACCGTTCCATAACAAGGCCATTAGTGGTTCTACCACCTGAGTATAACCATGCACAAAGCAAGCAAAATACTCAACCAATCCTCAGAAAGAGTGAAATATATCTCCGTATTTGGGTGGAGCAGTGTCTTAAATTGCTTTAATTAATGAAAAGCTTGATCTAATAACGTTCGAAGAAATCATATGACCAAGTAATCAAGCTCTTGGGTGCCAAATTTGCATTTGTCACACCTCACTGTCAACCCAGTATGAAAGTGTACAGACAACACTTTACTTAAAATCTCCTTATTTGTATCCCATTTGTCAGCGAAGATCAGTGTATCATCGTGATATGTCTGAACTTCTTGCATGTCCCCAAACAGAATATCCATGAGTTTCTAAAAGATGCTAGCCTCTGAGGCAAGACCAAATGGAAGTTTCAATTATTTGAAAGTACTGAATGGAGTCACAAATGTGTTCAGTTCTAGTGACTCAAGCATTAGTGGTATCTGGTGGTAGGCTGACCATAAGTCTAGAATGAAAACAAATGTTTGCCCTCCCTAAGTTGGCTAATAATTCATGTATCTTCCGGAGAGGAAGCCAATCCACAAGGATGTTTTTATTTAGTGAACGCAGATCAGAACAAAGTTGTATCTCTACACTTTTTTTCTAGCAACCACAATGGATGGCACCCATTGGGATGAGTCAGATGGTGTGATCACGCCTTCAGAACATACTTTTTTTCATTACTGGTTGGAGTTCGTCTCTCACACTCAATGGTAAAGAGCAAGCTTTATGAATTTCTGGTTGACGTCAGGCGTGAGGCATATGTGATACTCAAAGACTTTGACTGCCCCAACTAGATCACTAAATACTTCCAGGCTTTGGTCTAGAATTCTTTCAATTTTTGTTAAGTGTGGGTTTTCCTCCAGGAATGCGATCAGCATTTCACCTTGGATTATTGGATTCTCAGCACCAGTTACAAGGTATGACCCCATTCTGGCTAGATCTTGCACCCAATTATATTTCCCCCCTTGATGGCCACATAAACTCTTGTGTCAATACTTCCACCCAAATATTCTATGTCTGTTGTGAAGTACCCGAACATCTACATCTTTTCCCCCAAATCCTTTGGGATTGTCATCGGTTTGTGTAAGGGTGCATTATCCCGTTTCTCACGAAAGGTCAAATCTAACAAGATTGTAATAGGCAAACCAGAATCAGCCATCACTTTTTAGGTTCACCTCCCCAACTGTAGCATCAGATAATGACCCTTTACTCTATGAGAATCAAATATAGCTTTGCATTCAACAGTCAGAACAACATTACCATGTCTTTCAGCACACGGTTTCTTGCCACTACATTTTTTGATACACAACATTTATTGATTTTATCTAATGAAGGTACACTGATGGCAATGCAATATATGATGGAGAAATTTATGGATGCAAGTTTCCCCACACTACTCACACAGTCAACTGTCAAATGTCTCCTCCGACATGTCATCTCCCGCAGTTCAAATAGCCATATGTTGTGCATCCTACAGTTAGACAACCATTCTATGATAGTTCCACCATTCACTCCAAATTTTCATCCACAGGCTTAATAAAGAGGCTCTTCTTGTCTGGAGCACCAATCCATTAAAAAATGCCATTGAACTAACCACTGCAAATCTGCAGTTTTCCACACCTGGGTCGCGTCTCTCTCAGCTACTACAGTTGCAATGCCCACCAAGGCTTCATCTCCAAGGGTACCACCAATGTCTACCACCACACCCAGCAATGCAGCTTGGGAGTTAGCTGGACCAGGGCTTCCAGAGCAGCTGACAGTGTTTGCTCGATCATGGATCAATATTTGGTTATAATGGTGTAGGAGGCTGGCTCTCTATATAGTGAACAAAAATGATGTGCACTGTGTAGAGAGTCCAGGCAGCCCCACCTTGGTATCCAGAGAGACAAATAGACAATCCAATGCACTATTTTTATTGTAGTGTGGGCAAGCAGTTAGGCTTATCTAGGAGTCATGCTAAGCATTTGTTGTACGCTCAGTATCAATAAATGAAGACACACACTTAAAAGAATATCTGAAGTCCAATTTACAAAAATAAAATGGATTTTTATATAATTTTTCAGATCAAGAACTTCCTTACAAGGTAAGCAGTTTTTAAGTTAAAAAATACTTCTGGGTTTCAAAAATCGACACTGTGCAATTTTCAGGGTCATCAATGTTAACCTATGGGAGGAAAACAAGAATGCATTTTTGCAGGTAAGTACACGACTTACAGATCCAGTCTTCAGGGCTTTAGGTCAACACCAGGCAAGGTTCAAATCAGCATCAAGAGATCACCTACATTGGGTGCAGAGGTCCAATTCGTAGTCGGTGTCCAATGTTAACCTATGGAGACTGTGGGTGAGCAAAGATGCACGGCTCACAGGTGAGTAAAAGCGGCATCGGAAGTTAGTCTCCCGGGGTTGAGGTAAGCACCAGGGGGGCACAAGGTAGCACCAAACTTACACCCTCAGCGGCAAAGGGATGGCTAGGAGCAGAGTGCCAACTCAGCGTAGGGCATCCAATGTTAACCAATGGAGATAGGGGGTAACTGATGATGCGCTGCTCCCAGGTGAGTAAAGCGGAGTCAGGGTTGACCTCTTGGAGTTGAGTACAAGAGAGGCCACAAGGCAGCACCAAAGTTACACCCTCAGTGGCACAGAGCAGCCGGGTGCAGAGTGCCAGCACAATGGAGGAGATCAGTTTCAGAAACAGGCTGCAGGTTCCGGCCAGGAGGCCTGGCAAGAACAACACACAGCTCCCCAGGTAAGTAGAGATGACAGAGTTCATAGGGACACCGACGGTCCTGCTCCCCAAGGCCCAGGGGCTCTGGGTGCAAGGATGTCCTTTGGCATCAGAAACAGCATACCTGGCAGGTCACAGTCAGGGAGAGTCTTTGGATTGAGGCTGCAGGCATCACTGTGGGGTCCGGCAAAGGTCAGCCCACGGTAGACTCTTGCTCAGAAGTGCTGGGGAACATTCACAGGACCAATGGGTCACTTGGACTCGAGCCATGGGCATCAGGTGAAGAGCTGGGTCCAGAGGCGGTTTTGCAGTTCCTCAGGCTGACTTCTTTTCCTTCAAAGTTGGTTTATTTTCAATAGTTCTGCTGTCCACAGGAGATCTTGGTCTTTATCAAAGGAAGGTAGTCCTCCCAAGGCTTTGGAGGTTGCTGGACTGCAGGACAGGTCGTGTTATGGGTACAGGTTCTTCAAGGGTTGCAGACAGGCCATTAGGGTTTGAGCCAAGTCAGTTGGTGTCTTCAGTCTTCTCTGCTGGTGCGACTTCAGTGGTGTCTGGCTCTTCTTAGTTCATCAGGAATCTAAAATTCTGGTCAGGGAATGCCACCTAAATACTGTATTTAGGGGGCTTTAGGGGGATTACATGGTAGTAGTCAGTGGGTTACCTACCTTAGGGTGGCTACACTCACTATGTGACCGCCTTCTTTGGGAGGGGGACACAACCCTGACTCTAATTGGCTAAATTCCCTTCCATCCAAGATGGAGGAAAATAAAATGGAGGGGTCACCTCACCTGCCGCACCCGAGGGGGGGTTGCTGGCTGAGGGTGGCCACTCCCCCATTCTTTCTAGTTTTCCCACCAACTTTCCCGCCTAGACTGGGGTCTGAAGTGGTGGATTGCCTTCTGCTGGTAGCAGAAGAGGCTGGGGGACGCATTTCAAAGGTGGTGTAGCCTTTGAAGCTTCCCGCCTAAGCAGGGTACCTTCCTGTGGGAGGAGGTGTGACACATCAGCCCAGCTTTGTCTCCTGCCTCCAGAGAGGAAAGGCTGTCATCCCAGGAGTCCAGAATCATGTCTGGTTGAGGCAGACTGTCTAAGATCAGTCAGAAGCCATGCCAGGGCAGTTAAATTTTCAGTTGACATCTCTAAGGTACCCTCTGGGTACATTTTATAATAAATCCAACATTGGCACCAGTGAGGATTTAATATGCTGAGTTGTTTGATACCAAACTACCAAGGGTTCAGAGAGGCCATCATGTAGCTGGGGAACACGTGGTGACCAGTGTCCAGCACAAGTACTTATTATGGCTTCCCTGAACACTTACTATGCCTAATAATTAACAAAGACACAGTAGGGGCATATTTACTCATGCACATATGCCCTCACATGTAATATAGTGCACCCTGCCTTAGAGCTGTAAGGCCTGATTGAGGGGTGACTTATCTATATTGTGTTCAGTGTTAGGGGACATGCACTCAGTGCCATGTCGAGTTTGCAATTTTGGGGACACCTTGTCATGCAACCTGCAACGGCAGTCTCCATATGTCTGGTGGGGGGCCTCTCAGAGTGGCACAATTGGTGCTACAGTTCTGCAGGGCCCTCTTCAGTACCAATGCCATTGGTATCAGGGGTGCCATTTACTAGGGATGTTTAAGGGTCACTGAAGTTGCCAGTCACAGTACAGTTTTGGGGAAGAGATCTGGCTCTCGGAACCTGTTTAGCAGGTGCCCAGGACACTTACAGTTCAAAGCCACATCATGTTCCAGGCAAAATTTCTTACAAATGGGACACTGCTACACCACATGAAAGAAATCAGATCGGGGGGCCCGCACCTCCTACAGTTAGACTTGTGGACAAAACCAATTGCGTGTAGATGCTTCTTGCCACTATCGTTACACACTGCTTGGAAATGACCCACCTTTTTACGTAAAATACATCGTTCCCTATCGGTGGGCAATTGGCATTGCTTCCAATGTGGGTTTTTCAGCCACATCTGAAACAGTAAACATTGAATGTATTAACAGGTTGTTTCCATGCATTATTACAACATCATCAGTAGCCATGGACAAAGTATTTACAGAGTGTTCATTATGAATTGCTTTTATGGAAATCATGGAGTGCTCAAATGCTTTTGCCAAATCAATAGTTTCAATCAATGTAGTATTCCTGCGGCTAAGGAGTCTTTCTTGGATTTTCTTTGAGTAAAACCTAAATATGAACTGCTCTCTTATATGCGTGTCACTACTGCCCCTGATTTGCAACTTGCAACCAGGACTTTCAGCACTGAAACATGTTTCTCCTTGCTTTCGTCTATGTTTTGTTTCCTTTAGAAAAAATACGGGGCAGATTTAAGAGCTCCTAGTGGCACCTTAGCGCCACCATATCGGATTTCTTTTGTCGTTAAGGCGGTGCTAAAGTGGCATTTTTCCCACGCCATATTTACAAAGTGGAGCGATGCATGGCATAGGGCCACTTTGTAAACCCTTGCGCCACATAATGCCTGCGCCTTGCATAATGTATGCAAGGAGCCATTCCCCCATTAGGGAGGCCAAAAAAATGGCACAATTAAATCTCTTAGCACTTTTAATGCCTGCTCAGAGCAGGCATCAACAGGGGGCTTCCATTATTTATAATGGGCCCCTATGTACTCTGCATGAGTAGCACCAACATTTTGGCACTACTCCTGCAGAGTCCACCAATAGCTTAAAGAAAATGATACTATTGCTCCCTACCCTATTTTAAATACGGCGCACACATGGTGGTGGTAAGGGGTGATAAGGGGTGCAAGGAAAGTGGCTCTGCACCTGGGCCCATATTAATACTTTTTTACCGCTGCATTTGCGCAGCTTTTTGATGCAAAAGCGGCGCAAACTTACAAAATACAATTGTATTTTGTACGTTTGCACCGCTTTTGCTTAAAAAAATTACGCAAATCCAGCGCTAAAAAAGTATAAATACGGGCCCTAGGGGGTTATTCTAACTTTGGAGGAGTGTTAATCCGTCCCAAAAGTGACGGTAAAGTGACGGATATACCACCAGCCGTATTACGAGTTCCATAGGATATAATGGACTCGTAATACGGCTGGTGGTAAATCCGTCACTTTTCCGTCACTTTTGGGACGGATTAACACCTCCTCCAAAGTTAGAATAACCCCCCTAGTTTCTTAAATCTGCTCCTATATAATTTGAGCATAATGGTTGGTTGTCCTGAGTACTGTTTGCCAAGATGGGCCTCATATTGGTTCACCACCTAAGTCTCAATGCTGTGAAACAATAACAGGTAGGTTGTCAAAAACTTGTTGCGCTGCAAAACCAAGGCAACTAAATAGAACTGCAACTTTGCATTTAGGATCGAATTTCGCTGCATCTGTGGCAAACAAGTCATTCTCAAAAATCCTAAACCAACGATGCCATTTGATAATTGTAAGTCTCTTTGGAGGTTGGTTACAGGACAATGGGGGCACTCTGGTGGGAAGTCCAGGATGTTTCTGTAGTCCCTCAACTGGGGCTTCCTCCTGATCCTTTTTCAGCTCTGAGGGTGCTGGATTTCTTGCTGTCTTACGAAACTGACCAGTACCCAGGGTATTGGTATGGTACAGCCACCAGGGGGTGCATTGCCACCAAACTTGGCTGAATTGCAGAGTTTGTCCTGGTGGTTCTTGGTGTGTTGTTGGGTCTGGCTGCAACTTCTGGTTCAGGAGATTATTGGCTGGTCAGTGAAGTCTGGTTCTTGGTTTGTTGCAGAGTGGTACCTCCACTCTGGAGGGAGATCTTGGGCGATTTGTGAAGCCTGGTGGTCCTCTGGGTTTCTTGAGGTCAGTCCAGTGTCCAGCTCCTACGCAGCGGTGATTGTGGGGTCCTGGGTGCAGCAGGCAGGGGTTGGCACCTTTTTCTTGTGCAGCAGGTCCACACTTGTGCCTTGCTTCTTTTTTGGGCTGATTTTCTTTGTCTTCTCTTCTTCATTTCAAATATAAATTCTTGGTCCAGGGATGCCCACTAAATACTGAATTTAGTGGTTGTTTTAGTGTCCAGTGGCCTTGTAGTGTCCAATAAGACACTCACCTTTGGGTGGCTACATCCACTATAGTGACCACTTCCTGTGGGAAAGGTCACCGTCCTAAACCTAATTGGCTATTTTCCTTCCACTCAAGATGGAGGAAAATGAAATGGAGGGTCCATCTCGCAGGCAACACCTTAAGGGTGGTGCATGCCACGTGAGGCCACTTCTCCTACCCTTTGTTAGGTTTCCCACCTTTGCTTCTACCGAAAGTGGGGGTTTGCAAACAGGGATGCCATATGCTGCTAGCAGCTTGCTTGGGAGTTGAGTTTCAAGGTTGGAAAGCCCTTTGAAGCGCACCACCAGCACAGTACACATTCCTGAGGGAGGAGGTGTTAGCTCCTTTACCCAGGAAGGGCATTGTCTTACAAACCATAGAGGCAGGGCTCTCCCCCAAGGTTTGTATATTGGCTGTCTGGAGATGGCAGCTGGATAGGACCAATCAGCAACCATGCCAGGATTGCTAGCTTTTGCGGGGGGCACCGCCAAGGTGACCCCTGGGTACATTTAGGGATAAATCCAAATCTGGCTCTTCTTTGCATTTATCATTCTGAGTTGTTTGATACCAAACAACCCAGGATTCAGAGTGGCCATCATGTAGCATGGAAACTTATGTTGACCAGTGTCCAGCAAATGTGTTAAAATAGCTGCAGTCTTCACTCACTATGGGCCTCATTCCGACCCTGGCGGTCATGGACCGCCAGGGCCGGGGACGGAGGAAGCACCGCCAACAGGCTGGCGGTGCTTCTGGGGCAATTCTGACCGCGGCGGTAAAGCCGCGGTCAGAAAAGGGGAACCGGCGGTTTCCCGCCGGTTTTCCCCTGCCCCAGGGAATCCTCCACGGCGGCGCTGCATGCAGCGCCGCCATGGGGATTCCGACCCCCTTCCCGCCAGCCTGTTCCTGGCGGTTTACACCGCCAGGAAGAGGCTGGCGGGAACGGGTGTCGTGGGGCCCCTGGGGGCCCCTGCAGTGCCCATGCCACTGGCATGGGCACTGCAGGGGCCCCCTAACAGGGCCCCATTCTGATTTTCAGTGTCTGCTTGGCAGACACTGAAAATCGCGACGGGTGCAACTGCACCCGTCGCACCCCAGCAAATCCGCCGGCTCCATTCGGAGCCGGCTTCATCTTTGCTGGGGCTTTTCCGCTGGGCCAGCGGGCAATCTTTTGAAGATCGCCCGCCGGCCCAGCGGGAAAGTTGGAATGCTCCCCGCGGTCATTTGACCGCGGGGCGGTGTTTGGGCGTGGGTCGGAATGACCCCCTATGTCCCAGGTTTGGCAAGGACATGGTGGGGGCATATTGCTCATGCAGCTATGTCCTCACATATAATATGGAGCACCCTGCCTTAGGGCTGTAAGGCCTGCCGGAGGGGTGTCTTACCCATAGTAAATGCAGGGTATGTTGGACAGGGCACACAGGCAGTGTGTCATGTCGAGTTTGTGTTTTAGGTTTGCACCAGGACACTCAGCCTGCAATGACAGTGCTCGGTGCATCTGGATGCATGGCCCTAGAGGGTTGTACAATCAGTGCTGCTGCTCTCAGGGGCCTACCCCTGGTGCCCCTGTGCCCTGGGCACGTAGATATCCACTTACTAGGGACTTAAAATGGTAGTTAAGGATGTATCCAAGTATCTTTTCAATTGTAGGGAAATAACACTGGCAACCTTGTTAGCAGGATCCCAGTGCACTCCAGTCCATATTGCATCTAGAAACCAGGCAAATATTGGGCGGGGTTACAGCAACAAGGTGTCAGTTATCCACAGCCACTATCAAGCCGTGGGCGTCCACAGGATCGCATTACCTGGGGCGGTAAACTAATTCACCTCAATACCTTTTGTGTGTCTCACTTGCAGACATATATGTATATTCATATTATAACTGATTTATATTCCAATATACAGACAATCAAAATGTGAAGTGTGAAGAGGTAAAGCAACACTGCTCACATAAAACAAAAAGAACAAATTACATACAAAAACAACATACTGTACATTCAACGAAGGTCATATTATTTGAGGTCAGTCCTATGGGAAGCCTATACAATAGACTTCCTCCTCATGCCTGGGTGAAAACCATAAGAGGGAATATTGGCGACATTTGGAACCCAAATAATTCAAGGGGTCTCCTCAGAATGCCACTGTCCACCTAACACACGTCACTCTGTTGGGTCATCCATGCCCTATGAAGCTTACTTGTTCATGCTTCAGCATTACTACGACAAACATATTATTGTCAAGTATTCAATATCACACTGTGTGCGTCCACTTGATAGCATCCACTGGGGAGGTAAAATAACCCACCTTGATGCCTTCTGCATGTCTCACTTGCAGATACGCGGAATGCATCAAGGTGGATTCTGTTACCGCCCCAGGTGAAGCTAAATTATAGCTTAATGGTTGTAATGACCTTATAGAGAATACTCCTTTATGATACGGTCAAGCTGTTAATACTGATCCAGAATGTCAAAAGCATTTATGATCTATTTCTGAAATTGTTCTTGTTCTGAATTTAATTATGGGATTCAAAGTTCATAAGGGAAAAGCTCAGATACATAAAGATGCTAAATGTAAAGCACCTATAGAGTTCGAACTGTCAGTCTGATTTTCTTAACGGAATTTTTTTTTATACCTAAGGTTTACCATCCAATGTAAGAATGTCAGATGTTCATTGAAACAGAAGACGATAGATACAATGTTCAAGCAAAGGAAACATTTATGGACACAATTAACTTTTACCATGGAGACTTATATATGCATGAAAACGTGTCACATTTACTTAGGTTTTACGTCGGGGTTGCATCATGGCTCACGTTCATCGTGCAGACGTGACACAAAATCCCTTTTGGCTTATACTAAGCTACACAAATCCACGTTTGTGGGTTTGTATGGTTTAGTAAATAAAAATGAATCAGTGCTGACTTGAGTAACCTTAATTCGGGGAAGCATTACATATGTGGAGCGTAGGGGATCCCAAGTATTCATCCATTTGTTTCGATGCATTTCCAGATTCACAAAGACTTATAAACTTGGAACTGCTACAAAATGCTATGCATCTCTAAACCGGGGTTAAAAAGGAGAAATATCTTATCGCTCCTTGTTACTTACTCCTCCCATGCTTTTTACATTCTGCAGCACACAGCAAGAACAAAATGCCTTTAAGGATCGTTTTTTTGCAGGAAAGTGTCCCTTCTTGCCTGCGTTGGCACTAGGCAGGCAAAAGTGCACCAGTGAGACATATATATGTATATATATATATATATATATATATATATATATATATATATATATATATATACATACACTTAAAAAAACAAATATTACAGGGACGTTATAGTTAGGCTCACACTTAAAGTGTACAAATCCATAGAAATTCACCTGTTATAGTTATAGTTATGTCAAGTAACTATAACTCGTGCCCTAAGGTAACTATAACTTGCGCCACTGCCATGCATAGTTTTCTCATCAATAACGTTACTGCAAATATTGCAGTGATATTATCAATGATGTTATAAAAGATGTCATGAGTGCTGTAATATCTGGGGTAATTAGCAGTGCATGGCAAGTATGCGAGTTATAGTTACCTTAGGGCACGTGTTATAGTTACTTGAAATAACTCTAACTATAACAAGTGAATTTCTATGGTTTTGAATGTTTTAAATGTAAGCCTAACTATAACGTCCACGTAACCTCTGTTTTTTTTGGTGAATTTCTGGGTTGTTGCAGTAAGTCTGCCAACCAATGTACCAGATGTCTCCCGCTGCCAAACACATGTAAGTACTTAATTAAGAGGTGTGTGGGGTTCTTGTGTTAGGTCTCTCCATGCTCATTGCAGCACGCTAATAAAGGAGCAGTAGATTAGAAAGCTGCCAGGGTTGTCCAGCACCATCTATTTGGCAGTCGTATTGGAGGAGCATACCATTGTCATAAATATCGCCCAGAGTATGGACTCCTGCAGCATGTCAAGATAATAGTTCTGTCAGTGTGGTGATGTGAGGGCCTCATGGCATCCCTGGAAGGGTGATAGCCGGAGCATAGGGAATCGTTGCTCTGGTTAGACATTTATGATAGCAGAGGTACGCCACACATAGTAGTAGGGGCTGAGGCGCATGGGGGTTTGGCGGATGGGTGGAACAGGTGTAGGAGCTTAGAGTGTGTCCAGGTGTGGGATGTTGTAGGGGTGTCTGACAGATGCCTAGGAGACAGTCAGCATGCCACCCATTGCAGCTGCACTGCTAGGTAGTAATGTTCTAGACTCGAGAGTGCCAGTCCCCCATTGGCCTGTTGGCTTATGGAGTTTGGAGAGGGCCACTCTACAGCAGGAGGTGCTCCATATAAAACCCCGCATGACATGTTTGAAGGAGCGAAAGAATGAGATAGGGATATACAATGGTAGGTTAACTAAGTAATATAAGAGGCAGGGCAAGACGGCCTTGGCTGTTTTGTGTTCCATTAAAGATTAACTCTTCCTCCGAAGGACTCCATTGAAATTCTGTTCACTTGCATGTCTTATTTGAATCTGACTATTGATTTGCTAATATAATACTTATGAATTATTGACTCTATATTTGTAACTCACGGGTGCCTTGGTCTCTGTAGGAATTTGTTGTGTCTTTGTTGATACATTATTGGAGGAAGGGGAAGATCCTCCTAGGCCTAGAGCACCGTGCCTTAAATTGGTTACAGTGTTTACTACTAAAGAGGGGAACGTCGAGAACGCTTTCTTTCCCTTAATGTTTCTTCCCATTGTGTTTATCGTGCAGTGTGTCAAAAATAACCCTGCACGGGTGAGTGTGCATCAAAAAGGGCATGTGATGCATCAATTCCACCCATGTGCGAGACCTTGCATCGTTTCTCCTTTCGTTGGGTCGGGGTGCGTCGTTTCAGCTCTCCGCAGGAGAGCGAAGCATCGATACGGTTAGAACTCTCGGGTCCGGGCAGGACTTGCGTTGTTTTTACACTGCGCGAGTTGCGATCTCCCAGTCTCGGTCACCAATGCTGAGCATCGTTTTTCCTCCTCCGTGAGTCAATTTTCAGCTGCCGAGCCGGCGTTGCGTTGTTTCTTCAGCCGCAGATTGGAGTTGCGTCGATCTTTTCCCCGCTCGGCGCTCTGTGCTTGGATTTCCTCCTCTTAGGCTGACAGCTTCTCCTTTCAGGGTCCTAGGAACTGAATGGGCACCACAGTGCAGAGTAGGAGTCTCTCCAGAGACTCCAGGTGCTGCCATACAGAAGTCTTTGCTGTCCCTGAGACTTCAAACAACAGGAGGCAAGCTCTAGATCAAGCCCTTGGAGATTTCTTCTCAAGATGGAAGGCACACAAAGACCAGTCTTTGCCCTCTTACTCTGGCAGAAGCAGCAACTGCAGGATAGCTCCACAAAGCACAGTCACAGACAGGACAGCTCTTCTTCCTCAGCTCTTCAGCTCTTCTCCAGACAGAGTTTCCTCTTGTTTCCAGAAGTGTTCTAAAATCTGTGGTTTTGGGTGCCCTTCTTATACCCATTTTCTCCTTTGAAGTAGGCCTACTTCAAAGCAAAGTCTCTCTTGAATGTGAAATCCTGCCATGCCCAGGCCAGGCCCCAGACACTCACCAGAGGGTTGGAGACTGTGTTGTGTGAGAGCAGGCACAGCCCTTTCAGGTGTGAGTGACCACTCCTCCCCTCCCTCCTAGCAGAGATGGCTCATCAGGAAATGCAGGCTAAACCCAAGCTCCCTTTGTGTCACTGTCTAGTGTGAGGTGCAACCAGCACAACTGTCAAACTGACCCAGACAGGGAATCCACAAACAGGCAGAGACACAGAAATGGTATAAGCAAGAAAATGCTCACTTTATAAAAGTGGCATTTTCAAACACACAATCTTAAAATCAACTTTACTAAAAGATGTATTTCTAAGTTGTGAGCTCAGAGACCCCAAACTCCACATGTCCATCCGCTCCCAATGGGAATCTACACTTTGATCAGATTCAGCGGTAGCCCCCATGTTAACCTATGAGAGGGACAGGCCTTGCAACAGTGAAAAACGAATTTGGCAATATTTCACTGTCAGGACATATAAAACACATTACTATGGCCCTCATTACAACCCTGGCAGTCAGTGTTAAAGCGGCGGTAATACCGCCAACAGGCTGGCAGTAAAAAAAATGGAATCACGACCACAGAGGAAACCTCCAACACAGACAGTCACTTTAACACTCCGACCGCCACGGTGGTAGCAACAAACACCGTGGCGGAAACTGCCAACAGACAGGCGGAAGACAATGTACTGCCCACCCCATTACAACCTGCCCATCCACCAGCTTTTCCGGGGCAGTACCAATGCCATCGAAACCACGGCAGAAACAGTACACAGAAGGGAAACCACTCACCTCTCGACACTCAACAAAAAACCAGGACGCCATGGAGCCCGAACTACAGGTGTTACCAATGTTGGTGTATCTTCTCATCTACTAGGAGTATGAAAGGCAGCAGCGATGACCACAGTGAGTATTGCACCTAGCACACAGGGGAGGAGGGGAGGAAAAAGAGAGTGACACACACACACAACACACAACACGCAACACCCCCACCCCCACCCTCACTCCCAGCACCGTACACACAAACACATGCATCAACATTACATATGAACCTGGTAACCCTCTGGAATAATGCCAGGACAAAAAGAATGGAGTCAAATGAGTGTCATATTAGAAATAGTTAGATATATGTTACAAATTCAAAAGCAGTATTTACAATATATACAATATGCACATAAGGCGGTACATTGTCCACTCAAAATGTCAGTGGGCCACTGGGCCAAAACTCATAGGCCAAGCCCACACTTGACTCCTGCCTCAATACGGAGAGAACACTGCAGGGGCATCAGGTCGAAAACACACAGGCACCTCAGGGGGACAGGGAAGGGGGGGTCACCTCAGCCGGAATATGGGATAACACCACTGCTCCTGGAGGGGGCTACATGCCCACAGCGATGTCCTGGAGAGTGCAAAGCCACAGTCTCTAAAGTGGGTTGTTTGCCCACTGCTTGGTCCTGGGGAGTACAATGCCACAATCTCTTAAGTCTCTCAAGTGGGTGGTTTACCCACTGCTTGGACCTGGGTAGTGCAAGGCCACAGTCTCTCAAGTTGGTGGTTTGCCCACAGCTTGGTCATGGGGAGTGCAAAGCCACAGTCTCTCAAGTCTCTCAAGTGGGTTGTTTGCCCACTGCTTGGTCCTGGGGAGTGCAAAGCCACAGTCTCTTAAGTCTCTCAAGTGGGTAGTTTGCCCACTGCTTGGTCCTGGGGAGTGCAAGGCCACAGTCTCTCAAGTGGGTGGTTTGCCCACTGCTTGGTCCTGCGGAGTGCAAAGCCAGTCTCTCTAGTGGATGGTTTGCCCACTGCCTGGTCCTGGGGAGTGCGAGGCCACAGTCTCTCAGGTGGGTGCCTTTCTCCACTGTTTCTGGAGGGGGCATTGTGTCCAGTCTGCTTTATCCTGCCAAGGATAGGGTGAGTGGATGCCTTTCTCCTCTGGTTCTGGAGGGGGCATTGTGCCCAGTGTGCTTCATCCTGCCAAGGATAGGGTGAGTGAATACATTTCTCCACTGGTTCTGGAGGGGGCTTTGTGGCCACTGTGCTTCATCCTGCCAAGGATAGAGTGAGTGGATGCCTTTCTCCACTGGTTCTGGAGGGGGCTTTGTGCCCAGTCTGCTTATCCTGCCAAGGATAGGGTGAGTGGATGCCTTTCTCCTCTGGTTCTGGAGGGGGCTTTGTGCCCAGTCTGCTTCATCCTGCCAAGGATAGGTTGAGTGGATGCCTTTGTCCACTGGTTCTGGAGGGGGCTTTGTGCTCAGTGATGCAACACTTAGGGGGTGGCAGTTCACTGTCCCTCACCTTGCTGTCTGAGCCACGAGATTTGCAGTGACCAGGATGCATGATAGTCCATGGAGGCAGGGCTAGAGTCCATCCGGTGGCGGCTATGGCTGCAAAGTGGTGGTAGTGCAGATGCTGGTGGGGGTGCTGCCAGTGGTGGAGGGAGGCTCCAGCCCTTCTCCTGCAGCCTCGGACGGCTGCCCACTGGGACTGCTGCTGCTCGCAGTGGTGCCACTGTCAGCGGTGCAGGTGGCGGTGCTTGCGGCGGTGCCTGCAGCAGTGCAGGTGGCGGTGCTGCCCACAGTGCAGGTCCTGGTGCTGCCAATAGTGGGGGAGGCTCCAGCCCTTCTCCTGCAGCCGTGGACGGCTGCCCACTGGGGCTGCTGCTGCTGACAGTAGTGGTGCTTGTGGCAGTGCAGGTGGCGATACAGGTGACGGTGCTTGCGGCGGTGCTAGCGGCGGTGCAGGTGGCGGTGCATGTGGCGATACAGGTGATGGTGCAGGTGGCGGTGCTTGCGGCGGTGCTAGCGGCGGGCCTGCTGGTGGTGCTGCCCGCAGTGCAGGTCGCGGTGCTGGTGGTTGTGCTGATAGCCACCAACCCTTCTCCTGCAGCCTCGGATGGCTGAAGTGCCTTGACTGGTGTTTTGTGCCCCTTCCTGACCTTGGCAGATGGTGGTATCACCTTGGGTCTGGCAGTTGGAGTCTTTGAGGTGGCCTTGCTGGGTGGTTGTGGCTCCTTCCCCTTGCTGGATGCTGTCCCCTTCTTCACCTTGCAAGGTGGCGGAATGGTTTTTGCCTAGGCAGGGGTTGGTGGCACACTGGCTGGCCTGACAGGTGCCCCCTTTGAGCCTCTGACAGCTGCAGGAACCACAGCGGACGTGGACTTGGTGGCTGAGGTGCTGGGCAGGGCTTTGGCCACCCTGGCCCGAGGGGAAGGACGGAGGGGTAGGGAACAAGTCAATGTTTGCCAGGAAAAGCTTCTTAGGGACACTGGGGCAGGAAGAGGGAGAAGGTTTGGGAGTGGAGGAAGAGGGAGTGGTTGTAGGAGGTGTCTGTCTGCTGAGTGTGGGTGTAGGTGCATGGGCTGGATGCTGTTGTGAGGTAGATGGCTGTTGGGTGGGTGTGTGCTTGCGTTTGTGTACTTTGGGAGGAGGTGTCACAGACACAGTGGGAGAGGACACAAGGGACGTGTGCATGGATGTGGGGGTGGTGACTGCCAGTGAGGGGTGTGTAGTGATGGTCGTGCTGCTGATGGAGGTAGTGGATGAGGATGTAGTGCATGCAGTTGTGAGTGGAGATGCTACTGGGAGGGAGGTGGACGAGGAGGAGGAGGGGAAACAGTGGAGGCATTGGATGTTGGTGTATCTGCATCGGGATGGTGCATGTGTGAGTGCCTGTGAGATGAAGTGTGGTGCTTGTGTTTGCCTAATCCACTTCTGTGTGTTGATTTGGGTGAATGCTGGTCTGATGGTGTGCTTGGGATAGGCTGTGGTTGAGGGGATTGGTAATGGGAAGTTGGAGGGGCGAGGCTAGAGACAGAAACAATGGCTGCCATCAGTGCAGAGGCCAGAGCCTGAAATGCTCTCTGTTGGGCCACCACGCCAGAGTGAATGCCCTCCAGGTATGCAATTGTTTGTTGCAAATGTCTCTCGACACCCTGGATAGCATTCAGAATGGTTGATTGCCCAACAGTGAGGGATCTCAGGAGGTCAATAGCCCCCTCACTGAGGGCAGCAGGGCTGACTGGGGCAGGGCCTGAGGTGCTGGGGCAAAGGAGATGCCCACCCTCCTGTGTGAGCGGGCATGGGAAACACGCTGAGGGGCTGCTGGAAGGGCGGTGCTGGTAGGGGGGTTGGAGGCTGTATCTGTTGTTGGGGTGGGCACAGAGGTGTCCGCCACCACCAGGGAGCTTTCATCGGAGGAGGAGATGCTGTCTGTGATGTCCCCTCCTGTCCCTGTCGTGGTGCTCCCCTCGCTCTCCGTCCCACTGGTGCCCTCACCATCAGTGGATTCGGCCTCCTGGCCCATGTGGGATGCAGCTCCCTCCGTCGCCGGTGCCTCTGCTCCTCCACCAGATTATGCTAATTCACACAAGGACAGGGTGACAAAACAAAAAGGAGGGGGAGAGACAGCGGATACATTTGGTCAATTCCAGCAACAACACTACCGTTGGCATACACAACTCACTGCAAACAGCCCTATGCACTATTCCATGCAATACAAGTTACAATGCTAGTCTCCAGCCCATGGGGTACAATGCCTAATGCCATCAGATGCACACCTGAAACCAACAGTCCCTGACCAGTAGTAGATGCCCACTAACACTATTGGGGTTGGAGTGCTTCAGAGCCTGCCCAACAAGGGACCTACCCTACCATGTTCGCCCTGGCCTAGGGGCACCAACAGTCCACATCCCCACCCAGGTAAAATCTTAACGCGTGCAAAGTTATGAATCTGAATTTGTACTCACCCCCTTGTGGCTGCTGTGATGCCCTCAAGCACCCATCCAACTCTGGATAGGCCACCTCCAGGATGCGGAACATCAGGGGGGTCAGGGTACGATGGGCACCCCTTCCTCGTTGGGAGGCCAGCCCCAGCTGGGCCTCCACCGTCTTCCTTGCCCAGTGGCGCAGGTCTTCCCACCGTTTGCTGCAGTGGGTGCTCCACCTGTCAAAGACCCCCAGGGTCCGCACCTTCTTGGTGATGGCACGCCAAATACCCTTTTCCTGGTGGGGGCTGACCTACGGGAAAAAGATAGCAGAAAAGGGAATCAGTTAACCGTCCGGACCGTCTCACTCATGGCCCACCATATCCCTCCCATCCCCTGATGCACATACATTGACCACCATGCATGCAGCACTCTGGCAAGGACACCTCAGCACCCCCCTACATGTGACTTACACACATAGGACTCCATCCATTCATGGCCCACGCATCATGTTCACAGTGTACTCACCTGTTTGTCTGGAGGACCATAGAGTAAAGTGTACTGGGGTAGGCCCCCATCCACCAGCCTCTCCAACTCCTCCGCAGTGAAGGCAGGGGCCCTTTCCCCTGACACATACGCCATTGTCGCTTCCAGACACAGGTCACAGCAGCACTTGCAGTGTAGGTCCTCTCCTGTTGAAGATCAGGTAGAAAGTGAGTGAATAGATAGAAAATGGTGGTCATGTCCACGGCGGTGGTAACAGTCACCGCCGGCCAAATCGCCATTGGCTCCTGGAACCCATAGGGCCCAATGATAACCAATGCGCAGTTGTGCGGCGGTCGTCGACCGCATACCGCAACAGCGCACAACGCCAGCGGAATTACCTCATTTCCACTTGTCCCTCCTCACAGGTCAGCCAGCCACCATTTTAGGGGGGGCACAGGCCATGGCACCTAACTGCGCCACAGCAGACATTGGCACAGCAACTGACTCTCGGATTTGCATACTGGTTCTGTAAATGAAGAAATGCATCATTATTGCAATAGATTTGTGATTATGACCCTCTGCTCACCGTTTTCCTCCATAGGCTTCGACCGCTGAGGATGAATAGGAGATGGAGACATCCCACCATGTACAGACCCCTTGTGGACCTGGCGACTATGGAGGACAGGCACATTATCCTTACCTACAGACTTGATCGGGCTACAATCCAAGAACTGTGTGCCCAATTGGAGCCAGACCTGATTTTAGCTATCCGCCACCCCACAGATATCCCCCCTCTATTGCAGGTTCTGTCAGTGCTCCATTTCCTGGCAAGTGGTTCCTTCCAAACAACAGTCGCCATGTCATCAGGGATGTCTCAGCCAATGTTCTCCAACGTGTTGACCAGAGTGTTGTCGGGCCTGCTGAAACACATGCGCAGCTACATTGTATTCCCACTGGTGGAGGATTTGGCCACAGTGAAAGCTGACTTCTATGCACTGGGACATATCTCCAACATCACTGGTGCCATTGATGGTACACATGTATCATTTGTCCCCCCACCCCCGGAGAAATAAACAAGTGTTCAGGTTTGGAAAAAGCTATCACTCTATGAATGTGCAGATTGTGTGTTTGGCATACCAGTACATCTGCCATGTGAATGCCAAGTATCCTGGTTCCGTGCATGGTGCCTTTATCTTGAGGAATAGCAGCATCCCATATTTGATGGCTCAACTCCAGAGGCACCGGGTGTGGCTAATAGGTGAGCCCAAGGTCCCCACCCAGTAAATGTTGGTGTCTGGGTATGGGGTTGTCCCTAAGGGTTAGTGTGTGTCTAACAGTTGTCCCTCGATGTTTTCAGGTGACTCTGGTGACTCTGGCTACCCCAACTTCTCATGGCTACTGATCCCAGTGAGGAATGCCAGGACAAGGGCAGAGGAACGTTACAATGAGGCACATAGGCGAACAAGGAGGATAATTGAATGGACCTTCTGCCTCCTGAAGGCCAGGTTCCGGTGCCTCCATCTGACAGGTTGATCCCTGTACTACTCACCCAAGAAGGTGTGCCAGATCATCGTTGCATGTTCCATGTTGCACAACCTGGCCTTGAGACGCCAGGTGCCTTTTCTGCAGGAGGATGAGTCTGGAGATGGTCTTGTGGCAGCGGTGGAGTCTGTGGACAGTGAGGAAGCAGAGGCAGAGGAAGAAGATGTGGACAACATAATTAATATCATACAGCAGTACTTCCAGTGACACACAGGTAAGACACTGTAACTTCACTTTACTTTTCAGTTTTCTGTGGGACATTGTACATGGCAGCCTGATTTCCCTATGTCTATGGCCACTTACTGTACCCTTTGCCATCTCTATTTTCAGATCTCTATGGCCCACTCTGACTCCTGGTATGTTTACTGCTGCCCACTAAAGGTCATACCAATGTATATATAACTGTACACATGACTTGCAATGTTTTCAGAATGTTGTACTAATACATATTTCAGTCATTTGACAGACTCCAGATTTGTTCCAAAGGTGTTTATTCAAGTGCTAATAAGTAGAGGGGGATGTGCAATGGGCTAGGGTGATGGTGGAGGAATGTCAAGTTAGAGTCCAGTCTCTTGGTATCACAGGTGCATTGTCCAATGGGGCATAGGAAGGGGAGCAGTGGCAGTTTAAGGTGGACAGGGTGACAGAGTGGGACAGAAGGGGGACAATCAGGAGAGTCTTATTAGTCTCTTGCCTGGATCGCAGGGACTGTTTGCAGGGTGGTTCTCCTTCTGCAGTGGGTGGGGTGCTGATGGCCTGTTGGTCCTGTGGCGGGGCCTCTTGTCCACTAGCGCTGGCAGAGGTGGAGGGCTGTTCATCGGTGTGGCTAGTGTCAGGGGCCCACTGGTGTGCCACTGCCTCCCTCATGGTGTTGGCCATGTCACCCAGCACCCCTGCAATGGTGACCAGGATGGTGTAGATGTGTTTGATGTCCTCCCTGATCCCCAGGTACTATCCCTCCTGCAGCCGCTGGGTCTCCTGCAACTTGGCCAGGATCTGGCCCATTGTCTCCTGGGAATGGTGGTATGCTCCCAGGATGTTGCTGAGTGCGTCCTGGAGAGTGGGTTCCCTGGGCCTGTCCTCCCCCTGTCACACAGCAGTCATCCCAGCTTCCCTGTTGTCCTATGCCTCTGTCCCCTGAACCATGTGCCCACTGCCACTGACCCCAGGTCCCTGATCGTCCTGTGTTTGTGAGTTTGCCTGGGGCCCCTGTAGTGGTGGGCACACTGCTGATTGACATGTTGTGGGGACAGTGGCATGGGCCCCCTGGATGGATGCTGGATGTTTCCTGAGGAGGGAGGCTCTGTGGTGGTATGGGACTGTGGCAGGGTAACCTACTGTCCAGAGGTTCCTCATGGGCCAGGTTGGTCATCGTGATCCAGGCATGCAGAGCTGCTGTCATCACTGTTGGCCTCCTCTGGGGGGGACTGGATGTTGGTGGCAACTTCTCTCCGGTGACGCTGAGTAGGGGTCCTGTGGGGATGTAAATGCAGTGTTATTGTATCTGTGTGTGCCATCTTGTGCATGGGTGTGTTTCCCTGTATGTTTGTGATTGCCCTGTCAGCTTTGCCTTGTGTGCGTGGTGATTTTTTGGGCTAGGTGATTCTCTCTAATGGGCATGCTGTGGAGATGGTTGTCCCTGCAGTTCTGTGATGGGGGTCCATGGATTGGTGTGGCATGCAGGGCTTGGTATTGGGATGGGTGGGTTGTGATAGTGGGTTATATGTGAGGTGGTGGAGTGATGGGTGTGAGGGTAGGGGTAGGAGTTTGTGATGTCATGCAGGTAGGGTGAAGGATATAGTAGTTAAGATTTGACTTACCAGAGTCCAGTCCTCCTGCTACTGAAGCAAAGGCCCTCAGGATGCATGATTGCCAAGACTTGCTCCTCCCATGTTGTTAGTTGTGGGGGAGGAGGTGGGAGTCTACCCCCAGTCCTCTGTACTGCTACCTGGTGTCTTGCAACCACGGAACGCACCTTCCCCCGTAGGGGGAGTCCTTATGTCATCCCTTGTTCTGGGGTGCTGTCCCATGGCATTGACCCTGTCCACGTTTCTCCACCGTAGCTCCATCTTCCTAGCAATGGACGTCTGCTGCACCTGTGATCCAAATAGCTGTATGTTTCCTCCACCATGACCCTTAGCTCCTCCTCTGAAAACCTGGGGTGTCTTTGGGGTGCCATGGATGTGGTGTGAGTGATATGTGTGAGGATGTGTGGGGTGATGTGTAGGGTGCTGTGTTGGGGTGTGTGCTGTGAGGTGCGTGGAAGGTGTATGGGTGATGGTGTTCTGTGGCTCAGATTGAGTGGGTGCTCCTGGCTTTTGTCTCTCTCTGTTGGCAATCTTTTTTTTCTCATAAAGGGTTGTGGGTAATGTGGGTGTGTGTTTTATAGTGGTGTGGGTGTGTGGTTGTGCTGTGTGTATGTGTGTCAGGTGTGTGTAGTTTGAATTGTCCTATATGGTGGTGTTTTGTAAGTGTATGTGTATTTTGAGCGCAGCGGTGTGTACCGCCAATGGTTTACCGCGGTTGAAAGACTGCAGCTGTGATTCATGGGTCGGGATACTGTGGGCGTGTTCCTGTTGGCGTAAAGGTGTGGGTTTTGCTATCGCCAGTTTATCACTGACCTTTGGTGTGGTGGACTTGTGTGGGTGTCTGTACAGTGGCGGATTTCTCTGTGTGGGTCATAATACCCGTAGTGGTATACAGCCGCAGTCACGGTATGTTGGTGGCCATCAGCACGGCGGTAGGCGGCATTTATCGCCAGGGTTGTAATGAGAGCCTATATGTCCTACCTTAACCATACACTGATCCCTGCCCTTGGGGCTAACTAGGGTCTACCTTAGGGGTGTCTGACATGTAAGAAAAGGGAAGGTTTAGGTTTGGCAAGTGGGTACACTTGCCAAATCAAATTCACAGTTAAAACTGCACACACAGACACTGCAGAGGCAGGTCTGAAACATGATTACAGAGCTACTTATGTGGGTTGCACAACCAGTGCTGCAGGCCCCCTAGTAGCATTTGATTTACAGGCCCTGAGCACTTCTAGTACACTTTACTAGGGACTTACTAGTAAATCAAAAATGCCAATGATGGATAAACCAATCAACCATACAATTTACACAGAGAGCATATATACTTTAGCTGTGGTTAAAAGTGGTAAAGTGCTCAGAGTTCAAAAATCAACAGCAACAGGTCAAAAAAAATAGGAGGCAAGAGGCAAAAAGATTGGGGATGACCATGCATAAGCTAAAAAGTCCAACAGTCATGGAAGTGGGGAGTTCAGCTATGTGTTTCAAATAGATGAGGAGATCATCAGTGTAGAGAGATACCGAGTGGATCCCATCTCCTAGGGGTATTCCCCAGTCATTGCTCTGCTTTTGCAGCTTGACAGCTAGGGGTTCCATGGTTAGAGCTAGAGGAGGGGAGACAGAGGATACCCCTGCCTCGTACCTCCTGTCTATAGTGATGGGGTCTGACATGAGGGGGGCTGTTGTTATTCTGGCCATCAGTAATGTGTATAGTAGTCTTATTAGTCAGAGAAATCGGGGCCTTAGTCCAAACTGCGGCAGAACATTAAATAGAAAGGCCCACTCAAGGGAATCAAATGCTTTTATAAGTCAAGCACTAGGCACCCCCCTTGGGGCCAATGGAGTGGTGCATATTACCAGACTCAAAAGAAGCATTGTATATTACGGGATATAGGCCCTCATTACAACATTGGCGGTAAATGCCGCTTACTGCCGTGCAGAAGACCGCCAACACACCGCTGCGGCCGTGGAATTCCGCTACAGCTGTTACGACTCACAGCTCGGAATCCGCCAAAATCCAGACACCCACACAAGTCCGCCACACCAAAGGACAGTGATAAACTGGCGATAACAAAACCGACACCGTCACGCCAACAGGAATACGCCCACACTATCACGACCCATGAATCCACGCGGCGGTCTTTCAACCGCGGTATTCCATTGGCGGTACACACCACCGCGCTCAAATTACACACACACTTACAAAACACAACCACATTGGACAATTCGAAATACACACACCTGATACACATACACACACCACTCCCACACACCCAATACAATATAAAACACACCCCCACATCACCCACAAACCCTTATGACCAGAATTATGACAGAAGGCCAGAGAGAGACACCACCATCAACAAATTAGCATCCACAGGCACTCAACACCATCACTCACACAACATCCACGCACCTCAAACAACACATAGAAACACATCCCCTCACACATCACAACAAACACCACCTCACACATCACCCACACCACCCCATGGCACCACAAAGACACCTCAGGTTTTCTGAAGAGGAGCTCAGGGTCATGGTGGAGGAAATCATCCGGGTAGAGCCACAGCTATTCGGAATAGACGCCAAAATGTCAGGGCACTCATGCATATAGAGTTTGAAGTCAGTGATATGACGAATCTTCAGTGTGGAAAGTCAATCACACCATCCATAGTTCAAAATGAATTTATTTCTTGAAGCATACAGTTCATCATAATAGTTGCAAATTGTCCTTAAATTTCATAATCATGTAGCCACCACAGCCAACACGTGTTTCGTCCTATGAGAGATCCCTCTCACAGACTTCATCAGGGCTGCAAAAACGAGAACACAACTATATCTGAGATCTATATCCAAAAGGACTGTTCAGAGCAGAGCATATCGTGATATTAGTGCAAGTCAAAAACATGCCATATGTGACTTGGGGGGTCATTACGACTTTGGCGGGCGGCGGAGGGCCGCCCGCCAAAGTACCGCCGTCAGAATACCGCTGTGCGGTCAAAATACTGCTGCGGTAATTCTGAGTTTCCCGCTGGGCTGGCGGGCGACCGCCAGAAGGCCACCCGCCAGCCCAGCGGGAAACCCCCTTCCACGAGGATGCCGGCTCCGAATGGAGCCGGCGGAGTGGAAAGGGTGCGACGGGTGCAGTTGCACCCGTGGCGATTTTCAGTGTCTGCTATGCAGACACTGAAAATCTTGGTGGGGCCCTGTTAGGGGGCCCCACGACACCCGTTACCGCCAACCAGGTTCTGGCGGTCAAAACCGCCAGAACCAGGCTGGCGGTAAGGGGTTCAGAATCCGCCATGGAGGATTCCTCAGGCCAGGGGAAAACCGGCGGGAAAACGCCGGTTTCCCTTTTCTGACCGCGGCTTTACCACCGCGGTCAGAATAGGCCTGGATGCACTGCCAGCCTGTTGGCGGTGCATGGACCGCCAGGGTCGTAATGACCCCCTTGGTGTGCTAATAAGAAAAGAACATGTTTGATGTCAATTAATTAAATAGAGAGTCCCCATCCTAAATATTATCAACAATATTATTATAAAGTAAAGCGATAAGAAATTGTCACATTGTGACATCCCCTTGCGTGAGGGAAAACATAAAATCAGTATGCACACCACCAATATGAAAAGAGAAATAATAAAAAGAGTACAAAAGAGAGACACAGTCCCATAGCCAAAAGTCTAAGAAAAGAACCCGGTAAAACGAGGTAAGTTGACAACAGCCAATGTCTGTTATATCCCAAAAACCAAGTATTAAGTGAGAAACCTATAAATAGAGTCAACACTAGAACTCCCATCAGACACGGAACATACCTTGAATCAGGTACGTAAATATGTAAGCAAAAACTTAACCAGCGACTTGTATAGTCTGCGGAAACAAACGTAGGTACAACTAAATTAGAACTAATATTCATGTATGGCCCGAAAACACCCATTTAAGCAATGTAAATCATATAAGCATAATCCTAGGTCTTAGAACTGACCTCGTCAAGGTGCAAGTAAAACTCAGTGTAAATAAACAAATGAAGAAGTCCTCTGTCACTATCTGAAATTGAAATGCGGAGAAATAAGTAATCGTTATGCTGAATAATAGTCCGGCAAAAACTAGAACAAAACAACTAATAAGAAGCCCATCTCAATGTTAGCCCAGAGTACGAATATGTGCTAGAAAACCCCCCTAACGGATCACTCACCTCTATTTACACATGTCAATATCTAGTCAGATAAACCAACCGTGGTCAGATAATTCCACTGCGTTTTTAGTATCCGAGAGCCATTTCTGAAAGACGAGCGTCTGAAATAGACGCATTTAAATTTGTTCACGTAGTCAATTGAAAACATAGAAAACGGACTAAAATAACAACGGGCGCCATCTTGAAACAGAGTGTTTTCGTAATACGAGGCAAGAAAAAGATAACAGAACACGAACGATGACCAGAGTAATAAATCACTGTCTCGTCATATTGAAAGTAAGACGGCATTCAGTCTTATTGATTAGAAAGTCATTACAAACGAACCATAATTATAATGGGTAAAGACCCCACAGGAAATAATAAAGTCTAATGCCCAACAATAAAAAAAGAGAATACGGGCTCCCTAGAAAAAGACATACCTATTGATGCCCCCAAAGAGCATAACCTCACAGTATACATGTGTACTGATGCAATAACAGCTACTTATGTTAAAACAAGGAAAATCCCAAGATACTTAACCGTGATTGAGAAGAGTATAGTAGAAAATAGTGAGAGAAAATATAAGGAGAGAAAAAGTGATGTGCCACAATCATGTCATGTGAAGTATCCACATTGGCGGGTTTCAAAAAGTATAGAGCAATAGAGAAACAGGTCTCAGAATGTAAAATTCTATAGATAAAATTATAACATTATTACTAATGAAAAGCTGTGAGAATTAATCAATCATACATAGAGAAGGAGGTATGTATATTGACCATATACCTGTAATCTAACTCATTGTAAAGCATCAATACATAAAATAAGCACAAATTAACAGAGTACATAGGGGGTCATTCTGACCTCAGCGGTAAAAGGCTCTTACCGCCGGTCAGAAGTCCGCCATTCTACTGCCGCGGCCGCGGCAAACCGCCACAGTCATTCTGACCCACAACTTCAAAACCGCCAAAAACCCGACATCCACGGAAGGCCGCCTCATCAGAGGTCAGCGATAAACTGGAGATGACCAAACCTCCACCGTCACGCCAACACGAACACGCCCATGCCATTACGACCCACGAATCCACGCAGCGGTCTTTCAACCGCGGTATTCCATTGGCGGTACACACCGCTGCGGTCAAAATACACACACCTTTACAAAACACAGCCACATAGGACAATTCGAAATACACACACCTGATACACATACACACACCACACCCACACATCCAATCAAGTATAAAACACACACCCACATCACCCACAAACCCCCACTACTAGAAATTCGGAGAGAAGGCGAGAGAGAGAGAGAGAGAGAGAGAGAGAGAGAGAGAGAGAGAGAGAGAGAGAGAGCACAGCTAACGCAAACCCCAACACACAGAGGAACACAACATCATCACCCACACCACATCCACGCACAAAACACCACACACCACCACACACACCACACTCATCACCACAAACACCACCCCACACCACCCCATGGCACCCCAAAGACACCCCAGGTTCTCGGACCAAGAACTCAGGGTAATGGTGGAGGAAATAATCACGGTAGAGCCCCAGCTATTCGGCACACAGGTGCAGCACACCACAATAGCCAGGAAGGCGGAGCTATGGCAAAGGATCGTCGACAGGGTCAACGCTGTGGGACAGCATCCCAGAAACCGGGAAGACATCCGAAAGCGGTGGAACGACCTACGGGGGAAGGTGCGGTCGATGGTGTCAAGACACAACATCGCTGTGCAGAAGACTGGCGGCGGACCCCCACCCACTCCACCCGAATTCACATCATGGGAGCAAGAGGTCTTGAACATCCTGCATCCTGCGGGCCTCGCTGGAGTAGGCGGAGGAATGGACTCTGGTAAGTTTAATCCCAAATACTTCACCCCCCCAACCACCAGCATGCCAACCCGAACCCCCACCCTCACCCCCAACCCCCCAGCACACTTCCACCCTGCCAATGTCTCACCAGCACAACCCACCCAACACAACCCCAATCCCTGAATGCTAACACAAACCATGGACACCCATCACCCAAGCATGACCACTGCACAGACCCAACCCCCCCCCCAAACCACCCTCACAACTCCTCCCACAAGGGAATGCCAGCACTGGGGGACAAGGGCACCCACAAATCGCACGCCATGGCACACACAGAAGCAATAACCATACTCTTTTACCCCTGCAGGGCCCGAACGCCAACACACCGGCCAGGAGGGTCCAGATTTGTCCATCCCGCCCCCAGAACAGGCCCCCAGTGATGACAGCAGCTCTGTCGACCTGGAACCTGATGACCAGCCTGGACCTCTGGACAGTCGGTTCCCCACACACAGACACAGGCCGCAGCAGACCCAACCCCCTCTGGGAATACCAGCACAGCTCCCACCCAGCGGGCCCATGCCACTGTCTCCAGGACGCGTCAATCAGCGGTGTGTCCGCCACTACAGGGCACCCAGGCTGACCCACCACCCCAACAACAACAGGGACCTGGGGGCAGTGGTAGTGGGCACACCGTCCAGGGGACAGAGGCCCGGGGAAACAGGGCAACTGGGAGGGCTGCTGTGCCAGAGGGGGTTGACCGGCCCAGGGAACCCACTCTCCAAGAGGCCCTCACCACCATCATGGGAGCATACTACCGCTCCCAGGAGACGATGGCGACGGTACTGGCCAGGTTCCAGGAGATCCAGGCACAGCAGGAGGAACGGTACATGGGGTTCAGAGAAGAACTCCGGCACATCGGGACCGCAATGGGGACCATCGTCCTGGCCCTCAACCAGATAGTCACCACATTGCGGGACCATGTGGCATCCCAAAGGGCCCCTGTCACCAGCCCGGACGACGAACAGCCTACCACCTCCGCCGGCGCAAGTGGACAGGAGGCCCCCACACCCCGACAGGCCACCAGAACCCCACCTCCTGCTGAAGATCAACCACCCCGCAAGCGGAACCTGAGATCACACAAGAAGACAGAGTAGGATGCCAAGACCCCCGCCAGCCTAAGATACCCCCTGATGTCATCCCATTGTCCCACATTGGCACCCTGTCCAACCTTGAACTGCCCCTGCTCCATCCTTCCACAGGCATATGGACATCGCACCTGTGCTACTGAGAACTGGACTCTGCCATGGACATGACTCCACCCCCACCCATCACCGTTTTACTATCACGGACCTATACGCAGCACTTAAAATAAATCACCAATTGCACTTCAAATGTCAGGAGTCTGCTTGTATTCTTTACAAATGTATTACACATAACGGTGCAATAATGTTCTTTTACATTGTGATGACAACATACCAGTGTCAAGAAGCATTAGTCCATGGGCAAACAAAGCAGAAGTCACGCTGTGGGTCATACAGCTCTGAAAAGGGAAGGGAAAGTCAAGAATCAGTCAAAAGGAACTGGGGGGAAACACAGAAAGTAGAGATGCAGGAGGCCAGAAGTAAATGTAAAATGGCGTGGGTGTAATAAAGTGAATCCACACCAGATGAAGATATATGGTAGGAGGTATTTATTACAGCCTCCACCAACAGCCAGCATATCAACTGTCATGCAGAGAACCCTGCATGACAGAACCTCAGAACAAGCTGGTTCCATGCCCAGTGTTCTGGCATGGAGCCATGTTACATCATTACACTTCTTCCTCTTTACATTAGAACAGAAATAACATGAGAACAAAAAACACATTTGAACAGAAAGAAAAAGAGGGTAGAAACAACTACACAAAATCACGCAAATGTAAAGGAAACCTGCGTGTTCTGACACTCCTACGAGTATTATCAGACCTTAAATCAATGTCAGAGGGAAAACGATAAGAAGTATCATCTCTCCTGTCGGCCACACCACACCCCCCAAAATGTGCTACACGACTATGATTCCAGATGCGACCATCATCCGTCTTGACACCTTTTTTAAACAGCTTAATGATAGTTTTTGGAGAGGTATATTTTGACCAATTTTGACACCCAACAGGAGCTTTGACCTTTACTTTATCTCCAACCTCAAAATTTTTAACTTTCGCATTATTCCTTTTATCAACATAAATCTTCCTTTTGCTTTGCAGAGACACTTCTTTGTCTCTCCATTCCCCAATACCATTGTTTTTCAAACCCTTCCCAGCAACCATCCAGCCAGGACACAAACAAGTATTTGGAGACCTTCCCCTGAGCAGTTCAAAAGGAGTCTTCCCCGTTGATGCATGAGGAGTGTACCTGTAAGCTGTTATACGACCCTGCAGTTCTTTTCTCCAATCTAAACAGTTTACCTTTGCTAATTGTATACTCTCCTTTAAAGTCCTGTTAAATCTCTCCAAAGCACCATTCGCCTCTGGATGATATAACGCAATTTTTTTATGTACAATTCCACATTTTACAAAATACTCCTCCATCTGAGCAGAACAGAACTGCGGACCATTGTCAGAAAGAATAGAGTTAGGAAAACTCTCGCGTTTGAACACAGATTCTAAAAAACTGATCACAGATTGAGAAGTGATCTCTCTCACCAAACTCACCTCCACCCATCGTGAATACAAATCCAGCAACACCAACAGGTAAGGAGTCTGATGTTCTCCATGCAATGGCCCCACAATATCGATGGCTAATTCATCCCATGGACTTTTTGGTAAACTTCTACAAACCATAGGTGAACATCTTGGTTTGAGTACCTTATCACTAGCTTGACAAGGTGTACACTCCCTAACAGTACGTTCCACCATCAAATCTAATCCAGGCCACCAGAAATCCTGACGGATGCGCTCTTTGGTTTTAGAAATGCCCATATGCCCTTCATGAGCCATGTTCATGATGACTTCTCTCAAACTCAATGGGGGAATCATTCTTGTGCCCCTCATTAGAACACCATCAACAACGGCTAACTCATTCGCAACTAACGACCAAGGTTTAACCAGACTTCGAGACTTATGCTGATCCAAAAGAGACATCACAGAACACAATTCACTATCCTTTTGCAACTCATCCCTCCATTCATCTTCCTTTACAGCCCCCAGCGTAACATCACAAACTCTTATGCCACACTCAGCATCACATTGATCATTTTCATCCTGAGATTTATCATTCTCTACCACCTCCACCAATCTCGACAGACAGTCTGCCGTTACATTTGTCTTTCCCGGAATGTATTCAACCATGAAGTTATACTCCTGTAAGGAAATGACCCATCTCCTGATCCTCGAGGAAATCGAGTCCAAACCCTTCTTCTCAAAAATTTCTTTCAGGGGTTTATGATCAGACCTGACTACGAAAGAAGATCCCCACACAAATTTTCTGAACTTGTTTATGGCCCAGAATATTGCCAACGCTTCCTTCTCTATAACAGAATAACATATCTCTGCCCCTTTCAAGCATCTTGAAGCACAAGCTATTAGCACCTCTTGGCCCTTCCTGATCTGAAAAAGAAGAGCACCCAGCCCCTTTATACTCGCATTAGTAACAATGAAAGTGGGATTCCCAGGTACAAAAGCTTGTAAGTTTGGTGCATTCCTGAGATCATTTTTTACTTGTTTAAATTCTGTACCACACTCTTCCGTCCAAACAAACTCTGCATTCTTACACATCAACTTCCTTAGATTTACTGTCTTATCTGCAAAATTTCGTATAAATTTGTTATAAAATTCTGCCATACCTAAGAATGAAGAAACCTCATCTTTTGTACACGGTTCTTTTAACATTTCGATAGTGTCCACCAAATCCTTTTTAGGACTCACCCCCTGCCGTGAAATATGATGACCCAAATAGTCCAGTTCAGTGACTCCAAATTTACATTTGTTTCGCCTAAGAGATAACCCAGCATCAAGCATCCTTTTAAGCACAGCATGCACCCTCTCATCATGTTCTCTCACGTTTCTCCCACATATTAATACATCATCCTGGTAGCACTTTACGCCTGAAATGCCTTTAAAAAGATCTTCCATAATCCTCTGGAATACTGAGGCCGCAAAAACCAGCCCAAACGGCATACGCAAAAACTTGAAGGCCCCCATTGGCGTAATAAAAGCCGTTAATTCTTGACACTCTTTACTCAACGGAACCTGATGGTATGCTGATGCCATATCAAGAGTGGTAAAATAGCAAGCACCATCCAACAATGATACTAATTCCTCAATATTGGGAAGTGGGAACTTGTCAACCACTACTTCTTTATTTAAGGCACGAAGATCCACACATAGACGGATTTCATTATTTGGTTTACGTGCCACAACAATGGGAGCTAACCACTTCGTTGCCTCTACAGGCTGTATAACACCAGTGGACAACAATTTATCTGTCTCTTTTTGTACAGCGTCTTGGACACAAATGGGAATGCGTCTAACTTTTGCCACAACTGGTACTGCGCCCTGTTTCAACTTAATATGGTGATTGTACCCCTTTAAACACCCCAAGGTATCACTGAACAATTCACCAAAAGCTCTCACAAACTTGTTTTCGTCACCCTCAATAGATTGTACCTGAACAGATGGATGTGCATTAGGATTGAGAATGACACCCAAGCGTGCTTGATGACTCCAGCTCAACAAATTATCACCCCTCTCAGCAACATAAATCCTAGCATCAGTGAACCTACCATTGTACTCAATGCAGTCATCAAAATAACCTAATAACTTAATTGGCAACCCACCATAACCCGTAGGTTTAATATTAGGTTTGAACAGTTTCTTCCTTCCTTGAAAATTCTTCATAAAAAAATCCTTTGAGAGAAACGTGATGTGAGAGCACGAATCAAATTTCATTTTCACTCTAACATTCCCCACCAAAACCCACTCAGAGGGATGTTCCACCTCACTCTCACTAACTTGAAAACTGACTTCCTTTATTTCTGATCTAGAATCTCTCCTATTCCTCATCCTACAATTTTTTCCAAAATGTCCTCTTTTTCTGCAAACATTACAAGTAATCCTATTAGCAGGACACTCACTTGCATTAGCCATGTGTCCAAATCTTCCACATCTGTAGCAATTTCTTTGAAAAGGTGTTGCAAACCTCCTATTCCCCTGTGTCTTTCCTGCGCTATTTTCTATTACAACACCTTTCTCACGGACACCCTCATACTTTTTTTCCTTCTCATCTTTTTGTATGACTTGACACTCCACTTCTTGTGCTTTTACACTGACCTTGTCTTCTTTATGTGCTTTACTTAGTTCTCCAACACACTTTAACATATGCTCTACCCTTTTTGCAATACTAACAACCTCATCCAACGGTGGCTCGTCCTTTAGCCAGAGTTCTTCCCTCACTTTATCACTGCAACACCTCAGCACAAACTGATCTCTAATCCTTTCTTCTACCAACGCCCCAAATTTACAACTTGAAGCCAACTTCCGTAAAGCCGTATTATATTCTTCAACACTCTCCTCTTTCCCTTGCTCCCGCAAACCAAAATGGTACCTTTCCATAATAGTACTAATCTTTGGCAAGTAATGTAAATCTAGTTGTCTTGCACATATTTCATATTCATTCAACCCCCTCTGATCAGCTTGCGACAATGGAGGTAGATTTTCCAACACCTCGTGTCCTTCACCCCCTAAACAATGTAACAAAATTGCCTGCTTCCTTTCACCACTCAAATTCGTACCACACACCCTGGCATAATTCTCAAAACTCTTTTTCCATTTCTTCCACTTAATAACCGGTTCTCCTGGATCTGACAAGAAAAACGGCGGCGCCGTAACATTCTGCATACTCACAAGAGGTGTAAAACACTTCTTCCCCACAATATATTCCAAACCCTACTAGTTGCTAAAAGTACTTAAAGTCCAAAAGGTGTGCCAGTCACTGTATGTCCCAGTACGATGCCACTTTATCAAACACGGGTCTTCAGGTGAGTTTGTCACCGCAGAGACGACCTTTTCAGTTTAATTCATTTTACAACGCCCAATACTTGTATTCCACAAGTGCAATAAAGTTTCCACAGAAATGTATATTCCCGTGACCACAAACCAATATAGTGATCCTTATCCAGTCTCCGTCTAAGTTTCAACTTCCAATAGACCGTCAATGTTCTTCTTCAATGTCCTCCAACAATAGCGCTGTAAAAAATTATTTTTTTTTAAAAATAAAAAATTCCTTCTTCCTCATCTAAGATGGCCACCACGAAACATTTGGTCCGTTTTCTTCAGGCAGTTGGGCTTGCTTTCTCTTTGAGCAATCTCGGTTCGTTTTCCTCACTCAAAATGGCCACAACCAAACATCCAGTCTATTTTCTTCAGTCAATCTGGCTTGTTTTTCTCCTTCCACCACACTCAAGATGGCCGCCAACAATTCCCACAGCTTTCAGTCCTTTTCCAATTGCTCACTGACCTTCTGACGTCGTGAAGCATACAGAGACCACTTTGATCCTCAGTAAATGCTCAAACAGCTTTCCACAAAGCCCCTACAACCGCAATTTCACACTTTTCTCCGCTAGAACATGCTGCAAGACGCTCGATCCTCTCCCAGCACGTCTCTGTAAGTTATCTCCGTTTTTCTCTTAAATAATCCAAGCTCTTCCTTCTTTGTTGTTGTTGAGGCTGTCCCTTCCTCTGTGTTCCTTTCTCCGCCCAAGCGTCGCCAGTGTAATAAAGTGAATCCACACCAGATGAAGATATATGGTAGGAGGTATTTATTACAGCCTCAACCAACAGCCAGCATATCAACTGTCATGCAGAGAACCCTGCATGACAGAACCTCAGAACAAGCTGGTTCCATGCCCAGTGTTCTGGCATGGAGCCATGTTACATCATTACAGTGGGTGATTCTTACCTGGGTGCTACTGAAAATACTGTTGTAAAACTGTGTCCCTGTTGTCCGTGTCGTCCCCGTCGTCTTCCTCCTCTTCACTCTCCACAGGCTCCACAGCTGCTACAACACCACCATCTGGACCATCCTCCTGCAGGAAAGGCACCTGGCGTCGCAATGCAAGATTGTGAAGCATACAGCAGGCCACGACGATATGACACACCTTCTTTGGTGAGTACATGAGGGATCCCCCTGTCATATGCAGGCACCTAAACCTCGCCTTCAGGACCCCAAAGGTCCTTTCTATGATCCTCCTAGTTCGCCCATGGGCCTCATTGTACCGTTCCTCTGCCCTGGTCCAGGGATTCCTCACTGGGGTCAATAGCCAAGGCAGGTTGGGGTAACCAGAGTCACCTATTAGCCACACACGGTGTCTCTGTAGCTGTTCCATCACATAAGGGATGCTGCTATTTCGCATGACATACGCGTCATGCACTGACCCAGGGAACTTGGCATTTACATGGGAGATGTACTGGTCAGCCAAACAGACCACCTGGACATTCATCGAATTGTAACTTTTTCTATTTCTGTACACCTGCTCATTGTCTTTTGGGGGTACTAAGGCCACATGGGTCCCATCAATGGCACCAATGATGTTGGGGATATGTCCAAGGGCATAGAAATCACCCTTCACAGTGGCCAAATCACCCTCCTAAGGGAAAACAATGTATCTCCGCATGTATTTCATCAGGGCAGACAACACTCTGGACAAAACCTTAGAAAATATAGGCTGAGACATCCCTGATGACATGGCCACTGTTGTCTGAAAAGAGCCACTAGCCAAAAAATGGAGTACTGACAGAACCTGCACCAGAGGGGGAATCCCTGTGGGTTGGCGGATGGGGGACATCAGGTCTGGCTCCAGCTGGGCACACAGTTCATGTATAGTGGCTCTGTCAAGTCGGTATCAAAGTATAATATGTCGTTCTTCCATTGTCGACAGGTCCACCAGCGGTCGGTACACAGGAGGATTCATCCTTCTCCTCGCAAGTCCCAGCGGACGGTGCCTAGGAAGGACAACATGGAGCACAGAGTCAAGCAACCCACAGGTTCGTTCCCACAGCTTGCACATTACACGATTCGCTATGCATTGAATGGCTTGAATGAGTGGCAATGCAAGGCCTAGGCCTGTGTGACGCAGTAGAAATCAGGCCATGTGGGCCCTTGAAATGGCGGCTGCCTGACCTGTGAAGTGTGACAGTGGGATGTGAGGTCACTGCGCTGGCGTGGCCCACCGTGGCGGTAGGCGGTCGAAGACCGCGGCGCAAAGCAGCATTGGTTAACATTGAACCCTATGGGTCTCAGGAGCCAATGACGATGTGCGCCGGCGGTCGCGGTACGCACCGCCGCGGGCGTGACCGCCATTTTCTATCTGCTTAATCACTCAAGACCTGATCATCCACAGGAGAGGACCTATACTGCAAGTGCTGCTGTGACCTCGGTCTGGAAGAGACAATGGCTGCTGCGACTGGGGAAAGGGCCCCTGCCTTCACTTCAGAAGAGTTGGAGAAACTTGTGGACGGGGTCCTACCCCAGTATGCGCTACTCTACGGTCCTCCAGACCAACAGGTAAGTACACTGGGTGCACGTTGAATGGGCTATGCCTGGGTCGTGTATGGTGGATGTAAGATGGTGGGGTGGGGAGCGAATGAGGAGTGCAAGGCACGACAGATGAGAGCATGTGCCACATGGCAGGGTTGGGGAGGGGGGGGCAATCACATCTAACATGCAGAAAAATGTTGAAATTTCCTTTCCCACCCCGTACATGTCAAATAGGTCAGCGCCCATCAGAAAGTCGACATTTGCCGTGCCATCGCCAAGGAAGTCCGGGCCCTGGGGGTCCACACAAGACGGGGTACCCACTCCTGAAAGAGGTGGGAGGACATCCGCCGCGGGACCAAGAAGACCGCCGAGTCACTGCTGGGGATGGCCTCCCAACGTAGGAGGGGTGCCAGTAGTACCTTGACCCCCCTGAGGTCCCGGATCCTGGCGGTGGCCTACCCCGAATTGGATGGGCGCGTGAGGACATCACAGCAGACACAAGGGGGTGAGTACCAGCACATACTGCTATCTTTACGCGCAGTGGAGGTGTCTGGGTGGGGGAGGAGGGCTGTGGGTGACATTAGGCCAGGGCGCTTTCTGTAGTGTAGTCCCTTCCTTTAGGCATGGCCCTGTGCCCCCGCCCTCCACCTCTGTAGGGTGGCAAGTACAGCAATCCATGGTCCTGCATCACCCATGTGCGCATATGTTGTCCATAGACCTGTTGGCCTAGTCACAAGTACTGAGTAGTGTACCCCGATTGCGCGGCATAGTGCATGAGGCTCCTGTGTCTGTCCTCTCCGCCAACGGTGTTGACAATGCATGCACTCAACCTGTTTTTATTTCTCCCCCCACCCTTTTTCTTTGTCTTCTTGTGCATGTGTGCATTAGCATCATCAGGCGGAGGAGAATTGGCATCGGAGCACGAGGGAGCTGCAACTCACAAGGCCCCGGTGGGCCATGGTACAGACACCGAGGTCACCAGTGATACGGAGGGCGAGGGGAGCACCACAACGGGGACCCGTGGTGACACCAGCGACACCGACACGTCCTCGGAAGGGAGCTCCCTAGCGGTGGCGGCAACATCCGGGCCCCCGCCTCTACAGGTACAGCCGCCACCCAGCGCACCAGCTCCGCCCTCCCAGCAGCCCCTCAGCCTTCGCTCCGTGCCCGCTCGCCCAAGAAGGCGGGCATCTCCTTCGCCCCAGGCACCTCAGGCCCTGCCCCCGTTACCCCTGCTGCCCTCAGTGCGGAGGTCATTGACCTCCTCAGGACGCTCATTGTTGGACAGTCTACCCTTTTGAATGCCATCCAGGGGGTAGAGAGGGAGGTGCATCGGAGCAATGCATACCTGGAGGGCATTCATTCGGGTCAGGCTGCCCATCAACGATCATTCAATGCTCTGGTCTCAGCACTGACGGCAGCCATTGTCCCTGTTTCCAGCCTCCCTCTTCTATCTGCCTCCACCCTGTCTCTGTCTCCTGTTCTTCAGCCTATCCCATCCACACCATCAGACCAGCCTGCACACACCTCAACACCCAAGGGCAGCTCATCCAGACATAAGCACGACAGATCACACAAGCATTCACCCAAGCAACACCCAGATGCAGACATGCCAACAGTCACTACCACCCCTGTGTCCCCCACCTCCTCGTCTCCCTCCTCCCTTCATGTGACGTCTCCACTCACACCTGCATGCACACCACCATCAGCCAGTACTTCCATCACCAGCACACCCTCCAGTACAGTCCGCCCACGTGCAGTCACCACCCCCACTGCCATTTACGCGTCCCCTGTGTCCTCTCCCACTGTGTCTGTCACCCCCTCTTCCAAGACACACAAACGCAGGCAGCCACCCACCCAACAGCCAACCACCTCACGACAGCCTACGTCACAAGCACCTGCACCCAAAGACAGCACACCTGACTCTCCTACAACCACATCCTCTTCCTCCACTCCCATACCCACTACACCTACCCTTTACATTGGTCCTAAAAAACTTTACCTCTCCAAACTGAACCTCTTTGCCCCACCTGACCCACCCCCTCCATCTGCTAAGAGTCCCAAGAGCACCTCAGCCACCACCAGCCCTGCTTCAAGTGTCACCGTTGTGCAGGGGTTTTGGAGTCCACCCTTCCTCAGCACAGATACATCGGCCAGCAGCAAGGGAACAGCCAGCCCCCCCCCCCCTGGGAAGAGGACCCGTAAAATCAGGGGCCGCCGCGAGAAGACTGACACGGCTGCCCCCAAGGAGCGAAGTCCTGGGCCCTCACCTGCCACAACATCCAGGGGAGGCAAGGGCCAGAGAGCCGCATCGAAGGAGGGCAAGGGCAGCAGGGCGGAGAAGTCAGCCAGCAGGGGCACGGACCAGGAGGGCCCCACAAGCCCCATCCCGGGTGTGACGGAGGACACCCACGGGCCCAGGACTCCGTCACAGAAGGGTCCAGCAACTGCACGGTCGGAGGGCGACTAAGTAGGGAGTCCTGGCCAGGTCTGGCTCCCTGGGATGACTGGACAAGCACCGCTGAAGAGGGCCCCGCCGTGCAGAAAGACACCGCTGAAGAGGGCCCCGCCATGCAGAAAGACACCGCTGAAGAGGGCCCCGCCGTGCAGAAAGACACCGCTGAAGAGGGCCCCGCCGTGCAGAAAGACACCGCTGAAGAGGGCCCCGCCGTGCAGAGAGGCACCGCTGAAGAGGGCCCCTCCGTGCAGAAAGACACCGCTGAAGAGGGCCCCGCCGTGCAGAGAGGCACCGCTGAAGAGGGCCCCGCCGTGCAGAAAGACACCGCTCCGCTGGGCCCTTCCTGTCAAGCACCGCTCCGCTGGGCCCTTCCTGTCAAGCACCGCTCCGCTGGGCCCTTCCTGTCAAGCACCGCTCCGCTGGGCCCTTCCTGTCAAGCACCGCTCCGCTGGGCCCTTCCTTTCAAGCACCGCTCTGCTGGGCCCCGCCGTCTCAAGCACCGCTCCGCTGGGCCCTTCCTGTCAAGCACCGCTCCGCTGGGCCCCGCCGTCTCAAGCACCACTCCGCTGGGCCCTTCCTGTCAAGCACCGCTCCGCTGGGCCCTTCCTGTCAAGCACCGCTCCGCTGGGCCCTTCCTTTCAAGCACCGCTCCTCTGGGCCCCGCCGTCTCAAGCACCGCTCCACTGGGCCCTTCCTGTCAAGCACCGCTCCGCTGGGCCCCGCCGTCTCAAGCACCGCTCCGCTGGGCCCTTCCTGTCAAGCACCGCTCCGCTGGGCCCTTCCTGTCAAGCACCGCTCCGCTGGGCCCTTCCTGTCAAGCACCGCTCCGCTGGGCCCTTCCTTTCAAGCACTGCTCCGCTGGGCCCCGCCGTCTCAAGCACCGCTCCGCTGGGCCCTTCCTGTCAAGCACTGCTCCGCTGGGCCCCGCCGTCTCAAGCACCGCTCCGCTGGGCCCTTCCTGTCAAGCACCGCTCCGCTGGGCCCCGCCATCTCAAGCACCGCTCCGCTGGGCCCTTCCTGTCAAGCACCGCTCCGCTGGGCCCCGCCGTCTCAAGCACCGCTCCGCTGGGCCCTTCCTGTCAAGCTCCGCTGGGCCCTTCCTTTCAAGCACCGCTCCGCTGGGCCCCGCCGTCTCAAGCACCGCTCCGCTGGGCCCTTCCTGTCAATCACCGCTCCGCTGGGCCCTTCCTGTCAAGCACCGCTCCGCTGGGCCCTTCCTTTCAAGCACCGCTCCGCTGGGCCCCGCCGTCTCAAGCACCGCTCCGCAGGGCCCTTCCTGTCAAGCACCACTCCGCTGGGCCCCGCCGTCTCAAGCACTGCTCCGCTGGGCCCTTCCTGTCAAGCACCGCTGCGCTGGGCCCCGCCGTCTCAAGCACCGCTCCGCTGGGCCCTTCCTGTCAAGCACCGCTCCGCTGGGCCCTTCCTGTCAAGCACCGCTCCGCTGGGCCCTTCCTGTCAAGCACCGCTCCGCTGGGCCCTTCCTTTCAAGCACCGCTCCGCTGGGCCCCGCCGTCTCAAGCACCGCTCCGCTGGGCCCTTCCTGTCAAGCACCGCTCCGCTGGGCCCCCCGTCTCAAGCACCGCTCCGCTGGGCCCTTCCTGTCAAGCACCGCTCCGCTGGGCCCTTCCTTTCAAGCACCGCTCCGCTGGGCCCCGCCATCTCAAGCACCGCTCTGCTGGGCCCTTCCTGTCAAGCACCGCTCCGCTGGGCCCTTCCTGTCAAGCACCGCTCCGCTGGGCCCTTCCTTTCAAGCACCGCTCCGCTGGGCCCCGCCGTCTCAAGCACCGCTCCGCTGGGCCCTTCCTGTCAAGCACCGCTCCGCTGGGCCCCGCCGCCTCAAGCACCGCTCCGCTGGGCCCTTCCTGTCAAGCACCGCTCCGCTGGGCCCCGCCGTCTCAAGCACCGCTCCGCTGGGCCCTTCCTGTCAAGCACCGCTCCGCTGGGCCCTTCCTGTCAAGCACCGCTCCGCTGGGCCACGCCGTCTCAAGCACCGCTCTGCTGGGCCCTTCCTGTCAAGCACCGCTCCGCTGGGCCCCGCCGTCTCAAGCACCGCTCCGCTGGGCCCTTCCTGTCAAGCACCGCTCCGCTGGGCCCTTCCTTTCAAGCACCGCTCCGCTGGGCCCCGCCCTCTCAAGCACCGCACCGCTGGGCCCTTCCTGTCAAGAACCGCTCCGCTGGGCCCTTCCTGTCAAGCACCGCTCCGCTGGGCCCTTCCTTTCAAGCACCGCTCCGCTGGGCCCCGCCGTCTCAAGCACCGCTCCGCTGGGCCCTTCCTGTCAAGCACCGCTCCGCCGGGCCCGCCGTCTCAAGCACCGCTCCGCTGGACCCTTCCTGTCAAGCACCGCTCCGCTGGGCCCCGCCGTCTCAAGCACCGCTCCGCTGGGCCCCGCCGTCTCAAGCACCGCTGGCCCATTGGCAGACCTGGTTCTGTGTCGGGCAGGCCTTCACGCCGCACTCTGCCCACCATGGCTCCTCCATGACCAGTGGTCTCTGTAATCCACCTGATGGATTGTGGCTTTGCACTCCCCAGGATGGCACGGTGGGCAACCCACCCACTGTAGAGACTTGTGAGACTGTGGCTTTGCACTCTCCAGGATGGCACGGTGGGCAACCCACCCACTGTAGAGACTTGTGAGACTGTGGCTTTGCACTCCCCAGGATGGCAGGGTGGGCAACCCACCCACTGTAGAGACTTGTGAGACTGTGGCTTTGCACTCCCCAGGATGGCACGGTGGGCAACCCACCCACTGTAGAGACTTGTGAGACGGTGGTTTTGCACTCCCCAGGATGGCACGGTGGGCAACCCACCCACTGTAGAGACTTGTGAGACTTTGGCTTTGCACTCCCCAGGATGGCACAGTGGGCATGGTGGAGCCTTCGTGGATCTGGTGTCGTGGACTCATGTGGCTGAGGTGCCCCCCCTTCCCTTCCCCCTGAGGTGCCTGTTGTTTTGTCATCTGATGCCCCAGCAGTGTTCTCTCCAACGGACATCTAGTCTCCTGTGTGGGCTTTGCCCATGTGTTGATCCACTTTGGCCCACGGACAGTGGAAAGTTAGGTGACTGTGCAGGACTTATTGCCTATGTTTATCGGTTTCGTTATTTTCCTACTTGTTTTTTTACTATTCATATTGCTATTTTACCATGACTTCAAAGAACCTCTTATATACATAAATGTTGTTTCTCACTTTAATTATGTCTTTGCATTATTCCGGGGGGTTTGGGTGGTGTCACTGTGACTTGGTGCTCTGCATTGGTGTGTAGATGGTTGGGGGGGGGGTCACATATGTGTGTGCCCGTAAGCTTTCCTCCTCCCCCCTCCCCTGTGTCGTAGGTGCAGTACTCACCGTTGTCGTCTGCGCCGGTGTTCGCACTCGTGGTAGATGAGCAGGTAGACAATAGCCGGTAGGATGTGTAATTCGGGCTCCATGCTGTCCTCCTTCCTCGTGGAGTGTGTATAGGTGAGCGTTTTCCCGTTCGTAGTCTGTTTCCGCCGTGCTTTTATCGGCGGGGCTCCCGCCCCGGAAAAGGTGGCGGATTGGTGGGTCGTGATAGGGTGGGCGGTACATTGTCTGCCGCCTGGCTGTTGGCGGTGACCGCCGAGCTGTTTGTCTGTCCCGCCGTGGCGGTCGGAGTGTTAAAGTGGCGGGCTGTGTTGGGGGTTCCCGCCAGGGTCAGAATACCTTTTTTTTGACCGCCTGCCTGTTGGCGGGTTCGCCGCCACTTTATCACCGGCCGCCAGGGTCAGAATGACCCCCATAGTGTCTACAACATAGCTAAGGCACAGTACAAAGTGGGAATTAATTACAAAGAACTGAACACATAAGTAAATACAGATGGAGATCTTCATACACACGACAATGAATATGCATAGTAAATAGCCAGAAATTTACTCCTATTCTCCCAAAAAGTATTCCATTTCGAAATTGGTGTTCAGACCATCTTCTACCGCTCTGAGTTTTAAGATCCAATAGCATTCTCTTCTCCTGAGGGCTAACTCTCTGTTGCCTCCTCTAGGATCTTTATTGATGCGGTCAAAACCGAAAAATTCGAAGCTACATGCGTTGTTTTGTTTAGGGCAGTGCCGAATATGGTTGACTATCGGGTATCTCTCATCTTCTTGTCTCAGGGCTCTGAAGTGCTCGCTAGCTCTAGTTCTTAGTGGTCTGATAGTACTTCCTATATAATATAGGCCACATCTACACATAACCATATAGATGACATAGTTACTTTCACATGTGATATTATAGTTTATGTTATATTGCACACCGGTAGAACTTGTGAATGTGGTGATACCTGACCTGGCCCATCTACACATTCCACAGTGTCCACATTTGAAAAAACCTTTACCACGGCTGGTGAGCCAATTTACTTGGTTGGGTTTACTACGAAAATTAGAACATAGAAAATTCTTGAGGGTTTTACCCCTTCTATATGTAAAAACCGGGGCATCTGGAATCACTTTTCTAAGAGCAGGATCTGCTGTTAAAATGTACCAATGTCTGTACATACATTTACGTAGTAGGCTAGCAGTTTTCGTGTAATTGGTGATACAACGAATAATACAATCTCTTGTTCTAGATTTTTTACCCAATGTATCAGATCTTTTCATACGCATGGCCCTTGTACGGGCTCTGTCTATCACTCCAGTGGAATATCCCCGTGCCTTAAATCTTATGCTCATGTCCTCTATACATAGCCCGAAATCTTTTTCAAGGCTACAGTTACGTCTTGCCCTTACCATCTCACCATATGGTATTGAGTTAATTTGATGGACTGGATGCGCACTTTTTGCATGTAAAATAGAATTACAGGAAGTACTCTTTCTGTATAATCTACTCTCAATTTTGTTATTGCAAATAAAAAGTTCCACGTCCAGAAACGGAATATTGGTCACACTGTGTTCTGAAGTAAAACGAATATTATATTCATTGTTGTTTAAATAGTTTATGAAGCTGTCAAGTTCTTGTAAGTCACCTGTCCAAATCATCAGACAGTCATCGATATATCTACCCCAATAGAGTATATCTGAAACCCACGTACTCCCCTCTTTACTCCAGATCTTGTTACGTTAAAAAAAAACATAAATAAATTGGCATAAGCTGGTGAAAATTTTGAACCCATAGCCACGCCTTGTTTTTGGCGATACCAGTCATTTTTTAAAAGAAAGACATTGTTATTCAAGATCAAATCCACCATGTCTATTAACATTTGAGTATGGTCATACAGGCTCGCGGATCTACTATAAAGAAAATGACGTAACGCTTCTTTTCCTTGTTCATGGTTAATACTGGTATATAGGGAGGTCACATCTAGTGTGACTAAAATCATCCCTGGTTCCCAGGTGATGTCCGTTAATGTACTGAGAATATGTTTAGTATCCTTAATATAAGATGGTACGTTCCCTACAATAGGCTGTAAAAAGATGTCAACATATTCTGAGAGTTTCTCAGTAGGCCCACCAATCCCTGAAACAATTGGCCTACCTGGAGGGGAAGAAGGATTTTTATGGATTTTAGGTAGTACGTATATACAGGGATTTCTGGGTCTATGCACACGTAAGTACATATATTCCTCCTCTTTTAGAAGCAAGTGATCCAAACAATCATGTAGGAATTTATTGATTTTATTAGCGAGTGCAGGAATAGGATCAAAAGAGATCATTTCATAGCAGATAGCATCTTCTAGTTGTCTATATATCTCTCGATCATAGTCTGAGGTGTTCATAATCACGATATTCCCCCCTTTGTCTGCCTCTCTGATGGTGATCTCCTCATTCTTCTGTAAAAGTCTCAAATTCCTCATTTCTGCTTGGGTGAGGTTCTGATGCCAGACGTGTCGGCGAGATTTATTCTTTAACTCTAATTTGTTTAAGTCACGCCAGACCACTTTAGAGAAAGTATCTACACAATTATCCTTTGTTAGTGTTGGTATCCAATCCGATTTTCTCCTCAGGCCACTCGGAAGTGAATCTGATGGGATATCAAGATCTGTTAGAATGCGTGTTACAGTGTTGGGATCTTGTTCGAAATCCGCATTTGACAGTAGAGTCGCCGTATCGTGGACATCCATGATGGATAAATGTTGATCATCATTGTGACCAACAAATAAGGTACTAGTGTCTCTGATATCAGGGTGATTGGCAAAATACTTTTTCAATTTTAATCGTCTAATAAATAAAAAAAAGTCAATTTTAGTTCTCTGAAAGTCACCAAACTCCCCCAGGCAAAATCCCAGTCCCTTACTAAGAAGTGTATGACTGTGAGTAGTGAGTTCCAAGTTAGAGAGATTAATGACATTGATAGAATCACTAGTAGAAATATCTATTTCCCCCTGTTCCACGATCTTGTTCTCATTCCTTTTCTTGAGTCTGTAAGTTCTTCCTCTACCACCCCGCCTGGTCTTTCTGGTTCTGCCCTGCGACGACTTACTTCCCATTGTCCCTGTCTTATTCGTTGGACCTCTGCTAAAAAAGAGGGAATACCCTGTTGTCCTGTCTTATCCTGTTTGGAAATACTCGAACTAGCACTTGTATCACTGATGTTGGTAGAAACACTACTCAGTGAAGATGAGGAGCCAGCATCATAGTTTTGTGGGGATTCATACCTTTTGACTAGGTGATCATATTTACGGGAGAATGTAAAAATCCTACCATTTTTGTAATCCAACTCATCACGCCTGAGTTTACGCGCTTTTCTTTGTGTGATCTCATTTTGATGATGCTCTATAATTTCACCTATGATCACCTAGTCAAAAGGTGGGACAGCATCCAAGAACACGGGATGACATCAGGAAGAGGTGGGAAGGTGCGTTCCGTGGTCTCAAGATACCAGATTGCAGTTCAGAGGACTGGCGGCGGACCCCCACCTCCTCCCCCACAACTGACAACATGGGAGGAACAGGTCTTGGCTATACTGCATCCTGAAGGCCTCGCTGGAGTAGCTGGAGGAATGGACTCTGGTAAGTCAAATCTTAACTACCATATCCCCCACCTTACCTGCATGCTATCACATACCCCCACCCTCACCCTCACCCCCATCACTCCAATACCTCACATATGTCCCACTATCACAAACCACACATCCCAACACCAAGCCCTGCATGCAACAACAAAGCATGGACACCCATCACCAATGTCCACTACAGATACCCACACATACCCCAAAACAATTATCACACAAGGTCCTACACAAGAATGTAAGACTGGGGTACAGGGTCGCCCACCCATTGCACACGATGGCACAAACAGATGCAATAATCATGCCTTTACACCCCTTTAGGACCCCTACCCAATGTCACCGGACAGGAGGTTCCAGACATGGGCACCCCTCCCCCCCACAGAAGAGGCCCACAGTGATGACAGCAGCTCTGTCCAAATGGATCTAGATGACCAGCCCGGCCCATCTGGGACCTCGGGACAGTCGGTTCCCCTGACACAGTCACAAGCCACCACAGAGCCTCCCCCCTCAGGAAATACCAGCACAGCACCCACCCAGCGGGCCCATACCTCTGTCCCCAGGACACGTCAAGCAGCAGTGTGTCCACCACTACAGGGAACCCAGGCAAACCCACCAACCCAAGAACAGCAGGGACCTGAGGGCAGTGGTAGTGGGCACACAGTTCATGGGACAGAGGCACAGGAAAACCGGGGAACAGGGAGGTCTGCTGTGCGACAGGGGGAGGACAGGCCCAGGGAACTGACTCTCCATGAGGCCCTCTCCAACATCATGGGAGCGTACCATCATTCCCAGGAGACGATGGCAATGGTACTGGCCAAGTTTCAGGAGACCCAGCGGCTGCAGGAGGAACAGTATTTGGGGTTCAGGGAGGAACTCAAGTCCATCAACACCACCCTGGTCACCATTGTCGGGGTGCTGAAGGACCTTGTGAACACCAGGAGGGACACTGTGGTACAACAGGGGGCCCCTGACACTAGCCTGGACGATGAACTGCCCACCACCTCTGCCGGCGCTAGTGGACAGGAGGCACCACCACAGGACCACAACACCAGCGCCCCACCCCCTGCAGATGGAGAACCACCACGCAAACGGTCCCTGAGATCCAGGACAAAGACAGAGAACAATGCCAAGACCCCGCCAAGAAATGAGACCACCCTGAATGTCATCCTTCTGTCCCACTTTGTCACCATGTCCATCCTTAAACTGCCCTAGCTCCACTTCCTATGCCCCTTTGGACAATGCACCTGTGAGACAAATAACTGGACTCTGCCATGGACATTCCTCCACCATCACCCCTGACCATTTTACAACCCCCTCCACTCTTTTGCACTTAAATAAACACCCTTGAATCACAAAACAATCTGGAGTTAGTCTGTGCTTTCACATATTATCAACATACCTATGTCACACAGCTCTAGTCCACGTGGTAACATAGCAGAGGTCACACAGTGGGACCCACATCTGTGAAATGGAAAGGCAAAGTGACACGTCAGGGTCCATACACTGGGTGAAAGTGACAGACATATGATAGGTCTAACAATTTTATCAGATGTAGGAGGCAGTGATGTCTTCTTACCTGTGTCTCACTGGAAGTATTGCTGGATCACGTTGTTTCTGTTGTCGATATCCTCTTCTTCTGCCTCCTCTTCTTCACTGTCCACAGGCTCCACAGCTGCCACAAGACCTCCTTCTGGACCATCCTCCTGCAGAAAAGGCACCTGTCATCACAAAGCCAAGTTGTGCAGCATACAGCAGTCCACGATGATCTGGCACACCTTCTTTGGTGAGTAGTACAGAGAACCACCGGTCATATGGAGGCACCGGAACCTGGCCTTCAGGAGGCCGAAGGTCCTTTCTATCACTCTCCTAGTTCGCCCATGTGCCTCGTTGTAGAGTTCCTCTGCCCTTGTCCTGGGATTTCTCACTTGGGTCAGTAGCCATGACAGGTTTGGGTAACCAGAGTCACCTGCAAATGTCGAGGGACAACTATTAGACACACACTAACCCTTAGGGACAACCCCAGACAACTATTCACAGGGTATAGGGTCCTTGTCCTCACCTATAAGCCACACACGGTGCCTTTGGACTTGCCCCATCACATAAAGGATGCTGCTATTCCTTAGAATGTAAGCGTCATGCACTGAGCCAGGAAACTTGGCGTTCACATGGGAGATGTACTGGTCGGCCAAACACACCATCTGCACATTCATTGAATGGTAGCTCTTCCGGTTTCTGTACACCTGTTCACTCCTGCGGGGGGGCCAAGGCCACATGTGTCCCATCAAGGGCACCTATGATGTTGGGGATATATCCCAGGGCATAGAAGTCACCTTTCACAGTAGGCAAATCCTCCACCTGAGGGAACATGATGTAGCTGCTCATATGTTTCAGCAGGGCAGACAACACTCTGGACAACATGTTTGAGAACATAGACTTGGACATCCCTGATGCTATGGCCACTGTTGTTCGAAAAGACCCACTTGCCAGGAAATGGAGTACTGACAGGACCTACACTAGAGGGGGGATTCCTGTGGGATGGCGGATACTTGACATCAGGTCTGGCTCCAACTGGGCACACAGTTCCCGGATTGTGGCACGATCAAGTCTGTAGGTGGCTATTACATGTCTCTCTTCCATTGTCGACAGGTCCACCAGCGGTCTGTACACCAGAGGATGCTGCCATCTCCTCACCTGCCCCAGCGGACGTACCCTATGGATGAGAACAGCGAGCATAGAGTCAGCCAACACTGAGGTAGTAAAAAAACAATTTTATTGAACACATTTGTCAATCCGCTATGTGCCTGTCTTTGTGTGTATGCAAGGCCTAGATATGTGTGATGCATTTAAAAGTAATGCCATGTGGCCCAATGAAATGGCGGCTGCCTGACCTGGGACAAGGGGATATCAGGTTTACTGCACTGGTGTTGTACACCGTCGCGGTAGGCGTTCAAAGACCGCAGCGCAATCCTGCATTGGTTCACATTGGGCCCTATGGGTCCCAGGAGCCAATGACGATGTACGCCGATGGTGACGGTACGCACCGCCACAGACGTGACCGCCATTTTCTGTCTGTTCACTCACTTGATACCTGATCTTCGACAGGAGAGGACCTACACTGCTAGTGCTGCTGTGACCTCAGTCTGGAAGCGACGATGGCTCATGTGTCTGGGGAAAGGGCCCCTGCCTTCACATCAGAGGATCTGGGTAAACTAGTGGATGGGGTCCTCCCCCAGTACACGCTACTATACGGTCCTCCAGACAAACAGGTGAGTACACTGTGAGCATGCTGTATGGGCAATGCCTGTTTGGAGTGGTGTTGATGGAAGATACGGTGGGGGGGATGAGGCCTGCATGATCGGACGGTGAGTGTATGTGCGTCAGGGCAAGGGTGGGAACATGGGACAATGACTGTGACGGTCAGGACGGTTAAAGTTTTTCCTTTTCCCCTGTACTATTCCTGAAGGTCAGTGCCCACCAGAAGAAGGATATTTGGCGTGCCATCGCCAAGGATATACGGACCCTGGGGGTCCACCACAAATGGAGCACCCACTGCTGTAAAAGATGGGAGGACATTCGCCGCTGGAGCAAGAAGACGGCGGAGGCCCAACTGGGGATGGCCTACCAACGTGGATGGGGTGCCCGAAGCACCATGACCCCCCTGATGTTCCGGATACTGGTGGTGGAGTATCCGGAGTTCGATGGGCACTTGAGAACATCACAGCAGCCACAAAGGGGTGAGTACAGTCACATCCATCTGACTTTGCGTGCATTGGAGGTGTCTGGGTGGGGGGGGATGGGCAGTGGGTTCCTCTAGGCTAGGGCGAGCTTTGTAGGCAAGGACCCTTTGTGAGGCAGGCTAAGTGGCACCCCAACCCCACCAGTGGTAAGAGCCATCTACACCTAGTCAGGCTCCTGTGACTTCCATGTGTGCAGCAATCGGGCATAGGCCATGTACCCCATGCCCCTGTGATTAATTAGGGAACTCTAAGTGCAAGACGTAGTGCAGAGGGATGCTGTGTCTGTAGTGTCTGCCAACGGTAGCGGTATTGCATGCACTGAACATATCTTTCTTCTTTCTTCCCCCCACTTTTTGTGGTCTCCCTGTTCTTGTGTGCATTAGCATCATCAGGCGCAGGAGCTGTGCCCCCAGAGCAGGAGGGAGCTGCATCCCACATGGCCCTGGAGGGCGAGACAACGGAGTCTGAAGTCACCAGTGGCACGGAGGGCGAGGGGAGCTCCACGGCTGGGACTGGAGCATAGACCAGCGACACCGACTCCTCCTCTGATGGGAGCTCCCTTGCAGTGGCGGGCCCCTCTGTGCCCACCGCATCTACAGGTACAGCGGCCACTCCCCTACCAACACCGCCCTCCCAGCAGCCCCTCAGCGTGTGTCCCGTGGCTGCTCACCCAGGAGGGTGGGCATCTCCTTCGCCCCAGGCACCTCAGGCCCTGCCCCAGTCAGCCCTGCTGTCCTCAGTGAGGAGGCCATTGACCTCCTGAGATCCCTCACTGTTGGGCAATCTACCATTCTGAATGCCATCCAGGGTGTAGAGAGGCAGCTGCAACAGACAAGTGCATACCTTGAGGGCATTCATTCTGGCCAGGCAGCCCAACAGAGAGCATTTCAGGCTCTGGCCTCTGCAGTGATGGCAGCCATTGTCCCTGTGTCCAGCCTCCCCCTCCAACTTCCTCCACCCAGACCCAATCCCCAGTACCTCAGCCTATCCCAAGCACACCATCAGACCAGCATGCATACACCTCAACACACAAGGGTGGCTCTGGCAAACAAAAGCACCACACATCCCAGAGGCACTCACACAAGCATCATACCCATGCACACATACCAACCTCCACTGCCTCCACTGTGTCCCCCTCCTCCACATCTCCCTCCTCCCTCCCTATCACGTCTCCACTCACACCTGCATGCACTACATCTTCAGCCACTACCTCCATCACCAGCACGCCCATCACCACACACCGCTTACGTGCACTCATCACACCACTACCATTCACACATCCCCTGTGTCCTCTCCCAGTGTGTCTGTAAGCCCTCCTCCCAAACTACACAAACGCAGTCACACACCCACCCAACAGCCATCCACCTCACGACAGCCTCCAGCCCATGCACCTTCACCCAAAGTCAGTAAACGAACACCTCCTACAACCACTACCTCTTCCTCCACTCCCAAACCCCCTCCGTCTACCCGCCCCATTGTGTCTAAAAAGCTTTTCCTATCAAATGTTGACTTCTTCCCTACACCTCCCCCACCCCGTCCATCCCCTAGGGCCTGCCTTTCCAGGTCCCAACCCAGCATCTCAGCCACCACATCACCGGGCACAGAGGTGCCAGCAATAGCCGGATTTTGGAGTGCGCCAAGCAACAGGGCTGCCAGTGTCCCAAGGAGCGAGGCCAAGGACATTCCCCCACCTCCAAAACAGAAAAAGTTGCCCACATCCCGGAGGGAGAAGGCCAAAACACCTGCCATCAAGGGCTCAGGCAAGACAATTGTTGGAGGTGGCAAGACAGCTGCGCCACCATCCAAGGTGGGGAAGGGCCTGAAAATGAAAGGCAAGTCAACATCGCTGCCAACCTGCACGGCGGACAAGACTGCCACCGGCACTTCCACATGCACCGCAACCACGGACACCGTGGCCAGCACCCCAGATACTGAGCCCTTCACCAGCACCGCAGACACTGTGCCCTTCAGCAGCACCGAAGTCAGTGAGCCCGCCACCAGCACCGCCGCTACTGACACCGCCGCCAGCACCGCAGTCAGTGAGCCCGCCACCAGCACAGCGGCTACTGACACCGCCGCCAGCACCGCGGTCAGTGAGCCCGCCACCAGTACCGCCGCTACTGACACCGCCGCCAGCATGGCAGTCAGTGAGCCAGCCACCAGGCAGTCAGTGAGCCAGCCACCTGCACCGCAGTCAGTGAGGCTGCCACCAGCACCGCCGCCACAATGACTGCCGCAAACACCACTGCTACTGACCCCGCCACCAGCACCGCCAGCGGCCCTGCGCCATACTAATGTAGTGGCACCACCGCAGACATGGCTGCCATCCCCAGTGGTCATTCTTGCGAGGCTGCTGGTCAGTTCCAGGGGCCTGGGCAGCTTGCATGTTGCACCACCGTCAGTGGAGTGTCACATCCACTATCTCAGTCCTTGGCAGGATGAAGCACTCTGGGCACAAAGCCACCTCCAGAACCAGTGGAGAAAGACATCCACTACCTCAGTCCTTGTCAGGATGAAGCACTCTGGGCACAAAGCCCCATCCAGAACCAGTGGAGAATGACATCCACTACCTCTGTCCTTGAGAGGATGAAGCACTCTGGGCACAAAGCCCCCTCCAGAACCAGTGGAGACTGTTATCCACTTGAGAGACTGTGGCTTTGCACTCCCCAGGATAAAGCAGCTGGCAAACCACCCACTGGAGAGACTTGAGAGACTGTGGCTTTGCACTCCGCAGGATAAAGCAGTGGGCAAACCACCCACTGGAGAGACTTGAGAGACTGTGGCTTTGTACTCCCCAGGATGCAGCAGTGGGCAAACCACCCACTGGAGAGATTTGAGAGACTGTGGCTTTGCACTCCCCAGGATACATCAATGGGCATGGAGCCCCCTCGTGGAGCTGGCGTTGTGCACTCATCAGGCTGAGGTGCCCCCCCTTCCCTTCCCCCTGAGGTGCCTGTTTTATTTCGATCTGATGCCCCTGCAGTGTTCTCTCCGTTTCAATCGGGTATCGAGTGTGGGCCTCACCCATGCATTTTGGGCCCAGTGGTCCACGGGCTATATAGGTGCAGTACCTGGACTTGAATTCTTGGTGTACATAATTGTTTATAGTGTATATACATTTTTGACTAATGGATTATTCTTGATTACAATAGTTACAATCATTTCCTTTTGTCATTGCGTTCTTCCAGGGAGGGTTGGGGGGTGTAAATGTAATGTTGCAGCATGTATTTGTGTGCATGCTGTAGTGGGTGAGGGTGGGGGTGTTGCATGTTGTGTGTGTGTCACTCTCTTTTCCCTCCCCCCTCCCCTGTGTTGGAGGTGCAGTACTCACCGTGGTCGACGCTACTGTCGTTCGTGCTCCTGGTAGAGGAGCAGGAAGACTATCGCAGGGAGGATTTGGAGTTCAGGCTCCATGGCATCCTGGTTCCTCGTGGGCTGTGTAGAGGTGACTGTTTTCCCTTCCAAGTCCTGTTTCTGCCTTGTTTTTGTTCGTGTTGAATCCACCCCGGAAAAGGTGGCGGATTGGCCTGTCATAATAGTGTGGGCGGTACATTGTCTTCCTCCTGTCTGTTGGCGGTGACTGCCATGCTGTTTGTTTGTACAGTCGTGGCAGTCGGAGTGTTAAAGTGGCTGTCTATGTTGGCGGTTTCCACCATGGTCATAATTCTATTTTTTTTACTGCCGGCCTGGTGGCGGTTTTACCGCTGCTTTACCACCGACCGCCAGGGTTGTAATGAGGGCCATAGTAAGGGCTGGCACAAATCCATTCTGATCAGCGTGCACCAGTGCAGTGACTGGGGGAGTTAAGTGGTCTGCTGTGATTTCAGCTACTATTTTATAGTCCGAGTTCAGCAATTACAGTGGTCTTTATGAGTGTATGTTGTCCGGATCTTTATTAGGTTTGGGCAGTGAGATTAGCATAGTATCTTGGAGCATATTGGGGAGCTGCACTTCAGTGAGGGTTTTCTCAAAGAGTTTGTGGAGATTGGATACAAGTTGCGATGCATATGCTTTGTAATGCTGGCAGTCCATTAGGGCTAGGAGTTTTTCCATTGGCGAGGGCTCGGATGGCATCTTGGATTTCAGTCAGTTTAATGGGTTCTTCTAGTTCCACCATTTGTTCTAGTGTGATATGGTTAAGGGGTGCACCGGAGAGCAGCTGGGGGTGAGGTTATGGTGGATTGGTATAGGGTCACAGAGTGAAGTTGAAATGCCTTGTGGATCTCACACTGCATGTAATGTGATGAGCCGGGGGCTGAGTGGCGTGTTACAATAGGATGTTGAGGTCAATCTTGGAAAATAAGCCAAGCAAGGAGGAGCCTTTTCTATCTGTTTTCACGTGTACTTTGGCAGAGTGCACTAAGTAATTTAAGCATTGCAGTCTTTCAAGAAGTTTGGAGTGTTCTTTGCACTTTTCAACTAATAGCAGCTGGCTTTTTGGGTCTTGGGCCACCTTGGTTTCAAGGTGCAGCAGCTGTTGCTCCACTGCAAGCACCTTCCTGTCCAACTGCCTGCGCATGTTCCAAGTCAGTCTAAAGCAGTGGCCAAGGAGGGTCACCTTGAAGGCATCCCACTCCACAGACCATGTAGTGGCTGAGTCTTCATTCAAGTCAAAGTAATCATTAATCATCTGGCCTACAGAAGCTCAAAATGCAGGATCTTCTATTGATGTGGGTTGTAGCCAGCATGTGGGAATGGGGGCAGGTACTGAGGATTGTGATCTGAGTGCGTTCCGCCTAAATAGTGAGTTTATGTGATCAGCTGTATAAGATCTCCTGTGCAGACCAGTCTGTCATAAGGTACATGAGTCCACGTGGAGAAGGAATATACCTTGGAGGAGTCATTAAGGAAGCACCATGCATCCAATAGGTTCCAATGATGTAACCAACTCGTCAGCAAGAGGGCGTTAGTGGACACAGCAGTGTGGGACAGTGGCAGGAATGAGCGGTCCATTTGCATATCTAAAACACTGTTGAAGTCACCCCCTAGTGACCACGGGAGAGACCGGACTCCAGGACAAATCCATATTAGTACCCCCCCTCTGGGGCATAGGAAAAGTAGTTTGTAGAGTGTATTTTGATGCACCATCTCTTTCTGAGTCTGTCAGCCTCCAAAACTTTCAGTTGAGATTTCTCAAGTAGGGCAATATGTGCATAGTGATGGTTAAGATAAGAGCAGATAGCATATCATCTGGCAGGTGTGAATCTGATGCACATTCAAAGTCAGTACTTTAATGGGGGTCATGAGTGGTGTTAGTGGTTGATGTGCAGCATATCATGTGCCATCTGAGGAGCAGAAGTGTTCATCTGTGAGGAGCAAAAGTGTCAATGATAAATGATGTCTCTGGTCATCTAGGAAAAAGCATTGTTTGGAAAAAGGACCAATCAACATTATGAACAAACAATAACGCAGTTAATACCAAAAGAGCAGTACACGGAAACAGGTGCCCACCCAAACCATACATTGAACTTGTGCTTTGGCGGGGGTGGGACTAGGTGAAATCTAACGCTAGTGGGGAGGAGTAGAGAAGGTTTAAGTGGTTCATCAAATGGGGACCACCCCAAGTCGCCTATTTTGTATATGGTCTATCCGGCCATTATAATGCTTATGAGGGGCATGTGTCTAATGTCAGCTACTAGTGACATGGCATAATATCTTGCCTCTATGCTGAGAGATGTAATTTAGGAACTATCAGCAGAGGCCAGGATATATGATGTCATCCGCTGTCTGTGTAGTGATGTCTTGTGGGGCCAGAGAGTCCAGTGCAGCTGTCTGTTTTACTGCTTTATGGCATTCTGCAATTACTAGTTCCAGGTCAGAGGATGCAGAAGGGCCTTGGTGTGTCTGCAGCAGTGACTCACGGTTACGACATTGGTTGTGAGATGGTGGGGGGGTTCCCCCTGTTTTCTGGGTGTTTGGAATGGCTGGGTTGAAGGCCCAATTCTTCTAGCCAGTTCCGCGTGTCTTCTGGGGTGCTGAAAAAGTGTGTAGCACCCTCGGCTACCACACGCATTTTTGAAGGGAAGGGAAGGGAGAATTTCAGTTCCAGTTCATGTAAAATGTGCTTGACTATGAGAAGGTAACTGCAGTGTCTCTGAACAGCAACTCTGTAATATGGTAAAAACATGATTTTTTGGCATTGTCCAATTTTACTTCTGGTAACTGTTGTGTTTCCCTCAGCACTGAGTCTCTGTCCCAGTAATGAAGGAAACGGATCACCATTGGCTGTGGGTTAGCCCCCAGTGGGGGTCTGTGCACTGGAACCCGGTGGGCTCTCTCAACTGAGAAGGAATGTCAGAGTGCAGTTGAGGGAAGAATGTCCTGTAGCCAGGATCCTACGTACTGCACTGGATAATGACTCTCTGTACCCTCTGACAGACCCACCACATGGACATTATTTCTCTGAGAACTTCCTTCTACGTCTCCAGCTCACCTTTCTAGAATTTGAACATGGTCTGGTAATGTTTGTAGAGAGGACTCCATGCTCTGTTTCTTGGGTTGCAGTATTTCAAGAGTTTGTTCAACTGTTGCAACTTTGTCTGCAAGTTTTCTATGGTCTGCAGACAGGAGGGTATGGTCCGATACAACTGTGTTTACTTTAGCTTCCAAGGAGGTCCTGCATCATTCAATGGCCAGAAGTACCACATTCAGTTTATCTTCTAGTGAGGTGGGATGCTCACCATGATCTCTTATGGTTGGTGAAGATGCCATTTTTGCAGAAGGTGTTCGGGGCCCCAAGGAGGTGTTTAGTCCCGTTGTATGCACATGGCCCATCTCTGTGTCTCCAAGGTCTTATGACCACAATGGGAGACAATAGGTAGGGTAACGTAGCAGATCCCGCTTGTCAGTGACTTGAGACGTCTAGCGCACTACAGCACGAGCAGCTCTGTTTGTGCCTTCGTATCTGGCCTTGTTGCTATTGTGGTGACATAGTTATTCTTTGCCTATGGGAGTGCTGGGTAGGTAGCCACACCTGGGTTCTGGCAGTCAACGAAGTTCCAGAAACAAGGCTTACGGGCGCCTGCAGATGTCCTCAGTTTTCCCTCCTCTCCCCTCAGTGGGCAAAGGGAATCCACCAGTTCTACCAGTGCTAGGAAGGGTCGCTTTTACTTATTGCCCTTTGTTGTGTGACCACGTAACTTCTCTCTGTTCGGGGTTTCGTGGCGGGCGCAACTGGCAGTCCCAAGTTGATACAGCACTCTCATTTGTAGAAATGGGCTTCCATGGGATCTGTGAGGTCAGAGCAGCATACACCACTGGTGGCTCGCTATATGGTGAATGCCCATTATCAGGTGAGCCCAAGGAGGTGTTCATGAACCAGGCGAACAGTCCACCAAGGGGAGTTTTACTTTCCCAGGCTCCTCTGATTGGGTTCAGGCCTTTAGGGTATTAGAGCAATAGTACAGATGCAATGGTGTGCGGCACTGCAGCAAGCCCCACCATCTCCCAGTTCACCACTGCTGTCCTGGTTCTCTGTTGTGCCGGTCTGTCAGCACCACACTGCTATCTCGTCTCATCCGGCTCCAGCATAGCTTCTGCTTTTTTAGGTTTTTTTTAAGTTGTCACCATTTCAAGGGGGGACACACAATTCTTATGTAGTGGGCCAGGCCTCAGCTCTGTACATGTGCACAACATGACCCACTTACCCCCCCAGCAATTGTGCCTCCAGTCCTGTAGTAGTAGAAGATTGTGAGTTCAGCTAGCATTGTGGTCCTCCTTGAGGCCACAAGGCAGAGACTCTCCCACCCACGGGTCTTATAGCTCCCGGTCAGGGGACCTGACTGCCGCTACAGCACTCCCTACACCTGCTGCTACATCATCCCCCACACCTGTCATGGTGCATCGTTTTTCTTATTTTTCCTCCCCTCTCAGGCAGCCGGCCCCATGCTGTAGCATGTGTCAGCAGTCAGAGTCACCATCTTCATCTTGCATCTGGCCTCGTAGCAGGGAAGAGCGTCGCACCATGCAGAGAAAGGCCGATGGTCCAGTGTGCATTTCCCATGGGGTTCGCAGATCGTGTGGATCGAGGGCCCTCAGTTCCAACAGACTGCGATCATAGTTATAAGGGCTGGATGGTCGACCTTGGCCGAGTTTATTACAGGGTTACAGGGCGGTGTAGCGAAGCCTCAACAAAGTGCACCTGTCAGCTTGGTAGTGCAACCATGGCATATATATATATATATTTGCCATGTATGAAATCAGGTATTTACCGACAGCCTGTCCAGGTTCTCATTGCGCAGATGGAATTTCCTGGGTGTAATGTCCATAAATGGCAGCTTTCAGTTGCAGCATAGTGCATTTGTTCTGATTGGATGTAGTGAGTTAATATGGTATGCAATATTCATCGTGCCTGACATCCTTTTACACTAAGTGTATGGTATAATGTTTGTTGTCTCAGGGGAGCTAACACTCTGGCACAAGGCACTAGCCAGCCCTTTTGAAGAGAAATGCAGCAGATCACCTGTGAACATCTAATAGAAAGGTTTTCTATTCTGTTCCAGACATCCAATATTTCTGAACGATTACATTTTAGACTATAGGCCTTATTCACAAAGGTGACTTATTCTTTTAAGTAATTTACTACACTTCTGCTATTTACAAAATCTGAGGGTAAATTCATTCCAAAAGTGTAGTTTACCCACAGATTTTGTGACTAGCCAAAAAGTAGTAAACTTATCTAAAGTAATAATAATAACTTTAAAGTGTAACCTGCCTTTGTGAATTAGACCCTACATGTGTGAGCAAAATCTCTTAGGGCCAGATTTAGAGTTTGGCGGATGGGTTACTCCTTCACAAATGTGATGGATCTCCAAAGTACCGTATGACAATATCAATAGGCTATAATGGAATTGTAATACGGGGAACGGGATATCCATCATGTTTGTGATGGAGTAACACCCTCCGCCAACTCTAAAACAGGCCCTTTGGCATAAGGCATCTATAGTGTACAGTGAAACTCATTGGAGTCATAGGACCATGACTGATTGTGGGGTTCACTTCCTCAGGATCCAGTGTCCGATAAGGGATTTGGTGGATTAGAAAAATCAACTATTCTCACAAAGTGCTGCTATGTTAGTGTGTGTGTATACAAGGGCCATTTTATGACATTAGGGGGGGTCATTACAAGCTTGGCGGGCGGCTACTGCCGCCCGCCAAGCGGTAACCGCCGTGCGACCGCACTCCCGCGGACCCCATTACAACATCCCCGCTGGGCTGGCGGGCGCAAACCTAGTTTACGCCCGCCGGCCCAGCGGGGATGCGGCCGCAACATAGGAGCCGGCTCCTAATGGAGACGGCGGTGTTGCGGCCGTGCGACGGGTGCAGTAGCACCCGTCGCGCTTTTCACTGTCTGCTATGCATGCAGACAGTGAAAAGCTGCACGGGCCCTGTTAGGGGGCCCCTGCACTGCCCATGCCAGTGGCATGGGCAGTGCAGGGGCCCCCAGGGGCCCCAGGACTCCCCTTACCGCCAGCCTCTTCCTGGCGGGAAACCGCCGCGGTCGTAATACGGGTCTCCGTACCGCCAGCCTGTTGGCGGTACGGACGCCACATTACCCCTGGCGGTCGGAGACCGCCAGGGTCGTAATGACCCCCTAGATCTCTGCCAATGTGATTTGCCAGTGGTGCTGAACTCCTGTTACTTGTTCAAGATGCTTTGCAAGAAATTGAACAGTTGAAGCATCAGGAAAATAATTAGAGTCTTCTGTGAAGGAGGGTGAAAATGGGACATCTGTCAAAGATTGGATGTCCAGAGTTTGAAGGTGGTTTATTAGTAGAGGTCGATAGGTTCCCACCACTGTTAATAAGGCCACAATCACCATCTAAGGTCCAGTCCAGGTCTCAACAAATTATTCCCTTGCTCAACCCTTGGTAGCTGGGAATGAGCAGGCAGGCTCAACTTAGGAGACAGATGTGAAAAAGCATTTACAAACACCAATAAATTTAATAAATAAGACACAACCCCAAATAAAAATCCAACGCCAATTTGTAAAAATAGGAAATATTTTTATGAGTAAAATGACATCAAAACTACATCCAATGTAGGGAACCGGAAATTTGAATTTTGAAATAATACATAATAATGTTACTTCCTAATGCTTAAAAACTAGCATCTAGCCATGCTTGTCCGGGACCAAGTTATAATTTTAGGCTTACCACAATGGAGCCCAACTCGGATACACTGAGTGGGAGGTTTTGGTCAGAGCTATAACTTTGCACTTAGTCATTTTTCTGTTGCTTTGTCTTTTATCGTCGGGTGAGGCTCCTCTTCAGGTCGGGTTGCAAGTCGGCGACAACAGCTTGATCCAGCACAATGCCTCAGTCAACTCCTGTAAATCTCATTGTCGATGGAAAGTTCTGGAGCTTTAGCGGGGTAAAACTGGATTTCAGGTTGGGTCCCGGTTCATCATCACCAGCTTGACTCTCCTCAACAAGTAGGTCACTTTATGGAGCTTTTTTTCCAAAGGTTCCTCATTCTTCTACAAACCTCTGGGTCTTCTTCCAGAAGTATTCCTTTGGGACTCCAGTGGTCCACAACACCAATTCAAGGGTCTAGAAGCTCTAAGATGGCCCTTGGGATGTTAGTACTATGATTTCCAGAATGCACCTGTCAAATCCTTAAAAGTCCAATTAAAGGTGGTCAGCTGAGTTCTCTTTGGTGGAGATGATGCAGGAGGAGTTTTTGTAACCTGTTACTTTCAGGGAGTACACTCCTTCACTTCTTTAAGCCAGACAAAGTCCTTACAGCTGTAGTTCTACAGTGTGGAGGAGGTGCAGTAATCCAGAGTGCAGTCCTTGTGGGGTACAGACCAGGCCTCCAGCAGGACAGTTCTTCTTCTCCTTGTAGTTTCAGGCAGGGACCTGAGTTTTTGGATAGCTCCCCCATATTTATTCTGTGTTCCTGGGTGAAAATCAGGGGGGCATCACTGACCACTGGGGTGCAGGGTGACACCCAGATGTATGACAACTTCCTCCAAATTGTGGCATATTCTTGTCTCAGAAAGTATTATTCTTCCAAAATCCAAACTGGAGAAACTCTCTTCTGGAGGTTAAGATCTGACTAAGTAATCCCACTGGTGTGGCAAAACTTTCTTAATACTTCCCCTCCAGCCCATCTGCTAAACTAATTACTGGGGCTCCCATCTGCCTGGGGTGGCAAGAAGTGGTGGTGAGCCTGTGTCCTCTCCTGTCATTCCCTCTTTGAAGACAAGTTTGGATACCCAGCCCCTCCTAGCTTGCAGATCTCCACCCACCAGATGTCTCTTTGTCTCAATCCAGGCCACTTCATACCTCAGTAAGACTGCTTGGCTCAGCCTGACAGTGGGTAGCCAGTCAAAGAAAGGCTGCTGGAAGACCGGATATTGGCTCATCAGAAAAGCAAGTCCCATAACTTATTATTTGTAATAGTTATAATCAGTCACCATTGTGAGGAGAAAAAGGGGCGCGGCGCATGGCGTGTGGCGGGGGAACAGCAAAAACATAAAAAATAAAAAAAAATGTACCTTTCTCGCCACTCTGCTCCTCTAGCTCCAGTACTTGCAGGCTCAGGCTCCCTGCGGCCAATCCTAGCACTGCTTTCATGCTGCTGCTAGGATTGGACGTAGCGCCCAGCCAGGGTGCTCTGAGGCAGAATGGGAGCCTCTGCATGCTCTCTCCCACCCGACAACACAGTGCCGGGTTGGGCGAGAGCCCTGTGCGCATGTGTGTTTTGGATGGCCCGAGATGGACGGCCAAACATATATGCGTAATGAGGAAGAGTGCTGTGCACTCCCCCTCCACCCATGTCATTGCCCAGGCCCCCCCCCTTTTACAATAAAACCATAATAAACATAATTTATCATGGTTTTTTTGTGAAAGGTTTGCAGCTGCTGCTGCTGGCAGAGGGGGGGACACTCCTCCACTATAGCGGAGGAGCCGCCCCTGGTTATGATAAATCTAGCAGTGGCAAGTTGTCATATTTAACTGTCATTTTAAGTCCTGGAATGATTTTTTTTGCCATTTACTAGCAAAGTTATACTTTAATAAAGTACTCCTGTGTTAGCTTATGGAGCTAATTCACTACAAAACGCAATAGAAAGTTTTCTGTTTACAAAGGCATCTTTTATACTGTCACTTCCTATAGTTAAAAGGCACCCTACCCCTGGAGCACCTAAAGGAGGCCTTGGGGTGACATATGTAAAACATAAGGTAGTTTAAGACTTTGGTAGCACCTTTAAGGCCACACAGCAGTACACACGTAAGTACATTAAATCTACTGGGCTTCTAAAACTACATGCCCTACTATATACTTGGGACTTACAGGTAGGAAGTCAGTACCAATTGTATTTACACCTAATTACCATGTACTTTTAATCAGAGCAAAGGCCCTTGACCTGCTTAGCAAAGCCCATAGCACCCTCAGAGTCACAAAACCAGCATTTAGTAGTCAAAAGTGGGGGCAAAAAGTGGGGTACACTGTAGTCCTGGCTTTTCACATCCAGTATGTCTACCTCTCTATGTCCCACCTAATTTAAAGCTAGGACAACCACTGTGCTTTCTGCTTCAGACGCAGCTGACTCCACTATTACTAGTCTATTACAGCTTTGCACTGTTTCCAGTTCTGAACTTTTCACTAATAAAACATTTGTGTTTTTGCAGGTGCTTTTGTCTAACTAGGTCAATGTCCACCCACAATCAATGGCCCAGATTTACCATAGTTTTGTGTAGGTATTGCGTCATTTTTTGATGCAGCACGACGCAAAATGTATGTTGGGATTTATTAATCCACGCAGTCACATTTGTGTCGCTCTGTGAGGTTTAGTTAAAAAAAAGTAGAGGAGCCCAGTTAATAGCACTGCCTTGCTTTATCTTGTATCAAGGAGGCATTCCATGGGCGGAGCATGGATGTTCACATGCACCCTCCATGAATTTTGACACAAACCCAGATATACAAAAGTTTGTAAAAATTGGTTTGTGCCAAATGCTGTGCCTACTGGAGGCTAGCGTAACAAGGAGAAATATATTAATTTCTCCTTATTACCGCTTCTATGCATGTGTGCTGCATTCTGAAGCATATACAAAGAATAATAAACCTCTCAGAGTAGTTTTTGTCAAGGAAGTTATGCCTTCCTGCACAAAAACTACTCTGATCACAAAGTAGGCACCTTTGCCTCCTGGTGCGAGGGTGCCTGCATTAGCAGTAGGCTTCTACAAGTGTGCCAGCCCAAAGAGAGAGCAGAAGTGCACCATATCTTTGTAAATGATATATGGCTCATTTCTGCTATCACCCTTTCACTCAAGGAAGCACAGCAAGTTCCCTTGCCTTGTTGCCTTGCATGAAAGTTTAGTAAATCCGGGCCTATGTCTCCAAAGGAGACCAACAGGAAATGTGTTGAGAGAAACAAAGACCATTATAATTACAATGGCCGGAATGAACCTTTGTAGGCTCGAAAGCAAGTGCTTCTACATAGTTAGAGAGTGGTATTATATAAATGACACTAAATAATATGATTGATTAAGTGACATGTTACATGGCTTAAGTATCAAATAGACATGAGAGATGTTCGTATCAAACCAACTGATCTTGACATTTACAGCACCACCAATCTGTTATCCATAACTCCAAAAAATAGTTAGTTGTATATCAAAATAAAGGATATACTGCTGCTTTAAACAAAAATTGTAATTGTTTGTGCGTTGTAAGATACCTCATCCTTCTATTCTCCTCGATCCCAAAAACAAAATGCCCTCATGTTTATTGCCATCTACCGTAGCCAACATTGCTATCAAACATTTATAACACACCAAATCTCTTATTGTTAAGTAAAATTATACAATAGTATATGTAGAGTTATATAAATCTTACACTATACTAGTTATACTATTTAATCACTGCATATACTGTAATGTAATGCTTTATAAGAAAAGAGGAGTTGGACTGTAAAGTTTGAAAACCATAAAATATTCAAATACTATGACAAACTAAGGCCCTCATTATGAACATGGTGGTCTGGGCCACCATGCCGGTGGTGGCAGTAAATACTGCCACCGGCATGGCGGTCCAGATTGCCATATCATAAACGTGGCAGAACCACCACTTCTATAACTTTGCCACTGCTAGGCTTCTGCCACCAGGCAGCCTGGCAGTGGCGGAGTTACAAATCCGACAGGGCACCGCTGCAAGCAGCTCTGGCCGCCGGATAATGTGTCAGGTTTCCCCAGCCTTTCACTGGCGGTTTACACCGCCAGGGAAGGCTGGCGGAATGGGTGACTCAGGGCCTCCCTGGGGGCCCCTGCACTGCCCATGCATTTAGCATGGGCAGTGCAGTAGACCTCATGCACAGCCCCATTGCACATTTCACTGCCAGATTTATGGGCAGTGAAATGCGCGATGGGTGCTGCTGCAGCCGCTGCACTGCTACATTGCTGGCGTCAATGTTCAGGCCCTGCATTCAGCTGGACCGGCTGACGGAAACACTGTTTCTGCCCGCCGGCCCAGCTGAATTCTTTATGTGGCCGGCAGGTGGTTCTGTGCGCTGGCAGTCTTTTGTTGACCTCCAGCGCCGAACTCGGTGGGTTTTCACGCCGAACTCGGCTGGTTTTCCCACCTAGTTTGTAATCAGGGCCTAAATATAATGCAGGGGACTATCTATCCACATCAGATACATGAAGCCCGAACTGTAAAAAATAGTTGCATAAACTTTTTCCTCTAATTTACTGGTGTCACCCATCAAAATAGGCAGCATCGATGGAAGTCACACTCTCGCTTACGCAGGGGGTTTAGAAATCTGCAATACTGTCAATTTTGGTAATCCATGCAGTATAATTCCCTCACAACTGATGATCCTATAATAGTGAAACTCCACAGCTCTTCCGTGTACAGCCCTTCTGTCAAGGTGTTTAAATAATTGGTGAACATGTAAACACTGTGGTTTAAACATTGGTGTGGTTAATCCACTTTATTTTGTTTTTACAATATGAATGCATTGTCTTTTAAATGAGGTATATGTAAATACTTCTCCTAATCCTAAAGAAGTCATAGGGAGAGTGTCACAAACAGATGTTGAATGGAGAGGGCTGGAGTAACTTCTAAAATTTTGAAAGAAAGCACTCATTTTTAATCTGTATATAGGAGACACCTCTGTGAACTTGACACTGTAAAATGAACAGTGTGAGAAAAAGAGATGGTTATTCTGCCTTTTGTTCTATTGTTTAGGAGCTTAACAACCTTGTATTTGAGAACTTTAGTGTAAGGTGTTCTCCATCATCTCTGCATCTGCTACTAAAATATTCTGTAATTTTTAAACTTATGTTATAATAACATATGAATGAAGGTGGGCACTCCAATTTACTGAGTTAGCACATATAAGTTACTATTAGTTTGAGGGCATAAATTGCCAGATATTCCTAGCTTTGCCATTCCTAATAAGAAATGAAACATAATATAAACTACATCCTAGGTATTACAGCTCTGAATGCTAAGTGAGTTTAAGTGACTATATTTGGGGTAATCTTGGTCCCACTCTCTGCCTTGGATACGTTTTTACGCCCTTGTTATGTGCCATCTAATCCAACATAATGTAATGGTGCATGGAGCATGGCCAAAGTCAGCACATGCATCGATGGCATGCCAAAATCATATCAATGAGAAGCCTCTCTGTTGCCACATACACATACAGCATATGCAGGACACATCACACACATGATTTAATGCTTTGTTATCTTTACTCATATACAACCATATAATTAAACTTGGTATTATGAGCTCTAAGGTGCAACATACTCCTCTACCCCCACCACTCAATCACCTCTTGGTAACTTGCAAAAAAAAAATGAACAGGACCAAGGCACTCCACAAACAATAATGCGACAAAGTAAAATGAAGTTGCTGGAAATATTTTATTCCTTTTGAAGATGGAGATGAAAAGTGTTCAGTGAGTATAAATGTCCATAAATGATACAACAGAAAACAGTCAACACGTGTTTCGTCCTATCGGACTTTTTCAAGGCTCAGAGACTATGGTAGGGACCAACAAATGCCCGTGAAAAGCTTCTGTCGTATTTTCGGCCAAGTCGTCACTAAAATCAAAAGAAGTAGAATGTTCCAGTATGAACGATAAATGGTGTTGAAAAGAATGATGATTTTTCCAAATTGTAGAAAGATAGCGTTCAGTTTAACCTCATAAATGAGAAGGAAAAACACTATAGGATTGTACCTGGACACATATCTGAATGTAAACCCGTCCCAAACTCCGGAGCGGGAAGTAACTAGAGTGTCCGGTCGCGTGGAGCGCGTAATAGCGTTGCTGTGATGTGTGCACGTGTTGGCTGTTTTCTGTTGTATCATTTATGGACATTTATACTCACTGAACACTTTTCATCTCCATCTTCAAAAGGAAGAAAATATTTCCAGCAACTTCATTTTACTTTGACGCATTATTGTTTGTGGAGTGCCTTGGTCCTGTTCATTTTGTCTTGCATTTTGTATCTACAACACTTAACATAGGTGGTTCTCTTGTTGGTTCCATTTGTGTTCTTGTGTACTTTTAAAACCCGTGGTGGTTGGGTTTTCCTGACCAGAATGGCACCTTTTGCAGTGATCAATTCGAAATATTTTGACTTTCAAAGTGTCTTCGGATGTGCAACGGAGAGCATCAACCACCATTCCTCTTCTAAGTAACGTTGACTTTTCACCTCTTGGTAACTTGTTGAACTCCATCAGAGAGAATGTTAATACTGTACCCTGCCTAAAATGTGATTTGCTGAACCACCACTTGTTACCATGTCGTCTCTTGGAAATTTCAAATATGCTTTTCAATGGTTATTGAAATTGTGCTTTCCTCCCTCAAACTTGGTTACATAATTTTTAAGGTTCAGACCATGCAGTTGCCATGTCCTCTGGGTATAAAATCCAGCTTTATGAGAGACAGGAAAAGAGGTGGGGGATAATAGCCATTATTTTAACTATAATATGATGTTGAGAATTGTGAGAGAATGGGATAACATCTGCCGTTAAGTATTTGCCAAAGGATTTCAGGTTAATTTGACCTTGATATATACAGGCATATTCACTTTTTTTTACCTAGTCAAAAGTAAGTATTCCTAAAAATTTTGCGGTCAAGATCTTCTATGCTTGGCTCAATATATTTTCTTGGTGAACTTGAAATTCAGAATCATTCAAACCTATAGATTACTTTGTAGGCCACCTCTTTTCTTATTTTGATGGCTTTCATTTGTGTGGGTCGGCCAAGTGGCTAATTGATTTGGTAGAAGACACATATAGGGGGTCATTCCGACCCCCCGGCGGTCCTTCGGCGGGAGCACCGCCAACAGGCTGGCGGTGCCCCGCAGGGCATTCTGACCGCGGCGGTTTGGCCGCGGTCAGAACAGGAAAACCGGCGGTGTCCCGCTGGTTTTCCGCTGCCCTGATAATCCCCCATGGCGGCGCAGCTTGCTGCGCCGCCATGGGGATTCCGACCCCCTCACCGCCATCCTGTTCCTGGCGGCTCCGACCGCCAGGAACAGGATGGTGGTGAGGGGTGTTGTGGGGCCCCTGGGGGCCCCTGCAGTGCCCATGCCAATGGCATGGGCACTGGAGGGGCCCCCATAAGAGGGCCCCACTTTGTATTTCAGTGTCTGCTTTGCAGACACTGAAATACGCGACGGGTGCCACTGCACCCGTCGCACATCCTCCACTCCGCCGGCTCCATTCAGAGCCGGCATCCTCATGGAGGGGTGTTTCCCACTGGGCTGGCGGGCGGCCTTTTGGCAGTCGCCCGCCAGCCCAGTGGGAAACCCAGAATACCCGCGGCGGTCTTTTGACGACGCAGCGGTATTCTGGCGGTTCCCTCCAGGCGGGCGGCTCACGCCGCCCGCCGGGGTCAGAATGACCCCCATAATTTGGTGCATCCCTTTAGACATTTTAACTTCTCTCACACTAGGGTCATGTGCACCAAAAATTATTTCATCAGTGTTTCCTTATGTTTTCTCATTCTATGAAAACAAGTATCCACAGTGTGGTCAATGAGGAAGCTGTTTTGGAAAGCGTTTTGAGACCAAAACCTCTAAATCCAACTTGGGCCACCATAACTTGCTGTTACTTATCTTTCTTTCCAAGCTCTGTGTTTCTTCAATCATCTGAATTCCAGAGGAAAAAAACGTCTCTCTAAAGCCTTAAAGTCAGTGGAAATAAAGTAAAAATGTTTGGTATATCAAACTTGTGGGTTTCCAGTTGGTTTCTGCAGTGATCAACACATTAGACACCAGGGTACATTTTTGATGTAGCAGCATTCTTACAGGATGTTTGCACTATTTGAACCAGGGGTTTACTGGCACCCAGAGATACTAACCAACCCATCATATTTCTATTAATGTAATCCACTGAAAGTGATGGTGAAATACGTTCCATAAATAACAGTCTGTTTGATTTGCCAGAATGCCCTGCAAATGTTAATAAGGGTAAAATAAATCAAGTCTTCTCCTTTCTGTGACAGAAATCTCTGAAACTTCTGTAGACTGGCAAAATGCCCGCCACCCAATGTTCCCACACTTCACCTGGCAGAAAATGTGTCCTATATGTTTTGGTGGGCATATTTCATGGGACAGGATGGGACAACATTTTAATTGCAAGAAGACCACATTGACAGTCCATTAACATCACACAGTCACAGTTCTGTGAAGTGAAGTGAAGTGCTGTTTTGAAAATTGGTTTCTCACAATGTTCAGAACTTTCTGACAAAAATATATGAACATGTTCTGTTTTTTAACCACCATTTGACCTTTGCTGGGAATTCTGAGTAAGAAAGGTTGGTAACATCCACATAAGGCAAACCAAACAACATCTCTTTGAGTGTATAGTTTTAAGATGTTTCCAGGGCTGGTAGTACTCCTTAGGTGCCAGCCAACCCGGGCCCAAATGCAACTGCTGGCTACTACCCAAGAATCAACTTAATTTCAAGCTATTTCTTATGTTTTCCATAATCCCATTCTTAGACCTTTCCTGACTCGGATGATAGACCCACCAATACTCATGGGTACATTTTCAGTTGAGAGAAGTGTGGTAATGCAGGATGGTAGGTCATTTGCTAGTATCTATTGAAATTCCCAATATTTCTGTGTCTGCAAAGGCACAAGCACATTTTCCAAAAACCTGTTCAGAATTACTTTGTATTATTAGTAATCCAGGATTCAGAGTTGTTCAAATGATGCCCTGTTTCTAAACTCAGATTCTTTGAGACATTTAAAAAATACATAGTCGGCAAATACCCCTAATGAGTTTTTATTATCAAGTAATGCAGTGTCAGTTCAAAGTCGGAAAATTATTACAAACCACAACTCAATTGTTGCCTCTAGGTATCAAGACTTTCAAATTTATTGCAATCTGTGGCCCAGCAAGGAGCCAGGATCTGTTTGGATGTTATCTTAGCCTAAGAACACATTCAAATAACATCTGGCTCCTTTCTATGGCATAGACTTATAACTCTGTGCCCGAGTAAGGAATGAGACGCATTTTGGGTCCTTGTTGGTGCATGGCACCCGACCTGTGTGCCTCACAAAAGTGCCAGATGATGATTGAATTTTGTTTTTAGGCAAAGAAAAAAATCTAAACTGCATCTGTGTCTACTTACTTAGGGGCTGATTTAGAGTTTGGCATAGAGGGCATTCAATTGTGAAGGCAACAGAGTGCCCTCTTTGCCACACTGGAGGTCCACCCTCCTGGTCTACATATGGGTGGATATTACATATGTAAGTGAAGGAGACTACTCCGTCTCTGTTCCTGACATACTCCTCCTATGGCTTAGTGGATTAAGGGCTGTTAGAGGTTTGGCCATACATCTGCCCACCCCATTTGGATTGGGTAATCAAATGTCAAGTTTTCACTGTCCATCACCACCAGGTAAAACCTGGTGGTAAAATGCAGTGAAAACTGCAAAAAGACCCCCACACCATTGGAGAGAATACCAATGGTTTCTGGACCGCAGTTTTGGATTTTCTAATCCAAAATTGAAGTGGTGGGGTGCCTCATTTGGGAGTTTGTTGATGCACCAGCAAACTTGCTACAACCACTCCTAACAGCAGAAGGGTGTTATTAACCATTGCACAGACAATATAAATATGAAAACAAATGGGTGTTATTCCTCAACGGGCATAGATCTTGTGACTTTATTTGTCATTAGATTGACTTGAAGTCTCCTTTTCATAACACACATATCTTTTGCAAGGTCAGTGGAGGTGTTAATTGATGTCCATTCTTCAGGGGGAGTATTCACAGAGAGTGAAATACTGAGTGCACTAGCAGAGTACCAACTGCCAGTCTGATTTACTTAATGTACAATAATAATCCTTATTGAGGGCGCTGAGGTGTATTCCATTGAGATAAACAATGAATTACCCACTTGCAAAATCCCCAAGGGTTATGTAAGAAATTGGATTGCTAAGCAAGGGAGAGAATCCTGTCTTTAAAGAACCAAATAAAAAAATGTCTAGATTTCAAATTTCAATTGGTTCCTGTAAAATGCAGTTTGTGACTAGACCCCAGATGGTATAATTTTGAGTGGCGAGATTAGTCTGTTATGGCGAGAGGGTGTAGGGTGAGGTAAATGTAGCCATATGTGCCAAATGCAGTGTTTGAACTCTTTCAGGGCGTAGGCAGAGTTGTGGTGTGAAATCCTGTAGATATGGGCACAGCTTTCCTGGTACTGGTATCTCCTTAACTCCTTGGTCCTGACTGGGCACACAGTTATTTGTTTATTGGTTGTGTCTTCTGTAGACTGGTATGCCTTGGTGCAGGTTTAATGGAGGTGATGTGGTAAAGCTGTCACCTTTTATGTCAATGAGCATTCTTTGGCAAGCTTTGCAGAATGCTAAGTGGTTTTGTGTCAGGAAGAAGCTTTAACATTCTGTTATGAGGGCTGACTTTTCATTTAGTTCCATTACAGTTATTTTTGCAAGTGATTCTTGTGACTCTGAGGGGTTGGTTAATCAAATGGTTAATCAACTTGAGGGATTGTTGGAAATTGGGCTACTGTTTGAGAGGGTGAACCCCGATTCAAGCAGTAACAACAATCTCTATCAGAGTAAGACACAAGCAAATCCCAAATTAATCTGTGCCCAACGCTCTGGTAGCTTGGCACAAAGGCAGTCAGGCTTAACTTAGAGGCAATTTGTAAAGTATTTATGCAACACTTCAAACAGTAATAAACAAAAACACAACACAAGAAAAAATCCACCCCAATTTATAAAAATAGGTTACAATGTAATAAGGGATTTGGCACCAAAAAAACCAACAAAAGTCCAATCAGTAGAACCACAGATATGTAACTTTAAAGATTTCATGTAAGTGCATAAATGCATAAAGCACCACTTGCGGTTATCTGGTCATGCAAGATCAAGTGAAAATCACAAGTTTCAGTGGAGTGTGTGCCAGATACAGGGACCAGGTTAGTCCCACTGAAAGAATTACCATCAAAGTCCAGCACGAGGAGTTCTTCTCCATGAACCTTGTAGTCCTGAACATTAGTACAATTACATCTAAGAGATAAAAATTGTCCCGCAGGGAAATTCTTCCTAAGGGAACGAGGGTAGAGGCTTTTTAAACTGAAGAAGATTGTTTCTATATGTGGGCTTGTAAAATACTTACATTTTTTAAGCTTCTGTTCTCTGAAAAATCATAAGATCAGGAAAAGGCAACTTCTTATTATCCATTGTAGAAGGGAATTCAAAAAGGGATCCAGTCCTTTCAGCCAATTCGAAAACAGATGCCACCTCTTGTTCAATGTCTTTGTTTTTATGCATGCATATCATCACTTGAGTGCCATAAATATATTGTCTTGTACAAATTAAGTATGATTTTTTTTTATATTATTTTCTTTTTTTTAAACTATGACTTCCAGGGTCGTCAAATTAGGAATCATATTCTAACAACTCTGCACTTCACACTGACTATGGGCCTGATTTAGAACTTGGCGGAGGGGATGTCCCCTCCACCGTATTATGATCCCATTTCATCCGATGTGGATTGTAATGTGGCAGACGGGATATCTGTCAAGCTCGTATCGGAGTATTCCATCTACTAAGTTCTAAATCAGGGCATTAGTGTTGGAAGTAGAAGATAGGGATCACTCCCTCCCCCTGTTTTGCCAATGATGAATGCCCCTGACCGGTACTGGCATGTATGCAGGCAGAAGCATGTTGGCATAATATGGATAGGTAGGTCATTGTACAGGTTCACCATCCACTATTTTGTATGCTTTTAGCTGTACCAAAGGTACCCACTATTAAAGGTATTACGCTGAGTTTACCTAAAGGTATTTTCAGTCTGCCTGGATCCCACCTTGTCCAGTGTGGTTTTATTAAGCACTTCCCTTGCAATGAGGTTGAGTCTGCCCTGGTAGTACCATCTTACCAGGATGGGATGTGTTCACTGATGATGAAGCATGACACAACTAATGGGTTAGGCTTCCTCAACTAATATAATTGGCACTCTATTACAAATCATATATCCCCCTCATGATCTTAAGTGGTGGTTTGCTGTTTTTTCAGTTGTAGGGACCAGAATCGGCCTAATACTGTTTAGCCAGTGCATTCTAATGTGTTAATCTTGAAATGTTTGTGGAGGTGTGCGGTGGCTTACTTCCACCTTTTCCTTTGGGTTAATTGCTGCTTTCATCATGCCCACTTATTTCGGCATTCTTCTGCTAATCACTTCAGCCTTTCACTCCAGTGAGCAGGGTTTCTTGTACTTTTGACGCCAATACCAGATTCTCGGAATTTCCAATGTAAGTCAGTTATTGGAGTTAAAAGCACCTTCGGGATTCTGAGATTCGCTATAAACCTGGAACCAAAATATTCCCTTAGGGACTTAAGGGCATATTTAAGAGCCCCTAGCGCCTCCTTGAACCACATTAATGTAATTTTAAAAAAAATACTGAACTGGACCAATGAGGCCCAAATCCCCACGTCATATTTACAAAGTGGATGCATTGTGCTACTTTGTAACCCTTTGTGCTACATTATGCATGCACCAGGCATAATGTATGCAAAGGCTGCATTCCCCCATTGGGGGGGGGGGGGGGGGGCAAACAAATGGAACAAAGAAATCTTAGAGATTTCTTTGCGTCCTTTTTTTTTTGTACTTTTAATGCCTGCTCAGAACAGGTGTTGAAAGGAGGCTCCCAATTGATTACAATGGACCTCAAAGGGCTCTGAAGGATTAGCCTCAACATTGTTGATGCAAATCATGCAAAGCTCTGGACTAGCGTAAAAAATTATAGTTAGTCCCCTAACTACTGCCATGGTGCGCCGTATTTTAAACACGGCGCACACATGGTGGCAAGAAAAGTTGTACTACGCTGTGTGCAGCGCCACTTTTCTTAAATATGCCCCTTAATCTCCCAGGGAATCCATGGAGGGTTGGGGGCTGTGGAGAGTATGGGTAATAAGCAGGGAAATTGGACTTGGAATGATTTCTTGGTAATTGCCATTCTCAGTTTGATTTGGAATATCACTACCTCCCACTCCCGTAATAAATGGCGCCCCGAGTACTGTTACCTCAGGTAGGGGTGCAGAACTACTACCCCCAAAACGTGAGTGCCTTTGAGGCGGTCCATCACCCCATGTCTCTTCTAATGTCTTATAAAAACTATTCTCTGGCACCAGATGCTTCCAGCGTTGTCAGTTTTTTAACCGGCCATAGATAACGTTCAGGCGCGGTTGTGGAGAAAAGTGAGTGAAATAGGGACAAGCTAAAGTCAGGCCTATCAATAATTCATAAATTCTTAAACCGCAGATCAGTGTAACTCACTTACCGTTTGTACACGGCAAGAGCCAAAAGGCTCCCTTCCACCCCATAATGAGGAGTTATTCTTCTGTTTTTTCATCTGTCTCGGGCTCGAGACATACATGCCTCGGGAATGAATATTATTCAATAATAATTTCCGAATTTATCGGTTTCATTTCTCCTCCTAATGCAAACAATGGAACCTTTTACCGGAAAAGCTAGAATGAAAATGAATGACAACAAAGAAAAGAAGTCATGGTGTCTCCAAGAAATGAAAAGCATTATTCCTGCTTTTTGTTTCACTACCCTCGGATCTGAAGAATGATGCATCATTAAGGGCTCTATGTAACCAAACTAATACATGTGTGCCAAAATTACTGGACCGTTTACAGCACGTTTTTTCGTGAGTTTCGGTCCCTTTTCCGCCCAAACCCTCCACCTGCATTTAGAAGTTTTTGAACAGACACATGGATGTTATGACCAGGTTCAGGTTCGCCCCTCCTAAAACTTGTAATCATATGGCGTAGCATTTTGAAAGGAAGCCTATTAAGCTAGCACTCAACACAACTCATAACTGGATCATTAGTTCATTGGATCATTACAAAAATGTGTGCAAACTCTAATTATGATGCTTTTACACGCACTGCTAACATTAACACACTGGTGAACTGAGCAATAACAACTAATGAAAACTTGGTTCTAAGTGCCAGGCTAAAATAGGGGGAGTTCAGCTTTCACTCCGCGCTTTGTGGAAATTAGTGCTAACACGGGAATTAATACAATTTGCACCCTTTTTATCACGAACTCATGGATCGTATGATGCTGTTAGGTGGTGACTTGCAGCAACGCATAATTACTAATCACGCAAAATAACCCCTGGTAAAACTAGCGTTCGCAACAAGAGCACTTGATTTATACTTTTTAGTGTGGGAAAAACAGGTGGAAAATATAATTGAGCTCTTTCTGCAACCTTCGTACCCATGTTTCTTGGACAGTTACCACTAGGGTAACATGGTGAAAGTTGCACATGCAAGCTCTGAAGGGGGCACAATTTGTGCTCATATCTTCATGAAAGCTAGCGCTACAACATGTGCAATACCACTAGTTAGCTGGTTTAGATGACTTTGTTAGAAGCGTTCCACAATGTAATACCACACCACCAAATCAGACCTCCCTCCAGGGCTGAGCCCTTTTTTGGCTATTTGGGGTAGTTTACAATTAGGGCTCCCTACCTTGTTTTACACATATGGGGTCCATGCCAAATTTGTGTCATTTTTTACAACATTCGGTGGATTCTAGAAGTACCTAGGTTTTGTGGATTCCCTTGGAGGGGGAATAAGTGGACAAAATATAGCTACATTTGCGTTTTTTGGTGATGGGAATAGGAAAAAAGTGCTCTGGATAAAAACATTTGTTGTTTTTTCCCTTAAAAATTGCATCAAGGAATGGTTTTCTGTGCTAAAGTCACCAGCTATTGGGAAACTTATTTGTTGTGCTCTTAACCTACATCCAGTTTGTATTGGCAACTAGTGTGAAACCCATGGGAGATCCAGAAAAGCTATAGATTTCTGAAAAGTAGACAAAATTTCAAATTCAGCCGAGGGTCATATGTATAGATTACTCAAGGTTTTCTCAAATAAACAAACTGTTACAATAAAGAAATACTGAAAATGAATAGAAAAAAACAGTCAGTTATGGCAACTTTTTCATCTGTAACGTTTGGTCGAAATGGCCCATTTACAAAAGCAATATACTATTGTGTCCACTGGATCCTTCTAGTTGCTGAGATGTATAGCGTTTGCAGGTTCTCCAAGAACCCAAGGCACCCAAAGCCAACAACTGAGCTGCACTGGATAATGATTTTTCATTGTGCACTGGGTATAGACCAATTCATATGGTGAAATATGTACAGTGAAAAAAAGAGTATCAAGGAAATCTATGTATTTCTCAAATGGGCACAAGATAAGAAGTTTACAAGCAGTGATTATTTGTACATCTCTGATTTTGTAGGTATCTCTACTAGCATATGATTTAGATGCTATTTTACAATATGTATTTTTTCTTAAAGTTTCTGGTTTGCAGGGCATTGTGGGAAACAAATCGCTGTAGGATCCATGCGAAGCTCACCACACTGGACCCCTCAAGGTGTCTAGGTTTTAGAAATGTCTAGGTCTGGCAGGTTTTTCCAGGTGGCAGACTACTTAATCCCAAAAAGTGCAGCAATTCAACATTGCAAGTAGAACAATATTGGGAGTTAGCCACACTCTCCTGACCCATATGTAAAAGCAACACTCAAAGGATTCAAATGTCCTCTGATTTTCCATTGGGATGGTATTTCTTAGTTTTCATGGTAGCAAAAGGACTGTTTAGGCTTTAGGGGTGAGGGCGGTGTAGATGTTAGGATGGGCCAGACCCAAACCATGTTAACATATATTCTTGTCATACAGTGGGTTTTAAGGCCCCCAGTGGCAAATGGTGGCATATTTCCCATCTTCCCGTGGGGGGTGGGGATGGGACACCTTACCCTCCCAAGGGCATATTTGGGACAAGAAACCGCAGATCAGTGTAACTCACTTACCGTTTGCACACAGCAAGAGCCAAATGGCTCCCCTACAACCCATAATGAGGGGTTAATCTTCTGCTTTTAATCACCCCTGTCGACCTCAAGGGGGCAGAAAACTGTCACTTTGGTGTCAGAGAGGTGGGGACATGAATATGCCCATAGCAGGCAGCCTGAACACTCATATTTGAAAATAATAACATTTCCTGGTGTCAAGTGGGCTTTCTGCCCCCCTAGAAGGCAGATTGAGGGTAATCACCCCATCCGCCCCCCCAGAGGGGGCATAAAGACTGCCACAATGGTATTTTGGGGTGAGGCCATGGTCATGCTCATAATGGACTGCCCACAACCCCTACATTAGTTAAAAAATTGAATCTGGTACCTAATGGGCACTCTGCACCCCCAGAACTGGCAGATCAGGGGTAATTACCCAATCTGCCTCCCAAGGGGGGCAGAAAAACGTATCGGGTATGGGGTTGGGTGGAGCACAAGCCCTTGCCCAAGGGGCTGCTCCACCAAAATTCCTGGTATCTAGTGGAAGGATCCCTGGAGAGGGATGTCATTGGAAAGGGGAGATTCTCCTATTTTTCCATTGGCTTGTTTTCCTTTCACTTTAGTATAATGATGTACCTGCACACTGATCGTAATTACACACAAAAAAACACAAAAAACACTCAGGCCATTCGGGATGCTCTTCCCAAGCAACCCGAGTTTAAAAAACAAATAAAGGGCTCCCTCCGGTGCTATGCCACTATCCATCCTGAGGGGGACTAAACATATCTCCAGCTTCTTGTTGGGAGTGAAGGAATGGCCACCAGAGGGGCCCTTATGTGCCTCCCCAGCATCTACCAAAGTCCGACAGATGCACTGGGGTGCTAGTGCAGGTTTCGGCCACGGGCTGACACCTTCAATCAAGAGGTTAAAGAAGTAGTCTTTGCAAATAAAATTTAGGCAAACCAGTGAGTCAGCTGTAATTTTAATAAATGACCGATAGGTGGACAGCTGTGTATTTATATTTGGATTTGAAATAAGCAATGCCCAGTAGGACATGTTTTTAAGAGAGAATTGTTTTGGGTAAAATGTTGTCATTTAAAAATGCAGCTTCACTTTCTGGCAATAAATGGTCTTTTATAAAACTTCCATGAGAGAAGAAAATATCCAGATCTTCAAGTCTGTTCTGTAAGCTTTTCCCTGGTGCTCCCCTGGTGATCCCGAAATTTCAGAGAAATCTTCCTGGAGAAAAGGCCACAGGTTTAAATGGGACAAATCTTTTTTCCACTTCTAATCAAGTCACAGCAAGAGTTCTCTTTACCACTGGTCTTGCTTGACTGAGTTCCTTTAGTTTCATGGATCTTTGGTACTTTACCAACAATGGGGGAAGAAGGTCCACTGCAGGCAGGATTCCTCGTTGACCGACCTAGACATTTTTGTTTTTTAGTCAGGGTTAGTGTAGTAAGGACTCTCGTATCACAATGAGACTGCTGGTTTTGGGGTGGCAGCACCTCGTCTTATAGGCGACTGAGACACTCCCACATCAGTTGGCAGCCGTCAGCCCAACCCTCACGGCTGTCTAGCAATACCTCACCCAAACCCAAATGGTAAAGGTGATTTGTTGCAGCCTAGTGCATGGAAATCTGGAAACCCCTCAGGGAAATCGTGGTGAACAAGCCTTACCCCTTTCTCTACACATTCAAGTCTCTTACACACACATAGGCAAGAAAAAGAGATGCAGGATAGTTTTCAGTACAATTATTTAAAAGACTGCAATCTACAATAAAATGCATGAGCAATGGTTATGATAATGAGAAATAACAAAATCAGGATAGTGAAAATCAGAGATGTGAATATAAACAACCTTAACATATTGTACTAACGTGAAATATAATTTCTACCTAGAACTAATCTCTAGACCCTAGCAAGAGCATGGGAGCATAAGCCAAAATCTGTCCGTGCAGTGTCCATGAGAAGCAAACCCCACCCCATTACCTTGTTACAAGGCTAGGCCTCTAGTCTCCAGATCAGGCTCCATAGATTCACAAAGGCGGAGGTCATCCACAAAATGGCATGCAGTATGGATAGACAATCGTGGTTGCAACCCCCTCTAATTCTCTTTGTCCCACATTTGGTTTGCATAGGGGACATATTTTGCTCTTGCACAGAAGCCTGATGTGGGTATGTACCTAAGCGATGGACTGTTTACGCAGACTTGTGATGGCAATACAAAATATTATCCTGTGTGCCTTGCATTCTGTTAAATTAATCCAGGATAAAAGAACATGATGAAAATATGTCATCCATAATACGAATAGTGCCGCTTTCGCAGAAAAGCGACTGATTATGAAAATAAAAAACATTGCTGCTAAAACAAGCTGTACTAAAATGAATAAAATCAAATCAATGAGCCTTTTTATCTGAATAAAAGGGCACAGGCCGTAATACATAAGAGGCAATGTGTAAAGTATTTGTGCAGCCCTTCAAACAGTAAAACAGTGAAAACATCACACAAAAAGATACCACAACTGGTTAGCACAATAGAGATACATTTAATGAACAAAACAAGACTAAAACAACAAAAATCTGATAATTAGAATTTTTAAAGAACAAACTTAGTTGTTTCTTGGAAGCATAAAGTGTAAACTGGGGCTATCTAGTTGCACTAGGCTGGGTCAAATCTGAAAAGTCAGGCTGACCACAATGGAGTACGGGTCGGAAAGAGGGACCAGCCTTGGCCCATTGAAAGGTACCTTGGTTCAGAGATGCTTTGACGTTGAGCGCAAGATGCAAGGAGCAAAGGAGGTGATGTGCTGGCATCAATCCTGAAGATGTAGGTGAAAAAGGCAAAGTCAGAGATGCATCAGGATGGAGGTGATGCGTCATGCAGTTGGCAATGCAGTGTTCTCAATCCTCGTGGGAGCAGCAATGGGGTGATGCATCAGCATTGATGGAGATGCGCAGGTTCCGAGCAATGCAGCAGCATTGATGCATTGATTTTAGACTGGAGCAGCCCTTTATACCCACTTCTAAAGACCCAGGACTGAATTGGCACCACTTAGCATGGCAAGACATGCTGCGAGCAAAGCCCAGGTGCTGGAGGTGATGAGTTGGAAGTTTTTTGTGTCCCTGAAACTTCAGAAGAACAGGAGGGAAGCCAGTAAGCCCTTGGAGTCACTCTAGTTCTGGGTTCAAGAGTTGTGGGCCCAGTCCTTCTCACCCAGGCAAGGAGGGCAGCAGGCAGGAGGTCAGCATAACAAGAAGGCGGTTCTTCCAGAGCAGCAGTCCAGCAAAGTAGCAGTCCTTGTAGCAGCACAGCAGTCCTTTTCCCTGGCACAGTACCCACAGGTCCAGAAGTGCACTGAGTTGGTAGGGTCAGAAGTCTGGTTCTTATAGCCAGTGGTGCCTTTGAAGTGGGAGCGACTTCAAAGATGGGCTTTGAAGTGCACATAGGTTCTCCCTTCCTATCCTGGCTCCAATGTGGAGACAGGGCACTGCCTATTCAGGTGTAAGTGTCAGCCCCTCCCTCCCACCCTGCTCAGGATGGCCTATCAGGATGTTGATGGTCCGTCAGTCACATCTAAGCTCCCTTTGTGTGTGGCTGTCTAGAGGGAATGCACAAGTCCATCTGACACCCCACCCCAGATATGTATTTGAGACAGGCACACAGGGCTAAGAGCACACAAATGCAAACTTTCTAAAAGTGGCATTTTCAAAATTGTAACAATAAATCAGAAATTACCATTAGAGAGTATGTATTAGCACAACTCCATAGGTGCTAAACATGACATATTTACTAGATCTCAAATAGGAATTACAGCTCATTGAATGTAAGCAGAAATCTCCAATGTTTTCCTATGAGGGGGTAGGGCTCACAGTAGTGAAAAAAAAATTGAGAGTTTTTCACCACCAGGACATGTACAACTTAAACATTTATGGCCTGCCTTTCAATTTAATAGCACCTTGCCCTATGGGCTACCCAGGGCCTACCTTAGGGGTGACTTATATGTAATAAAAGGAAGTGTAAAACTTGGCAAGGGGTTTTAAATGTCAGGTCAACATGGAAGTGTAACACTGCATTCTGGCTGCATTAACAGGCCAGGGACTTATTTTAAAGTGCTACTTAAGCGGGTGACACAAGCAGTGCCGCAGGCTCATTAGTAGTATTTAATTTCTAGGCCGTGGGCACATGTAGTCCATTTACTAGGGACTTACAAGTAAATTAAATATGCCAATTAGGTATATACCAATAAAACCATGTTTAAAGGAGAGAGCACAAGCACTTTAGCACTGGTTACCAGTAGTAAAGTGCACAGAGTCCTAAGGCCAACAAAGATGGATTCCGAAAAAAAGGGACGTGAAACAGGCACAAATTTTGGGGATGACCCCTGTAGAGAGGGCAATTCCCAACAGTCAACTAGAGATTAGCTTACCTAGCATTCAGTATCTGTACTAGGCAGGACCAATTCTTCCAGGCCGTAGTCTTTTTAACATTTATCAATTCCTAGCAGCTATTTGCCTTGAGTGTGACTGCAATTATTTATTTAAGGTAGAGCCATTGTGATTGGCAACATTTTGTAACAGAATCCAGATTGAATTGCCACACATTCACAAATATCTACGACAAAATAACCCATTGCCTGTTTTTCTGTTTCATTATTGTGCTTTAGTGACAAATTATTTCATAGATGGCACCACTTCATATATCGTCCACTTTTTTGATATGCATTTAAATCTCTCTTCCATGGTGTTCCCCAGGGCTCAGCTCGCAGGTCCCCTTTTTAACATATCTGGTGACACGTATCAAGTCGTCATTTGTCTTAAGTTTGTTTAGTATGCAGACAATAATAAGTTTGTTATGGTGGTCAAAACCTTCTTGGCCTCTCCCAGCTAAATTTCAAACTCTTTATGTTGGCTGTTGCTTAATGGATGCATCTTAATTCACTCAAAACATAATAGCAATAAAAGAACAGATCTTCTTCTTAGTGAATCTCATAATTTATGGACCCCCTCCTTCCTGTGAGCTTGGTCCTTTAATTTCACCAATTGCTGAAGCGAACAATCTAGGGTGTCATTTGTGATGGCACTGCTTTTCAGAAATCAAATCACCAAAGTTGGATCCAGTGTCTTTATTACCTTTGAGTCCTATGCACAAGTCTGCCATATATTCCAGAAGGCTTCTGCACCACTAGAGTGAAATGTCTTGTTTTGGTACCGCTGGACTACTGTAATGCACTCTATCCTGGCCATTCTGCATATATTTATCTATTGTTTTTAAATAGTTCACAATACTGCGAGCTCCCTCATTCTTTGACTCCCAGCACTTACTTCTATCTCCAGCTCTTCGAGACCCATGCACTGGCTCCCACTGGCTAAATGTTGTGTCTTCTTCAACGCTCTCTCTATTTGTCATAGAACCTTCCATGAACATAGCCCTAACTGTCTTCAGCATTTCACTCACTGCTATCCTTTAAGATCATTTGGTCTTTATCCACCAAAGTCTTTCAAATACCAAAGATTAGGAAAGCCATAATAGGGGGCAGATACTTTGCCTTCTTGACAGCAAAATAATGGAACTCACTTCCTCTGAATTATGCCTTACTGATATAATTTGTTTTGATTAAATCTCTAAAAAAATGTTGCCATTCCCTACATCTTCTTCATGTCAGTCAGTCATTCGAAAAACTTTATTCGGCAATTGCCATACAAGTGCAAATCAGAACACATATTACGGATCTATAAATAGTGTAAAACACAGTTAAAACTATAAAACAATTTCTAATAACATCATATAAGCATCCAATCTAAAACCCCTTGACATATAGCAGATAAATATACTGAAACATAATAAAAAATCACAAAAGCACACAAATACAGATATTGGGGGTCATTACAACATTGGCGGTAAAAGCCGCTTACCGCCGTGCAGAAGACCGCCAATACACCGCCGCTGCCGCAGAAATCCGCTACAGCTATTATGACCGACATCTCGGAACCCGCCGAAATTCAGACACCCACACAAGTCTGCCACACCAAAGAACAGTGATAAACTGGTGAAAACAAATCCTCCACCGTCACGGCAACAGAAACACGCCCATGCTATCACGACACACAAATCCACGCGGCGGTCTTTCAACCGCGGTATTCCATTGGCGGTACACACCACCGCGCTGAAAATACACACACTTCTCCAAAACACCGCGACATTGGACGAATCGAAATACACACACCTGATACACATACAAACACCACTCCCACACACCCAACACTATATAAAACACACACCCACATCACCCACAAACCCCTACGACCAAGAATTTTGACGAAGGCCAGAGAGACTGCACAGCATAGACAACCCCACCACACTGAGGCACACAACACCATCACCCACACAACATCCACGCACAAAACACCACACACCACTACACATCACCACACTCATCACCACATACACCACCCCACACATCACCAACACCACCCCATGGCACGGCAAAGACACCCTAGGTTCCCTGAGGAGGAGCTCAGGGTCATGGTGGAGGAAATCGTCCGGGTAGAGCCACAGCTATTTGGATCACAGGTGCAGCACACCTCCATAGCTAGGAAGATGGAGCTATGGCGAAGAATAGTGGACAGGGTCAACGCAGTGGGACAACACCCAAGAAATCGGGAGGACATCAGGAAGAGGTGGAACGACCTACGGGGGAAGGTGCGTTCCGTGGTCTCAAGACACAACATCGCGGTAGAGCGGACTGGCGGCGGACCCCCACCTCCTCCCCCACAACTAACAACATGGGAGGAACAGGTCTTGACCATTATGCATCCTGAGGGCCTCGGAGGAGTCGGTGGAGGAATGGACTCTGGTAAGTCAAATCTTAACTATCATATCCCCCACCCTACCTGCATGCTATCACAGACCCCCACCCTCACTCCCTCCCCTATCACTCCAACTCCTCACTAATGTACTAATAACACAAACCACCCATCCCAACACCAAGCCCTGCATGACACAACAAAGCATGGACACCCCTCACTAAAGCATGCCCACTGCACATACCCATAACACCCCCCCAACCATCATCACACAAGCCCCCACACAGGAATGCTAGCACCGGGGTACACGCTCACCCACCCATTGCACACCATGACACACACACATGCAATAATCATGCTTTTACACCCCTGCAGGACCACTACCCAACGTCACCAGACAGGAGGGTCCAGACATCTCTACCCCACCCACAGAAGAGGCCCACAGTGATGACAGCACCTCTGGCCAACTGGATCCAGATGACCAGCCCGGACCATCGTGGGCCTCGGGACAGTCGGTTCCCCTTGCACAGGCACAGCCCACCACAGACCTTCCACCCTCTGGTAACACCAGCACAGCACCAACCCAGCGGGCCCATACCTCCGTCCCCAGGGCACGTCAATCAGCTGTGTGTCCACCACTACAGGGAACCCAGGGTAACCCACCACCCCAACAACAACAGGGACCTGGGGGCAGTGGTAGTGGGCACACAGTCCAAGGGACGGAGGACCAGGAACACAGGGGAACTGGGAGGGCTGCTGTGCGACAGGGGGCGGACAGGCCAAGGGAACCCACTCTCCACGAGGCCCTCTCCTCCATCATGGGAGCATACCACCACTCCCAGGAGACGATGGCTACGGTCCTGGCCAAGTTTCATGAGACCCAGCGCATGCAGGAGGAACAGTATTTGGGGTTCAGGGAGGAACTCAGAACCATCAGCACCGCCCTGGGCACCATCGTAGGGGTGCTGAAGGAGATACTGAACACCAGGAGGGACACCGTGGCACTACAAGGGGCCCCTGACACTAGCATGGACGATGAACTGCCCACCACCTCCGCCGGCGCTAGTGGACAGGAGGCACCGCCACAGGACCACCAAACCAGCACCTCACCCCCTGCAGACGGTGAACCACCCTGCAAGTGGTCCCTGAGATCCAGGAACAGGACAGAGCACAATGGCAAGTCTCCCGCCAAGAAATGAGACCACCCTGATTGTCATCCCACTGTCCCACTTTGTCACCCTGTCCATATTGGAACTGCCCCAGCTCCACTTCCTATGCCCATATGGGCAGTGCACCTGTGAGACTAATAGGCTGGACTCTGCCATGGACATTCCTCCACCATCACCCCTCACCATTTTACCACCCCCCTCCAATATTTAGCACTTCAATAAACACCCTTGAAGTACAAAACAATCTGGAGTCAGTCTGTGATTATGAAAATGTGTATTAGCAATGACAGTGACAAAATCCGTTCTCAAATGTAATGTCAGCATACCTATGTCACACATCACAAGTCCATGAAGAATGTAAGCAGATGACACACGCTGGTAACCACACCTGTGAAACCGTAATGTAAATGTACAACTCAGTTACCATATACTGCTTGAAATTGACAGACAGGACAGAGGTAGAAGTGTGAAAGTACTTGTAGTAGGCAAGAATGTGTTCTCACCTGTGTGTCACTGGAAATATTGCTGTATGACTGAGTCCCTGTTGTCAATGTCTTCTTCCTCTGCTTCCTCCTCATCATTGTCCACAGGCTCCACAGCTGCCACAACACCGTCATCTGGACCATCCTCCTTCAGCAAAGGCACTTGGCGTTGCAAAGCCAGATTGTGAAGCATAAAGCAGGCGATGATGATCTGGCACACCTTCCTTGGTGAGTAGAATAGGGAACCACCTGTCATATGGAGGCACCTGAACCTGGCCTTCAGGAGGCCGAAGGTGTGTTCGATCACCCTCCTAGTCCGCCAATGGGCCTCATTGTAGCGTTCCTCTGCCCTGGTCCTGGGATTCCTCACTGGGGTCAGTAGCCATGACAGGTTGGGGTAACCAGAGTACCCTAATAGCCACACACGGTGCCTCTGGAGTTGACCCATCACATAAGGGATGCTGCTATTCCGCAGGATGTAGGCGTCATGCACTGAGCCAGGGAACATAGCATTTACCTGGGAGATGTACTGGTCTGCCAAACATACCATCTGTACATTCATCGAATGATAACTCTTCCGGTTCCTGTACACCTGTTCACTCCTGTGGGGGGGGACCAAAGCCACATGGGTCCCATCAATGGCACCTATGATGTTGGGGATATGTCCAAGGGCATAGAAGTCACCTTTAACAGTAGCCAATTCCTCCACCTGAGGGAAAACGATGTAGCTCCTCATGTGTTTCAGCAGGGCAGACAACACTCTGGACAACACGTTGGAAAACATAGGCTGGGACATCCCTGATGCCATGGCCACTGTTGTTTGAAAAGACCCACTTGCAAGGAAATGGAGCACTGATAGCACCTGCACTTTAGGGAGGATTCCTGTGGGATGGCGGATAGCTGACATCAGGTCAGGCTCCAACTGGGTACACAGTTCCTGGATTGTGGCATGGTCAAACCTGTAGGTGATGATTAAATGTCGCTCCTCCATTGTCAACAGGTCCACCAGCGGTTGGTACACCGGAGGATTCCACCATCTCCTCACATGTCCCAGCTGACGGTGCCTAGGAAGGACAACAGCGACCACAGAGTCAAGCAACTCAGAGGTATGTACCCACAGTCTACACAGAACACGAAACATAATCCAAAAAGTTGTCTGTATGTGTGTTGAGTCCAGGCCTAGGTATGTGTGACGCAGTTGAAAATGGAGCCATGTGGGCCCCTGAAATTGCGGCTGCCTGACCTCTAAATTGGGACAATGGGATGTGAGGTAACTGCGCTGGCGTTGTACACCGTCGCGGTAGGCGGTCGAAGACCGCTGCGCAATGCTGTATTGGTTAAAATTGGACCCTATGGGTCCCAGGAGCCAATGACGAAGTGCGCCGGCGGTGATGATACGCACCGCCGCGGACGTCACCGCCGCGGACGTGACCGCCATTTTCCATCTGTTGAATCACTCGATACCTGATCTTCGACAGGAGAGGACTTACACTGCAAGTGCTGCTGTGACCTCGGTCTGGAAGAGACAATGGCTCATGCATCTGGGGAAAGGGCCCCTGCCTTCACTGCACAGGAGTTGGAGAAGCTTGTGGATGGGGTCCTTCCCCAGTACACGCTACTCTACGGTCCTCCAGACCAACAGGTGAGTACACAGGGAGCAAGTTGTATGGGCTATGCCTGGGTGGAGAGGCCTGGTTGTAAGAAGGAAGGGGGCAGAGTTCTGAAGCCTGAAGGACTGTGAATGCATGTGCCACATGGCAAGGGTAGGGATGTGGGCCACTCACTTTGATGGTGCAGTTGGTAATGACTTCTCTTCTTCCCCTGTACATGTCATGTAGGTCAGCGCCCACCAGAAGAAGGATATTTGGCGTGCCATCGCCAAGGATGTCCGGACCCTGGGGGTCCACCAGAGACGGAGCACCCACTGCCGTAAAAGATGGGAGGACATTCTCCGCTGGAGCAAGAAGACGGCGGAGGCTCAGCTGGGGATGGCCTCCCAACGTGGGAGGGGTGCCCGTCGCACCATGACCCCCCTGATGTTCAGGATCCTGGCGGTGGCCTACCCTGAGTTGGATGGGCGCTTGAGGGCATCACAGCAGACACAAGGGGGTGAGTACACTCTCATTCAGCGGACTTTGCGCACAGTGAAGGTGTCTGGGTGGGGGAGGAGGGCTGTGGGTTTCCCTAGGCCAGGGCGAGTTCCGTAGGCTAGGTCCCTGCATAATGCAGGCCATGTGGCAATCCACCCAACCTCTGTAGAGTGCCAAGTACAGGTATACATGCCCCTGTGTCATCTATGAGTGCTGCTGTCCACCATAGCCATGTAGGCCATATCCCAGGAACTGCATCAGTAGAGCCCAACAGCGCGGCGTAGTGCAGGGGGCTGCTGTGTCTGTATTGTCCGCCAACGGTAGCGGTAAGCCATGCACTCAACCTGTCTTTCTTCTGTCGTCCCCGCCCCCCCTTTTTGTGGTCTCCCTGTTCTCGTGTGCATCAGCATCATCAGGCGGAGGTACAGTGGCACCGGAGCACGAGGGAGCTGCATCCCACATGGCCATGGAGGGCCACACCACGGACTCTGAATACACCAGTGGGACGGAGGGCGAGGGGAGCTTCACGGCAGTCACAGGATCAGCAACCAGCGACACAGACTCATCCTCCGATGGGAGCACCCTTGTGGTGGCAGCAAAATCTGTGCCCCCCACTTCTACAGGTACAGCCGCCACCCCCCCTACCAGCACTGCCCTCCCAGCAGCCCCTCAGCCTTCGCCCCGTGCCCGCTCACCCAGGAGGGTGGGCATCACCTTTGCCCCAGGCACCTCAGCCCCTGCCCCTGTCACCTCTGCTGCCATTGACCTCCTCAGGTCACTCACTGTTGGGCAGTCTACCATTTTGAATGCCATCCAGGGTGTAGAAAGGGAATTGCAACACACAAATGCATTCCTGGAGGGCATTCATTCTGGTCAGGCTGCCCTTGATCGAACCCTGCAATCTCTGGCCTCAGCACTGATGGCAGCCATTGTCCCTGTCTCTAGCCTCCCCCCTCCATATTCCTCCACCCAGACCCAATCCCCTGAACCCCAGCCTATCCCAAGCACACCATCAGATCAGCCTGCACACATCTCAACACACAAGGGAAGCTCAGGCAAACATAAGCACCACACATCCCACAGGCACTCACACAAGCATCACACACATACAGACACAGCAACATCCACTGCCTCCACTGTGCCCCCCTCCTCGTCGTCTCCCTCCTCCCTCCCAGTGTCGTCAATCACTCTCACCTGCATGCACTACCACTACAGCCATTAGGTCCCACACCAGCACACCCACCACCACACCCGCTCACCTGCACTCACCACCCCCACTACCATTTACACGTCCCCTGTGTCCTCTCCCAGTGTGTCTGTGATGCCCCCTCCCAAAGTACACAAACGTGGGCACACACCCACCCAACAGCCATCCACCTCACGACAGCCTCCAGCGCATGCACCTGCACCTGCACCCAAATCAACAAAAGTTACACCTCCTACAACCACCTCCTCTTCCTCCACTCCAAGACCCCCTCCAGCTACCCGTCCCAGTGTTCGTAAGAAACTTTTCCTCAGCAACCTTGACCTCTTTCCCACCACCCCCCCCCTCCAATTCATAGGTCCCGTACTAGCACCTCAGCCAAAATATCGCCGGTACCAGTGGTGCCTGTTAGAGGTATGTGGAGTGAACCGGGCACCAGGGCAGCCAGTGTGACACGGAGCCAGCACAGCCAGTCCCCCCCCTGTGAAGCACCAGAAGTTGGACAGTGCCCGACAGGAGAGGGGGAAGATTCCAGCCGGCAAAGCCGCTCACAAGGGTCCCGGGGGAGTGTCCACTCAGCTGTGACTCCTCCCAAGGTGGGGAAGGGGCAGAAGAAATCGCCAAAGTCTGGGAAGAGCAGCACGGCGGAGAAGACCGCCATCATCCCGCTGCCCAGGAGGCCAACGCCAGAGTCAGTGCCCAGGAGGGCAGCCCCATCGTCACTGGCCAGGAGGCCACCGCCAGAGTCAGTGCCCAGGAGGGCACCCCCATCGTCACTGGCCAGGAGGCCACCGCCAGAGTCAGTGCCCAGGAGGGCCCCGGCAGCCACAGCCCCGCTGGGCAATGAAGGACCGCCATGGCAAACACCGCTGAACAGGTCACAGACAGCAAAGTCATGCACCGCTGAACAGGGCAAAGACCACCATGGAAAGCACCGCTGAACAGGGCAAGCACCGCTGAACAGGGCAAAGACCGCCATGGCAAGCACCGCCAACTCAAGCACCGCTAGCCCATGTGCGGCAGGGGCAGTGACGGAACTGGGACCGTCACGGGGAGAGTGATGCACTCTGGGCACCAGTCCCCCTCCAGAACCAGTGGAGAACAGCATCCACTCTGTCTGTCCTTAACAGGATGAAGCACTCTGGGCACCAGTCCCCCTCCAGAACCAGTGGAGAACAGCATGCACTCCGTCTGTCCTTAACAGTATGAAGCACTCTGGGCACCAGTCCCCCTCCAGAACCAGTGGAGAACAGCATCCACTCCGTCTGTCCTTAACAGGATGAAGCACTCTGGGCACCAGTCCCCCTCCAAAACCAGTGGAGAACAGCATCCACTCTGTCTGTCCTTAACAGGATGAAGCATTCTGGGCACTAGTCCCCCTCCAGAACCAGTGGAGACTGTTATCGACTTGAGAGACTGTGGCTTTGCACTCCCCAGGATTGAACAGTGGGCAACCCACCCACTGTAGAGACTTGAGAGACTGTGGCTTTGCACTCCCCAGGATGGTACAGTGGGCAACCCACCCACTGTAGAGACTTGAGAGACTGTGGCTTTGCACTCCCCAGGATTGAACAGTGGGCAAACCACCCACTGTAGAGACTTGAGAGACTGTGGCTTTGCACTCCCCAGGATGGTACAGTGGGCAACCCACCCACTGTAGAGACTTGAGAGACTGTGGCTTTGCACTCCCCAGGATGGTACAGTGGGCAACCCACCCACTGTAGAGACTTGAGAGACTGTGGCTTTGCACTCCCCAGGATTGAACAGTGGGCAACCCACTCACTGTAGAGACTTGAGAGACTGTGGCTTTGCACTCCCCAGGATTGAACAGTGGGCAACCCACCCACTGTAGAGACTTGAGAGACTGTGGCTTTGCACTCCCCAGGATTGAACAGTGGGCAACCCACCCACTGTAGAGACTTGAGAGACTGTGGCTTTGCACTCCCCAGGATTGAACAGTGGGCAACCCACCCACTGTAGAGACTTGAGAGACTGTGGCTTTGCACTCCCCAGGATACATCAATGGGCATGGAGCCCCCTTGTGAATCTGGCGTGCAGCACTCATCCGGCTGAGGTGCCCCCCCTTCCCTTCCCCCTGAGGTCCCTGTTGTATTTCTATCTGATGCCCCAGCAGTGTTCTCTCCGTTTTGCTCAGGTATCATGTGTGGGCCTCGCCCATGGATTTTGGGCCCAGTGGTCCACGGACATTGAATGGTGCATTGCCTGCACTACTAATCGTGATGTATATTTTGTTGAATGTGAAATTATATCTGTATATATTTGGCTACTGTATTTTGATATATTACAATGGTTGAATTCATTTCCTTTTGTCTTTGCATTTTTCCGGGGGGTTTGGGGGTTGTTACTGTTTGGATATGCATTGGTGTGTGTGTCGTAGTGGGTGAGGGTCGGGGTGGGGGTGGGGGTGTTGCGTGTGTGTGTCCCTGAATTTTACCTCCTCCCTCCTCTATGTCATAGGTGCAGTACTCACCGTTGTCTTCGGCGCCGGCGTTGATGATGGTCGTACAGGAGCAGGAAGACTATCGCAGGGAGTATTTGGAGTTCCGGTTCCATGGTGTCCTCCTTCCTCGTGGAGTGTGTAGAGGTGAGCGTTTTTCCATTGAAATGGCTGTTTCGGCCGTGTTTTTCTCCACGGTGAATCCGCCCCGGAAAAGGTGGCGGATTGGTAGGTTTTAATACTGTGGACGGTACTTTGTCTTCCGCCTGTCTGTTGGCGGTGACCGCCGCGCTGTTTGTCTGTACCGCAGTGGCAGTCGGAGTGTTAAAGTGGCTGTCTTTGTTGGCGGTTTCTGCCACGGTCTTAATTCCCATTTGTTTTTCCGCCGGTCTGTTTGCGGTCTTACCACCGCTTTAACACCGTCCGCCAGGGTTGTAATGACCCCCATTATCTCAAAATAGTAGACTTTCACAAACATATAGAGATTTAGAATAAAGTAGACCTTTTCCTAATACTTAAAGAAGCTGTAACAAAATCTAGTATGTGATGACAAGTTTGGGTATCTGGCAGTCTCTGGAAGTATAATAGAGCTTCCTTGTAGTGGATAGGTCTAAGATGACATAAAATGGGTAGAATAAAAGCCTTTCTGGGAGCAGCATATAGAGGGCAAAAAAGAAGAAAATGCGAGGTACTCTGATTTGATTTGGAATCGCAGGGGCAGGGTGGTAGATACTTTTTCCAAAAACATGGTTCGGGAAAGGCTACCTTAAAATTAATTAGATTAAATCTGAAAAGTGTTAAAAAGAAGTTATTCTAGAACTTGAAAAACAGATCAAATAGGGTTCAAGGCATGGAGCAGTCACAATCCGAGTGTAAGGATCGAAGGATTTCAGTTTCAGGGAGCTATAAAATCTCAGCTCTGAAACGTGCTCAGAATAAGCTAACTTCAAAACAGACCTAGAATTTGTAGTTAACAAATGGGGTTCGTCAAACATGTACCTAAGCCCTAGCTTCTCAAAGGTATTTCGCAGAAACACAAGCCAGAGCATCCTATTTGAATTGTCTAATTGTAGGCAATCAGAAATACAGTCTTGAACAAATTTTGCCGCAGGGTTCAGCCAGCATCTATTCCAGAGCAGTAGAGGAGCAATGGAGACCCTATCCTACAAAAAACGCTGGCCGATTTCCTCATGGCTGATGATGTTTGCTATACATTTTGGAACCATCAGTAATCTACGCAGGAATTTATTTTCGGCGCTCTGGAGAGAGGGTATTTTGTTGTAGCCCCAAACTCCTGCCCCGTATAGGACTACTGCAACACACTTGGAGTTATAGAGTGTTTTCATCTGTGCAGGGGGTCTGTGGCCTAATTTACTAGTAAAGCGAAAAATTGCTTCATTATTCCTTGTCAACTGTTGGAGCTTGAAGTTAATGTGAGACTTCCAGGACAGAGAAGAACCATTATACATGCCTAAATAACAAAAATTATTCACCTTGTTTAAAATATGTCCTCCCATAATAAATTGTTTAGACTTTGTATTACGTGAGCCACATGTCATAACAAAGGTCTTGGGGTAGTTTACTTTCAGATCAAGGTTCAACATAAAATTGTAAAATAGGTCCAAAAGTCCCTGTAAACCATTTGCAGCCACTCAATCCTTAGGGCAGCATGGAGCTCTGAAAGAATAAATATTTAATTAATTCATACTTTCCTTAATTACAGCAGTCAAAATGGCAGGCCAAAGATTGACCTGGGATTTCTTTTCTCTTCATATTTCTCCCAAAGTCAACCACTTCAACATTCCCAATGAAAACAGAATTCCACATCTGCCAGCAACCTCTTTTTCAATATTCAGTAAATTCGCTTCCTTCAGATGGTCAACAGTGGTCAACCATTGACATGCAGCTTTCTGTCATATTAGAAGGGAATTGAAAGGTAGGAAGGCATTTGTCCAGGGAAAGCTTTGATCGGTGTCAGATGGTTCTTCTGCCAGGAGATACTGCAGGAGGGAGGATTTTATTTAAGTCTCAAAAATCTCCATGGTGTCCAAAGGAAAAACAGCTTTATGTGGTCAAATTATTTCCAGGGGGTGGTCTGATGATTATTTTTATGTTCACTTTGATAAGCACAGTGACTGACACTCTCACCTGTCTCAGGGAGAGTGCTTGGCTTTAAATCATGCCTTAGTCCCATGAACTCTTTTTCCTGGGTATTAATTTACAGCCCTATTGATGCGAGGAATAACTTCAGTAATATGTAGGTGGCTACTTTGCCCTGTTAATTTTGAAATTTGCCTAATTTTGCATAATTGATGGCTTTAATTGTCACCTAGATGTCCCTGTAAATGCTGACTCCATTGGTCTCACTGACTTGCTCTGAAGCTTAGGCTTAACTCCGATGGTTTCTTTGCCCAAACACAGGCTGGTCATCTTCTTTACTCCATATTCGTCATCCCTATTCTTATGACAGAAACACATAGCTTTCCTCTTGGATGGGCAGATCATTACACAGTTCATTTCCCCGTCTCCTGTATGTCTATATCTAGCAACCCCATCAAATCCTCAGAAAATGATTCCATCCATTGCCTGGTCCAAAATCACCAAGGCTATATCTAACTATCCAAGGGCCCACTGAAACTCACTAAAGATGTCTCAGTGGCTACCCAACAGCTCAAAGGCTGGATAAAAAATGAAGATCTCATTAGCCCCACTTCATGCAAAGCAAAGGCACTGAGAGCACCCCTAGCTCGGTGGTACGCTGAGGATCTACCTGTAGCTAAACATTATTGGAAATGCCCATAACACCTCTGGTGTAAATCCAAGGGCAAAAGCCCCCAAAAGTATCTACAAGGAAACCACACAGAATGAGCAACACCTGATCAGGGCCAGTAAGATCTTGAATATCGCAAAGAAAATAGACATGTCTTATAATTCGCCCCACAACATCTTCACGATTGTAAAAAGTTGTCTTCAGGAAGAAACCTGTACCAGCTCCATACGATCCTCCAGGATCTTTGATCTAAGCTTTCCTCATTCTTCCTTAACAAAATCTCCAAGATCCATGCTGTTTTCTCCCTAGTCCGATTCACTTCTCCTACATTTCCTAGACTCCTTGCTAGCATATCCACACATCCCTTGTTTGCATTTGATGAAAGAAGCACAGGACTGTGTCCAATCCACATAAAACAGGTCCTCCACTGGATCCTTACACATCCAGTATCTTCACACTTGGTTAATTCAAACATGCTTACATTACTCCCCTTCTCAAGAAGCCTTTGTTCAATCCTAAAATCTTCAGTAATTCTCAGCCTATCTCATGTCTGCTTCCTAAAGTCCTTGTAAAAGTCAGTAACAGATAACGCTCCTTTCTCATGGAAAGTAATGTCCAACTGGATCCAGATCAATCCTATTTTCTCCTGTGCCATTGTATTGAAACAGCTTTATTCTAAGTTACTTACAGGTGACCTAAGGATGTTGTTAGACAAATGCAACCCTGGTTTTGCTAAATCCATTGGCCACTTTTGATACAATCTCTCATACTACCTTTATTTCAAGTTAGTTTAAGCTTCGCATTTATAAGGCTGAGCATAAATGACTATGGCCCTCATTACAACATTGGCGGTAAATGCCGCTTACCGCCGTGCAGAAGACTGCCAACACACTGCTTCGGCCGTGGAAATCCGCTACAGCTATTACGACCCACAGGCCGGAATCCACCAAAATCTAGACACCCACAAAAGTCCGCCACACCAAAGGTCAGTGATAAACTGGCGATAACAAAACCTCCACCGTCACGTCAACAGGAATACGCCCACACTATCACGACCCACGAATCCACGTGGCTGTTTTTGAACCGCAGTATTCCGTTGGCGGTACACATCCCTGCGATACGCACTCATTTACAAAACACAACCACATTGGACAAATCAAAATACACACACCTGATACACATACACACACCACAAACTCAATACAATATAAAACACACACCCACATCACCCACAAACCCCTATGACAAAAATTTTCAAACGAAGCACAGGGAGAGACACCACCATCAACAAACTAGCATCCACAGGCACACAGCACCATCACTCACACAACATCCACGCACCTCACACAACACACACAAACACATCTCCTCACAATCACAACACACACCACCACACCATGGCACCGCAAAGACACCCCAGGTCCTCTGAGGGGGAGCTCAGGGTCATGGTGAAGGAAATCGTCCGGGTAGAGCCACAGCTAATCGGATCACAGGTGCAGCACACCTCCATTGCTAGGAAGATGGAGCTATGGTGCAGAATCGTAGACAGGGTCAACGCAGTGGGACAGCACCCAGGAACACAGGATGACATCAGGAAGAGGTGGAACGACCTACGGGGAAAGGTGCATTCCGTGGTCTTAAGACACCAGATTGCAAGTTCAGAGGACTGGCGGCGGACCCCCACCTCCTCCCCCACAACTAACAACATGGGAGGAGCAGGTCTTGGCTATACTGCATCCTGAGTGCCTCGCAGGAATAGCAGGAGGAATGGACTCTGGTAAGTCAAATCTTACCTATTATATCCCCCACCCTACCTGCATGCTATAACATACCCCCACCCCCATCACTCCAACACCTCACATATGTCCCACTATCACAAACCACCCATTCCAACACCAAGCCCTGCATGCAACACCAAAGCATGGACACCCATCACCAAAGCATGTCCACTACAGATACCCACACAGATCCCCAAACCAAATATCACACAAGGTCCTAGACAAGAATGTAAACACTGGGGTACAGGGTCACCCACCCATTGCACACAATGGCACACACAGATGCAATAATCATGCCTTTACACCCCTGCAGGACTCCTACCCAACGTCACCGGACAGGAAGTTGCAGACATGCCCACACCCCCACAGAAGAGGCCCACAGTGATGACAGCAGCTCTGTCCAACTGGATCAAGATGACCAGCCCGGCCCATCTGGGACCTCAGGACAGTCGGTTCCCCACACACTGGCACATGCCACCACAGAGCTTCCCCCCTCAGGACACACCAGCACAGCAGCCACCCAGCGGGCCCATCCCTCTGTCCCCAGGACACATCAAGCAGCAGTGTGTCCACCGCTACTGGGAACCCAGGCAAACCCACAAACCCAAGAACATCAGGTACCTGGGGGCCGTGGCAGTGGGCACACGGTTCAGGGGACAGAGGAACAGGAAAACAGGGGAACTGGGAGGACTGCTGTGCGACAGGGGGAGGACAGGCCCAGGGAACCCACTCTCCATGAGGCCCTCCCCAACATCATGGGAGCGTACCATCATTCCCAGGAGACGTTGTCAACGATACTGGCCAAGTTTCAGGAGACCCAGCGGCTGCAGGAGGAACAGTATTTGGGGAACTCAAGTCCATCAACACCACCCTGGTCACCATTGTAGGGTTGCTGAAGGACCCTGTGAACACCAGGAGGGACACTGTGGCACAACAAGGGGCCCCTGACACATGCCTCGATGATGAACTGCCCACCACCTCCGCTGGCGGTAGTGGACAGGAGGCACCGCCACAGGACCACGACACCAGCACCCCACCCCCTGCAGATGGAGAAGCACCCCGCAAACGGTCCCTGAGATCCAGGACAAAGACAGAGAACAATGCCAAGACCCTCACCAAGCAATGATACTACCCTGAATGTCATCCTTCTGTCCCACTTCGTCACCCTGTCCATCCTTAAACTGCCCTAGCTCCACTTCCTATGCCCCTTTGGACAATGCACCTGTGAGACAAATAACTGAATTCTGCCAGGGACATTCCTCAACCATCACCCCTGACCATTTTACAACCCATCCACTAATTTGCACTTAAATAAACACCCTTGAATCACAAAACAATTTGGAGTCAGTCTGTGCTTTCACAAATATGTATTATCTATAACTAAGGAACATAGCAATGTCCATTGTATTGTCAACATACCTATGTCACATAGCTCTAGACCATGAGGTAACATAGCAGAGGTCACACAGTGGGACCCACATCTGTGAAATGGAAAGGCAAAGTGACAGGTCAGGGTCCATACACTGGGTGAAAGTGACAGACATATGATAGGTCTAACAATTTTATCAGATGTAGGAGGCAGTGATGTCTTCTTACCTGTGTCTCACTGGAAGTATTGCTGGATCACGTTGTTTCTGTTGTCGATATCCGCTTCTTCTGCCTCCTCTTCACAGGCTCCACAGCTGCCACAAGACCTCCTTCTGGACCATCCTCCAGCAGAAAAGGCACCTGTCGTCGCAAAGCCAGGTTGTGCAGCATACAGCAGGCCACGATGATCTGGCACATCTTCTTTGGTGAGTAGTAGAGAGAACCACTTGTCATATGGAGGCACTGGAACCTGGCCTTCAGGAGGCTGAAGGTCCTTTCGATCACTCTCCTAGTTCGCCCATGTGCCTCATTGTAGCGTTCCTCTGCCCTTGTCCTGGGATTTCGCACTGGGGTCAGTAGCCATGACAGGTTGGGGTAATCAGAGTCACCTGCAAATGTCGAGGGACAACTGTTAGACACAAACTAACCCTTAGGGACAAGCCCAGACCAGGACAACTATTCACAGGGTATAGGGTCCTTGTCCTCACCTGTTAGCCACACACAGTGCTTCTGGAGTTGCCCCATCACATAAGGGATGCTGCTATTCCTAAAAATGTAAGCGTCATGCACTGAGTGTGGAAACTTGGCATTCACATGGGAGATGTACTGGTCGGCCAAACACACCATCTGCACATTCATTGAATGGTAGCTCTTCCTGTTTCTGTACACCTGTTCACTCCTGTGGGGGGGTACCAAGGCCACATGTGTCCCATCAATGGCACCTATGATGTTGGGGATATGTCCCAGAGCATAAAGTCACCTTTCATTGTGGGCAAATCCTCCACCTGAGGGAAAACGATGTAGCTGCGCATGTGTTTCAGCAGGGCAGACAACACTCTGGACAACACGTTTGAGAACATAGGCTGGGACATCCCTGATGCAATGGCCACTGTTGTTTGAAAAGACCCACTTGCCAGGAAATGGAGTACTGACAGGACCTGCAGTAGAGGGGGATTCCTGTGGGATGGCGGATAGCTGAAAATCAGGTCTGGCTCCAACTGGGCACACAGTTCCTGGATTGTGGCACAATCAAGTCTGTAAGTGATAATGATGTGTCTTTATTCCATTGTCGACAGGTCCACCAGCGGTCTGTACACCATAGGATGCCACCATCTCCTCACCTGCCCCAGCGGACGTGCCCTATGGACGAGAACAGCGAGCACAGAGACAGCCAACACTGAGGTAGTAAAAAAATAATTTATTGCACACATTTGTCAATCCGCTATGTGCCTGTCACTGTGTGTATGCAAAGCCTAGATATGTGTGACGCATTTAAAAATAATGCCATGTGCCACCTGAAATGGCGGCTGCCTGACCTGTAATGTGGGACAAGGGAACATGAGGTAACTGCGCTGGAGTTGTACACCGTCACGGTAGGCGGTCGAAGACCGCGGCGCAATCCTACATTGGTTAACATTGGGCCCTATGGGTCCGAGGAGCCAACGACGATGTACGCACCGCCGCGGACGTGACTGCCATTTTCTCTCTATTCACTCACTTGATACCTGACCTTCGACAGGAGAGGACCTACACTGCAAGTGCTGCTGTGACCTGTGTCTGGAAATGACGATGGCTCATGTGTCTGGGGAAAGTGCCCCTGCCTTCACTTCGGAGGAGTTGGAGAAGTTAGTGGATGGGTTCCTCCCCCAGTACACGCTACTCTACGGTCCTCCAGACAAACAGGTGAGTACACTGTGAGCATGCTGTATGGGCAATGCCTGTTTGGAGTGGTGTGGATGGAAGGTACATGGTGGAGGGGGACTGAGGCCTGCATGAGAGGACGGTGAGTATATGAGCGTCAGGGCAAGTGTGGAAACGTGGGCCAATGACTGTGGTGGTCCGGACGGTTAAAGTTTTTCCTTTTCCCCTGTACTATTCCTCTAGGTCAGCGCCCACCAGAAGAAGGATATTTGGCGTGCCATCGCCAAGGACGTCTGGACCCTGGGGGTCCACCACAAAAGGAGCACCCACTGCCGGAAAAGATGGAAGGACATTTGCCGCTGGAGCTAGAAGACGGCAGAGGCCCAGTTGGGGATGGCCTCCAAACGTGGGAGGGGTACCCGTTGCACCATGACCCCCCTGATGTTCCGGATCCTGGCGGTGGCGTATCCGGAGTTGGATGTGGCCGCTCACCCAGGAGAGTGGTCATCTCCTTCGCCCCAGGCACCTCAGCCCCTGCCCCATTCAGCACTGCTGCCCTCAGTGAGGAGGCTATTGACCTCCTGAGATCCCTCACTGTTGGGCTGTCTACCATTCTGAATGCCATCCATGGTGTAGAGAGGCATTTGCAACAAACAAATGCATACCTGAAGGGCATTCATTCTGGCCAGGCAGCCCAACAGCGAGCATTTCAGGCTCTGGCCTCAGCACTGATGGCAGCCATTGTCGCTGTGTCCAGCCTCCCCCCTCCAACCTCCTCCACTCAGACCCAATCCCCTGTACCTCAGTCTATCCTAAGCATACCATCAGACCAGCATGCACACACCTCAGCACACAAGGGCGGCTCAGGCAAACATAAGCACCACACATCCCACAGGCACTCACACAAGCACCATACCCATGCAGACATACCAACATCCACTGCCTCCACTATGTCCACCTCCTCCACGTTTCCCTCCTCCCTCCCTGTCTCGTCTCCACTCACACCTGCATGCACTACATCTTCAGCCACTACCTCCATCACCAGCACGCCCATCACCACACACCGCTCACGTGCACTCACCACCCCACTACCATTCACACATCCCCTGTGTCCTCTCCCAGTGTGCCTGTGAGCCCTCCTCCCAAACTACACAAACGCAGTCACACACCCACCCAACAGCCATCCACCTCACATCAGCCTCCAGCCCATGCACCTTCACCCAAATTCAGCAAACGTACACCTCCTACATCCACTAAATCTTCCTCCACTCCCAAACCCCCTCCATCTACCCCTCCCAGTGTGTCTAAAAAGCATCTCCTGTCAAATGTTGACCTCTTCCCTACACCCCCCGTCCATCCCCTAGGGCCCATCTTTCCAGGTCCCAACCCAGCACCTCAGGCACCACATCACCGGGCACAGTGGTGTCAGCAATAGCGGGATTCTGGAGTGTGCCAAGCAACAAGGCTGCCAGTGTCCTAACGAGTGAGGGCAAGGACATTCCCCTACCTCCAAAACAGAAAAAGTTGCCCCCATCCCGGAGGGAGAAGGCGAAAACACCTGCCACCAAGGGCTCAGGCAAAACAAAAGTGGAAAGTGGCAAGACAGCTGCTCCACCATCCAAGGTGGGAAAGGGCCCAAAAATCAAAGGCAGATCAATGTCAATGCCAACCTACACGGCGGACAAGACCGCCACCGGCACCACCACCTGCACCGTCACCACCAGCACCGCCGCCAGCACCGCAGTCAGTGAGCCCGCCACCAGCACCGCAGTCAGTGAGCCCGCCACCAGCATCGCAGTCAGTGAGCCTGCCACCAGCATCGCAGTCAGTGAGCCCGCCACCAGCGCCGCCACCAGCACCGCAGACACTGAGCCCTTCACCAGCACCCCAGTCAGTGAGACCGCCACCAGCACCGCCATCACAACGACCGCCGCCAGCACCGTTTCCACAGAGCCCGCCGCCAGCTTCGATGCCACAGAGCCCGCCGCCAGCACCGATGCTACAGAGTCTGCTGCAAGCACCGCCGCTACTGACACCGCCGCCAGCACTGCCAGCGGTCCCACGACATCCTGAGCCAGTGGCACCACTTCAGACATGGCTGCCATCCCCAGTGGTCAGTCGTACGAGGCTGGTGGTCAGTTCCAGGAGCCTGGCCAGCTTGCATGTTGCACCACCGTCAGTGGAGTGTCGCATCCACTACCTCAGTCCTTGGCAGGATGAAGCACTCTGGGCACAAAGCCCCCTCCAGAACCAGTGGAGATTCACATCCACTACCTTAGTCCTTGGCAGGATGAAGCACTCTGGGCACAAAGCCCCCTCCAGAACCAGTGGAGTATCACATCCACTACCTCAGTCCTTGGCAGGATGAAGCACTCTGGGCACAAAGCCCCCTCCAGAACCAGTGGAGAAAGGCATCCACTTGAGAGACTGTGGCTTTGCACTCCCCAGGATGGGGCAGTGGGCAACCCACCCACTGAAAAGACTTGAGAGACTGTAGCTTTGCACTCCCCAGGATAAAGCAGTGGGCAACCCACCCACTGAAAAGACTTGAGAGACTGTGGCTTTGCACTCCCCAGGATAAAGCAGTGGGCAACCCACCCACTGAAAAGACTTGAGAGACTGTGGCTTTGCACTCTCCAGGATGAAGCAGTGGGCAACCTACCCACTGAAAAGACTTGAGAGACTGTGGCTTTGCACTTTCTAGGATAAAGCAGTGGACAAACCACCCACTGAAAAGACTTGAGATACTGTGGCTTTGCACTCCCCAGGACACATCAATGGGCATGGAGCCCCCTCGTGGAGCTGGCGTCGTGCACTCATCCGGCTGAGGTGCCCCCGCTTCCCTTCCCCCTGAGGTGCCTGTTTCATTTCGATCTGATGCCCCAGCAGTGTTCTCTCCGTTTGCAGTCTGGTATCGAGTGTGGGCCTCCCCCATGCATTTTGGGCCCAGTGGTCCACGGACTTTGAATGGTGCGCTATCCGGACTTGTATAGTTGGTGTACATAATTGTTTATGCTGTATTTAAAGTTTTGACTAATGGATTTTTATTGATTACAATTGTTACATTCATTTCCTTTTGTAATTGCGTTCTTTCAGGGGGTGTTGAGGGTGTAAATGTATTGTTGCAGCATGTATTGGTGTGTGTGTTGTTGTGGGTGAGGGTGGGGGTGTTGCATGTTGCGTGTGTGTGTCACTCTCTTTTCCCTCCCCCCTCCCCTGTGTTGTAGGTGCAGTACTCACCGTGGTCGTCGTCGCCGTCGTTCGTGGTTCCTCGTAGGTTGTGTAGAGGTGAGTGTTTCCCCTTCCAAGTCCTGTTTCCGCCGTGTTTTTGTTCACGTTGAATCCGCCCCGGAAAAGGTGGCGGATTGGCCTCTCATAATAGTGTGGGCGGTACATTGTCTTCCTCCTGTCTGTTGGCGGTGACCGCCATGCTGTTTGTTTGTACCGCCGTGGCGGTCGGAGTGTTAAAGTGGCTGTCTATGTTGGCGGTTTCCGCCATGGTCATAATTCCCTTTTTTTTACTGCTGGCCTGTTGGCAGTCTGACTGCCACTTTAACACCGACCACCAGGGTTGTAATGAGGGCCTATGTTTCTTTGTCTTCTAGAACCTAAGTCTCACTCCCTCCATGCTGCTCTAATACATCTTCTCAAACTCCCTCCATGCTGTTCTAATGCATCTTCTCTTCTCTGTGGATGCCTCAGAGCGCCACCCTGTTCAATATTTAATAACTCCTCTGATTGCTTTATGCACTCATTTGATGTGGGCATTATGGCCCTCATCATGACATTGGAGGTAAGTCCCACTTACCGCCATGCTGACTGCCGCAAACATACCGTGAACCTGGCGGTATACAGCTACACGTATTATGACCCACACATAGAACACTATACAGACACACACAAGTCCGCAACACCAAAGGTCAGTGATAAAATGGCAGTAGCAAAACCTACACCTTTACGCCAACAGAAATACGCCCACAGCATTATGACCCACGAATCACCACGGCTGACATTCAACTGCGGTAAACCATTGGCGGTACATAACTCTGTGCTCAAAATACATACAACCTAACAAAACAACACCAGATTGGTCAATTTGAACTACACACCTGGCACACATACACACACCACACCCACTCACCCACACCACTATAAAACACACACCCACATTACCCACAACCCTTTACCACAACAAGCAATTTACAACAGAGAGAAAGAGACACACACCAGGAGCACCCACAGAACCAGAGCCACAGAACACCATCACCCATACACCATCCATGCACCTCACAGCACACACCCCAACACATCACCTCACACACACACTCACACACACTACGCACACTACACCCATGGCATCCCAAAGACACCTCAGATTCTCTGAGGAGGAGCTAAGGGTCATGATGGAGGAAATCATCCAGGTAGAGCCACAGCTATTCGGATCACAGATGCAGCAGACATCCATTGCAAGGAAGATGGAGCTATGGCAGAGAGTCATGGACAGGGTCAACGCCGTGGGACAGCACCCAAGAACCAGGGATGACATCAGGAAGAGGTGGAACGACCTACGGGGGAAGGTACGTTCCGCAGTTGCAAGACACCAAATAGCAGTACAGAGGACTGGCGGTGGACCCCTACCTCCTCCCCCACAACTAACAACATGGAAGGAGCAAGTCTTGGCAATCATGCATCCTGAGGGCCTGGCAGGAGTAGCAGGAGGACTGAACTCTGGTAAGTCAAATCTTTACTACTTTCACCCCCTACATGCGTGCCTTCACATACCACCACCCTCACCCTCACTCCTATCACTCCACCACCTCCCACACACCCCACCATCACAACCCCCCCCCCCACAACCAAGCCCTGCATGCAACACCAATGCATTGACACCCATCACAGACCTGCATGGACACCCATCACCACAGAATACACAGTAGTGACAATCATTTAGTCAACCAAATCACAACTCACACAAGCCAAAGCTGCCTTGGTAATAACAACCATAGAGGGAAACACACCCATGCACCATTTGTCACACAGAGGAACAATAACACTGCATTTACATACCCACGGGACCCCCACACAATGTCACCAGAGAGGAGGTGCCAGCAACATCCAGCCCACCCCCAGAAGAGGCCAACAGTGACAGCAGCTCTGCACGCCTGGATATGGATGATCAACCTGGCCCATCTGGGATCTATGGACAGTCGGTTACCCAGCCACAGTCCCATACCACCACAGAGCCGCCACCCTCAGGAAACCACAGCACCCACCCAGCGGGCCCATACCACTGTCACCAGGACACGTCAATCACAGTGTGTCCACTACCACTGGGACCCCAGGCAACCTCACAAACACAGGACGATCAGGGACCTGGGGTCAGTGGCAGTGGGCACACGGTTTAGGGGACAGAGGCACAGGACAACAGGGATGCTGGCAGGAACGCCTGACCTGTGTGGAGGGACAAATGGAAATGAGGTAATTCCGCTGGCGTTGTGCGCCGTTGCGGGAGGTGGTTGCCGACCACTGTGCAACACCTCATTGGTTATCATTGGGCCCTAAGGGTTCCAGTAGCCAATGGTGATGTACGCCGGTGGTGATGGTATGCACCGCAGCAAACGTGACTGCCATTTTCTATCTGTTCACTCACTTGCTACCTGACCTTCAACAGGAGAGGAACTACACTGCAAGTGCTGCTGTGACCTGTGTCTGGAAGCGACCATGGCTCGAGTGTCTGGGGCAAGGGCACCTGCCTTCACTTCGGAGGAGTTGGAGAGACTGGTGGATGGGGTCCTACCCCGGTACCGTTTACTTTATGGCCCTCCAGGTCAACAGGTGAGTACACTGTGAGCACGATGCATGGGGCATCAATGCATGGAGTGCTGTGTGTGTGTAAGCCTCATGTAAGGTGGGGTGGCTGAGGGGTCTTGGGCAGAGTGCTGCATGTCTGGTGGTCAATGTCTATGCATAAGGGAATGAGAGGGATATGGTGGGCCATGAGTGTAACAGGCCGGACGGTATGACTCATACCTTTTTCTATGTATCTTTTTCTGCAGGTCAGCGCCCATCAGAAAAAGGCTATTTGGTGTGCCATCACCAAGGAAGTGCGGACCCTGGGGGTCTTTGACAGGCGGAGCACCCACTGTCGCAAATGGTGGGACGACCTGTGCCGCTGGGCAAGGAAGACGGTGAAGGCCCAGCTGGGGATGGCCTCCCAACGAGGAAGGTGTGCCCATCGTACCCTGACCCCCTTGATGTTCCGCATCCTGGCGGTGGCCTATCCGGAGTTGGATGGGCGCTTGATGACATCACAGCAGCCACAAGGAAGGGAGTGAGTACAGTTTTCGATTCAGAAAATTGCGCATGATGAGGTGTTATCTGCGTGGGCGATGTGGGTCTGTGGGTGCTCCTAGGTCAGGACGAACATGGCAGGGTAGGTTCCATGATGGGCAGGGTCTGATGCACTCCAACCCCAAATATGCTAGTGGGTATCTCCTACTGGGCAGGTTCTTGTGGGTTTCAGCTGTGCTGCTATTGGCGTTAGGCATTGTACTCCATGCCCTGGGGAAGAGCACTGTAACTGGTAGTGCACAGCCTAGTGCATAGGGCTGTTCCCTGTGTGTTGTGTACGCCAACGGTGGTGTTGTTGCTGGCATTGACCAAGTGTATCCCCTGTCTCTCCCTGCCCCCTTTTTGTTTTGTCTCCCTGTCCTTGTGCGCATTAGCATCATCTGGTGGAGGAGCAGATGCACAGGTGACGGAGGGAGCTGCATCCCACTTGGCCCATGAGGCATAATCCACCGACTGTGAGGCCACCAGTGGGACGGAGGGCGAGGGGCCCACCACAGCGGAGTGCGGAGGGGACAGTTCGGACAGCGACATCTCCTCCGATGGAAGCTCTCTGGCAGTGGCGGACACCTTTGTCACCACCCCAACTACACGTACAGCCGCCACCCCGTACCAGCACCGCCCTCCCAGCAGCCCCTCAGCATGTTTAATGTGCCCGCTCACCCAGGAGGGTGGGCATCTCCTTCGCCCCAGGCACCTCAGGAACTGCCCAAGTCAACCCTGCTGCCCTCAGCGAGGAGGCTATTGACCTCCTGCGATCCATCTCTGATGGGCAGTCAACCATACTGACTGCCATCCAGGGTCTGGCAGGGCATTTGCAACAAACAAATGCATTCCTGGAGGGCATTCACTCTGACATGGTGGCCCAACAGAGATCATTCCAGGCTCTGGCCAACTCCCTGATGGCAGCCATTATCCCTGTCTCTAGCCTCCCTTCCACCCCAAATTCCTGTACCCAGTCCCATTCCTCTCAACCCCAGCCTATCCCAAGCACACCTACAGACCAGCATGCACCCAAATCAACACACAGAAGTGGCTCAGGCAAACACAAGCACCACACTTCATCCCACAGGCGCTCACACAAGCACCATCCAGATGCAGACACACCAACATTCACTGTCTCCACTGTGTCCCCCTCCTCCTCCTCGTCCACCTCCCTCCCAGTAGTGTCTCCACTCAGACCTGCATGCACTACATCCACACCCACTGCCTCCATCACCATCACAACTATCACTACACGCCCCTCACAGGCAGTCACCACCCCCACATCCATGCACACGTCCCCTGTGTCCTCTCTCTCTGTGCCTGTGACCCCTCCTCCCAAAGTACACAAATGCACCTGCACCCAAACACAGCAGCCAGACACCTCCTGCAACCACTCCCTCTTCCTCCACTCCCAAACCTTCACCCTCTTCCAGCCCCAGTGTGGCTAAAAAGCTTTTCCTCTCCACCCTTGACCTATTCCCTGTCCCCCCACCCCCCAATCCTTCACTTCAGGCCAGGGTGGTCAGAACCCAGGCTAGCACCTCAACCACCTAGTCCACAGCCACTGTCGTTTCTGCAGCCACTACAGTTGTGAGAGGCTCCGGAAAGACACCTGTCCACACAGCCAGTGTGCCAGCACCAGCTACCAAAGGCAAAAAGGGAGCACCAGCTGGCAAAGGCAAGGAGGCACCACCAGCTGGCAAAAGCAAGGAGGCACCACCAGCTGGCAGAAGCAAGGAGGCACCACTAGCTGGCAAGGGCAGGAAGGGAACACCCGCTACAAAGGACAGGAAGGGAACAACAGCTGCCAAGGACAATGAGAAAGGCACAGACGCTGCAGTCAGGATGGATATGGAGCCTGGTGCTGGAGCAGCATCTGGGCACACAACACCAGCCATGGCACTTCAGCCATCCGAGGCTCCTGGGAAGGGCTGGAGCCTCCCCGCACCACCGGCAGCCCAGCCACCAGCACCTCTGCCAGCACCGCCACCAGCACCAGCACCACTGCCCCACCACCACTGTCAGCAGCAGCAGCCCCAGTGGGCAGCCGTCCGAAGCTGCGGGGGATGGGCTGGGGCCTCCCCCACCACAGGCAGCCCCGCTGCAGCACCGCCACCAGCACCACTGCCACCACCACTGCCAGCAGCAGCAGCCCCAGTGGGCAGCCGTTTGAGCCTGCGGGGGAACGGCTGGAGCCTACCCCCACCACAGGCAGCACCGCCGCCAGCACCACCACTGCCACCACTGAGCAGCCGTGACCGTCAGCGGGTAGTATGTAGTCGTGCCTCCATGGGCTGTAGTGCGTCCTGGCCCCTGCAACAACTGCAGGTGTGACACCCAGTTGAGTGTCTTTGACCTTCCACCCTCCACGATCTGCATCACAGGACACAAAGCCACCTCCAGAACCAGTGGAAGAAGGCATCCACTCACCCCTTCCTTGCCAGGATGAAGCACACTGGTCACAAACCCCCCTCCAGAACCAGTGGAAGAAGGCATCCACTCACCCCCTCCTTGCCAGGATGAAGCACACTGGGCACAAATCCCCCTCCAGAACCACTGGAAGAAGGCATCTACTTGAGAGACTGCACCGTTGCACTCCCCAGGACCAAACAGTGGGCTAACCACTCACTTGAGAGGCTGTGGCTTTGCACTCCCCGGGACCAAGCAGTGAACAAACCACCCACTTGAGAGACTGTGGCTTTGCACTCCCGGGACCAAGCAGTGGGCAAACCACCCACTAGAGAGACTGTGGCTTTACACTCCCCGGGACCAAGCAGTGGGCACACCACCCACTAGAGAGACTGTGGCTTTGCACTCCCCAGGACCGAGCAGTGGGCAAACCACCCACTTGAGAGACTATGGCTTTGCACTCCCCAGGACCAAGCAGTGGGCAAACCACCTACTTGAGAGACTGTGGCTTTACACTCCCCAGGATCAGGCAGTTGGCAAACCACCCACTAGAGAGACTGTGACTTTGCACTCCCCAGGACCAAGCAGTGGGCAAACCACCCACTTGAGAGACTGTGGCTTTGCACTCCCTAGGACCAAGCAGTAGGCATGTAGCCCCCTCCAGGAGCAGTGGTGTTATTCCATCTTCCGGCTGAGGTGCCCCTCCTTCCCCTTTCCCCTGAGGTGCCTGTGTTTTTTTTTTACCTGATGCCCTAGCAGTGTTCTCTCCATATTGAGGCAGGAGTCAAGTGGGTCCTTGGCCTATGTGAAATGGCCCTGTGGGCCATGGACAATTTGGACTGGGCAGTGTCCCTCCATTTGTAGATATTGTAGATACTGTTTTGTGCTTTGAGGACGTATTTCTCGAAATGTATATTATTACAGTGACTTTACTCACTTCCTTCTCTCCTTGCTTTATTCCTGAGGGTTACGGGGTGGATATGTAATGTTGTTGTATCTCTTTTTGTGTATGGTGTTGGGAGTGGAGGTGTTGCGTGTGTGTGTCACTCTCTTTTTCCTCCCCCCCTCCCTTGTGTGCTAGGTGCAGTACTCACCATGGTCATCATCACCGGCGTTGGTATTCCTGGTGTAGGAGGAGGTAGATCAGCGTGGGGAACACCTGCAGTTCGGGCTCCATGGTGTTGTGGTTATTCCTTGAGTGTCCAGAGGTGAGTTGTTTCCCTTCTGTGTACTGTTTCTGCCGTGCTTTTGATGGCGCTGGTACAGCCCCGGAAAAGCTGGCGGATTGGCTTGTTGTAATAGGGTGGGCGGTACATTTTCTTCTGCCTGGCTGTTACCACCGCAATGCTTGTTGCTACCGCTGTGGTGGTCGGAGTGTTAAGTGGCTGTCTGTGTTGGCAGTTTCCGCTGTGGTCATAATTCCATTTTCTTTTACCACCAGCATGTTGGCGGTATTACCGCTGCTTTACCACTGACCGCCAGGGTTGTAATGAGGGCCTATGTCATACACAGACGACACACAGGTTGTTTTCAAGAACTCCCCTGTATCCTGTTTGTAGTTTGTCTGAGCATGAAGCTAGTAACCAATTGGATGAACTCAAACTGTCTAAAACTAAAAAGTGACAAAAGTACTCTTTAAGAAAACCTCCATCAAGTCATCTTTGTAGTGGTGGCCCCTTGGCCCTTGGTACTAGGACTTGTTTAGTCTGCTAAAAAACTCAGGGTCTCATTTACAAGAAACTGGTGCATCGTGATCGATGCACCAATTGTTTTGCACTGCCCTGCACCCGCCTAATGATGCCATGGGAGTGCTGTATTTACCATACAGTACTCCATGGCACATAGGGGGTTATTCTAACTTTGGAGGAGGTGTTAATCTGTCCCAAAAGTGACGGGAAAGTGACGGATTTACCACCAGCCGTATTACGAGTCCATTATATCCTATGGAACTCGTAATACGGCTGGTGGTATATCCGTCACTTTACCGTCACTTTTGGGACGGATTAACACTCCTCCAAAGTTAGAATAACCCCCATAGTGTACACAAATGCCCTAAACCTTAGCATTGCTAGACTCGAGTCAAAAATGTTGATGCTAGTCCAGCAATGCTAAGGGGGCCCCATTGAAAACAGCAGAGTGTCACTTTAAAGCCTGCCCTGAACAGGCATTAAAAAAGTGACGGTGTGTTGGCTCAGGTTAGTATAGTGAAATCTTGTAGATTTCACTGCGCGATTACTGCAGGGGAACGCCTATCTTGCCTACATCATATCTGGTGCAGTTATAATGTGGCCAAGGCTTCACGAACTGGCGCAATGGTATCATTGCACCTGTTTGTAAAGGCAGCACTGTGTGGGGGACTGTTTGTGCCGCCATAATGTCAAACAAAAGAATGCTGTGGTGGTACAAAAACCTTGTAAATTAGGCCCTAAAAGTTCTTGGGGATCTACATCTTCTCTTGACCAAGTGGATACATTTGATTTCTTCCATTCTCTTCACTCTGCTTATGATGCTGAGAAAACCTTGACTTTTGCTACTTGAACCTTTGCTACTTTTCACATTTCTGCCATACTCTATACTTTGGTACCCTTGAACACCCTTGAATTCTTCATTCACTGCCTACAGGTAGTGCAGATTGTGGAAGCCAGACTAGCACTCAATATTCTGTCCCCCATTCCAGTGACAGTCAAGATCAAAGATCTTTATTATCTGCTGATTAAGAAGAAGTGTTCCATTTTAAGTCTTTATGCATTTCATGCCGAGCTGTTAACAAAAAGGGTCTCTGTACTTGTGATCTAAATTCTTTACCTACAATCCACCTTGTGTCTTGCATTCTGCTTCCTCGAGACTTGTGTCTACTCTGTTGTTCACCTTGGAGGCTGTTCTTTCTCCTGCTTGGCAATCAAGGAATTTCTTGCTGGTTACAATCTGTGCCACCATCAAACTCGATAATTTCAGGAAGCAACTTAAAACTTGGCTTTTCTGGATCTCCTCTACTGTTTGCTTTTTTCACAATGCTTGGACACCTTTCAGGGTATTTATCACACTATATAACACACAGACATAGACACAGAGTTGTTATTGTTTATTTGGGTTCAGTTAGTGCCTTTAACTTTAAGACAGATAGAAAAGATGTCTGAGAGAAAGTGTCTTTTTTTATGTGGTCATCTTCATTTCTTGCGGACTGAGGGTGCTGGTTTTTTTACTCTGTGCACCGGATCACTGCTAACAAGTCCCCAGTTCATTTTCTCTGACCACTAAATTTTCAGAAATTGGTTTACTCTGAAGTTGCCTATTTAACTTTCCTATCAGGCTATAGTATATGATGCCTCAAAATATGCCCATAGCATTCAAATGTAAGTGTCACCTATGAACTACAGAACTACTGTACCATCCACTAGTGTGACAAGACAAACACGAAATCAGGCACACCACTGAAGCCTTTAAAAAAATGCTGCCCAACCTTTTGAAATAACCCTTCTGCCAGAAGAAAACATTGCTTTTAAATATTATTAATTCACCCTTATATGGGCCTTATAGCCCAAAAGGCATGGTACATTCTTATTTAAAAGTAGGGCTTGTAGAAATTTAAAGTTAATATATCCTTACATTGACTAGCACCCAAAAGCTATTTTCACTGTAGGAAGGCTGACTGGCCGATATATAAACACTGGGAAGCAATATTAAATATGAATTCTGCTATCTCGTGCTAAGGACCAACTAGAAAAAGTATTAAACATGTATTTTGTAACATTTATTAAAAATCCAACTTCATGAAGAAGTTTGCTATTTGTTCAATATTATGGAAAATTGAATTTTAAAGCTCCTCAAGGATATTTTTCATTAGCCTCCCACTGTCACCCAGCTGGTGAGTAGCCCTGATGAGGTGTGAAAACTGCTTTTAAAGCAGAGACAGTGGCCTGGATGTGGGGATGTGTTTTTGTTTCCCTGGCAAGAAGACCATTTGGACAGTGCACAGGGGTCTCCAGTGACACAAGCAGATGTGAGATAACACCTGAACAGGCACCTTAATTTGTCCTTATAGTTAGGCAGGTGCCAATCCCAGTGGAGGAATGTTTGCCGCATAACTGGTTTGGAGTTATCACAGGCGGGGGCTGATCCTTACCTTGGCAGCACCTCTGGGCAGGCCCACACATTCTGCACAAGGGAAGATGGGTTCCTCCATCTTTGATCTGGTGACTGAAGATTACTGTGGGATTGATAGAGTCTGGTACACAGGAACATCTTCACAAGTGGGTAAGATTACCCCAGGGAACTTTTACCGCATTGCTAAGTGACACAAGCTAGTGCAAGTCATAAAAGTGGCACAGCGCCTTCAGAACACTCTGGGCCAGTGGAAGAACAGAAGGACTGCACCTTGGGCTTGAGACCCTTAGGAGACCTGAAGGACTGTACCTATTCCCACTGGTACCCAGGCAAAACAAGTGGACTCCAAGGGTCAGTTGGCTGATGTTCTGTGTGGCTCCAGGCTTTTTCCTGGAATTCTCAGCTGATCAGTCCCATCTGGACCTGACCAGGACTCTTGCTGGTGCCCTCTGCTGTAGTGCGTCCTGACCCCCAAGTGTTTTCCTGAGGTCCTGGTGCCCTTAGCTCTGTCTAATTGGACTTCTCCTACCACTATTGAACGCCTGAGACTTGGAAAATATTTCACCTTCAACACCTCAAGAGAACTGGAACAAACCAGCCAAGTAGTGATCTGAAATTGCACCCAGGTCCTGGTCTACCCCAACCATTGACTTCCATTGGTGTTTTGCATTTTTTGGCATTTTATTTTACTTAAATCTTTAAAAATGATTATCTCCTGTTCTTTTTAGATTTTTGTCATTTTTAGTGTCATTTTGCTCATTAAGCTATCTATGTTTATAAATCTGAGTGGGATTGTATTGTGTTTTTGACTTTTTAGCTGTCTTAGTATTACTAAAGGGCCTATTTATGAGCCCCTAGCTCCACCCTGCGCCACATTTGTGGAATTTATTTTAGTGCAAATGTGGCATTAAGGTGGCATTTCCCACGTGGCATATTTACAAAGCTGCACAATGCTTGCATTGTGCCACCTTGTAAGCTCTTGCGCCTTATTATGCCTGTGCCAGGCATAATGGATGCATGGGGGCATTCTGACTCTGGAGGAGCCGTAAAAATGGCGCAAAGGAATCAGCAAGATTCCTTTGCGCCATTTATATCAGCATTTCTTAACGCCTGCTAAGTGCAGGTGTTAAAAAGAGGCTCCCTTTGATTATAATGAGCCTCTGGGTGCTTTGCAGCAATATCAAAGCACCATAGTGCGCCGTATTACAAATATGGCGCTACCAGGTGCAGCACCACTTTTCATAAATATGCCCCTCAATGTTTTACACATTTTTGCTAATTTAAGCCTGTTTGCTCTGTGCCACAGCTAGCAAGGGTTGAGCACAAAGTATTCAAAGTGTTATTGGACACAGGATAGTGCATTTATTACTTGTGGTGGATCTCAATCTACCCCAAACAATAAACCAATTTGTCACAATATGCATTTAAACATTCCTTGAGTAAGAAGTTCAATAAGTATTTGAACATTTACCTGTCTGAAATACAAGGAGCAGAGTAATTGGACGAAAACCAGGAATCAGAACAATGTTGGAATATCTCTTTTGTAAATCATAAAATGTCATGGTGTGTCAACATAAGTTACTGTCAAAGGAATAACACCCAAATGATTCTGTTGACATGTGTAATGCATCACTGAGAGTGTTGCTGACAAAACATGAATTTGTGTAGTTTACAACTCAGCTCAAACTGAGTATACCAATGACGTGTTTGCTACAATATGATGATTCAGGAGCCATTACTGTCTTACAAGAATCCCATGCTGAAAGAAGCAGTATTGAAAGTTTTAAATAGTTTGCAAATGGGTATGAGTAGTGTTGTATATCTTGACTGAGGGTGTGTAGTTATGGATTTAAATGTAGAACGCAGAATGTAGCTGTAGGATAAATTATAACACATTAGCATGTAGGCGTCAGATGGCTTAAGGAGACAAGAGAGTGAGAAAGTAAATTGTGATGAGCCTTATTACTTTTAATCTTGTTTCAATAAATACTAAGCAAATACTAAGTTAATGATTGTCGTCTCAGCATGAACATCTTTCCACAACAAATTGTCGACGAGCGGTAAATAATTGGATAGGCGCATCAACACATTTTGAATATTTGATTGAATCGACTGAATCAAAGATCCCTACTCGAGCGCGATGGTGTGAAGGAGAAATCCATTCAAGCTGATAATATTGGTTGATAAAATAGTGCCAGCAAGTACTGTTTTGTGTACCTGATAGAAGCATGATCTGAACCAAAAAGCCCATTATATTTAAACTTACAGTTATAATGTACGTAATATGCTCTACTTAACGAATTTCGAATTCTGTCATGTCCGTGCTCAGGCTCTCTTCTACGAGTGATTGAGGGATATTTCCTTTAGAAACAAGGGTGAAAGTCTTATGTGAGGCGTTACGTTGAGTTTTCAAGGCCAATCGACTTGAGAAACATACAAGGGAACAAAATATTGGCGGCCATCCTAGGCCTCTGTGTTCATCTTGTGCATATCATTTTAACGGTGATTCGCACACTATTATAGAGTGATCTGATTAATATTTTTGGAGTTCCACATCAAAGGAAATTGTCATAGTGTGCGTCACTTGTAGTGGTAATACGCACACCAGTGCTAGTAGTAATATACTTCACAGGAAAACCTGTTTATATGCGTATCACTAATAACAATGATAAGCACACCTTTACAAGTTATATTACTTTCCAAAGGAATAAACTGTTACGTGCACATCATGAATAGCGGTGATACGCAAATAATTGCAGATTGTAATATATTAAAAAAGGATTGTTTATGTATGCATCACTTTTAGAGATACATTACAAATTGTAAACCATTAGATATTGTTACTGCATCATATGACAAACTAAATATGTGTGAATTACTTGTAACAGTTATACTCACACCAGTTTAAACATGGCACAGAGTAATCTCATTAATCAGCCAGCATTATTTTTAAATAATCCTGGCAAAAACCGACACTGAATGGAAAAACTGGCATGGAGCATTTGAAAATTATTTAGTGGCAATTGATGGTAAGAAATTTGAACCTGAAAGGAAAATAGCCATAATGTTTGGACTTCTAGAAAATGCTGGACAGGAAATTTTAGACAAGTTACCAGAATCTGAACCACCTCCTGGTCAATTGATTCCGTATGATGAATATGAAGAAGCGGTTAAAAGAATGGAACAACAGTATACAGAAGAACCTAACTTCTTGGTGGAGAGACATAGGCCCTCATTTTGACCTTGGCAGTCTTTAGACCGCCAGGGTTAATGTGGCGGTGTCACCGCCAACAGTCCGGCAGTGTATACCGCCACATTATGTGGTGCCGTGTTGGCCGCTGTCAACCTGTCACATCTCCACTCATACCGCCATGGAGGTATGAACCGCCGGGCCACAGATGTTCATCTCTGACCCGGCGGTCCACAGAAGACTGCCAGCGTCATTATGAGCTCGCCTACCACCATGGTTTTTGCAACGCCATGAAAACCATGGCGGTAGGGCTACTGGTGACAGAAAAATCCTTCCCTGCCACAGGTAGACAGCTCCTCCACCCCCACTACAGTCACAGCTCCTCCCACCCCCCTCCCCACATACATGCACACACATAACCACACGCACCACACATACCCCCATTCACCTCCACTTCCAGGCATGCATTCACACTAACATGCTCACACGCTTACACACTGACAAGCACACATGCACTCACTGCAACATTCATACATGCATTCACTCACATGCATACAACTATGCATACACCACAACACTCACAGACGCATTCACACATGCCCACGTACATTCAAACAGACAGGTAGACACCACACACAACACCCCCCTCACTTGTCAGATGCCCAACATACCTTGTCCGGTGAGGAGGTGGTCCGGTGGGGAAAGGGAAGGGGCGCTGCTACCTCTGGCAGTGCCCTGCCAGCAGGATACTGCTGGGCTGTATTAATGATCATAATACAGCTGGTGGCGTCCTTCTGGCGGGGCTGTGCAGGTGGTAGCATCGCCCAGAACAATCGACCGACAGCACGGCTACTGCCGGATATCCTTCCTAAATGTGGCGGAAATCTGGCAGTAACCATATTATGGTGGGCAGAAGACTGCCAGCACTGGCAGTCTTTTGGCACCCGTGGCTTTGGCGGTCTCGCTCTGAGACCGCCAGTCATAATGAGGGTCAAAGTTTTTTAAGAGAAAACAGCTAGAGCATGAAAATATAGAAGAGTATATAGCTGCCTTGAGGGTACTAGCATCATGTGAATTTAATGAGATATTTATATTCAAGGTCAATTTCTGTTCCAGTGTTACTCAAAGAAAGTTCAGGAAAGACTACTTGCTTGTAGAAATCCTACATTACAGGAAGTTATAGATGTCACTAAGGGAATTGAGAGATCAATGATTTCTACTAAAGCTTTGATGTCTGATAATTCAACAAAAGAAAACATTTACATGGTTCAAGAAAGAAAAATCTATGAACTTAAGGAAAAAAACTAAGATAATAGATTTATTAGCAGAAAAGTTGTACATTGTTATAGGTGTGGATCTAAATCGCATTTAAGTAACTATGTGAAATTTCCAGTGATAGGAAAAAAATGTGCTAGGTGTAAAAAATAGGTAACTTTGCTGCTGTTTGTAGAAGTATAAAGGCAAGTAATAACATACAAAATAATTCAGTTGAAGAATTTGATGAGTAAATGTGTGTGAATATAGTGTTGATCGTTGAGGATAATTCCATAAAAAATCAACAAGTAGATATTAATCACCACTTAGAGTTGTCAGAATTAGGGGCAAAGAACTTTATATTATGGCTAAAAATAGCAGAAATATTGCAGGATTGCAAGACTTAGGCAAGTTGGCAGTAATATTGAAACCAGTTGCATCAGATCGAATTGTTCTGGCGGAATTACCATGTCCAGACCTTATAGGCATTGGTGATAAAGATACAGATCAAATGTTATAACAAGTCTTAAAAAACAACCAGAAATTGTTTTCTAATCTCATAGGAAGGGTGAAGGGTTTTGAACATGTTATTAAGTTAAAAGAAAAAGCTGTGCCATTTGTACATAAGGTTCGGCTGGTGCCTCTTTCAGTAAGGAAAGAATTAAAAGGCCTCTTATGTAAGCTATGTGAGTAAGGCATAATTCAGCCTACTGATTTCTCAGAATGGGTTTCAGCTATTGTTATAACTAAGAAAAAGACAGGAGGTTTAAGATTGTGCGCTGATTTAAGATCTTTTAACAAAAATATAGTGGTAGATTGTCACACATTGCATAAAATTCAGGAAATATTGTCAGCCTCTAATGGATCTAAGTATTTTTTCATTAATATATCTTAAATCAGCATATCTCCAGGTCAGACTTGCTGATTCTACTAAGTATTACACAACTTTTGTAACACCTTTTGGTATTTATATATGTGTACACTTACCATTTGGATGTGCATCAGCTGCAAGTGTGTTCCAGAAGTTAATAGATATTTTATTTAAAGATCTGGATGGTGTTCAGAAATTTCAGGATGATATTGTAATACATGTGGAGACCAGTGAATGAACATAATTCGAATTTAAATAGAGTTTTAGGAGTTTTACAAAAAAAAAAGGTTTGACAGTAAGTAAGTCAAAGTGTGAATTCTGGTGTACAGAAATCAAATACTTAGGACACACTCTTTCATCAGATGGTATACAACCTAAACAGGATCTACTCAAAGCAATTTGTGAAGCACCCAATCCCAATAACAAGGACACTTAAAAATCTTTTCTTGGATTAAACAAATACTATTCAAGATTTATCATGGATTATGCTAATCTATTTGAACAACTCAGGAAGTTATTAAGAACGAAAACAAAATTTATATGGGAGTCTGAACAAGAAGTAGTATTTGGAAAAGTAAAAGAAGCCATATTAAGTGCACCTGCTCTGCTGCCTTATAATCCTAATGGTAAGAACAGGATAACAGTAGATGCTAGTGTGACAGGGATAGGTGCTATATTTACCCAAATTGTTGCAGGAAAATAATACACTGTAGCATTTATTTCTAGAAAGCTTAGGAATGCCGAACACTTTTATAGCACAATAGCGAGGGAAACACAAGCGTGTGAATGGGCAGTTGAGAAATTGAAAACGTATCATTGGGGTAATAATTTTGAAATAGTAACTGATCGTAAACCCCTGATCTACATGGATGGAAGAGGAAATGCCAAAGCATCTTCTCGACTAATAACGTTGATTGCGAAATTGCAAGACTATAATTTTGATACTAAGCATTTTGCAAGAGGTTTAAACAAATGTGCGGATTGCTTATCTAAGCTACCATTAAAAGACATGGATGATATTGAAATACATGATACTGAATGTGTTGTTACTTATGTTGATGCTGTGGAATTTTGTGATGGAGTGATTTCTTGTAGTGAATGGACAGAAGCTTGTGAAAAAGATTCTGTTACACAATTAGTCAAGAAATTTGTCCCTAACAGGTGGCCACTTAGCAGAAGTTTGGATAATCCTACTAGACATTCTTCACAAGTTGCAAGTGAGTTAACTATAGATGGTGGTATGTTGATGAGACACAATTTATATATTCCACCATCATCATTAAAAAAAGAGATTGACAGATTTAGCACATAAATGGCTTCCAGGAATCACTGCCACTAAGAAATTATTGAAAAATTACTATTGGTGGCCAGGAATAGACAAGGCGTTGACGTGTTTATGGATAAATGTGCAGAATATGTCAAATCTGATAAACATTGGAAAGTAAGTAAGAAAGAAATACACCTAGTTGATACCTAATGCATCTTGGTTAAAGTTAGCCATAGATATTTCATAGATATTTCAAGTCCATATAATCTGCTTGATAAAAAAATGCGTTATTTAGTTGTGCTTACAGATTATTATTCTAAATGGATTCATTGGAACTTCATTGCTAATATTACCACAGATGTTATTATGGAATTTTTAAAAACAGTTTTTGCTATTGAAGGATTACCAAGAATTTTAGTATCAGATAATGGCACACAATTGGTTTCTCAAAAGATGTGTTCATTTTTAAGTAAACATGGAATTTAACAGGAAAGAACACGTATTTACAAACCTTCTTTAAATGGTCAAGTAGAACATGCGAACAGGTTCATGAAGGAAGGAATTCAATTAGATATTGCATCTAATTTGAAAGTATATGAATTTCTACGAGAGAAAGTATATAGTTATAACAACACTGCAAATTCGGCAACTGGGTTTTCACCATTCTATCTGTTAAGGAGTAGAAATTTGGTAAAGATACAAATGTGCAAAATTATGTCATAACGATTGATGACAAAGAATTACAGGTGAAACAAAACATTTTTCGAAAACAAATGAAGACTAAAATATACTATGATTTAATCAATAAAGTTAAACCCAAAACATTTAGGCCCTCATTACAGCCCTGGTGGTCAAAGACTGCCATGGTTTTTTTGGTGATTGTACTGCCAACAGGCTGGGGGTACAATTTGCCATATTATGACCACGGCAGTAGCGCCGTGGTCGCACCGCTGGGACGGTGGTTTACTGCCATCGTTGTCCCGGCGGTTATAATCCGCCAGGGCAGCGCTGCTTACAGCGCTTCCCTGGGTATTATGACTCCCCTTCCCACCAGCCTGTCCATGGTGGTAGAGACCGCCATGGACAGGCTGGCGGGAAGGGGAGTAACGGGCCCCTGGGGGCCCCTGCACTGCCCATGCACTTGGCATGGGCAATGCAGGGGCCCCCAGGCACAGCCCCACTCTCCTTTTCACTGTCAGCACCTCCATGGAAAGGCTGGCGGGAAGGGGAATCTCAGGGCCCCTGGGGGCCCCTGCATTGCCCATGCACTTGGCATGGGCAGTGCAGGGGCCCCCAGGCACAGCCCCACCCTGCTTTTCACTGTCTGCACAGCGGGCGGAAACTCTGTTTTCACCCGCCGGCCCAGCGGGGATACTGTAATGCGGCTGGCGGGATTGCGACCGCATAGGCGGCTGCTCTGCGGTCCAACCGTGAGGGCCTTAATGCAGGAGATTGGATTGTTATTAAAAAAAATAGGTAAGGTGCAGAAAGGAGAGTCGGCATTTACTCACCAGTAAAAAATATAAAGGTCACCAAAAGCGCTTTGCAATTAAAGGATAAAGGGTTGTCTAGTAAAATTACTATTGTTTTAATGTTACCATTTCAAGAGAAATTTTTGAATGTTAGCCATAAAAGAATGGTGGAAGGTCAAGGATCACAAAATTACTGGGATGTAGAGATAAGTGGTGAAAATGATAGAAGAAATAAATCATATCAAAGAATTGATGAGAATAGCAATCCTAGAGACAGAAATGAGGTGACAGAGGAACATTATTCACCTATCACTCAAAAGGAGAATGAAATGCAATGTTTTGAAAATGAGGATACAAGTGTAGATGAAGTACAACGTGATGTAGAAATGCAATGTAATACAGAAATAAGTAGAGAATTGGATGTTCAAAACAATGAAAATAATGATTGTACTTTAAGAGCAAGAAGAAATATGCAGATACCAAAGAAATATTCTGAGGTTGAAAGTTTTAACTTGAAATATCGTAACAATGTCATATTTTGTCAATTGCTATATGATGTTATTTTTTTTTTTTAGTAAAAGGAGGAGATGTTGTATCGATTAACTGATGTTGTGTAATTAGGGATTAGAAAATAGAATGTAGAATGTAGCTGTAGGATACATAATGACGCGTCAGAATGTAGGCGTCAGATGGCTTAAAGAGACAAGAGAGTGAGGAAGTAAATTGTGATGAGCCTTATTACTTTTATTTTTGTTTCAATAAATACTAAATTAATGATTGTCATCTTGGTATGAACTTCTTTCCACAACAAATAGTGATATACTTGCAACAGTGTGCTCTAAAATGCACCAAGGCTACATACTACGCCCATTCTACTCTCCTGCTGAATGGGTGTGGCTCACTTGCTATACTTGTCCTTTGCACCATGTTTGTAATTTTTCACAAGCCCTATGACTTCAGTGGAGTAACAATGATGGCTGCATACCCACTCTGAAAATTGTTCCCGCACCACTGGAGTCTCTCATCATAAACTCTAGCTTTTACAGTTGACATCAGCCTGGGTACTCAATGGTGCAATAAACAAGGAAAAACTAGAGTGATGCAAACAGCTTAATGGGCAGGAAGTGTGACGACTGAGGTTGAAGTGAGGCTTTCCACTTCCCCTACTCAGAAGAGATTGCAAGCACTGAACCAATACAGTTCTTCATGTTTTAAACAAACAGCTAACCGTATTCCACAAAATTGGTGTGTTGCAGTTGCCTCAGATATTGATCCATGTGACCTAGGCAGCCTTGGTGAGAGAGCCTTCTCTTTCCTTGGTAAAGGCCAAATTGATTAAAAGGTCAATTGGGCATTCTACTCTTGTCTCACGTTTTGGAGGAATATTAGTATTCAGATAAATCACATATTTCCCTTTGCAAACAAATCTTGGTGACAACACCTATTAGTTTCTAAATGCAATTGAAATAATTGGTGAACAAATGGATGTACAGGAAATAAAGGACTGCCACAGATTCAACGCATTTGGATGCTTAAAGGAATACTGAACAACAGAGCGTTTGTTTTTGCAGCTCAGCTCCTGCAGCACTTGAAAGTACCTAGAGCTTTTTTTGCAAATCAAACTTGCCCCCAAGTCAATGTGCGAACCATTAATCCTCAGCAGCATGGAGGTGTGAAATTAACATTTGATAAAAATTGACTTTTAAAGAGCGGCTTTTAAAATATATTACTCGTTGAACTAAGTATGGTATATTTGTCTTTAATTAGCTTTTGATGATTTCCCTTGGCATCCTTGCTAATTAAACAAACATTTGAATTTAAATCAGGCTCCCCGCTCTCCATCTCATTCAGGTTCAACCTGCCTCTGGCTCATAAAGTGTGTAATTGATCTTAGGCAGGCTGAGCTACAGGCTGTTCCCTGGCATACAATATGACTGAATCTGCCCCAGCCCTTTAGTCCTTTCAAAGTTATCATCACATCACGGCATTTACAATTTCTTCATAAACCATTCTGTCTCAATATTAGTATCTGTTTTTGGCGGGGGGTAAAATGAATAAGTATTGATCACTTTCTGCTGACCACTTTATCCATGGGAAGCAGAGGGAAAACCTTGATGACGGTAAGTTTGCGCTGCATGAAGCAAGAACTTCCCTATCTTCCTTTAACACTGTATCTTCAATCTCCTGATCTGTTTGGGATCTTCCTCAGTAGCATAGAGCTGTTTTTATTAGACCTTGGGACCTACTAAAGGCCATATTTAAGAGCCCCTAGTGCCATTTTAACACCATTAACATGCATTATTCCACTTTGTAACCCTTTGCACTACGTTATGCCTGCACTGGTCATAATGTATGCAAAGGGGTCATTCCCCCATTGAGGAGGCCGGTAAAAAGGAGCAAGGAAATCTGACAGATTTCCTTGCGTCATTTTTTCAGTACTTTTAATGCCTGGTCTGAGAAGACTTAAATGTGTGTGTGCCATTGAATACAATCGCCCAATATGTACTCTGCAGGAGTAGCACCAACATTTTGGCTCTACTGCTGCAGAGTACATTAATAGCATAAAAAATATTGACACTATTGCTCTGTTCCCTAAGCCACCGTGTGCCGTAGTTTAAATACGGTGCACACATGGTGGCAGTAGGAGGGTGCTAAAGGGTGCTAAAGTGGCACTGCAGTGTGTGCAGCACCACTTTTTTAAATATTCCTGTAAATCTCTCAACTAGATTAAAACGATTTGGCTTGTTCCACAAATCAAGGAACTTAGGGTGGAGCCAATTTAAAATGAATTAGAACTACATTTGAGGTTGTTTAATCCCCAACTCTTCCTTCCCAGCAGTGCTTAACACACAAAATATATTTTTTCTTCTGTTTGTTTGTGTTCATGCCAACCCATTGTATATCCTTAGTGAACAATGGATGACATGTTTTTAACCGCATTGTTGAACTCATATTTGGCCATGGTTGCAGCAGGACTGGAACAAAGAAAAGAGTTTGACAAATCTTGAATTACCACACAAACAGATTTGATGGTCCCAGCTACTCAAAAGCACTTTGCCAGGCCAGCCCCATGTTCATCAAAAATAGCATTACATGCTGTACACAACTTATGAACCACGGAGCTGGAGGGTTTTTGAAATGACAACAGTTCTCAGAACTCGATTTTGCTGTTCATGCTAAAAATAACATTTGCATTGAAACATTTTAATGAGATTCAGCAGGCTAAAGCTGCTGTTGCCGATGTTGCACTCTTTTTCCCTTATAAGAGTAAGGGGCATATTTACATGGAACTGGGGGATGATGCAGTCTTTTTCCTTAAGAAGAGTAAGGTGAATTTTTACATGGAACTGGTGCATGGGTGCACCACATCTACAAAAATACGGCACACTCTTCTGTTTCCCCAGCGCTGGGGCTAAATTTAGCTGCCAGCGCCAATGCAAGCATCCTTGTACCACAGTGCCAGGGTGCCTTCACATAAACATCCTACATTGGCGACTTGGCACTTTTATGTGTGGTGCATTATGCAGCACACATAGAAGTAATAAATCATCATTATTCAATATTGTTTATGTGCAGGAAGGGACACCCTCCTGCATATAAACAATCATTAATGGCCTTTCTGCAGCACACATAGAAAAAGCAAAAACAATGAGAAATAAAGGTATTTCTCTATGTTGAGCCATGCTAACGCCACCCCTGGGGTTTTTGGAGCTGCCTCAGATTTACAAGTCCTTGAAAACCAGAGGCAGCATCAAAAGCAATGGGTGTTGCAGTGGAACGACCACATCAACACCCATTGCATGCCCCTCTTCTGCAGAAAACTGCATTGAAGGGGTTCTATTTACAAGGTGGCATTAAGCCACAAAAAGTGGCTTAGCGCCACCTTGTAAATGTGGTGCAGTGCACAGTGCCACCAGAGCGTCGCTAAAAGTGATACTCTGATGTCGCTAGGGGCTTCTAAATATGCCCCTAAGTACTTTAAGGGTTCCTCCACAGACAAAATCACCAGCACACAACTCCATGACTGATACCTCTCTTACTACTAATTACAGAAGAATAGCAATTGCCCATTGGCAGTTTCAAGTGCTATGGCACTCTACAATAAAGTCAATCTCAATTGCAACTGCCAAGGCTCAAAACTATTAACTCTTTTATTGGAGTTCTAGAGGCTGCATGTAACAGGCATACCATTCTACTCGTTTTGAGCAGCACAAGCATGCTCCTTCATGCACCGCACAGTTCACTAAATCCTCGATGCCTACTGCCAGATTAATGTCATCATCAGTGTAGGCCAGTTTCCTACAATGAGTTAATTCAGTGCTAAATTTGAGCCAGTGGTGGCAGCTGGGGCACACTAACACTTATTGTTGGGGACTACCACTTATTTTGCCTCATCAGACTTTGACCCAGAGAAAGAGAGAAAACATGCAAAGGGGAAACTAGAAAGACACAAACACAGTGTGAAAAGGAGTCAAAAAGAGATGGAAAAGAACCTGAAAGAGTGAGGTAAAGAAGCAAAGAGTGTGTGGTGGTGGATGAAAGAGACATGAGGTGAATCAAGACTATGCAGCTTTAGTATTCGGCACCCCTGACCTATGATAGACCTGGCCGTGGCCATGTGAGCAAAAGAGTGGGCTCCAGCACCTATTCTTTTACAAATTAAGTACTGGTTTAGGCAGTGATAAACTCATCAATCTAGCTGAACCAATGACTTACATACAAAAAAGGAAAGGGTATATTATATGAACTGCCATCCTTCGATTCTAAGAGGAAGTCAAAGTCGACCCAAATTACGCTCCTCTTGGACCTTTATTTCATGGTGCATTGGCCAAGGACTGTGTGATGTGTAATAGACTAATTATAGCTACTGTGACCATTCAGTGTTTAAGTAATGTTTAAGAGTACAGTGAACCTAAGTTATTGCTCATGGATTAAGGACGGAATATGCACACATGGATGGCAGATTGGTATTAATTTTGTCAGGTGTCAATAAGACTATCTTTAGATGAGGAGGTTGGAGCAGCGAAAGCAGAGACCAGACGTGGATCAGCACAGCAGCAGGCACTGGGTAAAGCCCATGAAGCAGCAAACTCTGACAATTAAAGACATATCCCACTTTCGTCGATTCATTTGGCAAGAACAAAGTAAAACAGTTGATTCTGGGGATCATTTGCATTCGATTTAAGAAAAGGAGTTGATGATGATGTGAAAAAGTGTTTTGCCCTCCTATGAGCAATGTCAATATTTGTAGTGCTATTTGTATAAGTGGAGTGAGAGGAAACAGGCGAACAGCATTTACAATTATACTCTCTTTTTGTTTGACTGAAAAAATAAACATTTTGAATTTGTGCATTTTGATAAAAGCTGGGAAGCTATTAATATTGCCACATCATCATGCTTTTAACAATGTTGACTTTAATAGGTCAGACATTTGCCTTTCTTGGTTGATTATCTGACTCCTCAAATCAGCTGTACTATGCTTGATATCGATGTCTCTTTCCTTCTGCATCAACCTCTTTTTAAAGTTCAGAGTTTGCAAAGTTCTGGAATCCCAATTCTCAATGAACACAAGACCATTATCCAATATCTAGCATACTCCTCTATTGCACCTCTATATTGTGTTAACACGGGAGTGTGGCTGAACGCAGTGACTCAGAGAAAGAGCTACTGTTATTAGATCTGGACTAAATAAGGGTTACAAATGTTTCATTCATGTTCATGAACAAGTACCTACCTAATGTGCTTTGTTTTCTTTTCTGAACATAACTGATTGGCTACGTCATGTACAATAAATATGTTATTCATTGTAACATATAAATAAGTATGTACATGCCATATAAACTGCAAAATAAAGTTTGTCTACATTTATCCTTCTGTCTCATGAACATTAAATGTAATTGGGGGTGGCAGTAGATGATAGTATTTCTCATCATCAACAAAGGCATCATTTGTTTGTACCATTGGCTTACCTTTTGTGACAGTTATATTATGCATCATGGCACATGTGGCTATGGTTCCACAAGTTGCAGGATCTTATTCTAGTTCACACCCACTCTTGTATAGTCAAATCTATCTTTCAGCAATCCAAATATCTGTTATCTTGATCTAGTATGATCCTGAGCCTCATTGTACCTCCTTTCTCTGGGTGTCCGTGGATTTTATTACGTATCATTATTGGGAGAGATCACATATTCGTAGCATAGAAGTTAGCATATGGTGACAAATTAACCTACGTTTAAAAGCCTATCAGAGAAAATAAGATGAGTTGTAAAATGTGCACGATTAAATTATAATGAACCATGGGCCACCATTCGTATTGTGCACCATGTTTTAACATGAGAGTTTTGAATGTATATTAAATGAAGTACTATAGTGAGTTAACGTTAAGAATGTTTTATATAAAATGTAGATTCATATTTGAAGTATTAAAATGAATATGAATTAAACACATTTATATTGAATTAATGAGTTTTATTAACTTGAATTGCATGCATGCAGAAAAATAAATTCACTTTAAAATTAGCTGTAACATATTATAAATGATGTTTGCAATAAACAATTTGCTTTGCATATATGAAGAGTAAGGTGTACAATAGATAAATCAATGTATTGATTGTATTAATGTGTATTTAGGCTTCTTAGTTTGACTAGGACTGAAGAGATTAATTTTGCAGCAGTAATGGAAAATCACTTGTTTATTCTATTCCCTCTAAATCTAAATTATTTTACCTAGGCTGCTAATGTGATGTTGAATATCATATTGAATTGAAGACAAGAACTATGTTTCAGAATAACAATGTAACATTATTTGTTCTAGCTGTCCAACAAGACAGGAAGTTTGTAGTTCTCATGTCAAATGTATTAGTTTAGTTTATGGTGTGTGAGAAAGGATCTCAGGTAACAAATAATTAGAGAATGTAACATTTTGTTGGAAACTTCTGAAATCATCCGATGACAATGCACTTTTGCTGAGAAGATCTGGAAAAGTAGCAAAATTGGTGTGCCATATAAAGCCACTAGATGCTGAATCTGAAATCCAAAGTGCCCCCTCCTAAAGGACCAATCAAAAGGATTGTGGTTATTTTAATTAGTGAGAGACTTTGAAACTTAGAGTTAGTTCTCTCCTGCCTTCGTGCTGTTTAGAACTCTGTTAGAGTATGTCTGTCCCTGTTTAAGTCTGCTATCATCCTCCTATTCTTTACGTCTCCATATGAGTTTTCTCATCTTAGTCTGATTGTACTATTCTGTTATGTGGTTCAGTACCAATAAGCCCAACTAATTCTGAACTGCTGAACAGTCCTATACGAAGCTCATGTTCTGCACTGTCCTGATGCTGCTGTCAACTGACGCCGGAAGTAGGTGACCGTCCTGTCCGATGAATCATCGCTGTATGCTGTCTCATGAGGAGAGGTATAACTAAATGTGGTTTCTTGTTTTCCTTTAGTTAGGTACCTACACCAGCGTGATTTGTTATAGTGAGTTGTCTTAGTTAGATGTTTTCCCAATTATTTTTGTCTTCCTTTTATTTTTGCTTTTGCCCGCATGTGTTAGCATGTTCCCACACATGTTCCCACACATGCAAGTCCAAATTTGTGTTAGTGATGGGAATGGCCCAGCTCTGAAATCTGAAATTAAACTTTAAGTTGTGTTTTGATGATTTACTGATGTCACCATCATCTGCTTTGACTTTTAACTATAATGTGCATATCGGTTTGTTGTTAATCTATATCATTCTTTTGGAATCTTTAACAGTATTGATGTTTAGAAGGATAAATCTTTTCAGATGTTTGGTCAGCCTATGGTTTACATGTATGTTTAGAACTCAGTTTTGCACACCATATATGTGGCATTGATTTTGGGACTTTAATAAAACTTTGAAACTTTATGCAGTCTGGAGTTTGATTTAGTGTTAAATTGTTTATAGTGTCTAATATTGTTTATGGTGTAATGTCATTGATTTATGATTGAATGATTCTGACTACTACACTCTGCCAAGTCCAACATTTCAGTCGACCTTGAGAGGTGAGATTGGTGATGGTGCCTGTCACTTTTCATCCTTGGTGTGGTCTCCCTTAATTTTTTGCCTCTGTTTCCCAGGTTGTTGATGTGTGCTGGACTCTGTTTTTAATGTTTTGTAATCTGGGCACTATAGCACTGTTGAGCAGTGCTAAAGTGCAAGTGTTCCCTATGTGAAATCATACGTGTAATTGGCTTTTCCATTATTGGAATTGATTTACTAGTAAGTCCCTGGTAAAGTGCACTAGAGGTGCCTAGGGCCTGTAAATCAAATGCTACTAGTGAGCCTGCAGCACTGATTTCACCACCCACATGAGTAACCCTGTAAACATGGCTCAGACCTGCCACTGTAGTGTCTGTGTGTGCAGTTTTAAACTGCCAGTCGACCTGGCAAGAGTACCCTCTTCCCCGGCCCAAACCTTCCTTTTTTTATACATGTAAGGCATGGGAGGGTGCAGTGTATGTTAAACCCTTCGCTGCAGGCCTTTTCCCCTCCTGTGCTGAGCCTTTTTTTGGCTATTTGGGGCAGTTTGTGCTTAGGCCCTCATAACCTTTTGTCCACATAAGCTACCCACGCCAAATTTGTATCTTTTTCCAACATCCTAGGGATTCTAGAGGTACCCATACTTTGTGGGTTACCCTGAAGGAGACCAAGAAATTTTCCAAAATACAGCAAAAATGTTGTTTTTTTAAAATAAAAATGGGACAAAAGGGCTGCAGAAGAAGGCTTGTGGTTTTGTCCCTGAACATGGCATCAACACAGGGTTTGTGGTGGTACAATCACCATCTTCCAAGCTTTCAGGAACAGGCAGACTTGAAATAGAAAACCAGATTTTTCAACACAATTTTGACATTTTACTGGGATATACCCCATATTTACTATTTTTTGTGCTTTCAGCCTCCTTCCAGTTAGTGACCGGAATGGGTGAGAAATCAATGCTGGATCCCAGAAAGCTAAATGTTTTTAAAAAGTAGACAAATTTATGAATTCAGCAAGGGGTCATTTGTGTAGATCCTACAAGTGCTTCCTACAGAAAATAACAGCTGAAATAAAAAAATATTGAAATTGAGGTGAAAAAAACATCAATTTTTCTCCACGTTTTACTCTGTAGTTTGCTGCGATGTCATATTTTTGAAAGCAATATACCGTTACATCAGCTGGACTCTTCTGGTTGGGGGGATATATAGGGCTTGTAGGTTCATCAAGAACCCTAGATACCCAGAGCCAATAAATGAGCTGCACCTTGCAATGGGTTTGCATTTTATACCGGGTATACAGCAATTTATTTGCTGAAATATAAAAAGTGAAAAATAGGTATCAAGAAAACCTTTGTATTTCCAAAATGACCACAAGATAAGGTGTTGCTAAGCAGTGGTTATTTGCATATCTCTGAATTCCGGGGTGCCCATACTAGCATGTGAATCACAGGGCATTTCTCAAATAGACGTCTTTTTTACACACAGTCTACATTTGTAAGGAAAAACTGTAGAGAAAGGCAAGGGGCAATAACACTTGTATTGCTATTCGGGGGTCCCCCAAGTCTCCCGATAAAAATGGTACCTCACTTGTGGGGGTAGGCCTAGCGCCCACGACAGGAAATGCCCCAAAACACAACGTGGACACATCACATTTTCACAAAGAAAACAGAGCTGTTTTTTGCAAAGTGCCTAGCTATGGATTTTGGCCTCTAGCTTAGCCGGCACCTAGGAAAACCTAGCAAACCTGCGCAATTTTGAAAACTAGACACCTAGGGGAATCCAAGATGGGGTGACTTGTGGGGCTCTGACCAGGTTCTGTTACCCAGAATCCTTTGCAAACCTTAAAATTTGGAAATAAAAAACACGTTTTCCTCTGATTTCGGTGACAGAAAGTTCTGGAATCAGAGAGGAGCCACAAATTTCCTTCCACCCAGCGTTCCCCCAAGTCTCCCGATGAAAATGGTACCTCACATTTTTGTGGATAGGCCTACTGCCCGCGAAAGGAAATGCCCCAAAACACTATCTGGACACATCAAAATTATCAAATACAAAACTACCTGTTTTTGCGGGGGCACCTGCGTTTTTGGTCCTGGGCTCAGCAGCCATCTAGGGAAACCTACCAAACCCAGACATTTCTGAAAACTAGACACCCGAGGGAGTCCAGGGAGGTGTGCCTTGCGTGGATCCCCCAATGTTTTCTTACCCAGACTCCTCAGCAAACCTCAAATTTAGCTAAAAAAATCTAATTTTTCCCACATTTCTGTGTGGGATCACCGCACTGGGACAAATTTACCACCCAACATTCCCCTCAGTCTCCCGGTAAAAATGATACCTCATTTGTGTAGGTGGGCCAAGTGCTTGTGAAAGGGAAGAGCCAAAAACATGTCGATATTGAGGGAGAACCAAAGGGGCTTCAAAAGGGCAGTTTGCAAAAACACATTTTTAGGCTGACAAGTGCAGCAGAATTTTTATCGGTATAGATGACACAATGCTGGGTGGTAGGAATTTTGTGGATTCCTGCAGATTCCGGAATGTTCCACCACAAAAACGTGGGAAAAATATGTGATTTCTAGCAAAGTTGGAGGTTTGCAGGGCATTGTGGGTACGAAAATGGTGTGGGGTGCATGCTAAACACCCCACCCTGGAATCACCCAGATGGTTAGTTTTTAGATGTGTCTAGGTCTTGTGGAGTTTTCTACATGGCAGCGTCCCAAAGTCCATAAAGTGCAGCCCTCACCATTTCAAGTTGGACGATTTTGAGAGTTAGCCAAGCTCTCATGGCCAAAATGTAAAACCAAAACCCAAAATAATCGAAAGTCTTCTTGCTTGCTGTGGGATAAGATGTTTTAGAGTGCGGGAAGAGCTCAAAGACTGTTACCCCCTTCAGTTGGGGTGGGGGCATAACCAGGCCCATACTGGTTGGTAGACACCACCCCAATATATATATATATATTGTTTTTAAATTCCCTGGCATCTAGTAGACTCTCTGCCCCCCCAGGGTGTACATCAGGGGTAATTGGCCCCATTTATTTGGGGTGGGGGTATGGCCATACCCCCACCCTCTTATTTTGGAGGAAAAAAAACTTCCCTGGTCTCTGGTGGACTTTCTGCCCCCCCCCCACTTAGGGGCAGATGGGCCTTCCAAAAATAGGCCAATCTGCCCCCAAGGGGGGCAGATATGGCCAACAGTAAGATGCCCCCATGGGGAGCGACCCTTACCCAAGGGGTTGCTCCCCTAAAGGAAACACACACATACACACACACCAATCCCTGGTGCCTAAGTGGTTTCTCCCCCCGAGAGCAGATCGGCCTAACAAAAATCAGCCGATCTGCCCTCAAGGGGGGCAGAAATGGTCTAAATACAAATTGCCCCCCAGGGGAGCGATCCTAGCCTAAGGGGTCACTCCCACAGCTAAAAAACAAAAGAAAAAGAAAAATCACCATAAAATGTATCCCTGGCACCTAGAGGTTTCTGCCCCACCTGGGGGCAGATCGGCCTAATAACAATAGGCTGATCTGCCCCCAGTGGGGGCATAAATGGCCTAAAATAAATTCCCCCCCCCCTGGGGAGCGACCCTTGCCTAAGGGGTCACTCCCCTTGCGTGAAATTGGTGCAACAAAAAAGATCCCCGGTGCCTAGTGGTTTCTGCCCACCTTGGGGGCAGACAGGCTTAACAAAAATCAGCCGATCTGCCCCCAGGGGGAGCAGAAATGGCCCACAATAAATCCCCACCCCGGGGAGCGACCCTTGCCTAAGGGGTCGCTCCCCTTCCGTGAATTACCCATAAAAAAACTCCCTGGTGTCTAGTAGTTTCTGCCCCTCTTGGGGGCAGACTGGCCTCATAAAAATAGGCCGATCTGCCCCCAAGGGGTGCAGAAATGGCCTAAATATAATTTGCCCCCTAGGGAGCAACCCTTGCCTAAGGGGTCGCTCCCCAACTCTAAAAAAAAAAAAAAAAAGAAATGATCCCTGGCGCCTAGTGGTTTCTGCCCCCCCCTCCCCGGGGGGCAGATCGGCCTAACAAAAATATGCCAATCTGCCCCTGGGGGGGCAGAAAAGGCCTAGAAAAATATTGCCCCCCTGGGGAGCGACACTTGCCCAAGGGGTTGCTCCCCTTATGCCAGTTTCACTTTTTATAAATGAATCCCTGGTGTGTAGTGGGCATTTCAGAAGCCAGATCGCTTTACAATCCGGCTTCTGAAATGCTCTGAGAGACTCAAAGGGAAGGAAATTCCTTTCCTTCCCTTTGAAGCCTCTCAGGCCCCCATCCCACGATCGGAAGAGAAATGCAAAGCATTTGGGGAAGTGGCCTCTGATGACGTCATCAGACGTCACTGGTGGGGTCAGGGGGTGTCGGAGGTGGAAGGGATAGGGCTTCCCTGCCTTGGGGGGTGGAAGGGAAGCCCACAGAGGGAGAGCTAGCGCACCTCTCTGAGCTCAGTGCCGAGGATGTAATGGTTATGTCCTCGGCACATGAGCACTGTACTGTTGGACGTAACCAGTACGTCCACGCCACAGAAGGGGTTAAAGGTGAGCATGTACTGATGTGTTTTACATGTCCTAACAGTGAAATACTGCCAAAGCCAGTTTTCACTGTTGCAAGGCCGATCTCTCTTGTAGGTTTACATGGGGCTTGCCTTTAAATATCCTTAAGGTGTAGTTTCCCTTTGAGAGCAGATAGAGATTTGGAGATTGGGGTCTCTGAACTCACAATTTAAAAAGTTTAGTGAAGTTGGTTTTTAGATTGTAAGTTTGAAAATGCCACTTTTAGAAAGAAGGCATTTTCTTGCTTAAACCATTTTGTGAATCTGCCTCTTTGTGGATTCCCTGTCTGTGTCAGACTATCAGTAGGGATGTTTGTGAATCTCTTCTAGACAATGACACAAAGGGAGCTGGGGTGCAGCCTTCATATCTTGCTAAGCCATCTAGGCTAGACTGGAGGGAGAACAGTTCACTTATACCTGAATGGGCTGTGCCTGCCCTCACAAAATGCAGTCTCCATCCCCTGGTGTGTGTGTGGGCCTGGTCTGGGCAAAGCAGGATCCTGTAAACAACAGACACTTTTCTTTGAAATTGGGCAACTTCAAAGGCAGAAAGGGGTATACGTATTGGACCCAAAACCCCAGACGTAAGATTTCTTCAAGCTTTGCTTCTGGTACCAAGAGGAACATCTGCCAACAAGAAAAGCTGAATAACTGAGGAGAACTGCTGCCCCTGATGGAGAATGTGCTTTGTTGGGCTATCTTGCAGTTGCTGCTTCTGCTTGTGAAAGGGGACAAAGACTGGACTTTGCGGTATATTCCTGCTTAAGAAGAATCTCCAAGGGCTTGGACTGAGCTTACCCCCTGTTTTTATGTCTCACGGCCATCAAAGACTTCCTCTACCAGGACCTGGACTCTGCTGAGACTCCTGCCCTACCAAGTGGTGCCTAATCCCGTCCCTGGACCCTTGAAAAGAGGAGCTGGTGAAAAATCAAGAAGATCCAAGGAAACCGACTTCGGACGACTCTGGACTAATGCCGCTGCCGGATCCCGTGATGCCGCCTGCAACTGAAGCTGTGTTCCTCACTAGGGTGCAACGATCCCACAGGCCCGACGCCGCTGCAGCTCCTGAAGTCCATGACTCTGTGGAAGTCGCCACACCACATCATGACAGCGGGATATCGAATCCGCCTGAAGTGCGCAGATCCAATGCTTCGCACCAGCGCAGCCTCACCTCCACCGCCTCCTCTCATTTGCTCCACAACACCGGAACCGATGCCACCTCGGATCCAGCAACGCCGTGATCCCCGACTCTGTGCTCCAGCTTGTTTCCTCATTTTCACAAGGTACTGTACCCTGGGGGTCTGTGTGACTATGTGACCAGTGCCCCTAGCATTGGATTGTTGGGAATGACTCAGTGATATCACCTAGTCAAAGCATTTGTGTTTCTAAGCGCTAATTTTGAGTTTAATCTTGCATAAGTTCATAACTTTGCTTGTGTATGTTGGATTTTTTGTAGTTTTGGTCTTGTTTTGTTTCAATAAATATTGGCTATTTTTCTAAACCTGTGTGATGTGCATTTTGTAGTGTTTCTCTGCATTACTGTGTGTGTTGGTACAAATACCTTACACATTGTCTCTGAGTTAAGCCTTTCTGCTCGTGCCAAGCTACCAAGGGGGTGAGCGGGGTTAACTGGGTGTGCTTCTCATTTGCCCTGACTAGAGTGAAGGTCCTTACTTGTACATGGGGTAACCTGACTGCCAACCAAAGACCCCACTTATAACAGCACCAGAATCAGACTGAATTGTGGTCAGGATACAGAATTTCAGATTGAACTACACTGGAACAGCGATTTATGGCACGAGGCTATCCCAGGAGTGTAATAAACAAGGCCAGAAATATGATTGAAAAAGTTAAGCTGGACACTCTCCTCACCACTTTGAACAAGGGTAAAAAAGGGACCAGAGAAAATTGTCTCTCATTACTCCTTACAGAGCTCTTATTCCCCAGGTTTACAAGATCTTACAGAAACACTGGTCCTTTTTACGAGCTGACAACACCCTGAAAGGTGGGATTACAGCCAAACCAACCCTTACACACACTAGGGGTCGCTCACTAAGGGCCATTTTGTGCCACAGTTATTTACCACCAGACACGAGTAAAACTTGGCTACCCAAACCACCGAGTGGTTTTCACAAATCTGGTCATTGTAATATATGTTACTTTCCTAAGGACAAGATTGTTACTTTTCAATACAACACTAAAGCAACACATAAGATTACAAAATGTATAAATTGCCATACTATACATGTAGTTTACTGTTTAATCTGTGTGTGCAACTGCATTTATGTGGGTAGCAGGATAAGTTCACTTAAAGAAAAGATGCAGGAACATATTTGGGTGATTAGACTCAATTATAATGACTATCCCTTTGCTATGCACTACAACACAGTCCATGGACATAGAAAAATTTTGGGAATCATTTTTCATGGTATTAACTCAATAGGTTCTCTACAAAGGGGTAGGAACAAAATTGTTGCATTAAGACGTCTAGAAAGCAAAATGGATTATTTGATTAAGAACGGTGGATGAGGGTTTAAATATTGGAAAGGACTTACATGTGTTCCTGAGAAATTGAACGGAATGTGAGAAGGGGCACGCCAGATTATTATTATTTTTTTTTTAAGTGTTTTTATTAACATTTTGCTGTCAAACATTGTCGTATCAGGTTATAGCATACACATTTTTTGTGCATCATCCAAACATGTCAGCAATTTTACTATCGAGGTACAGTCCACAGTGCAATGTTCGTAGATCATTTATTCTAGAATGGTATCTATCTTCAGACCTATGTGATTCTGGATATTCTGTGGATAATTCCCTTGTCATGTCCCAAATTGTTATTACCTTTGCAGCCTAGCAGCTTGTACTTAACACTAATCAAACTATGTACAAGATGGTGATCTGTGGGGTGAGCAGTTAACTGTCGTGGAGGAGGGAATTCGATGTATCTTTGCCATGGGTGAACCTGGCCCATTTTTCAGCCCCGAAACTCCCTATCAGTTAGGGTGAACCCAGCATGGTCAGTATGGGTTGCGTCCGTGTCGTCCCGGTAAGGACGAGTAGGGGTCAGTGACACCTGCCCGATATCAGATTCCCACCTTCGCACTCACAATGTTAGGACCAGGCCCCATTCCTCTAATCGCTGTTTAGGTTCGCTGTAGCTCTCCCGGCCCCACTACCTTCAGTTCTGGTCTGTGGCATCTCCCCGTACCTCTGTGAGTGTTCCCATTTCACGCTTGCGATGCTCCCACTTGTCCAGCACCTCCTCCCATAGGGGGGCAATGGGCTTCTGATGCAACCCCTGGGCCTCCTCGCACCTTAAGACCTGTAATTCAGTCCTGGCCCACCTCGTCACGTCTCGTCTCCAGGCCCCCAAGGTAGGACCCCCAGGCAACTGCCACCCCAAAGTGATTTGTCTCCTAAAAAGTACCAGTGTCAGGTCCAGGAATCAGCCACTAACCTTCTTAGCAGCAAGTCCAGGGTACAGGCCCAACAGGCCCAACAGGCAAACCGACGGGGTCAGGTCTAAAGTGATATCTAAGAGTGCCTCCAGTTCGCCCAACACTGCCTTCCAAGATTGTGTAAGCTCTGGGCAGTGCCACACCATGTGGTCTAGGTCCGCATCCGGTTCGCTACACCTGGGGCACACTCCAGAGTCACCCCCATAGATAAGATTCAACTTGTGTGGGGTGAGGTACGTCCTGTGGATATAATTATATTGAATGTACCGTAAGCAAGTGTTTCGTGAGACCCTCTGCGGGCATGCCAGTACTTTCTGCCATTCCACGTCCGTCAGGTCTCTACTCATTGTCTTCTCCCATCTCCCCCTTAGTGAATGCATGGGGTCCAGGGTGCACTCAACCTGAGCCCTGTAAAGCTTAGTGACAAGGTGAGCATCCCCTCCCGCAGTTAGGAGGAGGTGCAGTACCCTATGTACATAGGGCTCTGCATTGACTGTGCTCCATTGTTTTTTTATGCGATATGTCAGGGTGTGATATAATAGGAATTGTGCACCCGGCACTCCACTCCTGTTGCACATGTCAGTGAAAGGCCTCAATGCTCCATCCTGAAAGAAGTCGCCCAGTGTTTCAACCCCGCCCTTGTCCAAAGTCCTAGCCCAGGGCCCAGCCAGGCCCCATCTGCAGTATCTTGTATCAGCACTGACAGGGGTAGAGCCGGGGAGTAAGCCACGCCCACTCCCACTCGCCATGCGCATCGCTTCCAACAAGAGGAGGCGACCTTCATCAGGATACTTTCCTCCTGGTGCACCCCTCGTAGATCAATCATTTGCGCTATGATCCAGTCTCTGCTCTTTTCGCCATCAATGGTACACCTATCAAATCGGCCTTCCCCTGCGCACCACCTAGAGATCCACTGCATTTGGCAAGCCAGGTAGTAGAGTTCAAAATCTGGGGCACTCAATCCCCCTTCGAGGGCTGGCCTGCAGAGGATCGAGAGCACAGTGCATCTGTGGCCTCCATCCCAAATGAGGTCCCTGAGCAGTGCGTTCAATTCCCCAAACCACAGCAAAGGTATTGACACCGGCAGATTGGCGAAATAGTAAAGAAGGCGGTGTAGCATGACCATCTTAGATAAGGATATCCTGGCCGTTATGGATAGCTGAAGTGACCGCCACAACCCCACAGATGCTCGGAGCGAACAGAGAGCCCTACCTATGTTGCCCTCGCGGAGGTCCCCCAGGTCATGAAACACCTGTATGACAAGGTATTTGAAGGTGTGTGGGGACCACACTACATCCGTCGGGCACGAGGAAGGTCGCCCCTCTCCCGCAGTCAGGGGAAAAACATACGTTTTACCCCTATTCAAACGGAGCCCCGAGAGGACTCCAAAGCTGTCCAACCTCATCAATGCCGAGGGCAATCCAGACTCACCGTCCCTTAGATAAATTAAAATAAGGTCAGCGTAGAGTGAGATAATGTGTTCAGCCTGTCCCCACTCCACCCCTCGGCATCTGCCTTCCAGTCGGAGCTGGGTTGCCAGCGGCTCAATAGCCAAGGCAAATTATAATGGAGACAGCGGGCATCCCTGCCTAGTACCCATACATATGGGGTAAGCCTCCGAAACCGTCCTGCCGGTCCTTACTCTCTCCAGAGGAGTCACATATAGCAAGTCTACCCAACGCACCCATCCCTCACCAAGCCCCATCCGAAGCATCACTGTCCACAAGTAGTTCCAACTCAGCGAGTTGAAGGCCTTTTCGAAATCAATCGCTAGGAGCATCGCCCCAGGAGGCTTCTCCAACTGCGGCATATGCAAAAGGGCAAATAGGCGTCTCAGGTTCAGCGACGTGCTTCGTGCTGGGACAAGCCCATTCTGGTCTTCGTGTACTAGGTTGGGGATGTGTTGGAGTAGTTGGTTAGCCATGAGCTTGCTTAAAATTTAAGTCAGTTACTGATTCGTCCCCCGACTCCCGCTTGGGCAGGGGGATCACCAAAGCCTCCCTCAGGGAGTCAGGTAGGAGACCCTGCTGAACTGCCTCCGCGTACATTTCGACCAGCTGGGGAGCTAGCAGAGCCGAATACCTCTTATAGAAGTCCCTGGGAGGCCGTCCGTGCCCAGAGTCTTTCCTGCTGCTAATTGCGTGATGGCATCCTGGACCTCCCCCAGTGTCACTGGGCCTTCGAACCTGTCTCTCTCCTCACTAGTCAATGTAGTCAGGGGCAGCGAATGTCAGTAAGTGTCCAGTGATTCGGTCCCTAACTTATCCAGGCTTCTATAAAGAAATGTATAATACTCTTTGAAGGCATCGTTGATGTCACCTGGTGTGTATCTGTTCACCCCCTTCATGTCACGCACACTCACAATAGGCATCCCCTACCCCCGCTTCACCAACCACGGCAGCATCTTACCCGACCTGCCCTCCTCTGCCTGTATAGAGGCCAAATATCTCTGCACGTTATGGCATCTCAACTGCTCCTCAATCCGGGAGTGGGAAATCTTTGCTTCCTCAAACTTGTCACGCTCCGACACTACTCCACCCCTATCCTTTTCCCCTTCGTGGATGATCTGCTCCAGTTTGGTTCATTCCTGCTCTAGCGTGCGCTGTGTCCCAACTGTCTGCCCCATGCAGTGGCCTCTCGCTGCCACCTTAAGCGTTTCCCACTCCACACACCTGGTCAAGGCGGATCCTTTATTAATATTAATATGCTCTGCAAGGTAAGAGCGGAGTGCCTCTCTATATGCCTGATCGTCCAACGCAGCTGGGCCCAATCTCCACATTGGCATGGGGGGTCTAACTTCATTCCCCTCCAGGTGAGTAACAGGGGGTTATGGTCAGAGAGGGTGCGCCCCAAGTATTCTGAGTGAGTCATTCCCTGTGCTACGTTGGCAGAGCACACTACCCTGTCTATCCTAGTGTTTAACCGGTGCAGACTCGAGTAGTATGAGAAGTCTCCATCCTCTGGATGTTGGCTACGCCAAACATCTACTAGGCCCCAGTCCTGCATCCATTCCTTCAAATGTGTAGCTAGCTTATATGATATTGCGCCTGCTAACGGTGGAGTGGAGCGATCCAAATCTGTATCCATTACACTATTAAAGTCCCCTCTAATCAATAGCTCCCCACCTCGCTGGCGTGTAAGATGACTCGATAGGCGCTGCATGAATGGGATCTGATCCTGATTAGGTACATATATACTACACAAGACAATCGGAGATCCATGAAGTTTCCCTTCCACTATCACAAACCTGCCCTCTTGGTCTACATCAACAGAGCTGGCCTCAAAAGGGACTCCCGCTCTGACCCATACCAAAGCTCCCCTAGCATAGGCAGAATACTTGGTAGCAAACACCTGTCCTCTCCATCTCCACCTCAGTTTATCAGCTTCTCTTGCAGTGAGATGGGTCTCCTGCAACATGGCCACATGTACACCCCGCCTTTTCAAATATGATAACACTCTATGTCGTTTGGAGGGTGATCCTATCCCCCTTATGTTCCAAGTTAGGAAGTTGAAATCTGCCATGTCGGAGGGACTATGTCAGAATTGGGCCTCCCAGGACCCCCCCGGCTCATCGCCCCCCTCCCTCCATCTGCAGAACTTTGTATATGCAACTCTCCACACCCACATCACCATCAAAACATCAAACTGTAAACCCAACTCCCCGTCCCAAGGGCGCCTCTCCAACTGTAGGTTGCCCATAAAGCAGTGCAACAGTGCAATCAAATCAACAAGTTAGTTAGAGTTCTTGCCATTCTCCACTGAGTGGCCGAGCAACCAACGGGGGGTGGTTCCATGCCCGTCTGGGAATCTGTCCGTACTACTCTCCTCACCTCTGGGCCAGTCCGTGGAGCCACTCAGCCCAGCTAATCTGCGGTCTGTGGAGTCACCTTCAGTGCGGATCTGGAAGGGCTAAAACCCTCTACCGAAGACACCGATGCACAGCCATCGTCGATGATGCCTCCCCGCACACGGATGCCACCGCCTCTAGTGCCGCTTTTTTGGGCAAGGGCTGGTTCGGTTCATGGGCGATTTCTGGTGCGCTGTCTCCTCTGGCCTCTGCGGCCTTCACAACCAGTCTGATT